>NC_045602.1:65122901-65757589 GCF_009762305.2 Zalophus californianus | reverse complement strand
CAGGTGTCCCAGAATTTATTTTTTTATATTGTGTATCTATTAAAAATTTTTATAGTTATAGTTATTCTTAATATTGTCTTTTACCTTTTATACGAGGTTAAAAGTGATTTATACACCATGAATAGAGTATTATGTTATTCTGTATCTGTCTATATATTTACCTTCACCAGTGAGATTTACACTTTCAAAATGCTTTCTTGTAGCTGTTTAGTATTCTTTTATTTTTTAACTTTAAGAATTCCCTTTAAGCATGTCTGGTAAGGCAGGTCTAGTGATGCCAGGTAAAGTATTCTCGGTTGGTTTTTTCTTTCAGTACTTTGAATATATCAACTCACTCTTTCCTAGCCTGAAAGGTTTTTGCTAAGAAATTTGCTGAGACTTATGGGAGTTCCCTTGTATGTGATGAGGGTTTTTGTTTTTTTGGGGTGTTTTTGTTTTTTGTCTTGCCACCCTAAAAATTCTCTTTGTCTTTGACTTTTGACAGTTTTATTGTGATGTGTCTTAGTGAAGACCTCTTTGGATAGAATCTATTTGAGGACATATAAATTTCATGTACCTGGATGACCATATCTCTCCCCTGATTTGATGCTATTAGCCATTATTTCTTTAAATAGGCTTCTGCCCCTTTCTTTTCTCCTTTGAGGGTACCATAATGTGTATACTGTTTTTCTTTATTGTGTCCTGTAATTCATGAATGCTTTCTCCACTATTTTTCATTCTTTTTCCTTTTAGTTCTCTGACTGGATAATTTCAAATGGCTTGTCTTTGAGTTCTCTGATTTTTATTTCTGCTTGACTGAGTCTACTGTTGAAGCTGTTTATTGCCTTTTTTTTTTCCTCAGTCAATGTGTTCTTTAGCTCTAGAATTTTTTTTTTAAGATTTTATTTATTTATTTGACAGAGCGAGAGAACAAGCAAGGGGAGCAGCAGGGAGAGGGAGAAGCAGGCTCCCTAGCTCAGCAGGGAGCCCAACATGGGACTCGATCTGGGACTCTGGGATCATGACCTGAGCCGAAGGCAGACACTTAACTGACTGAGCCACCCAGGCACCCCTCTTCTGGTTCTTTTTTAATACTTTGTCTCTGCTGAACTTCTCATTTTGTTCATGTACTGTTTTCCTGATTTCATTTAGTTATCTGTGTTCTCTTGCAACTCACTGAACTTCTTTAAGATAATTATTTTGAATTCTTTGTCAGCCAGTTCAGTTTTCCATTATCTTAGGGTCAGTTATGATAGTTTTATTTTGTTTTGCTTTGGTGGTGTCAAGTTTTCCTGATCTTTGTAATCTTGCACTGATGTCTGCCCATCTAGAGAAGCAGTTAGCTCTTTGTCCTTACAGACTGGCTTTGGCAGGGAAAGTTCTTCACCAGTCAGAGATTTTGGTTGAGTCAGCTGATGGGGTTCATTACTGGGGTACATGGACCAGCTACTGAGATGTGTGTGGTGGTGTTGAGAGCCCCTGCTCCTTTTCTTTGTTCTTAGCTATTACAAGGTGATACCCTCACTGCTCTGGGTAGGACCTGAAAGAAATGGCCCTCATGGGTAGCATTCTGAAAGGCTGGGGATGTCACTCAGACTCTCTCTTTGTTCTCCCTTTTCCCATGAGAGAATCTGTGGGCCCAGAGGGATCTCTCTCAGTACTGTGCTATGCTGACTTGGGGAGAAGTGACAAGGATAAAGTGAAACTGTTCTTACCCTTTTCAATGCATCTTTTCTCATTTCTGTGCTGCACTAAAATGCTGTAACCTATAACCTGGACTCTAGAAGTTGCATGGAGGTATTTGTGTCTGTTAATAGTTGTTAAATCGGTTTCTGTTGTGGGGACAAGACCTGGAATTTCCTATTCTGCCATCTTGCTGATGCCACTCCTGGTTTTTCTGATATATGAAACCAAACCCATTCCTAAGTAATACCTTAATTCCTTATTCTCCTACTTTCTTCTGTCATAGGTCAGGTCTTCCTTCTCCAGTTATCTCTCCTCCACAATGCTGTTAGAACTATCCTTCTAAAACAGAGACCTGACGAAGACATCCTTTGTTTAGAATGGTTGTAAGATAAAAGATTCACTCCTTAGACTGGCTGTGTAGGTAAAAAATATTCTAATCCTGTGCTGTTTAACATGGTATCCACTTGCCACATTAGGCAGTTTAAAATTAAAACTAGTAATTCCTCAGTCACACTACCTACATTTTAAGTGCTTGGTAGCCACAGGTAGCACGTGGTTACCTTGTGGTTACAGAATAAACATTTCCATCATCACAGAAACTAAACAGCACTCTTCAAACCTATTATTATAGTTTCGTTGTTAAAGAAAAAGAAAAAAAGCAGGATAATCAGACTTAGACCAAAAAAAAAAAAAAGATGCAGGGGAGAAAAGGTCAAAATATGGGAATTTCTCACAATCAAAATACGAATTGCCACATGCAATGATACAAAAGTCTTTAAAGAAGCTGGCTTCTAAATCCTTGTGTCAGATAGGTTTTTTACTGCTCTTAAGTGTCACTGGAATGAAAAATAATTTAGTAAAGAAAACACAAAAGAGACAGGAATCTACAAATATTCTAATTCTGTAATAAGAGTCAGACCTCTGCACTAAAATCTGCTCTGAAAATACATATGAAATCAGACTTGCTTTTGGTCAAGATGGAGTGACAGGAACTAGATTTAGTTTTTACCTGGAACAACAACAAAAAGCTGGACAAAATATATGAAACTACAGTTGGTAAGACAGTAGACACTGGCCAGTAAAAGACAAAAAGATGGGAAAAAATGAGATAAGCCTTAGAATACATGTCAGGCTCTATTATTATTATTACAATTATTGTATTACTGGATCTTGCCAAACTAAGTAAAAATCAATTGCTAAAATACTAGAATTCACCACAGATTTATAGAAATTCTGCCCCACCGAGCAGTATGGAACAGCAAGACAGTCTTTTTCCAGAGGTACACCCACCTCAGTAAATAATTAAAATTAGTCTACTACAATACATGACTACATCCACTCAAAAGTAATGGTATTTTTCAGAAACAATGAACAAATAGTTCAAAACAATTAATGAATGGTTGAACATACATCAATGAACTAAAAGTATTATCAACATTATATGTTGTCTGTAAGGCATGTTTCATTTCTTAACATAATAAAGCAAGCCCTTCTGAACAGAAGGAACAGCTGAAACAAAGGACCCAGCCTCTCTAACTGCAGTACAGCCATCTAAGATATACACTATCCAAGTGACCTTATTAACTCTCCCATACCTGTTTCTCCAATGGCAGAACACAGGAAATGGAATAGAAAATCACTGTAAGTTGGACCACTCTTTCAAAATTCAAGCCAGCTTGAGTTGAACTGTCTTATTTCTAACTGTTTGCAGGAGTTCCTTACTGGTACCATTAAAATACTGCACATACAAATCCAGTTTTCCTTAACCTGCTTCTCCAACAATGGCATTACTCAGGCTAGAAAAAAACTTATGCTCAAGTAAGTGCAGCTAAATAGTGAAGATATAAGAAAAACTACTGGAAAATTCCTTCTTAAAATCAAATGACTTGATGTGCAAATAAACCATTACAGAGTAACTCCAGTTAATATGTGTCAATGCCGGAGCACCAAAATCTAGAGAACACCCTCTTAAATTTATATATATATGTATATACAAAATTTTTTTCTCCACCTTCCCTTAAATTTATAGTCTTAAGAGGGCCCAATGACCTCCTTTCCATTGAAGTCTGCTTATTCCTATGTCCTCTCTTTTAACTTCTTTTTACACCACCATAGCAGCTTCTGCAACTACAAACTTTAATTCAGAGTCAGCCTTTAAATGCCCCCCCACTGTCCTGAAATATTCTGAGAAAGGGGTCTAAGTTAGGGGTTGGCAAACCACAAGACCACTTTGCTGGTTGCCTACTTTGTAAATAAAGTTTTATGGTAAAACATTTACTGGAACATAGCTACACCATCTTCGGACAATTCATATTACAATGGCAGGGTTGAGTAACTGCAACAGACACCATAGCGCTCATCAAGTCTTATCTTCTGGCCTTTTAAAGAAAGTTTGCTATCCTTTACCTAAAGAGCAACATTTAAGTGAGTTTAACCAAGGTTTCCGAGAGATTTTTCAAGGTTTTAGTTATTTCTAAATCAAAGTTTTAGAGAAATGATACTCCCATTGGTTTCATCACACTCCAACCTCATACTATTCTTAGAAGCACATAATGGTTTTTAAAGTACATTTTTGTAGGTTTAAGAATTTTGCTATATTGTAAAAAATAATCAGCAACAGAGGGGAAGTTCTAGGTACCTACATAAGGAATTGAGAGATTATCCAGGTTATCAGTTGGCCTCTCTACTTTCTGGCTGGGAAAGATAAAGAACATACTTATTTCATTGCTTCTAAGATTTCTTAAAACTTTCAACTTCTTGATATTAAGATACATTTTATAATCTATGGCATTAGACAGTTACCAGCCAATTAGAAAGCATGACAAAGTAAAATGAAATTTTCCACTAACACTTTCAGGTAAGATCAAGAAAATATTAGCATCCATGTTATCTTAGATTCCATAAATATAGTAAATAAGAGGAAAAGAAAGAATGACAGGAGCAGGAACATTATTCTGAAGTAGAATAAAAACTGATGGATGTTCTGGAAACATCTTTGTTCTTTAAATGTAAGAATTATTTTAAAAATGCACATGAAATTTGTTCTGCAGCAACTTGAATGAGGGCTAAAATAATGAGAAAAACAATACTTCTTTTAATCCATCTGACATGTCAGAAGAAAGCAAAAACAGCTCTTCAAATTCTACAGAACTTTATGGTCCAATTTCTCAAGTCTGTGAAACAGCAAAACAGTCTGAATAAAAAAACTTTAAGCTCATTTTTTAAAGTTGAGGGAATTCTTGATGTGATGCACTGAAGTAAACATTACTTCTGTACCATTCCTGACACAAAGATACAACCTAACTCAAATCATGAGGATATATAAGACAAATCCAAATTGTTGGGATACTAGACAAGAAAATTTTCAGTTGTGTCTTAGTTAAAAAGAACATTACTGGGACAACTGACAAAATCTTAGATAGGACTGCAGTTAGATGTTAGTACTGTAAAAATGCTAATATCCTGATTTTGATAATTATAATAGACAGTGAAGTAGATACTGGTAAAAAGGCACTGTGCAATCATTTCTGTGCTTTATTCTTCAATGATTTAGCAGAAGCAAATTAGAGATAAAACATTAACAACTGGGGAATCTGGGTGAAGTGTATATGGGAGTTCTTTGTACTATTATTATAACTTTTCTGTAAATTAAATATTACTTCAAAACAAGAAGTTAAAAAATGGATGCAAATTTAAGAAACATAATATGTTCAATAACATCAAACAGTTAAAATATCAGTTAACCCACAGAGATTAGCTTATGTATTTTTAACTTTATTATGGCAAATTTCATCTTCCAGAATTACTATAAACACCACATATAATTCTGTTAAGTATTTCAGTATAAAACTTTACAAAATAAGGATTCTTAAAAAAATAACCCCAATGCTATTATCATATCTTAAAAAATTAACATATGAGTTTATTCTTAAATGAGAAATACAGTGAAAATACCTGCCAAAATAAGTGGTTCAGTAATAGCCGCGTTACTTACCCAGTCAGATTCTAAAATAAGTTTTACTAAATGTTTCAAAGGACATTAGCATAAAAATACGTGAAATCTGTGGCATAACAAAAAGACAGTAATTATTGCTAAATCTATCCATCTAGCTTAGAAAGAAATAATGACTATAGTAAAAAATGTTAGTATTTCCTTTTGCTCAAAATGTATTTTAATGTGTAATCCAGGTTCCTAAAACTAAATCTGCTCCATAATAACTGGAAAGAAAGTTTGAATGCTGTCAATTTACTTTAAAAGGGCATCAAAATAGCAAGTGCCCACCAAATACACAGGTAAGTCTTTTCTTTTTAAAGGTTACCAGGAACTCAACAAAGAATTTGGCATGTAGAATCCTTAATTTTAAAGCAAAAGAAAAAAAAATTTATCCTCTTTTGTGGGCAACTCAATTACTTTAACGCAACAAAATTTTTATCTTTTTTTTTTTTTTTTTAAGATTTTATTTATTTGACAGAGAGAGACACAGCGAGAGAGGGAACACAAGCAGGGGGAGTGGGAGGGAGAAGCAGGCCTCCCGCCGAGCAGGGAGCCCGATGCGGGGCTCGATCCCAGGACCCTGAGATCATGACCTGAGCCGAAGGCAGACGCTTAACGACTGAGCCACCCAGGCGCCCCAACGCAACAAAATTTTTAAATTGTTAAACTGCTAGATCTCAGAAAATTCAGGGAAATGAAAGACCTTGAAGACTATGATTATAAAAAAAGAAAACTGAGAAAGGGACCATAGTTAAATATCAGTAACTGCTTCTCTAAGTCTCATTTGTCAATTAAATGTAAACAAGGAAATATTTCTAATAAAAACAGAAATAAAAGCTTTCAGAGTTAAGAATCCTATTCTTGGGCGCCTGGGTGGCTCAGTTGGTTAAGCAACTGCCTTCGGCTCAGGTCATGATCCTGGAGTCCCTGGATCGAGTCCCGCACCCGGCTCCCTGCTCAGCGGGGAGTCTGCTTCTCCCTCTGACCCTATCCCCTCTCATCCTGTCTCTTTCTCTCATTCTCTCTCTCTCAAATAAATAAAATCTTAAAAAAAAAAAGAATCCTATTCTTACAATCTGAAGAGATTTTATAATGAGTGCCCTTAATCACACACATCACTGAGAATGCAGCAATTAAGAGTGTTAAATTCAAAGTTACCTTCTGTACAGGATGGCACAAAAATACACATACCAACGGTGAGATTATAAACTGATTAACAAACTAGGTATTTATTTCTTTAAAGTCAGATTTAGCACCATTTGGGTTAAAAAAAAAAACCTTAAAATATACTTAACATAAAGATTTCTTCTATTTCTTTTCTACTGCCTAAAATTGTAACATTAGTTCAAACTGATTCTAAAATAAAATTGCTTAAAAAAAAAAAAAACACTGCGGGCACCTGGGTGGCTCAGTTGGTTGGGCGAATGCCTTCGGCTCGGGTCATGATCCTGGAGTCCCTGGATCGAGTCCCGCATCGGGCTCCCTGCTCAGCGGGGAGTCTGCTTCTCCCTCTGACCCTCTTCCCTCTCGTGCTCTCTATCTCTCATTCTCTCTCTCAAATAAATAAATAAAATCTTGGGAAAAAAAAAAAACCACTGGAAATATCTAACAAAGAATGTAAAAATATCTAAGGAGACATTATGAGATTAAACACAAAACATAAACAACTGCAGTTTAATTCAATAGTAACTCATAACAAGGATCAAATTAACAATAGAAATCAAAATCTTCTTTATGATGGAACATAATTATATTTATTTTCTGTTTAACACTAAAACATATTTGATATAAGAAAGAGTACTTTAAATTGTAGCTATATGTTCATTTTGTTCTTAAAAGAGTTTAAGGGGAAAGTTTAAGTATTTCTGTGGTGGGAAAACACATTGGTCTCATTATTAAACATTTATTCACATGGAAAAAAAAGACACATTTGAACAAGTGAAGGCAACTTGTTAGTTACACTAGAAGTGCCTGACCTAAGGGGCTTGAAATTACATATCATTAGCACTTGAATTTTTTTTGAAGAACTTGATTCTACTATAATCTATTTATCTCAACTCAAGTTTGAATACAGTTTTTACAATAAACAAATCAAATGCCACATATTCTGGGCTTGCTGAAGTCACAGTTGATCAGAAATCTATTCTGCCTCATTAAAGATTTAGATTGTAGTTATACTTTTTTCTCCATAGTATGCAAACACTACAGGTAATTCACATAGAATCAGAGAATTATTACTTACATCATCACTCTGCTGGGCTTCTTGCATTACAAATTCTCGGACCATGGATGGACTAAACTCTACTAGATAAGAAAATATATCTGTAGCTGCTGATCTGACTTGCAAATCATCCATGCCCTGGTAAAAGGAAAATTAGGTTAGAGACTGTTAACAAAAATTATGCCATGTTCCCTATCTTTCCCAAATCTATGCACACCAACTTTTTGGATTCAGACATTGTATTGGAATCTTTTCTTCCTTTTCTTGTATAAATATTAAAAGCTTTTAAGCAGCTCAATGATTAGTTTCTGCCAGTTTTCACCATCACAAATATAAACAGAGAATTTTGATGTAAGGATCAGCATAGGATTATACTATTACACTTTACAAATGCTGTAAAAAAAATTTTTTTATTTATTTATATGCAAAATGTGAATGATGTTACCTAGTTAAGACTTCAAAATTTTCCAGAATCTGTCTTTGGTCCTGGATTTGCCAGTTACTCCTTAGTAACTGATTCTCTCTTTTATGACTCTCCTAAGAGAGGACGCTTTTGAAAAGCACTCTGGGTATTTTCACTCTTTGTCCACATCTTAGTTTTCTAAGGTAGTGATCCTGAATGCTTTCCCCTCTTTAATAGATAAAGGATACATGACTTGTAAGTTACAAAATCTCCAAGTGATTCTGACAACATTCCTTAACTCAGCATTCTCAAAGTGTGGTCCAGGGAATTTTGATGAGGTGTTCAACACCCTTTTCAGGAAGTGCATGAGATTAAAACTATTTTCATAATACTAAACAATACTAGCGCATTAATGGCCCTTTTCACTCTGAGGATATCACAAGTATAGTGAGACATGTGGGATCACAACAAAGCAAATGCAGAAGTTGCTATGAGAATCTAGCTGCCTATACCAAATGTTAAAGGGATGGGCGAAAAAAGGTGAAACAACGCCATTCTTCACTAAAATTTTTTTTGTTTCTGGCAAATTATTTTTTCATAAAAGTTATATTATTTGTAACAAATGTTTGGTCATCTTAAAACGAACTGATAAATATTTAAAAGTTTTTCAGTTTTAATTTTCATACAATACCAATGGATAAAAATCATATAAACAAATGTATGCGAACCACTGCCCTAAACCATATTGCAGCATGAGCTGCTTTGGTCCAGCCTGAGCTCACTCTACTCACTGGTCTAAAAAAGAAAGATATTTTAATAGTTTCTATGAAACATAATATTGTTACAGAAGAAATAACAGTCTTAAAAAAGCATGTGGGATTTTTATTCACTTGAAGCCATATTATATGCAAGTGCTTACATATTAATATCACAAATTTAAATTAATAAAATCCGAAGACTGAACACACACTTGTAGTAATTCACTATCAAGTGAATCATAACCTAATATATATAATTCAATATGCATTACTATAATAAATACTTTCACATACATAATATAGAACTACTACAAATTCACAACTTCAAACATGAAAAGAAGCTGTATAATTACCATTACAATTTCAAGAGCAGGAAGAATTCCCAACTTTGCCAAAGTTTTGAAAAATGCATCCCTGTTTTGAGGTTGTAATGTCTGAGAAAATGCACAAAATTCCTTGAAAAAGTTAACCTGTAATATTAGAAAGTATAGTAAGAAGTTGACACACATAAGAGCAAAGTTGGCACACTTTAATGTGATGTACCACAGTGGATTGTGCCCTTCTAAAGGACCTTGATTTTTTAGGGTGTCCTGGCTCCTCAAAACCTATATTAAAATAACATATTAAAAACTAGCATCCCACTAAAAGTAAGCTTTGCATTACTTCTTAACACTGAACAATGAACTCTCCAAAGACATTATAGAGTACATGTTACATGAGGAGTCCCAGTGGGTGAATACACATATAATATTAACTTACGGTTTGGTTGCAAAAATGTCATGTAAGGCATGTATCCTGAATTAGAGCATGTATTTTCACAGAAACATGCTGTATAACAAATGGTGGCTGGGTCCTCAGGGGGCTCTCAAAAGTACAATTCCATTTTTAAGAATTGGAAAGGACATTAGATATTCCCGAGTTTAAAGAACTAATTTTTTAAAAGAGAAAACTGAGCAGGCGATCAACTATACCAAGATGACTTGGCTGACTTTAAGTTGGCAATCCTGCATTTCTTTTCTTTTTTTATGTTATGTTAATCACCATACATTACATCATTAGTTTTTGATGTAGTGTTCTATGATTCATTGTTTGTGTATAACACCCAGTGCTCCACTTGCATTTCTTTTTAAAACCCAAGCACTTGATTATGTTTAAAAAAAATGACAAACTGCTAGTAAATAGCAATCACTATTTTCTTCCACCAAACATGGCTTATACCTCATAAAATATACACATATTCAAAAGAAAAAAACATTCCAAGAACCAAATTACTTACATGCATTTATTCAAGAAGCACTGTAGTTACCTTTTTTCTTAAAAAAAAAAAAAAAAAAAAGCTGTTCTATAATGTACCTACAGCCATAAAAATGTATGAGTTTGTAGTTCTGTCCTAACATAAACCCCATACCTAATTTTGGGATCTGTAACACACACAAGTCCCCTCATCAAAATAATTTAAGAAATTTGTAAATATACAACAGAGTAAGTTTGAGAAACTTTGAGAATAATTATATAGTATAAATACATATCTTTCATCTCATATTTATAAAAAAATTCTTAACAAATTCAGTATTGAAAGCTGTATATGCCAACAGTAAGTGCTCTTTAAAGGTTCGAATTTCAGGATTAAGTAACTTACCAATTCACGCCGTTTATCATCATCTGTAGCCTCATCTGTTAACTGTGCAAAAACTTCAGACAAAAACTTCTCATCTTCCTACATGAGAAGAAATAATTACTATGAAACAGCCTAACAACAGTATAAAGTTACACTCATTTGTATGATCTACACAAATTATAATAAAAGTAGCTGAAAACCCAATAGTTTCATCATGAAACCTAAAATTCCAGGGTATATTCATGTTGTAAGTTTCAAACCCTGACTACACCATTTAATATTAGTTATACATTACATTAATACCTCATTTAACCAGAAACTTCAGCTATAAAGAACCCTTTGGAAAACAAAAAAAACCCAGTTATGTTCTAGAAGTCATACATGAAAACTCACATATTTTAACTGCAGTTAAAGGCTCTGCAGCTCCCTCTCAGGGTCTATTCCTTTTTTTTTTTTTTAAATTTTATTTATTTATTTGAGAGAGAGAGAGAGAGTGGGAGAGAGAGACAGCATGCACAAGCCGAGGAAGAGGCAGAGGGAGGGAGAAGCAGACTCCCTGCTGAGCAGGGAGCCGGATGAGGGACTCCATCCCAGACCCCTGGGATCATGACTTCTGGGATCATGACCTGAGCTGAAGGCAGACGCTTCACTGACTGAGCCACCCAGGAGCCCCTATTTATTTACTTTTAATTTAAGTGTAATTCAAACAAGTTTGAAGATCTCATTGTCAATCGGCCGATTAGAAAAATGAGAAATTACAAATATGGCACAGGAACGGCAGTAATGGAGACTGAATTCTGGCAGTGGTAAGACTGCAAAGCCTTTTAAAACACAAAAACTCATGGAATATAATTATCTAGGGCCATTTGCGGTACAGGCTTACATTTTCTTATGGTTCCCAAGGATAAAACTAAATGATAAACACTACAATAACTGCTTTTCAGACTGATGACTCTGAGGTATTAAAGGGCAGATATGTGTTAGTTTATCTAAGTACTATTTACAAGGACAAACAAAAAATATAGTAGAGTACATACTATATAATCTTATTTTTAATATAAATTTATGTGTCTAAAATCTAAAAGGGGTAAACATTAAAGTGTTAATTGTGATTATCTTTTGGTGATGGATTATGAGTGATTTTTGCTTATCTATATTTTCCAGTTTTCCACAATAAGTATGGTTTATTAAATTACAAAGGAAAAAACTGACATAAATTCTGAAATTCACTTCGGAAATGTCCATCAAAACCTGCTAAAAAAACCTATGCTTTTAAATTTCACTTATTTTTAAAATTCACTTTTATGAAATACAACTTGCATTAATTTTATTTAAGGTAGCATGTTCTAAGAATGTTTGTAATAGTGATACCTTCATGGTTGACAATAAAATCAAATCATGACATGTTAAGGATATACCTTAAATACCTGCCCTTTTACTTAATGTGGATCATCTGTGAAGTGGTATCAATCCTTTAAATAAGTTTTTCTAAAATAAGATAAAATGTATATATAAAAAATCTAAGTAAAAACCACTAGGTAAGATTATGGACGATGTAACATATTCTCCCACTAACCATTCATCAGTGTTACTCAAAGAACACTGAAAGCCACTCCCGTTCATTAGTCTGACTCAGAATGGTGTTTTTGTTCTTTATTTTGTTGACTTCTTATGGCCTTATACACCATGGCCTGAACCATCTGTTTCTGAGAGAATTCAACAGCATTATACTTACTTCTCAACTCACTTTTTCTAAATACTTTTCCTCTCAATATTTTAGGTTTTGGTGAATAACTATGCACTTATACCTTTTACAAATTTTTTTCTTCTTCCATCTCTCCCAGATTAAATCTTCCTTTCTTGTCTAAAGATTTTTTAACTTTTTTGAGAACACTTTCATAGGAAAATAGTTTCAATTCTTTGATAAATACAATTTCTTCCATGATCCATTATTTGTGTGCTGACAGCTAGAACTGCTTAACGTATTATGGAAGCAATTTCAAGTATATTATAGCCTGCTAGGAGAATATTTTCTAATTCCTATTATATATATTTTTTCTGATTTCTTTATTCTTGATAATACTCTAAAAAGCACTCTATTCCAATGTACATTAAAAAAGCAATTAGAAAGTTCAGGTTAACTAAACTCTTATGCCCCAATCAAGCTTAAGAGAATCTCAACATGTATTGGAGTACATACCAGGAGCCAGTGACCACAGTAAGTGCTTTCATATAATTTCTGTTAATTAACCTAATTCAGGCTAGGAGTTATTTTATGTACCTTTGCACTAACTCATTTTGGTTCAGATAAATAGAATTCTTATATTTTCACTTGCTTATGTAACTCATACAACAGCTGGTTAATACTCATTTAAGAAGCTACAGATATCAGGATGCCTGGGTGGCTCAGTCAGCTAGGTGTCTGACTCTTAGTTTTGGCTAAGGTTGTGAGATGGAGCCCCACGTCCAGCTCCGCCCTCAGCATGGAGTCTGCTGGAGATTCTTTCTCCTCCCGCTTCCCTCTCCCTCTGCTCCTCTCCCAACTCATTCGTGCACACCCACACTTGCTCTCCCTTTCTCAAATAAATAAAGCTACAGATAGGTATCCTAGCTAGAAGGATATCTGGAAACATCTAATACCTAGCCAAAAACTTTGTACATGGAAACCTCAGAGCTGGGCTTTAGGAAATGAGCTTTTAGAGGCCAATCACCATAATCCTAATTTCTTTCTTCTCACACACTGTTGAGAATAGAAAATAAAATTCAGCATCACTGCTGACACATAAGAGATAACTAAGTGGTAAACCCTGGATAAACAACAGGTAATTCACAGTATATGACTATTTCATAAATACATCTAATGGACCAGAAATGAGTAAGACTTTCTTTTCTTAAAGCTACACTTGATTTATATAATTGTAGCCTTTATAAATAGATCTATGACACAATATATAAAATGACAAAGTGTTATATTTACTTATAATTTGCATAATTTATTTTTTAAAATATAAAAAAGCATTTATAATTCAGTATTATGGATTTGGAAACCCTTCTGAAGTCAAAAGCAATCATTTGAAAGCTTCTGCACTTGAGTTTCTGTTAATGGGTACTTTACATCAGCTACACTGACTGTGAGTCTACTTCCAAACTCTTTAACTGTAACTGTTTTTCTGTTAGCAATTCAAATGGCACCCTGAATTGTACATCAAGTATGGTTTTAAAAAAGCAGGTCCCATATATTAAAAATGGAACCTCATTCATAAGTCTAATTTTCCCTTATACCTGTTATTGTGGAATAAGGAAAAACTGTGAGGTGAAAGAATGATCTAGAGAAGTAAATCCTGTGCAAAAAATACAGTAACAAGGGAAAGGTGAATGATGGTTGGAAGCATCATGAAGTAGAATCTCATAGCTAAGTATTAAGAGATTCTCAACATTTTGATCTCAGGACCACTTTAAACTCTTAAAAATGATGGAGGTCTCCAAAGAGCTTTTATTATGTGGATTATGTTTATCAATATTTATAATCAAAACTGAGACATTTAGAAACATTTATTAATTTGCTCTAGAAATAAGCTATTATAAGTTTACGTAAATATTTTGTATGAGAAAATTTTATAAATTTAGAAAAAAATTTATAAATTTAGAAAAAAGTGGCTCTGTTTTACATTTCTGTAAATCTCTACAATGTTTGGCTTAATAGAAGAAAGCTATATTCTCATATCTTCTTTGACATCCAATCTGTTGTGATATGTTGTTTTGGTTGAAGTATATGAACAAAATACCGCCTCACAGTAACAAGAAGCTGTAAAAGGAAAAACTTCACAGACCTCTCTGAAAGGGTTTCAGGAGCTCTGAGAACACACCTGAGAACCACTACACTATGTATACAGAAGCTGCTCAAAAAATTTAATGAGTGATATGGACATAACAAAGGCAGTTATGTAGGAAACTGTGGGTATCGTATACTACCACAAGTAAAGCAAAATCTTCAAAATCATCCTTACTACACTGTTAGGGTATAAAGGATTAACATGACAAACACAGTATAAATTCCTATTTTACAACTCAAGGAGATGGAATAAAACCAACATCACATAGTAAATAATTTAATTATCATTTCCTGAAGATTAATGTTTCTCAGTACTGCCTGCACATCTGAATTATTCAGGAAGCTTTAAGTGCACGCGCACACACACAGACACACATACACACACACTCATATATACCCCCCTAATAATAACTAGGTCTCAGAAAATGGACTAAAAGATAGTCTTAAAATAGCTGTTTTTGTTCAGGATGATGAAAAAGTTCTGGAAATGGACTTAACTTAAAAATTCTGTGAATGTACTTAATGCTATGAATTATATACTTAAAAATGGTTAAAATGATCAATTTTATGTCATATATATTTTGTAATTTTTCTAAAATATATGTAAAAATGAAGTTTAAAATAGCTCCATCACAGAACACTTAAAAATGTAAAAGATCACATTAAGAAATGATTCTCCTTCAAAAACCCATGAGATAAAGTCCTGTTTTCTATGCCTGACAGTATATTTAAAGTAAACAAAAGAAATCTTTCAAAAAGGAATTAATACCACCTCCAACTATTAAGGGAAGTAAGTATCTGAAAAAAATATAAGAACACCTTTGCTTACTCACCTGCAACATGCTGACTATCTCAACTTTGTTGAAGAAAATAAAAGACGTAAGAGTAGAAAGAAAATTCTCTTCAAAAACGGATGGCGTAGGCAAAATGATGTCCTGAATGTACTGTACCCTGTAAGTCTGATGTATTTTTTGCCTTAGTTCAGAGTCTGTTATTGGTATAACTTCCTTAAACTTTGCAGTTTTGGTCAAAAATTCTCTATGCCTTTTTGGCTGAGCCAAAGCAGGGTCATATTCAAGGCATCCCACAACATCCATGATACACTCATCAGAAAACATTACTTCAAACAGAGTTGCCTTATTTAGGAATAAGATTCCTCTAATAATTTCATACAAATGGTGTAAGCCTTCAGTGTTTTCTAGATTCTCACAAGCTTGGAATAGCTGCAGTAGTTTTTTAATATAGCCTTCATTTTCCAAGGCCAGAGCCAGCTTTTCCCTACGGATAGGTGAGGAGAGAACTGAGGTAACTAAGTCAGCAATCTCTTCAAGTTTATTGAGTTCACATGTGGGCAGGTCAATCAGATGACTGGTTTCAGGCATTTCTTCAAATCGTTCTTCTTCTGATTCATCAATGAGGTCCTGTGTGACTTCCACTGATGGATCCTTACCTTGAACCTAAAAACATCCAAGTACAGCTGGTTACCTTAAAATACAAAAGAATTCAAAATTTTGGAAATCAAATCACTGACCACTGAATTTAAGTAAAAATACCTTGCAAAGAAACAATATTAGCCACATAGCCATTATTAGTTAGAAGTGAAGTCTAGAGGGGGAAAACATATCCAGTTTAGAGTCAATTACTTGAGTCTCAATTTCACCTCTAAATTTCCCAACTTATAACTTGAAGTTAACTCTGATCCCTGACAATGTGCACATTTAAGCTAATGTTACGTTGATTTATGTGATGTTATGTAATAACCATGTGCAGCTGTTTAGTAACTTCACTATTCCAACTAATTTTGAATTTTGCAGAAGGTTAACTCTTCTGTGGGTCCCCCGAAATACTATGTATGACTTTTTTTTTTTAAAGATTTTATTTATTTATTTAATTAACAGAGAGAGAGAGAGACAGAGAGAGAGGGAACACAAGCAGGGGGAGGGTCAGAGGGAGAAGCAGGCTTCCCGCCGAGCAGGGAGCCCGATGCGGGGCTCGATCCCAGAACCCTGAGATCATCACCTGAGCTGAAGGCAGTCGCTTAACCAACTGAGCCACCCAGGCGCCCCTCTATGTATGACTTTTAATGCACCATCACATTGGCCTGACAAAAACACTACTGTTTATTACTTTTATATATGTATAATATATATATCATATATCCATATATATGGCTATATTTATATTATATGTGTGTGTGTGTGCATATACATATATTTTAGAGGAGGCGGGGAAAGAGAGACAGAATATCTTAAGCAGGCTCCACGCCCAGCCTGGAGCCTGATGCAGGGCTGGATCTCACAAACCTGAGATCATGACTTGAGCTGAAATCAAGAGTCAGATGCTTAACCAACTAGCCACCCAGGCACCCCAAACGCTACTAAGTTTAAACCAAACTAAAACCCAACTCTTTGTATATTCAAGAGTGAGATTTCCTCAAATTACTTTTGAAATTCACTTTTGGACAAATAGTTGCTTTTGCTATGAGCCTAAAATTGCTCTAAAAAACAAAATATTCTTGGGGCGCCTGGGTTGCTCTGTCGGTTAAGTGTCTGCCTTCGGCTCAGGTCATGATCCTGGAGTTCCAGGACTGAGCCCTGCATCAGGCTCCCTCTGCCCCTCACATCCCGCTCTTGTGCTCTCTCTCTCAAATAAATAAAATCTTTAAAAAGATAAGAAAAAAACAAAGAATATTCTTTTAAAAACTAGCATTCATTTAACATCTGTGATAAAGCCTCCAAGTTATAACATCTACAAAACATAGTAAATAAAAAACTGCATTATGATTCATGTTGACAGCTCAAGAAAAGCATGGCTACCTTTTAACAAGTTTTCTATGATTTCTATAATGACTAACATAAAAACTTTATTCTTTATAAATTTTTTCTAATTCCTAACACAAGAGTGCAATTATCCTTTCACTTCAAAATATCCAAATATCCTGAGATGAAAAAGCTCCAGAAATTTCCAAATCCACCAAAACAACATGAAAAAAGACTTAAGAGCTTAGAGAAAGTAGACAGATATACTGGTGCACATAAGATAATTTTTCTCCTAGAGTACTTTTACTTCTGAGTCCTCAACAGAGTAGCTGGGTTTAGGGAGACTGACACATAAATATAAGAGGGTGAGTAACAAGGTCGTTAAGAGCAGTTCAGATAAAATACTATGGAAATTCAGACGAAGGGAAATTCCTTCCAGCTCTTGGGGGCACAGGGGGCGGTGAGGAGAGACTATAAGGAAGAAATCATAAAAGCAGTGGCATTTGAGATCTTCAAAGAGGCCTTTGGACTTTCAAAGATGGGTAAGATTCAGATGGGGATAAAGGCATGCAAAGTGCAAAGGGAATAGTAGAGGCAGAGAATGGAAATGTGTGACATGCGTACAGCTAATGGCAACATAATCGGAAATGTGGACTAAAGCCAGATTATGGAAAGTCAAGCTAGAACACTTGAGTTATTGTTCAGGGAAGTGAATGTGCAGCACTGTCCTTTAGAAAGTCAACCTGGCATCAGTTGTATGGGATAAATTTGAGAATATAGATAAATTAGGGTGTTATTCCAAAGTCCACATGAACAACTGAATTTGGATAGTGATGGTGGGACAGATAGGGACAGGTACAAAAGAGAGGAGGAACCACAAATGACCCTATAGTTTTAAATCTGTCATTAGGAAGATTATGGCTCCTTTAATAAAAACTAAGAGTGTGGGAGAGGAATGGTTAGTAAAAGTTCAGTTCTATTAAGTTTAAGGTGTTTGAATACCTAGCTGGCAACTAAATCTGTTGCTACTTTCCTACTCAGGAAAAAGAGTAGAACAGAAGATAGAAATTTGGTATTAGGGTAACACTTAAAGCCAGAAGACTCTGACAGTAACCAGAGAAACAGAAATAGAGTATGAAGTGGGGAAGGAAGACGAAGAAGAATCATAGGTTATAAAGAAAGAAGAAATCAGAGGAGGGGTGCCTGGCTGGCTCAGTCTATGGAGTGTGCAACTCTTGATCTTGGAGTTGTGAACTCGAGCCCCAGGTTGGGTGTAGAGATTACTTAAAAGTAAATTCTTTAACTTACACTTCAAATGAATATAGTTTATGTATGTCTCAGAATAAAAGCACAGCTACAGAAGCATTTCCTAGGTTATAGTATGTTTACTTCCGTGTTATCCAGTACCACCCTTACAAGCTTCCTGGACTCTCTCCTAAATCTAACACTCACTGATATGATCTGTTGATCCCACATAAACCCAAGTGACTGTCTGGATGTCAATAATGCTGTTCATCAAGTATTTCTGGTTCTTTCCCTTTTGTGGCACAAGTTCTTTGTTTCCATGAAATCATATGTAGCTGTGTGATTTGTTCTGGCCAAAGAAACGTGAGCAAAAGTGCCATGTGTAACTTCTGGAAGAACTTTTAAAAGCCAAGGCTCTGATTTGCTACCTTTCATTTTCACACTGCAATGATCTTGGAAGTATTAAAATGAATTCTCTATTTCAACCTGGGTCCCTGAGTGGATCTGATAACCACAGCCCCTTCCTGTCCAACTCTGTCCCTCACTGGTCAAATAGCATTAAGGAAAAACAAACTTTTGTTGTGATAAGCCACTGAGATTTTAGGATTTTGTTACTATAACACAATTTGACCTTAACATTCTCCCTTCTGTGGCACGAGTCAGAACCAACAGTGGCACGAGTCCGTTAACTAACTGTGCTGAGTGTGTTCACAAAAAATTTACACTATCAGTAGAGTTCTCAACAAAAATTTCTTTTCCACACTTCTAGCTTACTTCCTTTACAGCTGTTGCTTTAACTTTTTCCCGTTTGTCAAACACTATTACTTTCCCCTTTAAATTTCAGGAAAATCTTTCCTTTGAAAAAAGAGACCACTGGTATTCAACATATTCCAATATCCAACACCCTTCTCCATCTCACAACTTACTTTCACTCATTTCCATCATCTCTTTCAAAGAAAATGTCTCTACCTTCCCATTTTCTGAGGTTAATGCTTCCAAACGTACTTTTGACTTTATGCTTTCTAAAAGCTATATATACAGAAATTATCTTAGCTCTTTTTATAACTTCTTCCTCTTCCACACATAAAAGAATCGGACTAAAGCCAAAAAATTTATAAGGGACCTTGAACAGGGACCCCACATCGTTGGTGCATTAAGCACTAATGATGGCCAAGGTGGATATCAGCAGAATTATATCCTAGACTCTAGGGAAACAGTTCAGAGAGACGTAGGTAGAGCCGCATGACTGGTTGCACCTTAGTGTGGCCTTCTGGGGCTTTCCCACATGCCATGCCCGATCTTCTCCCTCCTTCCCCGTCACGGCTGCCCTTCACCCATTTGCAATACACAGGCATACATCTCCCCTGTTCTAAATCTTACAGTGGTGCCTTGCCCTGCCAAAGGGACAATTCAAAATATGGTATAATGTTGAGAAAGTGAAGGACTCTAATGACTAAGTAATAAATCTTTATCTAAGATAAAAAATTATTCACTATTATTCACCATTCTCCTTAAGAAATTTATTGTTCTCTGAACTGTTACACTTTTCAGAGTTTTACTATCTCATTATAAGGAGTTAAGAAGTGACTGAGTAATATGATTTTTGTTGAAATTAAAGTTGTTTTTTCAAAGGCCAGCAAGGGCTTCTCAGAAATGGAAAGTAAGACAACGTATGGTTCTGTGGAATACCAGGCAGTTGTGAGGAGCAAAAAACTAAATCTATATTCAGCAACATGCATAGATTTAAAAAGTACAGTACACGGGGCACCTGGGTGGCTCAGTTGGTTAAGCATCTACCTTCGGCTCAGGTCATGATCTCAGGGTCCTGGGATCGAGCCCCATGTCAGGCTCCCTGCTCAGCAGGGCGTCTGCTTCTCCCTTTCCCTCCATCCTGCTCATGCTCTCTTGCTCTTTAAAATTAATAAAATCTCAAAAAAAAAAAAAAAGTACAGTACTCAGTTGTTTAGTAAAAAATTAAACTTCCTGGACCAGCAGAGTGGCCAAATCTAGCACCCGTTCCAAAGGTGGAAAAATGTGAGTAAAGATCATTGACAAATGGGAAGAAATAGTAACCAAGGGCAAAGGAATGAATAAATGGGTAAAGCTACAAGAGAAATCTGATATTAACATGAGTGCCTCAAGAAAGGATCGGAGCAAGAGATGATATTCTCTTAGCTCAATTGTATCAGGTGCCTGGAAGGGTAAAAGCCATATGTTTGCCAAGATCACCTATTCTTGGGACTTGACAAGGTCGAATGGAGGCCTGTAAATAAACTTGATGAACTGAAACAATTGTTAATAACTGTTAACGATTCCAGTAATGTGCCAGACTCCTACTTTTCAGGTCTCATCTATTACCATACTGCAACATGGCATAATACTAACATTGTTGCTCCAACTACCTTAGGTACATAAGCGTCATAATATTAATATAACATTAATGCTGGGAAACGGAGTTAAAGCCTCCTCAACATCAATGCTCAAAGAAAATGACTGGCAGGAGGAAGAAATGGATTTTGTTAACTGTCAGTTAACTTCTATGCTAAACACTTCTGTACAAGTTTATCATTAAGGTACAAACTGCAACAGATCAAGGAGAAAAATGAGTAATCAGTATAAAATATAAAAAGTAAATCATGGCTTTATCAAACAGATTAGTTGTTTCTTTAAATATATCCCTACCCCAGAATGGCTCCTTCAAATATCAGGCATATTCATATTGATATTTGCTCTGTCATATAAATGCTATGCTAAATATAGATGCTTAGACAAATATAATCATTGTGCTGTGAGAGTCTTGGCAATGGGCCAACGGGTGGCCTTTGCAGTCAAGGATTAGTCTTGCCTGAAGAAAGATTTGGCTTTTGCCTAGCTCTTGAGAGGTAACCTCTAAGCACTTTTAATATCCTGTCTGATATGAGTGTTTTCTGTTTACCTGGGAGCCCTGGGCTATGCCAGACATTCTTTGTGTGGGTAACTAGGTGGTTTATAGTGGAGGTCTTGGGCCATGCAGTATCAGCTCAACCTGTGGAGGTGCTGGAAACTAGTCAGCCACAGAGCAGTCAGCCTGCTTATAGGACTAACACCCAATGAAAATACTGGACACAAAGGTTGGGGTAAGCTTCTCTGGTCAGCAATATTATGTGCAGGTTGCAACACAACACTGCTGGAATTAGTGCTGTCTGCTTAAGTATCCTGAGAAAGAAAACTGGAAGCTCGTGCCTGGAACCCTCCTAGACTTTGACCTATGTGCCTTTTCCCACTGGTAATTTTAATCTGTATTATTTCATTGTAATAAACTTTAACAATGAATCTAACAGCTTTGTGGAGCTTTGTGAGTCTTCCTAGTGAATTAGTGAACCTGACAGTGGTTGTGGGAACTCCTGAACAGCATGAGTGAAAACAGTAAAACAAATTTCAGCAAAACTTTCTAGGACAAATGCACCAACTCTTCAAGAATCTATGTATATCCAGGAACTGATATTAAACAGTACATGCTGATGTCTGGGAAGGGACTAGGCATAATGTAATATGCTGATCACTGGAAAATATTATCCACCATATATGTTCTAGCAGAAATGAATTCCAACATCCTAGTTCTAAGAAAGATGTTTATCTTCTGTCTTATTCATTCATTCTTTAAATAGGTACTGAGTACACACACAACATGTGCCAGTTGCCATGCTGGTATATCAGAGGAGGGAGAACACAAAATAAAACATCACTTTTCAGGAACTTATAATAAAAAAGGTTAATCTTTATATACTATTAATATTCTGAACAGCTTTTAAACCCACATTATAGAAAAGTAATCTTTCCCTCTTTTATTTTTAAAGTTTTATATCTTTCAGTATGCTTTCATTATTTTCATGGACCAGTTTTTTCCCCTCATTTTATAGATGAACCCATGCATGATTCTGAATCAAGAACAGAGCAGCAAATACTTGTGAACTGCATGTGTCTGAATCTGCAATAGAGGTCATTTTTAAGTCTTACATCTCACTTTATAGAAAACTTTGCAAACATAAAATTCAATCTCAATCTGTGGAGAGCACACAAGGAAAAAAAAAGGGTAAGTATTAGGACTTTCCCATCATCACCACCCATAGGTTTAAAGACACGCAAAACACAAAGGCAAAATAATAACAAAATAATTTGGATTATATTCTTAGGTATATTTTACAAATTAAAGCAAAATCATATTTACCAGTGTTTTCACCTGTTCATCAATAGAAATTCTTCTATTTAATCGTGTATACTAATAATGCTCCATTAATACCTGATACATACATAGTAAGATATGAGGTGGAAAGAAACAAACCATCTACTTCCAGTTCAGATTTGTGACCTAGAGCCAGCCATTAAATAAGCTTTATATAGAATGAGAAGGTTCATACTTTCTTGTACTGTGTGGCACTGTTACTGGGAGGACTATGGAAAAAAATTACTGTGGTCAGATGCATTAAAACTAACTTAAGAACCTTCAGTGATCAGAATCACTATAAAGAAAAGCTGATAGAAGAGAAAATGACAACAGTAAAAAACACTAGAACAGAATATTACACTAGGCAACTGCTGAAACAGTGATTCCATTTACAGAAAATAATAGTTAAAATGTTACGATTAATTTAAAATTCCAGTTAGCAGCTGTCACAGACTATATTTGCCTAAGGAGACATAACTACTAAATGTAATATGGTATACTGAATGGAATCCTGGAACAGAAAAAGGACACTAGGTTTTAAACTGAGGAACTCTGGGGCGCCTTGGTGGCTCAATCGGTGGCTCAATTGGTTAAAGCAACTGACTCTTGATTTCAGCTCAGGTCATGATCTCAGGGTCATGACCTCAGAGTTTTAAGATCAAGCCTTGAGTTAGGCTCTGTGCTGGGCATGGAGCCTGCTTAAGACTCTCTCTCTCCCTCTGCCCCTGCTACACTCAATTGCACGCTCGCTCTCTCTCTAAAAAAATAAGTACGTAAAATAAACCAAGGAAATCTGAATAAAATATAGCCTTTAGCTAATAATAATGTATGAATAATAATAATGAATAGTAATAATAATATATTGAATATTAACTCATCAATTATGACCACTGTATCCTACTAATTTAAGAAACTATTAACAGGAGAAACTGGAGGAGAAGGTGTTAGGGAGGGAAGTGCACAGGAACTCTCTCTGTATTTTCTGCTCATATTTTCTATAAATCTGAACTTCTAAAATAAAAACTTCTCTTTTAAAGACTTATTTGAGAGAGAGAGAGCGCGCGTGCGCACAAGTGTGCGAAAGAGCATGGGGTGGGGGTAGAGGGAGAGGGAGAAGCAGGCTCCTCGCTGAGCAGGGAGCCCGAAGCGGGGCTTGATCCCAAGACCCCAGGGTCATGATCTGAGCCGAAAGCAGATGCTTAACTAAATGCGTCACCTAGGCGCCCCTAAAATAAAAACTTTATTAAAAAAGTACCAGGGAAGCCTGGGTGGCACAGTGGGTTGAGCATCTGACTCTTGGTTTTAGCTTAGGTCGTGATCTCGGGGTCGTGGGATTGAGTCCAATGTTGGGCTCCATGTGGAGGCTGCTTGAGAGTCTCTCTCCCTCTACTCCTCCTGCCTGTGTGTGTGCTTTCTCTCTCTAAAAATAAATAAATCTTGAAAAAAAAAAAGTTCCAGTTACCTGAGAGTTACCACCTTTTATAAGTTCTTTCAGAATTGAAGTCATGAGCACTTTTGATCATTAGTGTCTGGCACACAGTATTCATAAATATCAGGCAAACAGGTGACCAAATATTAAAGAAAAACCTCAGACTTAGAACATAATTATTTACTGACCTTTTATTAAGTATGAATATATGCTATCAAAATCTAAAGTGATAAAACACATTCTCTCTCCACATTCTAATACATATCTTTCAGGTAAAAAGAAAAAATATCAAGAATGCAAACTTAAATATTATTAAAAAAACCTTACCTGACAAATTTTTTCCCAAATTTCATCGCAGCCAGCTTTTTCCTGAAAACTTAGAGCCAGATCATAGTTCTCAGCTTCCGACCAAACAATTAATGTATCCTGTTTAAAAATAAAGATTTTTACATCATCATACTAGAAAAGGTAGAAAAGAAATAACTACGAAGTGTAAGTACTAATCAAGACGAGAGGAAACAGTATAGTGGTGACAAATGCCCTCTGATGTGTGCAATTAGTGTACACTCAACTGACATCATGTAGCTGTATTTTGTTATCCTTTGAAGCTTAGTAATATACTGGCAATGGAATTGTTTGGGTACTAAAATGACACTGAGAATTTTCTAAAACAAAAAAAAATATTAAAACAGGGTAGCAGGCTCTGGCTCATGTTACTACGATAATGTAGTCCAACCATTCTTGGCCAAGCAGTAATGTAGACTTTTTTTTTTTTTTAAGATTTTATTTATTTATTTGACAGAGAGAGAGAGAGAGAGCACGAGAGCAGGAACACAAGCAGGGGGAGTGGAAGAGGGAGAAGCAGGCTTCCCGCCGAGCAGGGAGCCCGATATGGAACTCGATCCCAGGACCCCGGGATCATGACCCGAGCCAAAGGCAGACGCCTAACGACTGAGCCACCCAGGCACCCAGTAATGTAGACATTTTAATCCTCTACTGCCTCTCTCCTGAATCTGGGAAAGCCTTGAGTATATGAAAGAATTCAAAACAATGATGAAATGAAGATACTCTAGCTCTAAGTATTATCAACAGCACCTATTTCAGCACCTATTTTAGTTTGTAGAAAAATTAAGAACCCCAGGGTTTAGGTGTTTTTCTACTAATGTCCTTAATTGTATCCCTACCAAGAAGTCAGTTAAGCTTTTAGGAAAAAGTTGTCAACCCCTTTATTAAAAACTAGAGTTTGGGTTTAAATTAAAACATAGACACATCTAAACACAAAAATCATTATGCAACACTCAAATGAAATGGCCAATTTTTTAAGGATATATAACAATGAAAGTTTAACACAGTTAAAACTTTTTCAGAAAATATACATTAAATATACATTTAAAAAAATATACGAGTTTATATCCTAATTACCAAATATAAAATCTACAAAAATACCTTATATATTAGTTAATAATTGTTCATCTAATACTTCTAAATATTATGACTTGATGTTAAAAAATATAATACTAAAAGTGAGCCTCAGATTAACAAAGTCTTCAAAATGAAAACACTTCAATACTGATAGCTCTAATCTGTAAATGAAAAATATCCTTCAATTAACCCAGGCCTCAGATTAATACTTATTTGCTGTTTAATCAGGTAAGAACAATACCTGGAAAGCTGTGTTCTCCCTTTCCTCTGGCTGTGCTCCTTGGAAGGAAAATTTGCCACCACGTATTCTAAATTTTATCAGGTCACTCTTTTCATTTAAAAACTTTCCGTGGGGCGCCTGGGTGACTCAGTCGGTTGGGCGTTTGCCTTCGACTCGTCTCATGATCTTGGGGTCCTGGGATCGAGCCCTGCATCAGGCTCCCTGCTCAGCAGGAAACCTGCTTCTCCCTCTGCCTCTCCCCCCACTTGCTCGCTCTCTCTCTGAAATGAATACATAAAAATCTTTAAAAAAAAAATTCTACACTTTCTAGCTGTGTAACAAAGGAAAATATATTTCACCTTTAAATAAATAAATAAAAAAACTTTCCATGGCTCCCACCATATACAGAAAAGGTTTTGAAATCTTTAAAAACACCCAGCAGAAGGGGTGTGGGGGGATGGGTTAGCCTGGTGATGGATATTAAAGAGGGCACGTTCTGCGTGGAGCACTGGGTGTTATACACAAACAATGAATCATAGAACACTACATCAAAAACTAATGATGTAATGTACGGTGATTAACATAACAATAAAAAATTTAAAGAAAAAAAAGTATGTTGTCTTCAAAAAAAACAAAACAACCCAGCAGCACTTTTTACAAACAAAATTTTACTTAGAATTTTCATGTAAAAAAAAAAAAGATAAAGACAGAGCTCCTCTGGTTAAAGGTCTAGGAAACACACTCAGGTTCATGTACTTTACTCGAGTCAACTTCTTAGAGCTCTCCTTGAAACAGCTTCATAAACAGTGATCTCCAATACTCTATTTGTATGTCTCAAATTACTTATACATTATATTCAGGAATATAGTATTAGTACAGCAATACTCTATAAAACACACACTAAAATGAGATAAAAAGCCTTAAAGATAAAACAAGCAACATTTTAAAATATTTGAACTGTTATGGCTCCATACCATTATTAGTTAGCATTTTAAGACCCAAGATATATTTAGGGCACAGTACACCCACAAATGACAGTAGATACAAATCCATATTTAATGTCATCCTTTTAATAATTCTGAATTTTGGGGGAAAAGCAACTTCTTGTGAGATCTATTTTTTTTTAAAGATTATATTTATTTATTTGAGAGAGAGAGCGCACAAACAGGGGAGAGAGGCAGAGGGAGAGGGAGAAGCAGGCTCCCTGCCAAACAGAGAGCCCAACACAGGGCTCGATCCCAGGACCCTGAAATCCTGACCCAAGCCGAAGGCAGATGCCCAACTGACTGAGCCGCCCAGGCGCCCTTGTGAGATCTATTTTATCATTATTTCTGCATTATTACTTGGCTGACAGATTAACTGGGAGTATAAATGTCAGTTTTACCATTATCATGTTCATTTGCATTTACATTATTTTTTTTAGGCCTTTTTATGGCATGCATTCATTTTGTTAGGGTTACAGATTAGTTTAAATTGGAAAATATCTGTAAATATTAATCTGCACATGCAGGCTACCGTAATTCACAGTAGTTAGGGAACACTTTTCATGGAAGTGTTACTCTTAAAATACCATGTCTGTGTGTGTTTTTTTTTTTTTTACTTCTGACCACCTGCTTATTAAGTATTAGCAAGAGTCAATTTCTTCTTTTGATTAAAATATCTAAGCAGGTTTCTTCTCAAATCTCAATGCTTTGTACTGTGCATTCCAATTTGGAGATCACTAGTACAACAGGATGAAATCCAGAATACTTTATCCAGGCACCCAAGGCCCTTTCCAATTTGGTTCCAATCTATCTTCCGAGCAAAAGTCCAGGGAAGCAATGAAGTCTGACTTAAGGTAACTGAGTCACCTTCTTCATCATTTTCTTGTTTGTTTCTTCTTGTTTCTTCTTAGTCTTCTCCCTAAGCCAGGCAAAACCCCAGAAACTAAATGGGATTTATATTTAGAATCCTTTTTCAATGTAAACAGGATTGACCTTGGGTGATGGTTAAATATACAAATTCCCATCCTTCTCCCCTGGAGTGAAGGCCCCAAGACCTTATTTTTAACAAGGGTCTCAGATAATTCTTTCAATAAGTCAAATTTGAAAACATCATTTAAGTCTTATCTCTGGTTGGTTAATAGAGGATAGGAAACTGCCCATCAGAGCAGGCATCTTCCAGCTCTATGAAATCTACTCAAAAAGGGTTACAAATCCTATCCTTTCTTCCTCCCCTCCCTGGAAACCTACAATCTCAGTCAAAAAATAACCATAAGAAGTACTTCTTTTAACTGCTTATTCCAAAGATCACAGTAAAAGCTCCTAGGTAAGAAAGCACAAAGCTTGCACAAGAATATTTAAAACAAAATAAAAAGTGTCAAATGGCAGGGTTTCCTACATACCCCAAAGTCAAGCTCAGTTTTAGTAGTAATGTCCATTTTCAACGGCTGTGTTCTTTGTATTGTATTTTTTGCTCATTTGTGCATGGCACACACATCTTTGGGACATTATTAATGCCTGTTTAAACTAAGAGAAGCTTAAGAGTTTTCCTCTACCAACTAAACATTTAATCACCACTATGTCCCCATGGAAATCAGATTTAAAATGAGCCTGCAGGGAGAATAGAAAAAGTCAGTTATATTTGCTCTGGTCTTTTAAAAAAATAAGAAAGGTGATTAAATCTAATGCCAGGATGGAAGTTAAGACATGAGCTGGAGAGGCTTGACAATTTAGCTTTTACTGAATCAGATTTTCACAATGTAGTTTTATTATGAGAAATGGTCATTTCTGATATTAAATATTAAAAATACACTCTTTAGGTGAATACTGTTTAAATCAAAGGTTCTTACTCACGGTCTAAATCACACCTTAGAATTGTATCTAAAACTTGGTGCTTTTGGGGTGCCTGGGTGGCTCAGTCGTTAGGCGGCTACCTTTGGCTCAGGTCATGATCCCAGCGTCTTGGGATCGAGCCCTGCATCGGGCTCCCTGCTCGGCTGGAAGCCTGCTTCTCCCTCTCCCACTTCCCCCTGCTTGTGTTCCCTCTCGCGGTCTCTCTCTCTGTCAAATAAATAAAATCTTAAAAATAAATAACTTGGTGCTTTTAACATCTTTTCTATGGAAAGGGTCTCTTCAGTTTTTACAGTATACTCACAAAGGCACCTGTGACACATTTGTCTAACAAACCAATGGATTACCAGTTTCAGTTTTCCTCTCCAGTATATTAACATGAATAAAATCCACTCATGAAATATCTGAGATCCTACTGCTTGTCAAATCAACCCTATCTTTGCCCCAATTGCTGATGAAATTGAAGAGCCGAAGTTTTTCAAAAGGAATACTTATTTTTTTAAAGGGAAAATAGAAATATCAGATTTGTAGACTTCAATTTACAGATTCAAAATCAATATAGAAGTCTGAAAATGAGTGCGATTAACCAGACATATTATGCAACATCTAGCTCTCCTAATGGGTAGCTGACCTAAACTTTTTTTGAGATGGATTTTTAAAATATAGTATGGTATAACATATAGTCCAAGACAGACCTGATGATATTGCTAAAAACAATAATACCTTCCTAAAATCCACATATATTTGGATATAATGAGAATAACCCCAGACTAGAATTAGGACCTGAGCACCACTCAGTTTCACTGTCCACTATTTCTGACTCAGCAAAGTATTTAACCTCTTAGATTTTTCTTTCCTCATTGGAAAAGAGGACTATGATGAAATTATGACTATAGTTCTTACTGAGCTTATGTGTCACATACCATGCTAAAGCATTTTTTATACATTAATTCACAACTATCACATGATGTAGGTAGTATCATCATTTAAAAGGTAAGGCTTAGGGGCACCTGGGTGTCTCAGCTGGTTAAGCGACTGCCTTCGGCTCAGGTCATGATCCCAGGGTCCTGGGATAGAGCCCCGCATCAGGCTCCCTGCTCGGCGGGGAGTCTGCTTCTCCCTCACTCTCTCTGCCTGCCTCTCTGCCTCCTTGTGCTATCTCTCTATCACATAAATAAGTAAAATTTTTTAAAAAATAAAATAAAAAAATAAATAAAAGGTAAAGTTCCGAGAAAATTAGCTCAGGAAAATTTGAAATAATGAAATAAAAAAACTCAAGAGTACTCAGCTCTAAATCCATGTCTGTGCTACTATGCCCTATAAAAAATGTAAACAATTCTAAAAGAACACAAAGTTCTCAACAACTTTCTTCCCAACCTCCTGCCCAGAGGCATTCCATTTATCTTGGTATCTGTCTGGACCCCTATTTAAAAGCCCTCTCTATCTGATTTCCAAGTATTCCTCCTCAGTCCCATTCCAAAAGATACCTCTTAGTCCCATTCCAGAACAACCACCCAGAACATACCTCTACCCATTACTGCCCAATCTTTCCAATCTAATAATTCATGTCCTCCACTCATGCTCCTGATCTGTTATTTTAACTCAGCATTCAAAACTTTCACCTCTATCTTTATCTTGGCAAATGTTCTCCTAGCTAAAACCTAGAATAGTCTAAATCTTACCTTTGAAGGGTATGAAGAGCAAATTCATTGACTGACACTCCTTTCCTTACCAAAATTCTGTTCTCCCTTGGTTTCAAGACATGTTTTCCTGATTCTCTACTCTTTCCAATTGCTTATTTTTCCTCTTGACTGCATCTTCTTCCTGATTACCAAATACCTAACCCAGCAGCATGTCCTGTCAATTCTATCTTCTATACATATATCTCAAATCCATCCACCTCTATCTCCACTGACATCACCCTAACCCGATTCAACATTATATCTTCTTGGATTAGGCTGTTATCTTTCAGTTACTCTTCCAGTTATTGCCTCTCTTCAATTCCACACACTGATGTTACTAGTTTGGATCATGTCATTCCTCTGCTGAAAATTTTCATAAGCTTTCAACTGCACTTTAAAAATCTAAACCTGGCCCCAACTCAAAACACTACTAGTGACCCTTGATTCCTTCTCTTTCATATTTAATCATTCACCAAATCTTCCAGCACTTTCTTGCTAATATACTAGAGCTCGGTTTCTTCTTTACAATTCCATTTGCTACACTGGAACAGACTTTCATTTTCCTGCATCTGAATTATAGTAAAAGGTCTTGCTACCTAAAGCTCTTATTTCCCTCTCCACCTCCAATTCATTATTCATGACATTGCCATACTTGCTTCCTAAACACAGTATCACTTTCATCATGTTAGGCCCCTCCTCAAGAATCTAGAATAGCTCCCTTTTGTTTAGTAAACCAAGCTCACAAATAAGAAACCTCTGCTGCCAAGAGCCTTAATAACTTGTGTCAGGTGTACTATTTCCTTCTCTATCACAATTCCTTCAACAGGCACCACCAGGGAGAGTGAAATTTATATAGATTTATATAAAGCTATTTTATTCCACAGACTTGGGATAGTAGAAATTAAGGAAGAGATTAATTTTCTACTATCCCAAGTCTGTGGAATAAAATAGCTTTATATAAATTTTGTGTTGGCACATACCTACTGTAAAATCTCAGTCAAGAAACTTGACCTTTCTGTGCCTTAACTGCCTCATCTGTGAAATGCTTTCATGGGCTTTCAATAAGGACTGGGTTAAAACCCTTTATCAGATATTTTATTACTGTTATGTAATTGTTTCACCTGTTATGTCTTGTTTCCCAATAAAACAAAGGACGGGGACTTCCTTATACTTCTCTCCTAAACCCAATTAACACAAATTATATTAAAATTGTATTAAATATAAGGGGTTTACATCCCTATGACTCTTTTGATTTAGTCCAGGATCAGTAGGATGGAATCTAAATAACTTAAAATTTTGACATGTATCAGACACTATTTCATGGTCCACTGTATCATCACTCTCTTCTCTTCCCAATGTGTTTAAATGCTTAACAAGTTTATTGGCTCTTTTAAGTTTATCTTCTTCCCGTTAACTTCAGTACTGCCCACAGTACTGAAGCAAGAAAGTGTTGTGAATCAATGATGACCTATCAATACGGGGTCATTTGACATTCAACTCAACTCATTCTAACTTATTTTGAGTCCATAATTCAGAACTTGGCTCATTTTAGAACCGTAATGTTAAAAAAGAACGCTAAATAGTCCGCTTTGAATTTATTCAGTGTATTTTGTAGCAAAATATCCTATAAACTATGAGCATCTCATTCACTCAAGTCTTTTTAAAATTAAAAACCCACTAATGATCAATATATTTCATATAAATTTTGGAAATGGCTATTTTCTGGACTAATATACTGAATAACTTAAACAATGACATTTAAAAAGGTAATTCTAATGAACACAGAAAACTATCAATGTGTTTGGAAATCCCAATTTTTATAATCTGGTAAAATTGCAAATTAACAAGATTATGGTGAAAAAAATGAAAAAAACCATATCCATAACAAAGAAACTAAGTTTAACAGAATCCCTAAATTACTCTTTGATTCTATTAGAAAAGTGCACTCAATTTAAACAAAAATAAAGAAAATAAAACAAGTGACCCCATTTACACATTTTTCAATCTTAGATACAAAGCCTTTTCATATTATTCTCAGTGCCAGAGTTCTCTTCTAGTTTAATGTTATTTGGTAAAGGTAATTCAATTAGAAAAACTACTTAAAAATCCTAATAGTATATCATGAAACATGACTAATTACAGAAAACATTTTTCCCAATAGCATAAAATTTTAAAAATAAGTACTTTTTTTCTCCAATACTTTAGTTTTCTATCAGAGTAATATTACACAGAAAGACATGTTCCAAGGTTTCTAATGAAACATCGTGTATTTTTGGACTAATGTTGGAGGGCTACTCTATGTACAAACCTCCACCATATGTGATCTTTCCAATAGTAACAACAGTTAAAGAATCTTATATACACTCTGAGAAGAATCCATTATAATTAATTTGTAGGGAGTCACATTTAAGAACACAGTTTCTGAGAATTTTATATTTACGTGGATGGGGGGAAAAAAGAGATTACAAAACAGTATTTCCTTCCCCACAAAAAAGGAGGCCAATGACAACAACAAAAAAAACAAAAGTAGCTACCTAGTAAAATTCCATGCAAAGACAGAGAATAACCATCTGCTTAGCTGACTTAGAAATTAAATTTACTTAAATGTCTCAGGTATAGGAAACATTTTTCAAGTGTTCAATACAGGACAAATGTTTAAATTGATTCTCCATCAAAGATAAACAGTATTTTCTAAGCAGAAGGAAAAAAAACTATTAATTGAATATTGAAAATTTAAATATTTCAAAGAAATGATTAAGAACGTATTGCATACACAAAACAATTGTTTAACAGTAAGACTTTTACTAATAACGAGCTGTGCAACAGACATAATTTCATTCCCCCAATTGTGAAGTATTTATTTCTGGGCATCCAAATTTTCATTGACCTTGAAGAAAGTAGGTATTGATGATATAAATATAATCCTAATATAATTTATCTTTTCCTTCAAAAATCTCTGCCATATTCACTTTACACACCACACACATGCACACGAAATAACCCCAATGTCTAACAATAGGTGTATATCATACAGAAGAATACCATACAGTTTAAAAAAAAACTAAATCAACATTGTTAACATCAACAAATCTTCCAATTAACTGTTGGGTGAAAAATGAAAGTTCAGAGTACACGTAAGAGCATGAGATCAACCATGTAAAGTTTAAAAACACACAAAAAACTACATATTATTTATGGATACATAGATATGCAAAAAAGGTATATAAACATGTACAGAAATAATACATCAACTTCAGAATAATGGTTACCTATAGGGAGGATGGAGAATGGATAGAATGAGATGGGCACAAAGGGGGCTTTAACTCTATCCACAATGTTCAACGTTACAAAGATTAGAAACAAACATGGTATAATGTTAACATTGTTAAATTTGGTGGTGTTACACAGACACACATTTTCTATACTTTTCAATTTTGAAATCTTTCATAATAAAAATGAAAACATTCACAGAAGAAAAGGTTGAATCACTGCTGCCATTTCCAGGTTAAGTAACTGGGCACACTGAAACACAACACAGGTTTTCTTTTCCCAAATAAGACAGTAAATATTAACAGAAAACATTACATGACTGGCAATGTACACTTTTTATAAAGTATCCACTGATTTAAAATATACAACAATTAAAGAACAGGATTTAAATGCTTCTACCTCAAAAATTCTACCTTTGCTTTCATCAAAGGATCGAATTTCACACCACAAACAGGCTCTCCTTGCTTTAAAGAGTACCCCTTTGAATATTCTTTTATGTCATTTCCCTTAAATGTGATTGAGAATAAAAGGCTTATTAGTATACAGGGTATAAGATATCTGGCTATCTGTAGTTTAAGAAAGACTAATGAATACTCTGTATTCTAACATAAACTAACAGTGGCTCAATTCAAAGATAATAAATTACTGCCAGTACAAAAACTTTCACTTTTTAGTTTGAAACTTTTGACCTACAGGAAAAAACAGAATGTGTAACTCTGTTTACCAAACATGTTTTTTCTTGTCAGGAAAGCTTTCCCATGTTTGTCAGATTAATACTTCCTTGATCACAGATGAAGTCTTTCAAATTAAAGATAAACAACTACTTGCCTGTTGTTTCTGATATGCAGTGTTTGGATTTATCTTTGATTCCAAGAGTAGTGATCCTGAAAGATAAAAAATAGTATTTGTAAGTTTCAATTCATAAAATTCTGAATAAAATATCTGAATATTAATTTAAAAAAACAAACTTGTTCTCCTTCCCTAGCTAGACATGTGAAGTAATCAAATGTATTCTGATTCACGTTTTTCTCTTCAGATTTGGGCTTCATACAGAACACACCATCTTATCCCCCATATACTCTTAAAGGAAAAAAAAAATCCACCTAAGATCAACATTCAGACCCAAAATATAAGGAGACTAGATGTCCATTAAAATTTTATTGAAATGAAAATTTTAAGGTCTAAATGACTACTTGAAGCCAAGCTCTTTTTAACAAAGTTATTTTATTGCATTTCCAGTTTAACAAAACAAATTACAAAGGACCACAACAGGAATCTAAGTACTTAGTACACAAATTACAGAACTGCATTTATCCTTTTCTCCTTAACATAATGAAGGACACTTCATATAGAAATAAATGTCCGTAACTATTTAAAAGGGAAAGTGCAAGAGTACAAAATACAAGAATAAATCTAAGATTGTTATTTTTCTATTATCTGCACATAATTGCTCAAATCGAGGCGTTCAGATTACAGTGAGAAAGGTTTTAATTATGCTCTACATTTTATAATTTAAAAATTCTTCACACATGACTCGTACAATAAACCAACGGATACAAGTTTACAATCTGTTCTGGTGTCCTAACTTGTTTAAGTTGTAAAGTACCCACTTCTTCATGGCAACCTCTACAAAGGCAGCCTGGGGGGATCCCAGACTATAGATATGCTTGTGCGTGCACGTATCGTGGCAACAGTCTGCAATAACCACAGGAAAAGGTACCTTTTGGTTTTCCCCAGCACCTGTCGCCTGGGGCAAAAGGGGCTGGTTAGTAAAATGGGTTAAAAAAAAAAAACCCACTCAGAAAGTGAAGTTTCACTAAGCTTTTTCAACAGACATATAATGGATAAGAAACCAAAAAATAAAGGGAGGGGGAGGGTCAGCTCCCTAGGACGAGAAGAAAACTACTCCTGTCTCTCATTACTCCTCCGTTCGCACTTCTCTCTCCCATTTCAAAGGCGAGACTGGAGAGGAAGGAGTCAAATCCTTAATAGGGATAGGAGGCGGGGGAACAGAATCAACGTTTGACTGAGGGTAAATCCGGACAAAGTAGTTTGTTTTTACCGTACTGAAGTACAGGCACAAAACCAAAGCGCTGTCCCAAGATGTGGTAGTAACAGTACCCGGCCCAGGGCCTAAACACCAGGGCTATGCCCAAACCGGAGGCACTGATTGTCCCCTATGCTATGTTCCAATAACCTTACCGTCGGACTCAGCCCGAACGAGCAGCGACATCCCCTTGAGCTCCTCCACATAAGTGGAGGAGACATGCCCGGTGCCTCGGTCGTCCCATTGACGGTCTTCGTTGAGGGTATAGACCTTCACTCGCCGCCGCGTATCCGACATGGTGGCTGCTGTCCCCACCGCCTCGGCCGCCGCCTCCTCGCTCACCTCGTCCGCGCCCCTCACTCTTGAGAGACGGTTGCGGCGGTGGCGGCAGCGGCGGCGGCGGCTCCGGAGAGGCCCGAGTTCACCATGGCTCCCAAGGTTCAGTCGCGGTAAGGGGCAACAAGAGTCACCGAGACCCCTCCGCCCGGAGTCCCGGTCACCTCTCACTTCACCCCCGCACACACCCACCCTCCCCTCCCTTTGCCCCCAAGAGCTCGCTCTCCCGCCGCCACCGCCGCCGTAACTACTACAGCTCCGCCATCTTGTAACCCGATTCTCTCTGCCTTTCTCTTCCTCCTCCAGCAGGCTCGCACGGGCTGTCCTAGCAGGGGCTACGGCGGCCGACGAGCCCAATGCGCGGCGCCTCTGCTTTTCGCACGCGCTTCCCCAGCCGGCAGTGTTCGGTGTTCTCGCGAGGCGGGGTACTGGACCTATGTGGGAGGGTCTAAGAGCGACTTCCTCTTTTCTCGGTCCCGCCTGCTGGCGCGGGATCTCCGCCGGGTGGTCGGTTCTCGCGAGTTCCCTGTCCCGTCTGGTGCCGCGAGATTCCTTTCTGAGGCGGCAGGTCTTCGATCTTCCTTTGAGTGGTTGCTGGCTGCCCCTGGGGTGTGACGAGCCGTGGGACCCAGCTCTGAGGAAAAAGTAAAGCATACCTGGGAGGTACGCATCCTTGGACGGGACTAAGCCTGAGCAAAAAGGAAGGAAATGTGCTCGCACTCCTTAATGGAAGCTGACCGTGTCAGCCTATGGGAGAAAAATACCTTAAAATTCTTGCCGTGAATACGTAGGAACTTTGAGCCCTGTAAGTTCCGGGGACCCGAAACCCACTAAAACTCGTTGTAGAATCTGTTAAACATCTCAGGAAGTGTTCTATGGACCACCAGGCGATTGTAATGTTGTACATTAGTGTGTTGACAAATTCCTATTTCCCGCCAAAGCGTATCACTGTTAGGCGTTTGGTAGCTGGCAATTGAAAAGCATACTGTCCTCTTCAAGAAATGCAGTGCTCTTTCCGTGTTTGTAACCTCGGAAAATAAGTCTTAAGAGAAGTTAAGGGAAGTGGAGGGGACCTACCTGCTTAACATATCTAAGAGCATTGTTTTGATATTTTTGAGTTTCTCTTACGAGCATTTTTTGCGTTATCTATCGGGAGGTCTTCTGCGCTGAATAAGCGAAGGAGGAATTCTCTGGACATTCACGTTGTCAAACATCACATTAATCGTCAAACATTGCCCGGTGGATACCAGTCATGTGCTGGGCAGTCGTTTATTTCAGTGCTCGTTCGTTCTTGATAGAATATGTTTTTAAAGACATTCTCAGCTTGTTCTGTCGTCAGTTCTTTCCACTCATTAGTCTGAAAGGTGAAAACAGACGCGATGCACACGTTGACCCTGCAGCGCATCTTGGGGGTTGTAGTCATTACTTATCAGGGGTTTCGTCAAAACGTGCTTTTGTTTTGACCAGATCGTATGTGTGCACACCCTTCGGCGATGCACTAAAAACGTGAGACGTCTTACATAGAACAGGCGCCTGATAAAAAATAAATTATAATTTCAAAATCTGGATACATCGCATTTTTAAAAAAATCTATAGAGGACCTCAGAAAAGGTACTTGAATTAGGTAGTTATATGTAATAATAGGGCCCATTAATTGCCGTGATTGATGTGGACAAATGCATTTTGAGCCCAGAGAAAATGACCTTTCTGTTTTGGGTCAGAAAAAGCTTCACAGAATAAGTTTGGAACTGGTGTTAGAGGATCCCTAAGTGGGAGTTTGCACTTTGGCTTGGGAAGGTGTTCAAGGCTGAGGGGACAGGGTGAACAAAGTCATAATATGTTGCTGGCCTAAAAGAACTTACAGGTAAGTTACATATAACTTAAAGGAATGAAAACTATACAGAAGTCACTTTAACACCGTATGTGTTGAGGTTAATGTCCTACAAATAGAACTAACTCTGGACAAAATTGTGAAATAAGAGTTATTTCCTGCATTTACTCAATCATTCAAATATTTGTTGAGCATAAACTATGTGTTAGATACTGTTCTATATGGTGAATAAAAAGAAAAGGCCCCTCTTCTCATGGAGCTTACATTCTAGTATAGGAAGACAATAAACAAATACATGCCAGATACTGATAAATATTAATACCAAAAAATAAAAGTAGCAAAAGGTTAGTGAGCTTGGGAAAGGTAATGGTGTCATTGAGGAAGGCCTCTGAGGGAGGCAGGCAGCCATACATGTCCCCAAGGGAAGAGAGCATGAGAAAACAGAAAAGCAAATACAAAGCCATGTGGCTGTAGTGAGAGGGATAATAAGGAAACCAGTGTCTTTAAACCTATATATAATGGAATACTATACATATTGTTGTACATATGTACCCTAGTATATTTAAACCATCTCCTATTTATGTATATATGTGTCATTTCCAGTAGTTTCCAACCTAAAATAATAAATGATTTACCAAAATTATTTCATGTGTTCCAATTTACTTGATGTTAAGTTCCTAGAGTAGGGTTTTTCAACGTTAGCACCACTAACATTTTGGGCTGGATAATTCTTTGTTGTGAGAGATTGTTCTGTGCTAAACAAGATTTTAGCAGCATCCCTTATTTTTACCCACCAGATGCCAGTAGTATTGCACCCTCTCTTCCAGCTGTGACAGCTCAAACTATCTACCATCATTGCCAATGTCCCTGGAAGACATGTTATATTTTTTAATTCTTGAGGGTTTAAAAAAATATCCTGTTAATCTCTATAGGGTAAACTGGGCTTTTGTTTCATTGACTCATACCCTTGAAATGTCACCCTTTCTGATAGATGTTTTTATGAAAATGCTTTTATGAAAGTTTTTTGCTATATTCACTCATTTTTCCTTAAGGTGATTAAGTCTTCTTCATTTAAGTAAACCATCAAAACTGATAACCTATATCCTCTTAGCCACATTCCTATTTCTTTTCCCCTTTACAACCAAACTATTTAAGGGTTGAAGTTGTTTATACTCCCTTCATTTCTTCACCTTCCACTTATTCCTCAATTGAACCCATTCTGGTTTCCGTCACACTGCCCACCCCAGCACCTTGCTCTCATCATAAGGCTCTTTACAAACTAACTTAAGATATCTATGTTAATAATGCCAGTGGACATTTTTCAACTTGTCTTACTTGATCTAAGTTAAAATTGATACTTTTTTGTCTGAACTTTGTTCCCTCCAGTCATATCATGGCAATTCTTGCTTTATCCCTCAGATGTTGCCGCAGTTATCACTTTCATAAAGGACCCTTCTGACTCCCCTCTCTAGACAATATCCCTTTGGAATATTACAAGTACCAAAAAACCCAATTCAAAGTGGTTTAAATGGTAAGATAATTTATTGGCTCATATGAAGGAAAATCGAGAGATAAAGAGGAACCTTGGGTAGATTTGATTGACTTGACAGTATCAGTGAGAACTTGATTTCCTTCTGCCTCTCAATTCTGTATTCTGCTCTGTCAAATTCACACTAAGGCTGACTCCTTTTGTGTCTTAAGATAGTGGCCAAGAGCTCACAAGGTTCCACAGTTCTTCATTCACAGCAAAAAAGAGTTTCTTCACGTATTCCCAGTTACATTGTGATTAGACTAATACAGGTCCACATGCCTTACCCTTGAACCCAGAGATCTGAGGTCTAGGGAATGTCAAGCACTGATTGGCTGAGGCAAATCAGGGCCTGTCATTGGAGCCTGGGGTTAATCCCACCCAAATCCCACGGATATTACACCATGTGATACGGTAAAAGAGATGTAGGAAGACAACCAGAGTATCAATTTTATCTTCTTGTTACAGCACCATGCACCCTTCCATTGTAGCATTTGTCATACTTGTAGCTTTAGGTTTATTGATTTTTTTTAAATTTTTAAATTTTTATTTGTATGATTTCTGATTAATAACTGTCTCTACATCTAGGTGACAAATTTCTGTGAGTTCAAGGAACTGTTTTTTCTCACCATTTTATCTCTAGTGCCTAGCAGAGGATGTGGAACATAGCAGGTACTCAATAACTGTTGAAAGTTAGAAGTTTACTAGTAGAAGTTTACTACTCAGTTTGACATTCTCCCTAGCAAGTAATTTAATAACTACCCTATCAAATCAACTGAGATTAAATTACATCTTTGAAAGCTCTAGATTGGTATCTCTAGTTTCTATCTAACTAGTCAATTCTTGATACATTACTGAATGATAGTTTGAAACAAATTTGATCCTATTATATTGTTTTTGCATCTTTCAACAGTTTCTGATTTCTTGTAGGATAAAGTTCTTTAGAATGGCATACAAAGCTCTCCATGGTTTGGCCCGTTCCAAACCCTGGCTGGCTCTCTACTCTGAAGAGCAAGGCTATGGACTGTTGGGGTGATTTTCGTTTTCAATCACAGCCCCTCCCATTCACCTTACCACATGTTTTTAGAAGTCTTTTCTCTGGATGAGTGTAGTTTCTCCAGATATTTCCTCATACTCAGACAGAGTAAAGGCAGAAGAAGGAGGCAAGAGGTCCTTCATCTGTTTGGTATTTAAGCTTTCACTTAAGCACTCCTTTTAACCCTTTTGTCACAATTTCCCACTACTGTGACTAGTGTCTCCAAATGAAAGTCTCTCCTAGTTCATAAAATAAATCTCAGTCTCCTGAGGTGGTGGTGTTGGAGGCAGTGTTCAAAGGGCTTGTATGGGTATGAGTATGTGTGGAGGGAGATGGTAGTCCTTTGGTTATGTGGGATTGGGAAGGGGATCCAGTTGTGTAGCCCCTCTCTATATAGACTTTGACCCTGTCCTCAGATTCTAAGCCCTGATCCTTTCTGATTTGTTGTAGAGATAATTAGTTCTCTTCTCTGATCACCTCTGTGGCCATTTAGGTTATAACTTCCTCTGTTCTGCTAAGGTCCACTAGTGCTCTACCATCTGCTTGCCATGCAAATGACGTTTGTTAAAATCTTTTGTCTGATGTCTCTTTTACTGTGTTTGTCCTTTGGATTTTATACTTAAAAAAAAATTAACTGATTAATTTTGCATTTTTGACAAAGGTATTCTAACATGTTTTTATGTTTTTTTATGTTTAATTCTGTATTTCCCTTGGATTTTTTTTGTATATGTGAAGTGCCAATTTAAAATGTTTCCTCCAAATGGAGAGCCACTTCTCAGTATCATTTATATATGAAATAATTTGAAATGCTATTTTAGTCATAGTCTTTAGTAAATCTACAGACACGTGTACATACACGTATGTGGATTTGAGTCTAAACTCATACTGTTTTCATTGTTTTAGTTGGTCAACTGTAGTATGACAGTTTTAATTGCTATAGTTTTATTATTTGTTTTGGTATTTGGTTGATATGGTGGCCATATCAGTGCACCATTTAGATCTCCTTCAAGAGAACCTACTCTGGGGAACATACTTGACTGATAGCCAGCTGCCACCCCTTTGGATCCACCATTGCATTTGAGCTGAAGCCATAAAGACCTCGAGCTGCTTCCAGTCATTAACTGAGCATAGCACTGATACTATACTTACCTTTTACTACCTAGTGCAGAACTCCTTCAATGGGCAACTTTGGCTTGGGGAACTTCGTAGCAGTCTGGATGAGACTTTCTTGGAACTACACTGAAGCTCTTTCCACCCAGTATTTCCTTACCGTCCCTCTTTTGTAGAGGTCAAACTTGTACTATGGTCTGTAGGCTGTCCCTGTCAATTCCTGAGCCTGTTTTATCCTTCACAGACACTTCCTCTAATCAGTATCATACATGTTTAATCCCTTCGTGGCAACTGTATCTTTGAGGGCCAGAACTGACATAGGTGGTACAGGGCGTAGTATAAGAAATCAGGCAGTAAGATGGGGTTTGGGGAATAGTTTACTCAGTCCTTGGCACAAGGTGGTCACTTGACTACTGATTTGACCAGTAGTGATCTAGGAAAACATCCCATAAGAGGGGAATGTTGTTGTCTATACAGTGATTCAAGCATTTGAAAAATATGGGGAAAACAGTGCCTACAAGGAGAGCAGAACTGGCCAATTAAGTTGTACTACTGCCTTGCAGAGGGAGAGTGGGTTTCAAAAAAAGGTCCTTATTTCCTGCAATGGAAGAACAGACATGGGATTTGACAGAGTTACAGAGCTCTAAAGATAATTTGAATGTTCAGCTTAAGGGGGGCTGCTATGCAGTTAGGGTCCTGGTTGGGTAATCCTGAAGCTTGAAATATGGGATGGGGGTACCTGTGAAGATGTTGATTCTGCAGATACCCCCTGAACTCTCAGGGATTGCAGAAGTGGCACATGCTTCCTAAAAGAGGTAACAGTTCCCTCCCCTTGCAAAAAGACCTCTTCCATAGTTGCTCTCATTTCTTATCCTAGCTGAGAGGTTGTGATAGCTAGGGTTAAATCTCAGCATAATCCGCCTAGGGACTGCTGGGCCTAGGGAGCAAAGAGATTACACACTGAAGGAACTGAAATAATAATCTAGCATGTACTACCAAGGAGCCAGAGAAGTACACTTAGGATTGGACTTTGAGGGTCCTTGATCAAGGGGGCTTGGATACTCAAGATTTCATTGATTTGGGATACCCTTGGAACAGAAGATTTAACCTTGGCCAGGACCCAACAGGATGGGGCAGATTTACTGCTAAGCTAGCTCTTGGAAGCCTGGAAAAAGTGAGAGGAAATGAGCTTATACCATGGCAGCTTTTGACTCCTAGAGAAGATACCTATTTATTTTGGCATACCTATATATAGCAAGTACATACATATATACTCACACAATTGAAATATCATTATATTAACAATGCCTTATTTTGTCTTCCATTACTTAGAAATATATTTTGGAAGGAAAGTAAACATTTGTTAGAACTTTCAAACTATGTATGAAAGCAAAACCCACCAATGAAAGAAAATGAAATGGTTATTGCTCACTTATTAGTTCTAACTAATTGTTTTGTACCAATTGAAAGTGTTTTTAAGAAGATCATCTGCATGTTTTTCTTCTCAACCTCTTTTTAATCTTATCTTGCTGGTTAGGACCTGAGAACACCGATGAGAGTAATAGTGGTGATTCTCATTCTGTCCTGACTCTAATAGCCATGTCCCCAGTGTTGTATACTAGTTCTTAATTTCTTTCTCATAGATAACACTTAACGAGTTAAGGACATTTCCTAATATTTTAAACATTCTTGGAAATTTTATAAATTGCCTCTTCTGTATCTGGTGATCATATAGTTTTTCTTTTGTAAAATCTTTATAATGAATTGTATTCTTATTCTTACCATTCCTGCATTTCCACAGATCTACTTGGTCCTAATAGCTTTTGTCAATATTTTATTAAGACAATTTATCGGGAGTACTTCAAGATGGTAAAATATAAGGGATCTTAAACTCACCTCCTCCCATGAACAGAACAAATCTACAGCTACATATGAAACACCTCTAGAACAAAGGATAAAAGGGCCACATTGAGATGGGTAGGAGAGGCAATACATGGTCTTTCAAGAAACCCCACCCTAGGCCAGAGACCAACATTTGGGAGGAATTTCATAATACAGGGCTTATCCCTGAGTGAGGGGTTTGTGCTCCATACCAGGCACCCCAGCCCTTTGGAACTGCATCAGAGAGATGAGCCCCCGAGGCCTTGAAAACCAACAGGGCTTACAACCATAGAGCTTTAGGGAATGGAATATCCACTCTTAAAGGACTCATGCATAGACCCACTCATCCCAGGACCCAGCACAAAAGTAAGTCTGAAAGACACCTAGACCATATGCTTAGGAAACTCATTTGCTAATCTTACAGCATCTGCCAGAGAGACAGGAACCTGTTGGGACTCTCTGGGGACAGAGGTGCTGGCAGACACCATTTTTGCACACCTCCCCCACACCCAGCCTGTTAGCTCAGGTAGAAGTGTCCTGCTCCCATCACAACCCAGGCCTATCTTGCTCCAGCTGAGTGCCCTGCCCTCATGGTCTACTGTGCCAACCAGTGGGCATGTACAGCCCACACAAGGGACACCCCTTGAGCGCCTGGCGCTGGTGGCCAGGAGGGATTGTTTTGGAACCCCTGGGCCTAAAATATTCAGTCTTTCACAGGTTACCACCCCAAGGGCACTGCACAACCAGCAGACTGAAACGTACCCCCAGAGTTCATTTGAGAAAGGCATATTTTCTTGTCCTGGAGCTTCAGCCTGAGGGGCAGGATTCAGGTTTGCCATATATTCATAGGCTACAGAGGTGCCCCCAAGGGAAGATGGGCAGGGAGATAACCATATTAGTGTTCTCCCGTGGCCATATAGCAGTTCACGGATACCTCCCCGAAAGCTGCTTATTATATATGCCTAAAGCAAGAGTTTAGCAGTTGTCACCCTGGGGATAACTCCAGATTTCCTGGTCTGAAAGTCAGCAGGGTTTACGATTACAAACCCACAAGACTATATATTTACATACCTTGAAAGCTGCTGCCTGTGGATCTGGCTTACCCTATACCTAAAAGAACTAGAAAAGGAAGAAATGAAGCCCAAAGTTAGTAGAAGGAGGTATATAAGATCAGAGTGGAAATAAATGAAATAGAGACTAAAAAGGTAACAGAAAAGGTCAGTAAAATGAAGAGGTGGTTCTTTGAAAAGATAAGCAAAACTGATGAACCTTTAGGTAGTCTCACTGATTAAAAAAGACAGGGCTCAAATAAAAAAAAATGAAAGAAGTTACAACTGATACTATGGAAACACAAAAGGTCATAATAGACCACTACTAACAATTATATGCCAACAAATTGGATAATCTGGAAGAAATGGAAAAATTCCTAGAAATATACAATTTTCCAAGACTGACTCTTGAGGAAATAGAAAATCTGAATAAGCCAATTGCTAGCAAGGAGAGTGAATGAGTAATCAAAAACTTCCCAACAAAAGTCCAGGACCAGATGGCTTCACTGGTGAATTCTCCCAAACATTGGAAGATATAATACCTATCCTTCTCAGACAAGGACACCACAGAGAAGAAAATTACAGGCCAGGCCATAACCATGATGAACATGGATGCAAAAGTCTTCAACAAAATATTAGCAAATCAAATTCAACAGTACATTAAAAGGATCATACACCATGATCAAGGTTGATTTACCTCAGGGAAGCAAGTATGGTCAACATCTGCAAATCAATCAGTATGATACATCACATTAACATTTGCATGTAAGAATAAGCTGTTGTATGCACAGTACAAATGAGAGGCCAGGAGACTCCAAAGCGAAGGGTAGAGAGAGAGAGAAGGCCTTTGTTCATGATGTACAGTGCTGGAGCCAGCCAGCCACAGGGAGTGTGACTTGGCTTCTGTGAAATAAATTCATGGTCCTGTGAGCATCCCTTCCCACTCCCACAATTGCTTTAGCTTATGTTGGTTTGTGCCCCTTCACCCTGGTCTCAACTCATTGGCCTCGAATTTTATGAAAGCCTGTTGGATAACATCATTGTCTACCTTTTTGCAAGTAACCAAGCATATTCTTGCCTGATTAAGTGCTTTGAAAATATCACCTTGTACTAGCCTTGTCTTGACTTGTATTCTTTAATAAAATTTGCTAATTCTGGTGAAGAAAAAGCACAGGATTAAGGAGTGGAAAACTGTTAAATTGGTTTATAAAATGAAAAGGCTGCTTCATTCTAAATATAAAATACCAATTGAATATGAAGTTGTTAGTGCCTTCATTTGGAATTCTCCTTCCAAAATAGCTGCACATCTTCTCCACTTCATTCAGATGTGTGCTCAAATGTTACCTACTTAGGCCATTCTGGATCTTCTGGATCATTTTATCTAAAATAGTACCTTTTCTTGATCATTTTATCCCTTTACCCAGTTGTTTTTCTTTAAAAAACCTACTACCACCTGACATGCTATATACTTTACTGTTAATTTCCATCCACTAGAATGTGAACATTGGAATTTGATGTTTTGTTTACTGATGCATTCTTTGCACACTTTATAGTGTCTGGAACATAGTAAGTGTTGAATTAATACTGTGCTTGGCAGAACTGAACTAAGAAAGATACTGATATTTACCCTTCTATCTTCGATCCAGAAATATAAAATATTCTGTAAGAGATGAAAAACTTATTGCATAAAAACGGTACTTTATGGGCAGGGGAGTGTCAGTAACAAAGAATATGAAGGGAAGGGTCTTGTAAGTACCTGCATTGCACTAACTACCAAAGATGGGCACTTCAATTTTAGTCATTATAGTGTTTTTAGCATATAATTGCACTTTTAGAAGTACTTCATGAAGAGTAGGGAAAACTACCAAAATTTGAATGAAGACAAAAATATAAGTTCAGATATAAAGTGTAGGATCTTGGTTTAAGTGGAAATGGAATCTTTTTGGTGGTTTGTGGTTAGTGGGCTATACTGTCACTTTGTGGAACCACTGGTCTCTAGAATTTAGGAACTAGCTTCGTTTTTCTCCCAGTAGTAGTTGGGAGTCCCTTTGAAAAAGAAAATAGAAAACTTAAAAAAAATTACAATTTTGAAATGCTACCATTAAAGCTTACATTTTTCTTTTTTTTAAAGTAGGCTCCATGCCCATTGGGGAACCCAGTGCAGGTCTTCAACTCACGACCTTGAGATCAAGGGTTGGACACTTAATCTACTGAGCCACCCAAGCGCCCCAAGCTTATGTCTTAAACAGAAGGCAAGTGAGAACGAAAGATTTTTGTCACTATTAAAAATCAGATGTACAAAGCATAGAGTTTATATTTAGTGTCATTTTCAATTAATCTTCAGTATTTCAGAAAATGTGCCTACCATACTATTTTACACACTATATATAAAATATACATATTTAAAAAAATATTTGACCAACTACATTTTTAGTATTTATGAGCTATTTGAGTCATGAATATACAAATATTTTGTCAGATTTATAAAAGGATTGCATATTTTTTTTTTTTGTAAACAAAGATGGAAATTTCTTTTAGTCCACATATGACCCTACAGGTATTTTGAGTACTAGTTTGTGCTATTACTTGACATACTTTTCCTAGAGAACCCCTGAGTAGGAAAATGCTTAACCCCAAAGCTTTTTTTTTTCTTGTAGTGTTCAATGATTCATTGTTTGCGTATAAAACCCAGTGCTCCATTCAGTACGTGCCCTCTTTAATACCCATCACCAGGCTAACCCATCCCCCCACCCCCCTCCCCTCTAGAACCCTGTTTGTTTCTCAGAGTCCTTAGTCTCTCATGGTTCGTCTCCCCATCCGATTTCCCCCTCCTTGATTTTACCCTTCCTACTATCTTCTTCTTCTTCTTTTTTTTTTTTTAACATGTAATGTATTATTTGTTTCAGAGGTACAGGTCTGTGATTCAACAGTCTTACACAATTCACAGCGCTCACCATAGCACATAACCTCCCCAATGTCTATCACTCAGCCACCCCATCCCTCCCATCCCCCACCACTCCATCAACCCTGTCTGTTTCCTGAGATTAAGAATTCCTCATATCGGTGAGATCATATGATACATGTCTTTCTCTGATTGACTTATTTTGCACAGCATAACACCTTCTAGTTCCATCGATGTCATTGCAAATGGCAAGATTTCATTCCTTTTGATGGCTGCATAATATTCCAGTGTGTGTGTGTGTGTGTGTGTGTGTGTGTGTGTGTGTGTGTGTGTGTGTGTGTGTACCACATCTTCTTTATCCATTCATCTGTCGGTGGACATCTTGGCTCTTTCCATAGTTTGGCTATTGTGTACATTGCTGCTATAAACATCAGGGTGCACATACCCCTTTGGATCCCTATATTTGTATCTTTGGGGTAAATACCCAGTAGTGAAATTGCTGGCTCATAGGGTAGCTGTTTTCAACTTTTTGAGGAACCTCCATACTATTTTCCAGAATGGATGCACCAACTTGCATTCCCACCAACAGTGTAGGAGGGTTCCCCTTTCTCCGCATCCCTGCCAACATCTGTTGTTTCCTACCTTGTTAATTTTAGCCATTCTGACCGGTGTGAGGTGGTATCTCATTGAGGTTTTGATTTGGATTTCCCTGATGCCGAGCAATGTTGAGCATTTTTTCATGTGTCCGTTGGCCATTTGGATGTCTTCTTTGGAAAAATGTCTGTTCATGTCTTCTGCCCATTTCTTGACTGGATCATTTGTTGTTTGGGTGTTGAGTTTGATAAGTTCTTTATAGATTTTGGATACTAGACCTTTATCTGATATGTCATTTGCAAATATCTTCTCCCATTCTGTCAGTTGTCTTTTGGTTTTGTTGACTGTTTTGCTGTGCAAAAGCTTTTTATCTTGATGAGGTCCCAATAGTTCATTTTTGCCCTTGCTTCCCTTGCCTTTGGTGATGTTTCTAGAAAGAAGTTGCTGCGGCTGAGGTCAAAGAGGTTGCTGCCCGTGTTCTCCTTTAGGATTTTGATGGACTCCTATCTCACATTTAGGTCTTTCAACCATTTTGAGTCTAGTTTCGTGTGTGATCTAAGGATGGTACAGTTTCATTCTTCTGCATGTGGCTGTCCAATTTTCCCAACACCAGTTGTTGAAGAGACTGTATTTTTTCCATTGGACATTCTTTCCTTTGTCGAACATTAGTTGACCATAGAGTTGAGGGTCCATTTCTGGGCTCTCTATTCTGTTCCATTGATCTATGTGTCTGTTTTTGTGCCAGTACCATACTGCCTTGATGATGACAGCTTTGTAATAGAGCTGGAAGTCCGGAATTGTGATGCCACCAGCTTTTCTTTTCTTTTTCAACATTCCTCTGGCTATTGAGGGTCTTTTCTGGTTCCATACAAATTTTAGGATTATTTGTTCCATTTCTTTGAAAAAAGTAGATGGTATTTTGATAGGGATTGCATTAGATGTGTAGACTGCTCTAGGTAGCATTGACATCTTCACAATATTTGTTCTTCCAATCCATCAGCATGGAACGTTTTTCCATTTCTTTCTGTCTTCCTCCATTTCTTTCATGAGTACTTTATAGTTTTCTGAGTACAGATTCTTTGTCTCTTTGGTTAGATTTATTCCTAGGTACCTTATGGTTTTGGGTGCAGTTGTAAATGGGATCGACTCCTTAATTTCTCTTTCTTCTATCTCATTGTTGGTGTATAGGAATGCCACTGATTTCTGTGCATTGATTTTATATCCTGCCACTTTACTGAATTCCCGTATGAGTTCTAGCAGGTTTGGGGTGGAGTCTTTTGGGTTTTCCACGTAAAGTATCATATCATCTGCAAAGAGTGAGAGTTTGACTTCTTCTCTGCCGATTCGGATGCCTTTTATTCTTTTTTGTTGTCTGATTGCTGTGGCTAGAACTTCTAGTACTATGTTGAATAGCAGTGGTGATAGTGGACATCCCTGCCATGTTCCTGACCTTAGGGGGAAAGCTCTCAGTTTTTCCCCATTGAGAATGATATTCACTGTGGGTTTTTCATAGATGGCTTTATGATATTGAGGTCAGTACCCTCTATCCCTATGCTCTGAAGAGTTTTGATCAAGAAAGGATGCTGTACTTTGTCAAATGCTTTTTTTGCATCGATTGAGAGGATCATATGGTTCTTGCTTTTTCTTTTATTAAGGTATTGTATCACATTGATTGATTTGCAGATATTGAACCAACCTTGCAGCCCAGGAATAAATCCCACTTGGTCGTGGTGAATAATCCTTTTAATGGACTGTTGGATAATGGGCTAGTATTTTGGTGAGAATTTTTGCATCCATGTTCATTGGGTATATTGGTCTGTAATTCTCCCTTTTGATGGGGTCTTTGGTTTTGGGATCAAGGTAATGGTGGCCTCATAAAACAAGTTTGTAAGTTTTCCCTTCCATTTCTATTTTTTGGATAGTTTCAGAAGAATAGGTATTAATTCTTCTTTAAATGTTTGGTAGAATTCCCCCGGGGAAGCCATCTGGCCCTGGACTCTTGTTTGTTGGGAGATTTTTGATGACTGCTTCAGTTTCCTTAGTGGTTATAGGTCTGTTCAGGTTTTCTGTTCCTTCTTGGTTCAGTTTTGGTAGTTGATACATCTCTAGGAATGCATCCATTTCTTCCAGGTTATCTGATTTGCTGGCATATAGTTGCTCATAATATGTTCTTATAATTGTTTGTATGTCTTTGGTGTCGGTTGTGATCTCTCCTCTTTCATTCATGATTTTGTTGATTTGGGTCCTTTCTCTTTTCTTTTTGATAAGTCTGGCCAGGGGTTTATCAATCTTGTTAATTCTTTCAAAGAACCATGTCCTAGTTTCATTGATCTGTCCTACTGTTCTTTTGGTTTCTATTTCATTGATTTCTGCTCTGATCTTTATTATTTCTCTTCTCCTGCTGGGTTTAGGCTTTATTTGCTGTTCTTTCTCCAGCTGCTTTAGGTGTAAGGTTAGGTTGTGTATTTGAGACCCTTCTTGTTTCTTATGAAAGGCTAATACTTTCCTCTTAGGACTGACTTTGCTGCATCCCAAAGATTTTGAACAGTTGTGTTTTCATTTTCATTTGGTTCCATGAATTTTTTTAATTCTTCTTTCATTTCCTGGTTGACCCATTCATTCTTTAATAGGATGTTCTTTAGCCTCCATGTACTTGAGTTCTTTCTGACTTTCCTCTTGTGATTGAGTTCTAGTTTCAAAGCATTGTGGACTGAAAATATGCAGGGAATGATCCCAAGCTTTTGGTACCGGTTGAGACCTGATTTGTGACCTAGGATGTGATCTCTTCTGAAGAATGTTCCATGGGCACTAGAGAAGAATGTGTATTCTGTTGCTTTGGGATGGTATGTTCTGAATATATCTGTGAAGTTCATTTGGTCCAGTATGTCATTTAAAGTTTTTATTTCCTTGTTGATCTTTTGCTTAGATGATCTGTCCATTTCAGTGAGGGGGTTGTTAAAGTCCCCCACTAGTATTGTATTGTTGTCAATGTGTTTCTTTGCTTTTGTTATTAATTGGCTTATGTAATTGGCTGCTCCCATGTTCGGGGCATAGATATTTACAATTGTTAGGTCTTCTTGTTGGATAGACCCTTTAAGTATGATATAGTGTCCTTCCTCATCTCTTATAGTCTTTGGCTTAAAATCTAATTTGTCTGATATAAGGATTGCCACCCCAGCTTTCTTTTGGTGTCCATTAGCATGGTAAATGGTTTTCTACCCCCTCACTTTCAATCTGGAGGTGTCTTTGGGTCTAAAATGAGTCTCTTGCAGGCAGCATATCGATGGGTCTTCTTTTTTTATCCAACTTGATAGCCTGTGTCTTTTGATTGGGGCATTTAGCCCATTTACCTTCAGGGTAACTATGGAAAGATATGAATTTAGTGCCATTGTATTGACTGTAAGGTGACTGTTACTGTATAGTGTCTGTGTTCCTTTCTGGTCTATGTTACTTTTAGGTTCTCTCTTTGCTTAGAGACTCCCTTTCAATATTTCTTGTAGGGCTGGTTTCGTGTTTGCAAATTCCTTTAGTTTTTTTTTTGTCCTGGGAGCTTTTTCTCTCTCCTTCTGTTTTCAATGACAGCCTAGCTGGATATGGTATTCTTGGCTGCATATTTTTCTCATTTAGTGCTCTGAATACATCATGCCAGTCCTTTGTGGCCTGCCAGTTCTCTGTGGATAGATCTGTTGCCAATCTAATGTTTCTACCATTGTAGGTTACAGATCTCTTTTCCCGAGCTGCCTTCAGGATTTTCTCTTTGTCTCTGAGACTCATAAGTCTTACTATTAGATGTTGGGGTTTTGAAGTATTTGTATTGATTTTGAGGGGGGGTTCTCTGTACCTCCTGGAGTTTGATGCCTGTTTTGTTCCCCAAATTAGGGAAGTTCTCTGCTATAATTTGCTCCAATATACCTTCTGCCCCTCTCCTTCTTCTTCTTTTGGGATCCCAATTGTTCTAATATGTTTTCATCTTATAGTATTACTTATCTCTCGAATTCTGCCCTCATGATCCAGTAGTCATTTATCTCTCTTTTTCTCAGCTTCTTTATTTTCCATCATTTGGTCTTCTATGTCACTAATTCTCTCTTCTGCCTCATTTATCCTGGCAGTTAGAGCCTCCATTTTTGATTGCATCTCATTAATAGCCTTTTTGATTTTGACTTGGTTAGATTTTAGTTCTTTTATTTCTCGAAAAAGTTTTTCTCTAATACGTTCCATGCTTTTTTCAAGCCTAGTTAGTATCTTTATAATCATCATTCTGAATTCTACTTCTGACATCTTACTAATGTCCATATTGATTAGGTCCCTTGCAGTCAGTACTGCCTCTTGTTCTTTTTGTTGAGGTGATATTTTCCATTTTTCATTTTGTCCAGAGGAGAATAGATGAATGAGAGAACAAAATGCTAACAGGGTAACAACGACCCTAGAAAAATATACACTAAGCAAATCAGAAGAGACCTGAAATCGGGGGAAAAGAAAGAGAAGGAAAGAAAAAAGAAAAAGATTAAAAAAAAAAAAGAGTATGATCAAATATGATCGGGCTGGTGAATAGATCAGTGCCACACCCTAGATTTTGGCCATATTTTGGTCTCTTAGAAGAAACTGCCTCCCAAAATTTTAAAGAAAGAAAAGCTTATATATGTACAAAAATAAGGGTAAATATGGTGAAGGGAGGTAATATGAATGTAAAGATGAAAATTATAAAAGATTTTATAGAAGGAATTGGTAAGAAGTTTGTTGAAAAAAGAAAGAAATGAAATTTAAAAAAAAAAAAAGAGAGAAAGTGATCGGGCAGGAGACTAGAACAAAGCCTACACTATAGAGATTTAGATTATATTTTGGTCTGTTAGAAGAAATGTATCCCAAAACTTAAAAGAGAGAACAATTTATATATATACCAAAAATGAGGTTAACTAGTATGGAGGAATGGAATATGACTCTCAAAATGAAAAATCAAGATTTTTATTATTTTTTTAAGATTTTATTTATTTATTTGACAGAGAGAGACATAGCGAGAGCAGGAATACAAGCAGGGGGAGTGGGAGCAGGAGAAGCAGGCTTCCTGCAGATCAGGGAGCCCGATGTGGGACTCAATCCCAGGATCCTGGGATCATGGCCTGAGCCGAAGGCAGACGCTTAATGACTGAGCCACCCAGGCGCCCAATAAAAAAGCTTTTTAAAAAAGGGATTGATAAGATGTTGGTTGAAAAAGGGAAAAAGAAAAATTAAAAAAAAAATTAACTCTGAAAGACTAAAGAATCAGGGGGAAAAAAGCAGTTAATTCTATGTGCTGTATTCCCCTAGCGTGCCGTTCTGCCTTTCTCATTGATCAGGAAACTTGGTCTTGGCTGGCTGTTCTTGCTGATCTTCTCGGGGAGGGGCCTATTGCAGTGGTTCTCAGATGTCTTTGCTGGAGGCAGAAGTGCACTGCCCTTGCCGGGGGCTGCGCTAAGTAATCAGCTCGGGTTTGCTCTCGGGATCTTTTGTTCCCTGCAAGCTTTCTGTACAGCTTTGGAGGAGAGTGGAAATGGCGGCCTCCCAATCTCCGCCCTGGAGGAGTGGAGAACTTGGGGCCCCACTCCTCAGTGAGCCCCCAGAGAAAAGCAGTCGGTCACTCCCATCTCCCCGGTCTCCGGCCGCACTCCGTGCTTACCTGGCCGGTGACCGAGCGTTTCTATCTCTGGCACACGACCCCATTTGCAGTGTCCAAACCCAGCAGATTCCTGCGGCACGCTTTTGCGCTGCTCCTCCCAGGGAAGGAAGGGGAGTCTCCCCGATCTGCCGCTTGTTGGGTCCCTGCTGGTGGAGAATTGGCCCGACTGTGCCACGGATCACGGTTTATGGCAACCCCGAGCTGAGAGCCCACTCCTTGGCTCTGTCTTTGCAGCCGGCTTCCCCGCTCCGATACCTGGGAGCTCTGCTGCACTCAGGCACCCCCAGTCCTTCTGTGACACTGAGGGTCCTGAGACCACACTGTCCCAGTGAGGGTTCCATACTTGGCTTAGCCACTGGAGTTGTCATCCCTCAGCGGAGCCGACTTCTAAAAGTTCTGATTTTGTGCTCTGGGCCTCTATCACTTGCCGGTATTGGCTGACGGAGGCTCCCTCCCCCTGCTGTCTGTCTTCCTGGATATCACCTCGGATTCACTTCTCTGCACCTCTGCCTTCCAGAAAGTGGTCGCTTTTCTGTTCAGAGCGTTGCTGCTATTGTTTTCTTTGATCTCCTGTTGAGTTCGTAGGTGTTCAGAATGGTTTGATCCCTATCTAGCTGAATTTCTGGGACCAGACGAAATTTAGGTCTCCTAGTCCTCCACCATCTTGCTTTTCCTCCAGGATGGCATATTCTTTCTAAATTAGAACTTGCATAAGCCATTTACTTTTTTGTGGAATTATGTAATATATTAAATCATTAAAATGAACATCTTATAGCAATTACTAATAACTATGTTAACAGCTTCTATATAGGACTGTTTCAAACATTAACTGGAAACCACGATTTTTCCATCCTTTATACCACGAACATCCATACATTTGCAACATATACTCAAAAAATGACCTAACTCTATTTGATGAGTAAATGATTTTTCTGTATTTTCTAAATATTTTCTAAATTTGAAAAATGTACTCCCTCATTTGAATTAGGATCCCATTTATAATATTTATTCCACTACATTTATGGTTTTGTGACCAATTTGAAAGGTGGTATATCATTAAAAGCAGATCAAAGTAGCTCCTTCAACTTATTATATCCATTAACTGTACTAAAGAAACTGGCTTTGAGTATGGCAAGTTCCAGTTTGTGAAAGAGATGTAGCCAATTACAGCTCTTGTGCAGAGGTGAGCCATTAGATGACTAAGAGTAAACTGTCACTACTATATACAAAAAAGAAAAAGAAGATAGGTAGGAAGAGATATCCAGTAGCAAATGTGATCTGTTATTTCTAAGGTTTTAAGCAATTTCAGAATTATAGGAACTAAAGGGTAATCTTTTTGAAGATGTATAAATGGTTTAGTTTTAATAATATTAATTTATAATGTAAATAAAAAGAATATAGGTAGCTCTTGAAATAAAAAAATAGACCACATAAAATGTGCATTTTAATACAAATCATTAGAATATATTTATACTGTATATAAATCTACACATTAGAAGATATTACTGAAATTTTGCACTACAGAATATCACTCTAGAATTCTCTTGAAGAAAAAAATCACTGGGTGGAATTATGTGATGACTGTGAAATAGATTCTCCCATTACAATGCTACTTCTGTCATTTAGAGTTTTGACAACAGTTGTAGCTGGAGATTGTAGTACTTTACGAGAAAGCCTCATTCTTCCATCAGCTGGATCACGTCCAAAGTATTTCACCTGTATTAAAGAAGCCAATTTACTTTTACAGTTGCAGTACAGTGATCAACATCCAAATTAGAAGATATTTAAATTTATATGGTGCATAACAAAACGATGATTAATGTTTTTACTTTGCTGAAAGCATAGCTTAGTGCTAAGTAGAGGTAGATGGTAATAAATCTAATTTTGTTAAATAGCTCTTATAAGAAAAAGAAAAGAGACGGGTATTTAGATGCCCTATTATAATCTTCTGTTAGACTCAACTATGCCTTATTTCCTCCTAGGCCAGGTCCCTATACTGGAAGAACAGTGAAAGCCATGGTGAATGATTCTAGACAAGGGCTTTCTGAGCCTAAGGGTACTATAAACCATACAGGATGATGGTTAGGTCATTCACACTATTCCTCAAAGGACTATCACACTGGGGATTATTTGGCTTGACTTTAGACAACACAAGTCAGGGAAATGTGGCAGTTTTTAAGTCCCTTCTGATGTAAAAGCACAACCTTATACAGATACTAGGTCTTAGTCTTAGTTCTTAATCTTCCCTCGAGGCTACTTGAACGATGGGACTACAGATTGGGAATAAATTAGAAGCCTTGGTTACTCAGGTCATGGGTAATAGGTATAGTTGGAACAAAATGTGGAATGGACAAACCAAACCAAACCAAACCACACCAGACTGGCAATGACTTCCTTTATCAACTCAAAAAAAAACTATAAAAAAGGAGAAACAACATGGCTTTCATCAAACTCAAAAATTTTTAGCTGTAAGCAGTATAGAACCAATTAAAGTCTCAACTTAAATATGACATTCAAGGCCTTTAACACAGTTACATTTTCAGAGTTCTCCTGTCCTGTCTGCAAATCACTGCATAGCTATTACTGACTTCATGTATTTTTAAAAGCTCTGAAGAGGGACTACTGTTCTAACTAAACCGCAAGCTCCCTAAGGGAAAGAATTGCACCTTAAATCCTTAGTCTGTTTAAAAGCAAAGTTAAAAAAAAAAGCACAGCACATAAATAATACAAATTACAGATGCTGATTTGATTCTTTTAGCTTTTTGAAAAAAAAAAAAAATTATTGGGCGCCTGGGTGGCTCAATCCCAGGTTCCTGGGATTGAGCCCCGCATCTGGCTCCCTGCCAAGCAGGGAGCCTGCTTCTCCCTCTCCCACTCCCCGCTTGTGTTCCCTCTCTCGCTGTGTCTCTCTCTGTCAAATAAATAAAATCTTAAAAAAAAAAAAAATAATTGAAACTTCGAGTACAGTTTACAACTTTAAGGCTAAAAAGTTGAATACAAGTACCTGAATTTCTTGGCCAACTTCTAATCCGAGGGCAGTGGGATGTTTAATCTGAAAGAGAACATGTTCATCTATTAGTTGTTGTGCATAATTTCTTAATATCCATAGTAGTACATATTTTTTAAGTGGAAAGTTTTATTTTTTTTTCTGATTATAAAATCTGTTGATTATAAAGGCTTAAAATAATATGTATTCAAATGAGAGCAAAAATCATCCAAACCTCTCTACTTTTTAGATAACTACTGCTGATACTCTAACAAGTATCCCTTCAAATGTCTACTTAATATGTACTGCATTTGTAAAAATGGACCTTATTGAGCTTGTTTTCTAATACATTGATTTTTCATTCAATAATATGTTGACATCCTTTTATATCAATAAATGAAACAGTACAGTTGAATGTTCAAACTATATAATTTGTTTAACTGATCCCCAAAGATGGTCATTTAATTCATTTTAAATTCCAGTATTTTTTTTTAAGATTTTATTTATTGGGTGGGAGTGAATGTAGGGCAGAGAGGGAGAGGGAGAGGGAGAAGCAGACTCATTGTGGTGCAGAGAACCCAGTGCAGGGCTCAATCCCATACCTGAGATCACGACCGTAGCTGAAGGCAGATGCTTAACTGACTGAGCTACCCAGGCACCCCTCAAATTCCAGTATTGCAAATGTTAATAATTACTGAATCTAGATGTAATGTATATGTGTGTCCAGTGTACTATTTTTTCCAACCTTTCTGTAGATAACTGCAGTGTTGCAACAATTATGTATTCATTTACTCAAATTATTCTCTCAGAACAAAGTCCTAATGTTGAACTTCTAGGGCCAAAGGCACTCATGCACATTTACCAAACACTCTTCAAAAAGTTTGTCCCAATTTACATTCCTACAACAGTACCTCAAGTGTATGAGGATGTCCATTTTTTCCTCCATATTTTTACCCACACTGGTAATTTTCAACTCTCTGAACGTTGTGAAATAACTTAGTTTTATTTGCATTTAAAAAAATTGCTGTTGGGGTGCCTGGGAGACTCGGTGGGCTAAGGATCTGACTCTTGATTTCAGCTCAGGCCATGATCCCAGGGTCGTGAGATCAAGCCCTGAGTTGGACTCTCCTCTCAGCATGGAGTCTGCTGGAGATTCTCTCCCTCTCCCTCTGTTCCTCCCCCTGCTCGCCCATGCTCTCTGTCTAAAATTAAAAAAATAATAATCTTTAATTAAAATAAATTGCTGTTGATATTGACCTTTCTTACCGATCCATACAAACCCTGTGCATATGAAGCCTCTCTCATATGTTATATACATCTTTTCCCCCTAAGTTGCTACTTGCCTTTCAACTTTATTGTAATTTTGCCATATACTTTTTATACTATTCGTTTTTTTTTTTTTAAAGATTTCTTATTTATTTATTTGAGAGAGAGAGAATGAGAGATAGCACGAGAGGGAAGAGGGTCAGAGGGAGAAGCAGAGCCCAATGCGGGACTCGATCCTGGGACTCCAGGATCATGACCTGAGATGAAGGCAGTCGCTTAACCAACTGAGCCATCCAGGCGCCCGCCATATACTTTTTAAAAATGATGTCAGGGGCACCTGGGTGGCTCAGTCAGCTAAGCATCTGACTCTTGATTTCGGCTCAGTTCATGATCTCAGGGTTGTGAGAGCGAGCCCTGTGTGGGGCTTTGCACTCAGCAGGGAAGTCTCTTTGAGATTCTCTCTCTCTCTCTCCCTCTGCCCCTCCCCTCACTCAAGCAGTTGTGGTCTTTCTCTAAAATAAATAAATCTTTTTAAAATAAGAAGAGTAGACATTGTGCTTCATGAAAACCAGCTATTCCAATACAATGTATTGAATCATCTTTGTTTCTTCAGACTGAAAATGCAACTTTTAGTATATATTATATTCCCATGTATATAACTGGACGATTTCTGTCTCTATTTTCTGTTGCATGGTGTCTAATTCTAGGTCAGTAATATACTGTTTCATTCTCTATAGCTTTATATTTCAATATTTGGTAAACCAAACATTCCTATTATCCTCTGCACCTATTGTTTTCTTGAACAGTTTCTTATTTTTAGTTTTATCTTGCCATGCTTGGTTGGCCAAGAAAATTGGGAAGACAGGGCTATAGGTAGGTATCTTTAAAAAGTAACTGTTATATGTTAACTATAGATGTGTTAACTCAAGAGTATTTCTATTCCATCATACAAGTACAAACATAAATACCTGTGTTAAATAGTGTAAAAAGTTTTTGTCAGCAACATCGCTGTCATTTTCAGTTTTCTATATTTAGGCTAGTAGTGGACAAAGTGCACAATCCTCATCAACCCAGGTAATTTCACTATGATGATTTTAAGGCAGTTTTAAAAATAATCAAGTTTTTTTTTTTTACCTTTCGTTGATCAAGTTGTGTGTTATGAAGTAGTACCGCAGTCATATTTGGATATAGCTTAACCATTACTCCAGTGTCTCTGAAAAGGAAATAAGCCTGATTAAAACAGTACCTGTGTATCTACTGATAATCAAACTGATTATGTATTAATTGGAGAACAAAGTAAACACGCACACAAAATTGTAAAAACGATTATCTAAAAGAGATACTTATTTTTTCAACTGAACATACACCCTGTATTTAAATTTTTTAAAAAAGATTTTATTTATTTGAGAGTGAGAGAGATAGCATGAGCAGGGGGAGGGAGAGGAAGAAGCAGACTACACTGAAGAGCAGGGAGCCCAACTTGGGCCTCGATCCCAGGTCACGATCTGAGCTGAAGGCATCTTCTGAGCCACCCGGGCACCCCTACACCCAGTATTTAAATACTTGTGAATGAAAGGACAGAGAAGAGATAAAGGAAAATTGTGTAGTGACAAGCTTTTAGACTATATATTCTTATATATTTCGCTTCATAGTATTTCTCCAAACATTTTGAAATGACATTAAATATTTTTTATTTTTTTAAAAAAGATTTTATTAGAGAGAAAGTGACAGAGATACCAAGAGAGAGCACAAGCGGGGAGTAGAGGGACAGCAACATTAAATATTTTAAAGTAGTGTAGATTAATCATCAGCCTATTAAATAATGACTTAAGGAAGGGGGTTGGATAAAATGTTTCATTAAAAATTTATCTTTTCACTAGTCTACTAAAATAAGCCATCCCATTTCTTAGTTTTTCACCTGTGATATTAAACAAATTATTCCATTGGCTTTTGTTATTCATTTCAAATAGCTTTGAACACTCAGGCTATATCGATACATACATGTATTTTTTTCCTTAAAAGGGGGATTTTCAAGGGCACCTGGGTGCCTCAGTCCATTAAGCGTCTGCCTTTGGCTCAGGTCATAATCTCTGGGTCCTGGGATTGAGCCCCGCATTGGGCTCCTTGTTTGCAGGGAGCCTGGTTCTCCCTCTCCTCCCCACTTGGGCTTTCTCTTGTTACTTCTCTCTCAAATAAATAAATAAATAAAATCTTTAATAGAGCGGGGGGGATTTTCTCATCCCCCAAATTTTTAGCTGACAAAAAATGCTTTGAGGTTGAAACTGACATTTAAAAAAATGTGAGGGCACGTATTGAATGGAGCACTGGGTGTTATATACAAACAATGAGTCATGGAACATCAAAAACTAATGATGTAATGTATAGTGATTAACATAACATAATAAAATAAAAAAAATGTGCTCCTTAGGCATTAAGTAGTACTATCTTTAAAACAAACCAACAAACTATCAGAAAAAAGAAAGAAAAAGGAAATATTGCTAGGTCTGTTTTGGGCCTGTTTTACTGTTTATTGGGAAAATTTAAATGGTGGGATATTTGGTTCAAGAAAACAATTTATTTAGATGAATCTATTAATATAATTATAATCACAGAATCATGTTATTGATAATCAACAAACTGGTATAGAAAATAAATTATACCTTAAAAATAATTAATGATTCTATGGTAGGTAATTGACATAAAATCTAAATACCTTACAAAGTACATAATGCAAATGTGAAGTTAACATGTGCTTATAATATAAATCTTACAAAAACCAGCATGGCATATTAGTTGATATTACCTGATTTCAGTTATTGTGGCGGTATACACTGCTCCAAATTCTAGTTGCTGCTCTTGCTGTAAGTGCAAAATAAGCCATAAGATGAATAAACAGCAACAAAATGTAGAAAAAAGTATTATAAGATCTATACTTACATCATCTTTACAGATTTCAGTAATGAAGTCTCTTGCTTCATGCATAGCACTTGGTGTTGGTGCAAATACAGAAAATGTTTCTTCATCCACCTGACTAACAGTTACTCCTTTTAAAAAGATAATTTAGCATTAAAGTTAATTTGCTCACTCTAGTGGAGTCTAGTTTCAGAAAGTAGATGTGAGAGCAGGGGACTGACCTGTAAGTAGCTGGGCAGGGTTGTGTTATATTTATTCATTGCTTTAGGAATGAAGGGATTCATTCACCAAGAAATACACATTGCACACCTGCTGTGTATCTGACATTGTACTAGGCCCTGGGGAAACAACAGTGAGTCACTGTCTCTGTGTTCTTGGAGCTCAGAGTTTGGTAGGAGAAAGCATATTTAAGTCCTAATTTTGGAAGGTTTGGTTTTGCTCTCTTAATTATAAGTAGAAACTATACTAGAACCTTTTCCTCACCTTTTTTTCTTTCTCTTACTCTAGAGTGGTGAACAGATGGATGTGGGACAAAATCATGTCAGTTTTTCAATCTAAAGAGCTGGCTAAGACAACTCTGCTTCTCACCTTCCTTCAATAACCTCAAAGCTGGTAAGTACTAGGTAACTCAAAGATTGCATACTATTTCTACACTCTTTAAAGAGTCTAAATAAGACTAAGTGAAAAATAGCAGAATAGAAAATGACATCAAAGTCCTCTAAAGTGAAAAACTAAACATTTTTCTAAATGTTCAATTTTAAAATGTCACAAAGCAATTGATGAATTGATGAATTCTAGGTCATCCTAGGTAAGAATGACTGTTGATTTATTAAGAGGCATACAGAACACTTACAGTAAAAACATGTCAGTGTTGTATTCTTTTCTCTTATTCTTGCATATCTCAAACATATTTTTTGAACACAATAAGAGATGAAATGGCAACTTATGTAGCCTACCATTAAAACCCTCAAACTTGGGGTGCCTGGGCGGCTCAGTTGGTTAAGTGTCTGACTGTTGATTTCAGCTCAGGTCATGATCTCAGGGTTGTGAGATCGAGCCCTCAAGTTGGGGTCCATGCTGGACATGAAGCCTGTTTAAGATTCTCTCTCCCCTCTCCTCTTTCCCCCTCCCTCTCTAAAAAAAATAAAACCCCCAAACTTTATACAACTCTTACCTGTTTCAGCCTGAAGCTTTTTTAAATGATATCCACCTGGTCCCACAAATTTTGCCCGTTTTGATAATGGAACCTGAATAGTTTCTGAAATGCGGTACAGACAAAATTGTAAATAATTCAAATACATATATGAACCTAAAACACATCTTGATCAGTCAAGATTTTTTTTGTCAGACACATGTAAAAATATTTCATGGGAAATAGAAAAATAGTTACTTGACTAAAGTTTCTGAAAGTACTAATGCCTAAAAATATCTCCCCAAATTTAAAATATTTTAACTTTAGAAATATTTAAAATATTTTTGTTTTGTGTATGAAGTTAAAGGAAATTTAAATATAATAATATACTTTCATATATTAATGTTTACCTTATCACAGAATAAATAATAACTTTAGTCCATTACCTACAACAGGTCCATTTTCTTTTCTAGATGCTCGAGGTTTTGAAATAGTTTTGTTCATAATCTGTAGTATCTCCTTCTTTGCCACTATAAGAGATAAAAACATAAAAATTATACTACAGTTGACCCTTGAACAACTAGAGATTAAGGATGTCTACCCCTGCATCAAAAATTCGTGTATAACTTTTGATTCCCCAAAACTTAACTACTAATAGCCTACTTATTGACTGGAAGCCTTACCCGTGACAAAAAACAGTTAAGTAACACATTTTGTATGTTGTATCTATTATACTCTTTATTCTTACAATAAAGTAAACTAGAGAAAAGAAAATGTTAAGAAAACCATAAGGAACAGAAGATATATTTACAGTACTGTATGTATATTTATTGAAAAACATTTGTGTAGGCATGGGATAGGGGGCTGGCCTTGGGATGGCAAAGTTCCATAGCCTGGTGGCTTAGGCTCAGCAGTGGCAACCCCTGGGTGGCCTGCAGGCTGCAACAGTTGCGTGGAGGCATAGTATAGCTGCCTCATCTGCCTGGACATGTACCACTGGCCCATGGCCATACACTGGCACCTGTGGCTACATGTGAGTATGCTGGTCTCCAGGAGGCCCTGAGGCCAAGGTGCTGTGGTGGGGAGTGAGTCCCCTCCCAATCCCACAGGCACAGAGGACTTAGTGCAGGGACGTCCTATGCAGTGCTGTCCCTGCCCAATGGGCTTGTTTTTCCACTTCAGCCCAGGCTTCTGCTGGCCAGCCCTGGATGCTCAATGGGACCACCTTCTCAGTACACTGGGTGATCTGCAGCCCTGCCCAGTCATGGCCCCTCCCCCAACCCCCAGGGGCTGCTAATTGCCTCAGCAGGCCTCTTAGGATACTCAGTGCAGTGGGCATGACCTCCGTGCCAGCTGCCTTTAGTTGGTCTGGTGGGATGGGCAGTAGTAAATAAATGACTTGCTGTTGTAAATAAACGCTTTTGTTGCCAACTCTTTAATAAAAACAGTCTATGTATAAGTGGACCCATGCAGTCTGAACACACATTGTTCAAAGGTCAACTGTATATAAAATAAATGTGATAAGATAAAGCAGTATTCTTAGTTTTTATAGAGTAAAATCCAAATTCTTTAACTTAGTAATCAAAGCTCTTCATGTCCTAATTACCTTTACAATTCTTACAGTCCCCTTTCTCCATAAATCTTATCTTAGTGACTTAACTTGTAAAAATTGAATTTTCTCTGGTCTCTCATAAAGGTTTTTACATGAACTTTCATTTTCTAAAGCAGTATTTTATAATAAGCCCATTTTTATTTTTTTTTTATTTTTATTTTATTTTTTTTTTTTTTAAAGATTTTATTTATTTATTTGACAGAGCGAGACACAGCGAGAGAGGGAACACAAGCAGGGGGAGTGGGAGAGGGAGAAGCAGGCTTCCCGCTGAGCAGGGAGCCGGATGCGGGGCTCGATCCCAGGACCCCGGGATCACGACCTGAGCCGAAGGCAGACGCTTAACGACTGAGCCACCCAGGCGCCCCAATAAGCCCATTTTTAATATGCCTAATGGGAATTATAGTTGCCATGAACAAATGAACAATGATGGAAAGAGAATCAGGCACACTGGCTTAACTTACCTGAGGCTTGTTGAATGGCCTCCATTACAATTTTTATTGGTATTCCAGGTAATTTAATATCAGCCTAATGTGGAAAAGTCAAAAAATTATATAAATATTGATTCATGACATTTAAATATTATAAAAGTGAAACAAAATAGGCTTTAAAATACCTGTAATGCAGTTATTCCCTTATTGGTGCCGGCTATTTTGAAATCCATGTCACCATTGTAATCTTCAATTCCCTGGAGGAATTTAAGAAATGATAGTTTTTTTTTTTTAAGATTTTATTTATTTAACAGAGAGAGAGAGAGAGAGAGAGAGAGATAGCAAGGGCAGGAACACAAGCAGGGGGAGTCGGGGAGGGAGAAGCAGGCTTCCCGCCAAGCAGGGAGCCTGATGCAGGGCTCAATCCCAGGACCCTGGGATCATGACCTGAGCTGAAGGCAGCCGCTTGACGACTGAGCCACCCAGGCGCCCCAGAAATGATATAGTTTTAAACAAAAAATTCACCCAGTCACTATAGAGGAATTTTAAAAAACAGCTGTGGCAGTAAACCATGTCCTCTAAGACTAAATACAAAGAAGTATCTTCTACATTAACTACTGCTTCTAATTTGTGGCTTTTTTTTTTTTTTTAATAAAGGAAGTATAGTTTATTTTTTTATTTTTATTTTTTTTTAAAGATTTTATTTATTTATTTGAGAGAGAGAGAATGAGAGAGAGAGCACATGAGAGGGGGTAGGGTCAGAGAGAGATGCAGACTCCCTGCCGAGCAGGGAGCCCGATGGTGGGACTCGATCCCGGGACTCCAGGATCATGACCTGAGCTGAAGGCAGTCGCTTAACCAACTGAGCCACCCAGGCGCCCCTAATTTGTGGCTTTTTAAGTTAGAAATGTTTCATTAGAAAATCACTTTAAGGTCATGTTGCCCCCCCCCATAAATGCACAGGGATTCATTTATGATCACCCTAAAGTAAGCCATTATGGATATTTATACTGTCATATATATATTTTAACTCACATCCTATAAAATCCAAGGCTAATATGCAGAGGAGGAAAGTAAGAACAAGGACCACTATTTCTCAACTGTTATTCTAAGCATCCAATGCTTATAAAATGTGCATCATCATCTTCACCACAGAATATTTGAAAACATGGATATACTTACCAGAATATCTGTCAGCAAACGATAATCTTCTATTTCACCCTTGTCAGGACTGTTTTTGGTGACCAATCCAATTGCCACACCTGCGATAGCAGATGAAATTGGAACACCTGTAATTGAGAAAAAGAGCTTGTACATAATGTGTACATCAGCCTAACACATATTTATCATTCTGTTGATATTTATTTTAATGTAAGTAAGTGGTGTTTTAAATTTGACATCATCAGAACTAAGCTGGAAAGGTCTTCTATCTACCTCATTTCTTCTTAAGCACATGATAAAAGCCCCTTAAAACAATTCTAAACAGGTAATCACTGTTCTCACAAAAACCTCTATAAAAATAGCAAACTTAACTCTTAATGGAATCCATTTGTCTTTTTACTTTTGGTATATTTATCTTCTTTTTTTGGAAAAGTAACCATGTTATTGGTAAATCCTTTCAGCCTAAACCCCTCAGCTCACCTTTCCATGAAAACCATCAGTAGGTTTTTTTTGTGTGTGTGTCCTCCCAGAAAATTTGTGCCCAAATATGAATCGAAGTGTAATCTTTTATTTTCTTTACTTACGGAAGCATAGTGAGTGCACTCACTATTCTGCACCTTGCGTTTTTTCACTTAATAACATACCTTGGATATTGACACATAATGCCACACAAAGTTCCCACCTTATTCTTTTGAATGGCTGCTTAGTACTCCCTGAATGGATTTATAAGCCACATAATAGAAGTGGGATTACTGAGTCAAAGAGTGTGTGGGTTTACATTTATTATAAATCCGTCAAACTACCTTCCAGAGTGTAGCATTTTATATTTTTACCAGCAGTATTTGAGGGTGCCTGCTGTTCTACTTCCTTGTTAATTCCTGTCAAACCTTTTGACCTTTGTTACATAAAGGGTAAAAATGGTAGCATATTGTTTTTAATTTGATTTTTTATAAGTGAGATTAAACTTTTTTTAAAAATGTTTACATACTGTTTATTTTATTTATTTATTTATTTAGGCTCCATGCCCAGTGTGGAGCCCAATGTGGGTCTTGAACTCACAACCCTGAGATTTAGACCCAAGCTGAGATCAAGAGTTGGACACAACCAACTGAGCTACCCAGGCACCCCTTATATTTCTTTTTCTTTGAATTGCCTGTTCATGGCCTTCAACCATTTCCCTACTTGTTTGCTAGTCTTTTTCTTAATGATTTATAAAAGCTCTTTCAATATGGACAGTACATCTTTGTTAAATACAAATATATTAAAGGAAATATATTATTTCCTAGTCAATTGACTTTGTTTATTGTGATTTCTTTTCCTGTACAGAATTTTAAAAGTTATATGCAATCATGGTTCCTGGATTTTGCAAAAAAAAAAAAAAAGGTTTTTCCTAATATTTTGATAAAATCTTCTGTGTTTCATTTTTTTACAAAACATCTAAGGTTTTATCACTTGGAACTCATCTGTTACAAAGGAGTGTGGCGGGGATCTCATTTCATATTCTTTAAGCAATCTCACTTATGCTCATGGTTTTTAACCATAACCTATAATATTGATGACCTAAAAGTCTCTCTCTCCTGCCTGTTTCTCTTTTCTAATAAGCCCTAGATCTGTATAGCCAATTTGCCTATTGGACATTTCCAGTTAAATGTCCCCAAAGCACCTTATATGTATGTACATATATTCAAAATGATCACACCCAATAAATCCTTTCTGTCTTGCCTTTCTTATCTTGGTTGAATGCAACTAAGACACTCATGCCAGAATCAACAGTTCTTTCCTCATTTCCTATATGAAGTCACAAAGATCTGATAGTTTGTCCTTTAAATTTTTTTATAAAGTTGTCCTTTCCCCTAAATACTGAAACATCCATTGCTGCTCCTTTAGTCCAAGTCTGCATTATTTCTTGCTCTGACAACATTCTCCCTGTCTGGTTTCCCCAATTTTAGTCTCTCCCCTCAGTTTCCATTCTCTCCCACTTCATCCTCTAGGTCTATCACCTAAGCTGAAAAAATTACCAAAAAGAAAAATCAGATTCAAATCACACTATTCCTCTACATAAAATTCTCCTGAGTTCCCCATTATCTGCTTTCAGGAAATTCCATTTATTTATTTATTTATTCATTCATTCATTCTTAAAGATTTTATTTATTTGACAGAGAGAGACACAGCGACAGAGGGAACACAAGCAGAGGGAGTGGGAGAGGGAGAAGCAGGCTCCCCGTCAAGCAGGGAGCCCGATGCGGGGCCCGATCCCAGGACCCTGGGACCACGACCTGAGCCGAAGGCAGATGCTTAACGACTGAGCCACCCAGGCGCCCCATGCTATCAGGAAATTTTATACATGTTCTTTGGTCAAAAACATTTGGGAAGGGCGCCTGGGTGGCTCAGTTGTTAAGCGTCTCCCTTCGGCTCAGGTCATGATCCCAGGGTCCTGGGATCGAGCCCCGCATCGGGCTCCCTGCTCTGCTGGAAGCCTGCTTCTCCCTCTCCCGCTCCCCCTGCTTGTGTTCCCTCTCTCGCTGTGTCTCTCTCTCCCAAATAAATAAAATCTTTAAAAAAAAAAAATTTGGGAAATAGTGCATATCCTAGAGATTCAGAATTCACATTAGCATATTAAAGTTTATTTAACTCATATTAAATAAACCTGCTTAATCCTGCTCAAATGTACTTTATAATAGAATGATTTTTTTTCATGGTATACAATAATCAACATCCAGCAGGAACAGTACTCATAGAATACTGGGTTGTGAAATATTAGCTTTAAGTTCAAAATCCTTAACATAACAATGACCTTTAAAATCTGGTGCCAATTTATTACTTAGTTTTTTCAAATACATTTCAGAAACATACCATACTGCTTCAAAACTTTGCCCATGTTGTTCCTTTCACATGAAATATGGGCCCTGCTCCTAATGACAGATCAACTACTTAACCTTTAGAACCAGATGAAATGTAGCTATCTCTATGAAGCTAATTGCCTTCAACCTAATTCTTCATACATATTGTACATATTTGTGTTACCTACCTGAATTTATCTTCTTGATCTATTAGTATGTTTTTCGCACCTGTAAACCTTTTAGAAAATGGGTACCATTTGTATCCCTGAAGCAAGCGCCTGATGTGAGGAATGATAAGCACTCATGTGTTTGAGTTGAATTGCACACATTTTGTTGGCTTTTCCCACAGGACTTGACAGTCATTCTTGTCAAATTCAATTTTTTTCTATTTGGCTTCTTATTTTTTATCCTGTTAACATTTTTTTTAGAGATCAAAATTGTCATTTAACATATCAGTCACCCATTCTTTTTTAGCAGTATCCTTTTTATCAGTGGGCCAGTGTTCTAAGTTAATTCAATAATAAAACCATTGACAGGATTTAGAAGGAAAATTCCTCAAGCATTCCACTTGACCAAACCATCCTACTGATCAGATTCGCTTGTTTCCTCTACTCATGCTTCAACCAGTTATGAAGGTGCACCTATCATCCATCTCAATTTCTGTATCATTTACAGAAAAATCATGAGCTGCCAAACTGACTCTAGATATACGGTATAGGCAGCAACCCCCCTCCCAGCTCCAAATCTGCTAATGTTTTCCAAAGTGGAACATTATTTTACGACAGGATTTATTTCAAATGAGTCCCTTCTGGTCCCTTCTCTTCACAGAGAAGAGACCTTCCTAAAAATGCTTATAAATCTTTTTTTTTTTTTTTATAATCTAAGAGTTTTATCAAGGGTCACTGTCAAGTTCACTAGGTTATGCTTTACAGAAAATACCTTACTTTCTTTCAAAATTAAGAACTTTTTGTGTCCTTAGTGTACTAGTTTCTGATTTTTCAAATACTGCCAACACTGGTCAGTTATCTCATCCTGAAGTTCTCATCTTTACTTAGGTTGGGTTTTTGTCTAGACCAAAAGATCTGAATTCATTTAAAGCAGTTAAAGACTCTCTTATGATCTCTTTTTACTCTTTCAGTTCACCTTTTTGAGAATATATTGTGTTTTCCAATATGAAAATGTAAGACTGACTGAATGCAAGCTCCACTAGGACACGGACTGTGTTTTGTTCATCACTGTGTCCCAAGGGCTTAGGTCAATGCTTGGAAGAGGGGTGGCATCTAGTAAAGATTGGGTGAATGAATGCATGAAGGTGAAAACAGAAAAAGTATTTTACCAGCAACCTTAAATATCAGCTTATGTTTTTCTGGCACTGAACACAACTAGAAAAGCACCTTTAGGGTTTTTTTGCTTTGGCTTAAGTTTTCATCTTTCTAGACAGTGTTATTATATATTCACATGATTCTTTTATCTTATCCTTGGTTACAGTACCCTTTCTGTCTTTCTGTTTTTCTGTACTATAAATGTGTGAACTTAGAAGGAGCTCCTTGTAGCCTCTTGAGTATCTTTAGGTTCCTTTTCTCTTTCTTCTTTAACAGCATCATTGGTGTTCCCTTTTGGTGTTTCAAACGGAGATATACTGAACCTCTTACAGTCTTTCTTCCTAAAATTCTGTGTATCCTTCTGTGGGTGGTATTGTTCTTCTCATGCCTTGCAAATTGATTGGAAGATTACATGGTTACTTTCCTTTACAGGTCCTAAATACTTCTGCCTGCTGGTCCAAACTTTGTTGGTGAATGGAATCAACTGCAGAACTCTTTACCTTTTAGAAGGTGAGAAAGCTCACTGATTACCAAGGTAAGTAAATAATTTTAGTGTTTTCCCTTTTGCCAAAGATAAGAATTCTAGTAATTACCTGTATGGTTGAAGCGGTACTTTATAACTATCTTGTTCTGGCCTGGTTTGGTAATCTGTAATTTGACTTCTCCAGGTCTTACCAAAATCCAATTTTAAAGAGATCTTATATTTTTTACTAATCAAATACAGATAAAGCATTAGTAGTTTTGACACATAACTTTACCTGCATCCATTAACGCTAAACTTCCACCACATGCAGATGCCATTGAAGATGATCCTATAGAAACAAAAAATACTTGCTTTTTAATATACTGATTTTTTTAAATGTAGAAAACTATTACTGTTGGTTATTTCCTTATAAATATTCAGTATTCTTTTTAAAAGCAATTAAGGCAAGCTCTGTTAAACCACCAACTATAGGACTATACAGTCCAGTATGATAGTCATTAGGTAATGTAGCTACTAAATTTAAATTAATTGAAATAAAATCAGTCCCTCAACTGCATAGCATAGAGATAACTTCCATCATCACATAAAGTTCTATTGGACAGCAGTGCTATAGATTCTAAGAAACCTCCCAGAAAAACCACCATGCCTCTTTTGTTGCTTAATCAGAAGGTAGTTAAAGATACAGGCTCTGGCTCTCTCACTGGACCCTAAGTTATAGCCTAGTCACACCCTATAGAGAATAGAAAGTCTCTAGTTTAAATTCAGAGGATTTTTTTGTTGTTGTTGTTTTTAAGTATCTGTGACCATCTCTGTGACCTTTCTGTCTCTAATGGCCATACCCTGCCTTGACCTGGATACTTAATTTAAATTTAAATTTGATCTTTTAAAATATATTTTTAAAAGATTTTATTTGAGAGAGCGAGAGCACAAGCAGGGGGCGTGGCAGGCAGAGGGAGAAGCAGGCTCCCCACTGAGCAAGGAGCCCAATGCGGGACCTGATCTCAGGACCCTGGGATCATGACTTGAGCCGAAGACAGACGCTTAAGTGACTGAGCCACCTAGGTGTCACTAAATTTGATCTTTTAGTCCAGCCTCTCTCTGTGCTGTCTACTTATATCTGTGATACTTGACAGGTGTCCCCTGCCTAATGTGTCACTCTCTTTTGGCCCTTTCTCTCTTGAAGCTGGCCTTGCTCGATGGTTTGTTTCTAAAAATAAACCACCCAACTGTATCTGTTATAAAAAATACATAAAGAGAAATATTTGTTTTATATTGCTTTCAAAACATCTTATTAGCTAAGAACAGAGATTTAGATAGTATATGATTAACTAAACACATTTTTCTTTTGTCATGGACTCGGGCACTGTGGTAATAAGAATAATGTAACATTAGTTATGGAAAGTTAAGAATATAACAGGAATTCTGGTCTTTTGACTAGGGGAAAATTTATTTTAATATCCTACCATTTGACTCTAGGACTTCAGATGTTACTCTTATTGTGAAAGGAAAATCCTTGGGGATAACAGGATGCAAAGCTTTCTCAGCAAGAGCACCTAAATTAGAACAGAAAATAATAAGCATAAATTTACTAAGTCCCCATAAGAATACAAGAAAGGTTATAGATTTGTACTCACCATGCCCAAGTTCTCTTCTATTCACACCAGTGACTTTGCCAATTTCATTAGTGGCATAAGGAGGAAACTTAAAAACAAACAAAAAAGGATACATAAACAGCTGACATGGAAAGATATCTAAGATATAGTACCAAAATAATAAAAGAAGTTACAAAAGAGTAGAATCCCATTTTTTTTAAAGTTCATTTATATACATAGAAAATGTCTGTATAGCTGGAATATACATCAAATTACTAAAAGTAACTATTTCTAATGTGTATTTGAACCAGAGTGGGAAGTGGATGGTTATGGGGATCCACAACATAAATTTCTATAATGTTTAAATTATTAACAATGATGAAGTATTATATATTTATAAGAAAAATATATACAAATTTAAAAAGAAATGCACATTGAGGAAACAGATCTTCTCCAGTAAGTGTTTTCTTTTAGTCAGAGGTTGCAAACTACTTTATTTGACCAGTACAGTGTCTCAAAGGAATATGACTTAGTTCAGTCATTTAAAATATTGGGAAATATCCCATAAAATTTGGAATTCCAGTTTCTCTAAGAAAATATTTTTAAAAAGGAGTAATGGTACATGAATCTTCAAGCCTCTGGATCTAGCAGTCAATTTTCAGGATTGCAGTCAATTTTTAGGAGATAGAAAGAGAAATTTGTTGGATTGTGCCATGAGTGTGTACTCAACAACACCCCGACTGCAGGTCAAATGGCTCTGGGACTTCAACAGACAGACTGAAAAGAAAAGAACGTTTTGGAGGAGACCTATAGATTAAAAGAGATTTACAGAAATATCAAATTTTTAAAAAATGGACAAGATTACAGTGTCTAGGGAATGTACACTAGAAATGCAAGGAAGTAATTACTATAAAATTTAGGAGAGTAGTTACTTTCAGGGAAAGAAGGGTGTTGAGACTGGGATGAAAAGCATGGAGGGATTTCAGGGGTGACTGGGAACATTTCTATTCTCTGATTTTGGTGGTGGTTATAAGGGTCTCTGCCTTATAAAAACTCATTACGCCATCCTTTGTTTTATAACATTTTCAGTATCTGTTTTATTTTTATTTTATAATAAAAATTTTAAAAATGAAAGGATGTAGCAATAACAGCTCATATCCTTTTACTGTCCCCCTCCTTTACTTCTGTTGCCAGTAATCAGCTACAGGTACATTTTTCACAGCTGCCCTTTTTATTATTTAATTTTTTTTAAAAAAGATTTTATTTATTTATATGACACAGAGAGAAAGAAAACAAGCACAAGCAGGGGTAGTGGCAGGCAGAGGGAGAAGCAGGCTCCCCACTGAGCAAGGCGCCCAACGTAGGGCTTGATCCCAGAACCCCGGGATCATGACCTGAGCTAAAGGCAGACACCGACTAAGCCACCCAGGTGCCCCCACAGCTGCCCTTTTTAAAGACTGCCATCCATGTGCTGTGCAGCTCATGACAAAGGATATGCTTTACTCATTTATAATTCCTTTCTGGCTTCTGCAGCATCTGAGTATATGCAGAACAGGATATTTATAAGGGACTCAAAATCTGTGAAAATCCCCAGGTTTCTGTATATTCTCTATTAATTATAGCATGCACAACAAAATTGAGATGTTGGGATTCTGGGCAGCCAACAATGGGTACTCAACAGTGAAGTGACTTGCTACTTTTACATTAGCCTCCCAGCGTATATGCTCCAGATACTAAAATTAAAGTGCTATATGTCGTGTCTAGTGCCTTAGGACTTAGTTGTAAATGAGGTCAATCACAAACTCAGTAGTTTCACATAGTAGTTTAATATTAAATACCACAGAGTTTTTTTTACTACTAATCAACTGAGTAAAAATATGAACATTTAAATGAACTAAAGGGAAGAGGTGATTTGTCATTTGAGGTATTTGAAAAGCCCCACTTTTGTTTTGATACCAGTGAATGGGTACAACTTTTTCTTGACTAAAATAAAATTGTCTACTATACTTTAACTTTTATGTCTGATTTAGAACATGAAGTTAGTGATTGAAAACTATGACATTTCTCTAAATTCCCTTCTGCATGCAATAAAAGAACATGCCCAAATCCACCTTAACAGATATATAAAACCAGCATAGTAAAATGTTAATAGTAGAACCTAGGCAGTGGGCATATAGATATTCACTCTAAAGTTCTTTCAACTTTGCTATATCCTGAAAAGTTTTCATAAAATATTGGGGATAAAATTTATCTTACCTCATAATGCAGCATGAAATTTTTATCTTTTATTCCACTATAAACAAAAAGCATAATATTAAAAACATCATATAGATACAAAAAAATAAGTTCAATAAGCAACTAAAAATTTAAGGGGATTTTAAAAAATAATTACATATTAAAGAGAGTTGGTCTGAAATTGAAAACCAGAAGAATTAGAAGGATGAATGTCAGAGACAGTATTTTTTTCTGGGGTTTTATGAATGAATTTTACAAAGATTTAGGAAAACAATTTTGCTTCAAATAGAAATACTTATTCTTTTTTTATTTTTAAAGATTTTATTTATTTATTTGACAGAGAGAGATACAGTGAGAGAGGGAACACAAGTAGGGGGAGAGGGAGAAGCAGGCTTCCCTCTGAGCAGGGAGCCCAATGCGGGGTTTGATCCCAGGATTCTGGGATCACGACGCTTAATGACTGAGCCACCCAGGCACCCCGAAATACTTAAATATTCTATTTGTATACTAAGACAGTAGACATTTATTTTTAAGCATTAGTAACTACTGAGAGACTCTTAAATGTTATAAACATATTAGTTAAATCTCAGAATTATGATCTTTCTCCCATTAGTATGTGAAATGAAGATCAGTAACTGAAATGCTTTGGAGGGGGGAGAGCAACCAGGAGATCAGACAGGCAAAGATTTTTTTCAGGGTTTGAAATGAGAAATGGGAAACGTTATGACTGTATCTAGAACAATGGGGAAAATAAGGATGAGAAGAAATACAATTCCTGGAAGCAGGAAACCAGACTTAATCTTTAATTGAGGCATATACAGGGTCTTAGCAAAAATAGTGTCCCCGTTGGGTGGGTATAATTACTAAAGGCACCTCTCTGTGCAAAGGCTTGAAAAAGTCCTGAGGTAGGGCTGAATCTGCATAACCATAAACCACAGTGTTGGGAAGAGAAGTCTAAAAACCTGACTACAGAAGACTAAAGGAATAACAGATTTTGGTGACTAGAGAGAAGGAAGTGGATCATTAGTGCAGAGCCTGCATTTTACAAGAGGAAACCAAAGGCCAGCATGGCTGACTGATATGTGCCCTCTCATTTACGTAGGTTACAGACCTAAGATTAGAACATAAAGAGGTACCCTGGCCAAGGCCAGTGCTCTTTCTTATGAAGCTGTGTTGCCTTTTAGAAGAGAAAGGAGTCAAAGTGAGGAAGGGCAGGGCAACCAAGTTTGGGCTCAGATGGGAATTTAAAATACAAAGTTTAAGAGCTCCCCCCAAAAGGATTATGATTACAATAACAATCTCGCCTATACACACAGCTGCATTGTCAATTTTATCAGATATGTGAAAAACAATTAGTGATGCTATCCTGAAGATACTGGGGGTTATCCTCATCAGTTGAGCAGTAGGAAGAGGGAGGCAGTCTTATGGTCTTCTGAGACCCTTACCAAGAGAAAGGGAAGCAACCCTGGTAGGCACTGAGCAAAGAAAAGAACTGTGGCTGATGCAGTAGTGCTGGTGAGGACTGTAACATAGATTCTCATCATCTGAAATTGATGAACAAGATTTTACTGCTGACTCTTTAGGAACAGAGGAAGAGAGACAAGTATTTCTGAACATAAATTTCAATGTGGCTTGGGTTTAAGTAAGGCTTTTTTTACTTAACAGCCTCCAGATTCTTTTTAGCAACTGAGACTCTTGCTTATGTATTTGCTCTCTTGTTTATAACAGAAAAACCTACCCATATCTGTCCTGAGGAATGGTTCTAGAGACAGAGACGAAACTGAATGTACCCACGTTAAAAACACCTTAAAAATCACTATTATGTAAACAGAAAAATAAAGTACAGAGATAATTGGTTTAAAAAAGTAATATTAATAATACATTGTATGAGCTTCAATTATATACTGGAATATCGTAACTTACTTTAAAACATAGCAAACATATGTTTTAGGACATACTAACATACTTTAAAACTTACCAAAAAACATAACTTACTTTATGGCTGTTATAATTTGGTCTGACTTCATACTGGATTCTAATGAATCAAATGTAACAGTGCAAAGCACCTACAATAATAAGAAAAAACCTGTCAGGCTTTAATTTACTAACAATGAAGAGGAAAACTAAAACTATTTCAAAAACCCAATTAGCTATTAAAGAAATGGGATAAGTGAATTCTATACAAAGCTTGCCATGCTACTTAATACAGTAAACATTTATTCATTCTATAAATATGAGAGTTATGTGCAAATCTCAATAATCCAAAGGTCTAACATCATAGACTACATATGTAAAGCACTGTATTAGAAGTACTGAGGGAGGACAGGAAGAGGAAGGTATGTTTGTAAACCTGGCTATAAAGGGAGACCCAATAAAGGTCCAGCCAGGGAGGGAAAAATAAAAGAAGATGGGATCAGAGAGGGAGACAAACCGTAAGAGACTCTTAACTATAGGAAACAAACTGAGGGTTGCTGGATGGGGGTAGTAGGTGGGGGGAATGGGTAACTGGGTGATGGGCAGTAAGGAGGGCATGTGATGTAATGAGCATTGGGTGTTATATGCAACTATGTATCACTGAACTCTACCTCTGAAACATAATATACTATATGCTAATTAATTGAATTTAAATAAAATAAAATTTAAAAAAATAAAGTAAAGGTCCAGCCAATAAAACTGCCTACTTAAAAAAAATCCAATCTTCTTTGGAGGAACATAATGTAATCCAAACTCAGCAATGCATCATTCACAACATCCAAGATACACCCTACAGAAAAATAGGAAATGGTACCCATTCTCAAGAAAAAAAATAATGAGTAGATTGCCCCGAGCTAATTCAGATGTTGGATTAACAGACAAGGATTTTCAATAGCTCTTATAATTATGCTCAAAGATACAAAGAAAAACAAATGGAAATTCTAAAACTTAAAGATACATTATCTTATGATGGAAAGGAGATGACAAGAGTCAATGAACATGGAGATGGATTAACAGAAATTGTCAAGTCTAACGAACAAAGAAGAAGGGATGTGGGGTGAGGTAGGGAAAATATATCCTCAGGGACCTGTGGGACAATTTCCAAAGCACTAACATATATACTTACAATCCCATAAGTAGAGATAAGAGAATAAGGTAGAAAAAATATTTGAAGAAATTATAGCTGAAGTCTCTAAAGTTTGTTGAAAGACACAAATTTACAGGTTCAAGCTCAGGAAACTATTAGTATGATAAATACAAAGAGAAGTACACTTTTCATAGTTATATTGTTGAAAACCCAAACAGAAAGAAAATCTGGAAAGCACCCAGATGAAGACAATAAATAGAAAACAGGGAACAATGATTTGAATGCATCCTTTTTATTTGGAAAAAAATAATAAAAAAAATAAAAGAGTGGAACATTCTTTTAAGTGCTAAAAGAAAAAAGCATCAGCCCAGAATCTAAATCTTGCAAAAAACATTCTTTGTACATAAAGGCAAAATAAAGACATCTTCAGATAAATAAAATACAAGAATTGTTGTCAGAAGGCCCACAGGACAATAGTAAAGAAAGTCTTATCAGATTGAAGTAAACAGTACTAGATGGAAACTTGAATCTCCAGAAAGAAATACAAAGCGTTTAAATACATAGTCAATAAAAAGACTATCTTTTCCCTCTTAATTTCTGAAAATACATGATTATTTAAAATACAAGTTATAACACTGCCTTGTGGAGTTTATGATATGTAGATGTAACTCATAAAACAACTACAACATAATGTGTGAAGTAGTACGAAAAGTTAAGGATATATACTGTATTCTCTATAGTAACCACTAAAAAAATAATGCAAAGGTATAGCTAAAAAACAAAGAGACATATTAAAATTGAATTTTAAAAAATATTCAGTTAATCCAAAAAGAAAGCAAAATAGAAAAATAAAAGGGGGGGCAAACAACATATAATAAAATGACAGGCTAAATTCAATCACATCAATAATTAAATTGAACATTAATGAACTAATAAACACTCTTAAAAGGCTGAGATTGTCAGAAGAGCTAACAGAAGTATGCAGGATATCTTAATGGAGTTATTTTTAAAAATTTATTAAAAGGCATAAAAGAAAACCTGAATCAAGAGTGATACTGTTTATTGAAATCACTGTGACTTAAACTGTAAAAATAAAATTTCTCTCGTTAATTTATAAATTCAGTGCAATACCAATCTAAAGAAAGATTTTTTTTCCCCAGAACTTAATATAATACTAAAATTCAAATGAAGGAACAAATGTACCAGAAGAGCTAAGACAATTTTGAGGGGCAGGGGAGAATAAAAAAGGGAAGATTTGCTTCTCATCTATTAACATACCTGCAAACCATAGTAGCTAAAACAGTGTGACACTGGCCCAGGAAATTCACAGAACGATGGAAGCCAATATAGTTCAAAAACGTGTTTATAAACTTTGAATATAAATTGACATTATAAGTCAACGGAAAAAATGAATTATTAGTAAATGTGTTGTAAAATTGGCTCACTCTGGAGGTTTCCATCTCACACCATAATCTAAGAGTAAACTCCAAGACAGATTAATGGTCTAACAGCTACAACTAGAAAGTTAATAGAAAAACTAGATGCCTAATTTTGTGACTTTGGGGGTAAGGAAAGATTTCTTGAATAAGACTTTAAAAACACAAATCACAAAATAAAAAAGGGAAGCATTAACAACATCAAAACTAAAGATTTCAGGTTCACTCTAGACAAAGAGTAGGCTACCACAAGCAAAGTTAAAAGGCTTACAATAAAGAGGGAGATAATATATTCAAATTCTGGTTACTGGAAAGGATTAATGTTTAAAACACATAAAAAAATCACTTAAAAACAGGAAGAAAAAAGGATACAACCAGATAATTCACAAAAGAGCAAACCTGAACCAGGGCCACCATATTGCTCAAGTTCAGGGACACTATCCATGTGACAAGAGAGTTCTGGAGGGTGTGCAGGCCCCCAGGGTATGATTTATGCAGTGACCATGTTGACTGGCTATGATATAAAGAGATCCTCAGCCTCAATAGGGAAATACAAATGAAAGCAAGGAATACCACTTGGTCCCAATTTGATTGTCAAAATTAAGGTAGTAATTAATATAAGAAAAAGGAAGAGGTATAAAGCAAATACCATACACAAAACAATGGATACACATGTATGTTAAATACAAGAGAATAGGTGCTAATGTAAGGGAAAAGAATAGGACTGAGGTATAGGCTAAATAGAGAAAACAAATGAGGGCCCTGAATAGACCAAAAATAGACGATATGCCATAAACTAAATTTTGTGCATCAAGAGATATGATAAAAATTCTAGAAAATGCAAACCGATATACAGTGACAAAAGCAGATCAACAGTTGTCTAAGGAATGGGAGGGGAGCAGGAAGAAGGGATTATAGAGAGGCAGGAGGAAATTTTTGGGGGTGATCAGTATGTTCATTACCCCAGTTGTATACACGTGAAATCTATTAAACATACACTGTAAATATGTGTAGTTTCTTGGATGGCAATTATACCTCAAAAAGCTGTTAAAAATATTTTTAAAAAATCAGGTATTAACAAATTCCATATGATAAAAATCTAGTGTCTACATAATGTACTTCTATTAGATCTAATTAAGCAACCCAGAATCAGCAAATAATTACAGCATTTTACATGTGTTACCTGTGTTTGTCCCCTCTGAAATAATGCTGATCCATGAAGAGTTTTAAACATATCTACCTCACAATTTATATTCCTAAGTGAAGTCAAATCTCGACCATCGCACCTATAGTAATAAAGAAATATGTAAAGCAGCGTTCAAAATCAGAAATATCACCTATTATCTCTTATTCCTACCAGGAACTTCTCAATCCCAATTGTGTATCATATCACCTGTGGAACTTTAAGAACTTTAAAAATAATACAGGTACCCGATCCCCACCCTAAATCCCACTGAATCAGAATCTCAAGTTGTGACCCATACACTTGTACTGTTAAAGAAGTTCTACAGGCAATTCTGACGTGTATTCAGGGTTGTGAAGCACTGCTCTACACATAAGTCCCATAGAGAAACAGTCAGACACATCCACACACTCTTCAACACCCATTTATGAAATATCATAATTCTTTAATGTTCACTTGAAAAAAAAAACCAGTTCCTTGCTTTGTGCAAGTTGCCACTTTCAACACAACTTACAGAGGCACATACTTCAATTCCATCAAAAAAGGGTATATTTACCTTTTGTATTCATTCAAAATAATACTTCTAAAAACCTCCTTTGCAACAACATTGAAGGATTCTATTATTTCATATGCATCAGCCTCTGGAAATTTTTCTATAGAAAGAAAGACAAACCAAAAGTTTTCTCTTTTTGGAAGATAAGATTTCTCTTCAATTCATTGTATCAAATCAGTTATGGGAGTAAACCAAGGGAGTTGATACTGAACTATTTAGTCCTCAAGCAAACAAAGTAGATAAATCAAATATTCTCAAGTAGGAGAGACACAAGTATTATTATACGTCAAACATATTGTTATTGAGAACTTAATTTGCTTTCTACCAGAACAACAGTGCTTTGTAATTAGCTTTCTATTGTATTATGTTACTAACAAATCCAGCCATTTTATGACAAGGTCTAAGTGACACTTTTAAGTTTAAGAGTAATCACCTTCAACGTTTTACCTTAGGAACTTTTCTCTTAGTCTGCAAATAGAGAAATAATTTGCTTTATACGTTACAAATCCCTACTGGCTGCCTTTTTAGTTAACATTTATCAAATTCTTTCAGGACCCATGTACTATACATGTTTTTTTAAGTGCCTTTAATCTTTGTAACAACTCATGAGGTATATTCTATTCTTACCACCATTCTAAAGAAGAAAATACAGGCTTAACAAAGTAAATTGCCTGAGATCACACAGGCAGTTGACAGATACAGCTGTGATCTGAATACATGTCTGTCTGCCTGCCTAGGCTTATGTTTTTAAATGTTAAGCTACTTTATCAACTGATTCATGCCAAGTCTTAAGCACTGTTCTCTTAAGCATTTGTTTAATTAAATATAATTTCTAGAGAGCTAAATTCTCTAAAATCTAAATTTTACAATTCCACATATTAATAACAGCATCAGTTAACATTTTTTGAATACTTGGTATGTGGCAGGCACAAATTCAGATGACTTACCTATTTACTCACCATAAACCAGGTATTATCAGTATTACAGTTTCACAGATTAAGAACTCAAGAATTTTAAAGTTATTTTTCAGATTTTCAAATGACATGATACAAATTTTCCATCATAGAGTATAAGAACTTGATCCAGAAAAGATTGGGACTACTTCACATTCAACATTTACTGGTGCCTACTCTCAGGTGCAGTGCTGACTACATGCACAGAAGTTAAAGATTTTATTTATTTATTTATTTTAGAGAGAGAGAGATAAAGAGCAAACATGCATGTGTATGAGCAAGGGGGTGGGGGGCAGAGGGAGAGAATCTCAAGCAGACTTGGCGCTGAGCCCCACGTGAAGCTTGACCTTATGATTCTGAGATCATGACTTGAGCTAAAATCAAAAGTCGGATACTTAACTGACTGAGCCACCCTGGCGTCCCTCACAGAAGTTAATTTAACAGTAACCTTGGGATGCATCATTATTGCGAGTTTACCAAAGATAAAACTAAGGAACAAGGAAAATAACTGATTCTCTAAGGTCTTACAACTGAAATTTAAAAAAATCCATTTTTCCCTTTAAATATTTATTTAAATTAAAAAAGCAAAGTTTACCTTTTAGTTGTTCCTCTGTATCTAATCTTATCTTGTTAACAGCTTCATCTCTGGAAATCTAAAAGAGATGTGAGCTGAGGTGAGGTTCAGTATCCATGGCCATATTTAACATTTCTATTTTTACATTATTATACAAATAACACATTGTAATAGTACTCAGATTTCTCTACTGGTAATATTCTTTAAAAGATCAGAGCTAGATAATGATTTACAAGAAATATTACCTGTTTAATTCATTCAAATATATTTACACACTACCCTAAAACTTGCATTAATCAAGGAGAATGGAGAAGCAAATAACTAGGCTTCTCTTTAGCTTTCTGTTTAGAGATTTTTAATAAAAATTCATAAATAAGATTATGTGAATTATGACAAAAAAGAATTGCCAGAACAATTATATAAGACAAAATTCAGGTATACCTACTTTATCATGTTCATAATCGGTAAAAACTGCATAGAGTCTTCCCATGGCGAGTCTATTTTAAGCACAAAATAAATGTCAGCATAACAATCTTATTAATAGTATAACAATACTATTATAAAATTGCAATATTTAATAGTAAGCTAAAATATTTAATAATAAGCATTTTATAAAGAATTTTAAAAATGTGTTTATTGTTAACACAGCTAATCTGTTTACTATTTATAATATAGTATACCAAATTTCTTTCTCTCCATCTGTCAGGGAAATTACTCACACATGGTACTATGCCCTCTCTTTTTTTTTTTTAAGATTTTATTTATTTGACAGAGACACAGTGAGAGCAGGAACATAAGCAGGGGGAGAGGGAGAAGCAGGCTTCCCGCCGAGCAGGGAGCCTGATGTGGGGCTCAATCCCAGGACCCTGAGCCGAAGGCAGACGCTTAACAACTGAGCCACCTAGGCGCCCTGCCCTCTCTTCTTAATTGTTCAATTTATTTCACCTTAGATTTTTCTTACACACAAACTTTCTCTCCCCACTCTTTAACTTCTTGCTTTTTTCTAGTCTATCCACTTCGGCGGTTATTGCAGGCAACTGTTTTGTTGGGGATAGTTTACATCTCTTTAGTCTCTGATGGCTGCAAGACTGATACTAAGGGAAATATTAACTTTTTCAATTTATTTGAAATAAAATGAAATACTTTTCTGGTAATTTCATTCATACTTACTGAGTGCCTGCTTATGTGCTGGCACTATTTTAAGCACTGGGCACACAGAGGTGGTTATACTTGATTTCTTTCCAAGAACCTCAACAGTTTCCTTAGATATTCAAATATCTTATGATTTGTTCTTTTTTCCTTGACACAGAGAGATATGCAGATTATCTGAATCTTAACCAATAAACTCCTTCCCCCTTTCATTTGAGATTCAAACTTAGGCCCTTGAAGTGGGAACTGGGTTTATCCTTTTTAAAGCATTAGATTGGTATTTATGGCCCTCAATTTTAAAATAGAAAAGTGCCATATAGGAAGTAATGCATGGACTGTGCTTCCATGGGAAGTTTTTTTCTGAGAGGAAATTAAATCTGGTAACTTCAAATTTTCTTTTGTACAGATATTCTTACTTATGAGTGTGTTCCACAATCTCTGGTGAAGGGGTAAATAACTTCTGAGGTGTCCTCTTGGTAACACCAATTTCTTTTACCAACTGCTGGATGCCCTGAATTATTTGTTGGGTATATTTTACCCCCACTTTAATAGCATGGCAAAAGTCCTGTTGTAAAATGTTCTCCGCAGAGGCTTCCATCATCACTAAAGAGGGGAAAAAAAAAAAGATTGCCATTGAATCTTTTACCAGTATAGCATTTTTAAGCACCTTGACACGACATAAATACTACAGATCAGTTTTGCTTATTAATGGTAAATCTACCATGCATACTTATTAAATAAGTTTTGAGATATAATTCAAATACTATAAAATTCCACCTTTAAAGCATACAGCTGCATTTATTTTTAATATGTATTTAAAATGAAATTTAAAAATATCAGCATAATAGGAATCCAATAAATGTTTTCTGTTTAACAATGATTTGATGTGAACTCCTACTTAATTCTGTCATTGTCACATTGTCTAATGCTTGCACAGGTGGAGGGAAATCTTTTGCAAAATCTTTTATGGTTTTATGATAGTAAAACTCCTGTGTAAAGCAGGGAAGCTCCAAGTAGCACTTCTAGCATGGTATCCAGTAAAATCTGCTATTCAGGTTTGGCTTCGGTTTCTTGCCAGGCCGCTGGATTGCTGCCTACTCATGTCATTTCTGGCCCTTCTCAATTTGTACAGCCAAAGATCATGTAATGCATAGGTAACTATCATATTTAATATTAACCACATCATGTTGTCACTAAGATTTATTATTATCTAAATCATCACTTGCAAAGCTTCTAGGTATAATATAGAATGAAAAAAATCTCCTTATGTGCTTTGTATTGTATGTTGGAATTCCAACAGCCAATTGAAGCCGACCTGTGAAACTAAAACAAAAGATCTAACATTTGTGTCATCTGAGTTCCAGAAAGAGAGGATAAAGATGGTAGGCTGAAAAGTACTAGAAAAATAATAGCTGAAAACTCCCCAAATTTGGCAGACATAAACGTACAGATTCAAGAAGCTGAGTAAACCCTATATAGGGTAACCCAAAGAAATACATATCCTAACTAAACTTCTGAAAACCAAAGACAAAAAAACCCTTGAAACTAGCCAGAGAAAAACACAACCTCATCCATATGGGAAAAGCAATTAAAATAACAGATTTATTATTGGAAACCATGCAGGTTGGAAGGGAGTGGCATAATATTTTTTAGGTGCTGAAAGAAAAGAACTGTCAACCCAAAATCCTATACCCAGTGAAAATATTTAGGGAATAAAGGAAAGAAGGAATGCATATTTAGGAATGAAGTGAGACTCTTAGATGGAGAATTAAGAAAATTTGTCACTAGCAGACCTACCCTAAAAGAATTGTTAAAGGAAGTTATCTAAACAGAAACAATAAAAAAGAAACCATGGAATATCAGGAAGGAAAAGTACCGTTAAGCAAAAATGTGTGTAAATACAATATACTTTCCTTCTCCTCTTGAGTTCTCTAAATTATGTTTGATGGCTGAAGCAAAAGCAAAAATTATAACATGGCCTGTTGTGGTTCTAAATGCAGAGGAATATATTAAAATGATTATATTACAAATGGGGGAGGGTAAGGCAAGGTAAGGTTTCAATACTTGAGGCATAACGCAGCTTTTCTGACACGATACTGAGATTATACTTATATTATTATTCTCATCAGTATTCCCATGACGTCCTCTCTCACTTTTTGCAGAATTAAACTGAACTGGAGATTTTTAAAAATGCATTTGACATACGTAAATTATACCTCAATAAGTAGATTTAAAAGAGAATATGAAAGGAATAATATGGTAAGGAAAATTAATATTCCTCAGACTTTGTTTTCATTAAATTTCAATTCATTTTTAAAAATATAAGAAAATTCCTTATGGTTTTGTGTCTGTAGATTTGTGCTGTCCAATTTGGCAATTACTAGCTCCATATGGTTATTTGCATTTAATTAAAATTGTGTAAAATTAAAAATTCAGTTCCTTAGCTACTCTAGCCATATTTCAAGTACACAGTAGCCACATATTCAGATATAAAACATTTACTTCATTGCGGAGTTCTACTGGACAACACTGCCATGTAGACTAAAAATTTACACAAAAAAAGGTTGTCTAAATGATTTCTGTTAATCTTTCAGTAGTTGAAGACTAAAGTTTTTTTTAAAGATTTTATTTACTTATTTATTTGAGAGAGAGAGAGAGTGTGAGAAACAGCATGAGAGGGGCGAGGGTCAGAGGGAGAAGCAGGCTCCCCGCTGAGCAGGGAGCCCGATGTGGGACTCGATCCTGGGACTCCGGGATCATGACCTGAGCCAAAGGCAGTTGCTTAATCAACTGAGCCACCCAGGCGCACGAAGATTAAAGATTTTTAAGATTAGCTGAAAACTATGAGTTCTAGATAAAAATTTCTTCTTAAAAATTGTTACTGATAGGGGCGCCTGGGTGGCTCAGTCGTTGAGCGTCTGCCTTCGGCTCAGGTCATGATCCCAGAGCCCTAGGATCGAGCCCCGCATCAGGCTCCCTGCTCCGTGGGAAGCCTGCTTCTCCCTTTCCCACTCCCCCTGCTTGTGTTCCCTCTCTCACTGTGTCTCTGTCAAATAAATAAATAAAATCTTTAAAAAAAAAATTGTTACTGATATACTTTTTCCTAAATTCTATCCTAGCATACATAGAAAGATGAGTGATATTAAATGTACCAGTTGAAAACAAGCAGAATGTGCAGAATGATGGCTGCTGAAGTCATCTAGCAGCCAACAGCACAAAGAAATTATTCTTGCCCTTTAAGGTCATACTTTAAAGATCTGGATTACTAAATATTTTAATAATGGAATGGCAGCAATTACTTTTTTGTATTTTTGTATTCCAGAAGTTCCATGATGATGGTATTGGACTTGGGCCCAATATTAACTTTGACAATGGACATGAAGTCAAATTTATATTTGGTGCACTGTTATGAAAGCAGAGAAGTAGCTGAATATCTTCATGGAAACAGTGATGCAAAAGACCTAAAATGGAGGCTGGTAATTTCTGAAACCAGTCTCCTTAGAGGTTGCTTCTGAATCATTCTCAGCCTCCTTCTAGTTACTCAGAACAACCTTCTGAAGCTTTATGCAGTCTCTAGAGTCTATTTTGTCCAACTAGAGAGCAAGAAGTAAGAAGAGCAAGCTAGAAGTTGCCTATGGGGTTTTTACAGCATGCCACAGATGCAACAAAGATCCTCAGTTTATTCCTCCAAGATCTCCATAAAATTAGAGGGGTTCAAAGTCTAAGGCAGGTAGAGGCTATATACTTATGGCCATTCAGAAGCAAGTTTATTTCTGTGTTTTAATGATAACAGCAGGTATTAACAGTCTGCCTACTAGGTACTAGGTATTATGCTTGGCACTTTACAAACCCTGACTCTAATCTTCACAAAAACTCTATAAAGTAGCCAAATCAATTTACTAAGTGAAAGTAATGAACACTGTAACTTCAAAAAAAATTTCAGATGCAGACCAAGTAAACTTGAGACAGTAAACCAATACTCTGCTCAAGGCCCTTTCTGGGATGCTCAAATATGTAGGGGTCATTTGTTATTCATGGCTTCCCCAAATCTTTGGAATGTTCTCTCTACATTGTGATAGTTTCCCACAGTAAGAATCTCACCTTCAGGAGCTAGAATCCAACAATCCATTTCCTTGCTTCCCCTGTAGTCAAGAATGCAATCATGTGTTATAGTTCTGCCTGGTGTGATATAAGTGAAAGAGAAAATTGCTATGTGGGGGCTCTAGGAAACCTCCTTGAAAGGGAGGGTGACTTACTCGGCTGGCATACACCTTTTTGTTATTCCCCTCCTTTTTCTTCCTCTTGTCTATAAATCAGATAAGTTGGCCCCAGAACTCCAAAAGCAAGTTCATAAGCATAAAGATGAAGGCCACACCTTGAGGATAGCAGAGCAGAAAACTGGAAGGAATCTAGATTTCTTAAAGCATCATGGAGCCAGGGGCACCTAGGTGGCTGTTGGTTAAGCTCAAGTCATGATCTCAGGGTCATGAGATCGAGCCCTGGGACGGGCTCCATACTCAACATGGAGTCTTGCTTGAGATTCCCTCTTCCCCTCCCCCCACTGACCCATGCACGCTCGTGTGTACTAATAAATAATATCTTTACCAAAAAAAAAAAAAAAAAGATATCATGGAGCCACTATAACTGTCCTGGACTCCCTTGTTACTTTAGCAACACAATCCCTAACTGATATGTAGATAACGTACAACTCATATGTGTTTTATCTACCATATAGTACCTTATTCTATTTCCATTACTGATCAGTATTTCAAAAGAAGCTGGAAATGTGTTTCACACATTAATTGGACACAAAAGTACTAAAAGCTTAATAGTTTATATTTTATCAAAATATTCCCACATCAGAAGATCCCATGTCAAAAAGTCCCAGACATCAAATATCACACAGTAGAATAAACTTATGGGACCTTAATTAATTTGTCCAAGGTTACACAGTTAACTGTGTGATAGCTGCTGGGTTTCAAACACAGGTCATTCTGACTGTCAAAGCCAATTCTCCTTCAAGAGAACTGGGCCAATTTTCATTGATGCAATTATGACATTTTTGTTACGAGGAGTGGAGATGACCTATGGTCAGTGCATTTCTTCTTTATTAGTTTTCTACCTACCAGAAATAGGTCACCTTTTTCTCAAAGGACATTAAACAGGCTCTGAATGATGAATTAGCTAAATTAACATATTTAAACTAATAAAACAATTTATTACCAGATTTAGAAATTCGATTTTTAGATTAGCTTATTAGTCTAAAAATAATTACCAGAACTGTCTTGGTAAATAAAGATTTTTTTATGTTTCAGTTAAAGTTATATCACATTTTTTTTTTTTAAGATTTTATTTATTTGTCAGAGAGTGCACAAGCAGGGGGAGAGTAGGCAGAGGGAGAAGCAGGTTCCCCACTGAGCAAGGAGCCCATGCAGGGCTTAATCCCAGGACCCTGATATCATGACCTGAGCTGAAGGCAGATGCTTAACCAACTGTGCTACCCAAGCATCCCAAAGTTGTATCACATTCTATAATTTAGGTATTGTTTGATATGAAGCAAGAGCACCACCAAAATAGGGCAGCAATAAAACAGAACAAAAATCTTTATGGCTAAGTGACAAGACACACATACAGAAGAATATAAATGCATTTTTAAGAAGCCAGAACTTATAAGTAAAATCCAGAAAAAAATGTACTACTTAAACTACTTACCAATTTGACTTTTAGGTGCTCCAGCAACCACCAAATTTAAAGTACTAGAAGACATTTCTTTCCGTGTTGGGTTAACAACACACTCTCCATCAATCATTCCTATTCGCACTGCCCCTAAAATATATCAAAATATGGGCAGTTGTGTAATAAAAAGTCTCAGTTTTTAAGACACTATTCCAGTGATAGCTTCAATCCCTATCTTCCATTGTGACTACAATAAAATCCGTATTTCTACCATGGTATTTAAGGCCCACAGAACATCCTACCCCACCCTAATAGCCTCACTGGAGCACTCTGTGTTGCTTAAATACATTATTTTTTTTCCATACCTCTATAATTATGCTCGTGCTCTTTTCCTGGGCTAGACTATACTTTTTCCAAGGCAAATGCTTACCATTTGATCCTACTAAGGTTCAGCTTTAATGTTGAGTACTCTGAGAAGCTGTCCTTGACAACCTGACTTCAAAAGACTAAACCCAACCTCCTCTATCATTTTTTTTAGCATTTTTACTATACCTTTATAATACTGTTTATAAATAATTATTTGTTTCTCCTACTTACACTGAAAGCGAGAACTATTCCTAGATTGCCTTTCTTCCTTCAGTTCTTAGCTTAGTACCTGACATTTAGGATATTCAAAAATTATTTACTCGGTGAATCATTTTTATATTGCATGATTACAACCTGTAAGAGTTTTAAGTTATAAACATATTTGTTTTATTCTGAAAGACTATGTACTCTAACAATTTCCTATTCCGCCCCCCCAGCCCAACACACCAAAAGTCCTTAAACAGAGAGACAACTAAGAAGTCAAAGTATCTAGGAACATAAAGTCTCTAACACCATAACATACTGATATCAAAAACAAAACCTAAGGCAAGGATGAAAATATCTCAAGGAGCTAAAAGGACTCTTAGAATGTCATCTAATTTAACTCCCTACGAGATGATAAATCAGAGCTAGTAAGTCTATGCTCTTGCTATTGCATGCTCACTAGTATTTCAAGAAAAAAACATAATGTTTCTTATTTTCAAATCCTAACTTACCAATAGGTCCATTCCAAGGAATATCTGATAATGAGAGAGCTACAGAAGCTTAAAAAAAAAGAAGAAAAAAAAAGAACTGAAGTAAAAAGAGTTCATTCCTTTAAAAAGACAGTGATAATTTTAATCTCGAATTTTATACTTACCACCATTAATTGCTAAAACATCAGGTTCATTAACACCATCTACTGCTAACAGATTACAAAGTACCTGGTACAAGGGAAAAAATTCAGAGCACTTAAAAAAAAAATCTATTTGATTTAGGAGGATTATCATTTTGTTTAACATCCTGGGCTAAAATAAAGGAGCACTATGTGGTTAAAAGCATGAGCTTTGTAGTCAAACCCCTTATTTCTGGCTATCATTTAACTACATGCTTGACTATGGCAAATTACTTAAGCCTCAAAAGTTTCTCACCTTTAAAAGGAAAAAATGATAGCATTTTCTTAAAAGGTTTTCTGAAAATTATAGGAAATATTATTTGTAAAGCATTTACAATACTGGGCATGTTGAAAATATTCAGTAAATGTTAGCTATTTCTAGTACATAAAAATATTGTTTTCTGTTTATAAGCATATACAAAATGAACTGATAAATTCCTTTATACTGCAATAATATGTCTATGTCATGTACTTAAGAAAACAACTTATTAAAAAAAGAACTACTTGAGGCAGTGACATACTTGCAAAGGCGTATTTGCAAGACATATTTATTTTTGTGAAATAAATACAAGTTCATGAAAGCATATGGGTCATTCTGAAAGAGAATAATATTCACAAAATATTAAAATAAAGTAGAAGTTTAGAGGCCCAATAAAATAGGTAATAAAGACTAGTTGTATCAATTGTCCTAGCCTCTGACACTAATATGACTTAAAAGGTCCCAGTAGGGTCTGTCCACACCTTCCTTAATCACTCTAAACTTTAAAACTCACCAGTTTGTTTCCTGCCTGTGGGCTTTTGTGCTTCCCATTCCATCTGCTCAGAATGCTTCCCCCACACTCCTAGGTTGGCTAACTCCTACTCATAATTCAGGTATCAACTCAAATTGACATTGAATAAATATTCTGTAAAATTATTGTTCTTTAAAAAGCTTAATGTAAAATGCAGCATTACCAAAAGTCTTATTTTGTCTTCTAATGTTTAGTCTAAGTAGTATTATAGAAATTCATTAAGTAATTTTCGATTGATCTGGAAACAAATAAACCTAAAGCAGAATCTACCTGTGTATCATAAAAGTAGCCAGCTGGAAAGAGAGGTCTAATTGAACGATCTGCCAAGAGAAAAAGAAAAGACACTAAATAGTACTGACAAAAGTCGCTTTACAGCTTGCCCTTTTCCCCTATAGCTAGCTGTTCAATACGTTAAAAAGAAATTCCCTTGGACTGATCTACTGAAAGGGTCACAGATAAATGTCAGTGCTTCAATTAATATATACCATGCCCTAATAACAAAAAATTAGCAGGGCAGGAACACACAAGTATAATATTGGGGAGCAAATTTTCATTTTGGTTCCATAGGCATCAGTTACATGTATAAACAGAGCAAAGAGACTTAAGGCGAGCAGCAGACCAAAAGAAAATCTTTCCTTGGTATTCTGTGTCTGAAAAATGCATATAAATATACACTAACAATTTCTGTATAGAAGAGCTATAAACTCAAATGATCCCACAATATTTAAGGATGTCAAAGATTTGAAAGATTACAGGTATATTTCGGTAGTTGATGAATATAATGCTTTCAGGAATTACTAAGCTGAATATGAAAATGAAAAATACTAGGGGTAGATTGAACATAGTAGAGGCACGAGCCACAGAATTTATATGCTCAATAGAGATTCATTCATTTCATTGACATATATTTACTGAATGCCTATTTTGTGCCAGGTAGTATAACAAGTACCCAGGATTCAGTAGTGAACAAACAGTTTTTTCTTTCCTGGAGCCCACATCTGAGTGAGGGGATACAGAAAGTAAATAATCTCAGGCAGTGTTAATGTAATGGGAGAAAACTTAAGAGAACTGTAGAATATGGATAGAAATGCTAACACAGGCATAACAGAGAGTTAATGCCTCTTACTATCTTACCTATTACTCGACTTGTAAGAATTTCTTTATCAGAAGATCCAATCTCTCTTCTGAGATAGTTTGTGGGAATTCTACCAGCTGCAGCAGCCTTCTGTCTATAGTCAACCTGAAGTAGTATTGAAAAAAAAAATGAAGTTCATTTGACTCCTTTTTATGGCAACAAACTATTTCCCAAGAACAACTATACAGATACTAATTCTCCTGAGGTTGCTAACAACATGGTCCAGATTAAGAATGAAGGATATTTTACTTTTAGCATTCTGTAGCTCTTTGGGAAGGGAAAACTGATAGAAATATTTCAATAAACTGATTTTTAAAAAGACTTCCACTTAGCAGTGGACTACGCCGCCTCATTATTTCCCACAGTGGCTTATTCTGGTCAAATCAAACATTCCCTTTTTTGTTATCAACTCTGTTACATAAAACTGCATTCCCGTTTTCATAACAGAAAGAAGCCATAAACTCCCAAAGCACTCCTTACTCTTCACCAAACATATACTTGCAAACTCATACTGAAGGGAAACCTATGAAAGCAATGAATTCACTGCTATTCAAGATCAAAATCTTCATGCACTTCACTGTTCTTATCAACCTGGACATTCTAAAGCATGCTTACTACTAATATGAGAATTGGTTATGAAGCAGTCGGTCTAAATTCTTTTAATCACAGTATCAAACTACAAAAGAAAATCCTTTGTTGTGTGACGTTTACACTGTGCACTTGTTAAGACATTAGACAAAAATATTACAAATTCTACATTTATGCCATATTACTGTTCAGATAAATCAGCAAATACTTACCACCAAAGGCATGAACTGGGAAGGTGAAGGTTTTGTTTTACTGACCGCTGTGACCATCACCGCAGTGTCACCTGACTTAAACATAAAGTGGGCAAATTCCTTAAAAACCAGACATTAACATCTAGGTCGTAAGTGAATGAATCCTTGCTCCAGTTAAATACAAGGAAAGAGAACTGTTATTCCATGACACAATGATAATGAAAATAATTAATCACAACTAGTCCAATCTTGATCCCTTTTACGAAATCAAGAAAAGGCTTACTGCTAGCTTAGTCACAAGCAATCTTATTTTCTACTTCTTAAGAAGAAATTTAGGCTATATAAAAAGAAAAATTTATCACAAACAGTAAAATCACTTTTTATAGAGAAACATTACAGAATTTATTAACAGAATAAAACAGAACTCCAGGGTTCAAACAGATCTTAAAGGTCATTTAATATATCCAGCCCTCTGACTCCCTGGTTCTCTGGAATGGTTCTGAAACTAGAAATCGTCTGCATTAACTTACAGTACCACAGTTCTAAGAAGTGACATGATGTTGTAAAGATAATCAGTAGCAGTCTCCATAACCATTTTTAAGATGAAAATTTAAAAATGTGGACTTTTTACCTGTACTACAGCAGAGCCATCTGCAAATCTGGCCAGTTTTCCAGAGGATATTTCTAGTTTTCTGTTTAAAAATAAATATTCAATACAAAAGGACTTAGGTCATCAATACAAATCCCAGCTCAGTATAAAATAATCTAAGATTCTAATAGAACAACCAAGCCATGCAGGCCCCCACCCAGCAAAAAACAAAAAAGGGATAGAATTCACAGTCGTTATTAAAAGTACCAGGGCAATTTAAGAGCTGCTTAAGGAAAAATACAGAAACCAAGGCACAGGAAAAATCTGAATGAGAGATAAAGTACTTTGGGGGTGCAGGAGCTGTGTTCCTAAATGTTAATTCCCATTTACAACCTTTGTTTAGTGTGTCATCCCTTGCCTTGTTGATAAAAGTAGCCTTTTAACAGACAAACAGGATAATTTCTCTACTTAAAATCCTTTAAAATATCCCCCAGTACTTTCAGGACAAAATATAAATTCCTAAATATTGCCTACAAAGACATTCATGTTCAACAGTGGTACCAAGACAAGTCAATGGTGGGGGAAGAGAATAGCCTTTTCAACCAGTAGTGCTGAGACAACTAGATACCCATATGCAGACAAGTTAACAAAGTTGGATCTCCTTCCTCATACTATAAAAAAAAATTAACTCAAAATGTAGTATAGACATAAATGTAAGAGCTAAAACTATAAAATTCTAAGGAAAACACATAGGAGTAAATCTTCATAAACTTGGGTTAGACAATGTCTTATATAGGATATCAAAAGCACAAGTGACAAAAGAAAAAATTGTACTTTATCAAAATTAAAAATTTTTCTTGTTTCAAAGGGTATCAAGAAAGTGAAAGAAAATCCACAGAATAAAAGAAAATATTTGCAAATCATCTATCTGATAAGGGACTTGTATCTAGAATATGTAAAGAATACTTATAACTCAATAAAAAGACCAACCTAATTTTAAAATTGGTGAAGGATTTGAATAGAAGTCTATACAAAGAAAATCTTCTAAGTAGCCAGTAAGTACTTGAAAATATGCTCAACATCATTAGCCACCAGGGAAGTGCAAATCAAAATCACACCTACTAGGATGGGTATAGTCAAACAGATCAGTAACAAGTGTTGGTGAGGAGAAACTAGAACCCTCATACAGTATTTGTGGAAATGTAAAATGGTCCATCTCCCTTGGGAAATTATCTGGCAATTCCTCAAGAGGTTAAACACATAAGTGCCAAACGATCTAGCAATTCTACTCCAAGGTAAATACCCAAGAGAAATGAAAACTTTTTATGTCCATGCAAAAATTTGCATAGGAACATTCATACCCGCAGCATTATTCATAATGGCCCCAAAATGGAAACAATCAAAATGTATGTCCACTAATAAATGAATAAACAAAATGTGGTCTCACTGCATACAATGGAATATTATTCAGCCATTTAAAAAATGAAGTATTGGGGCACCTGGATGGCTCAGTCAGTTCAGTGTCTAACTCTCGGTTTCCGCGCAGGTTGTGATCTCATGGGTCATGGGATTGAGTCCCCTCCCCCAAAAAAATCAAGCTCCTCACTCAGCAGAGAGTCTGAAAGATTCTCTCCCTCTGCCCCTTCCCCCACTCTTGCATGCTCGCTCTCACTCTCTCCCTCTCTCAAAATAAATCGTTTAAAAAAAAATGAAGTATTTCTGTGTTACAACATGGATATAACTTAGAAACATAATAAGTGGGGGTGCCTGGATGGCTCAGCCAGTTAAGTGACTGCCTTCAGCTCAGGTCATGATCCCAGGGTCCTGGGATCGAGTCCTGCATTGGGTTCCTTGCTCAGAAGGGAGTCTGCTTCCCCTCTGCCTCTGCCCCTCACCCCTGCTTGTGCACTCTCTCAATCTCTCTCTGGCAAATAAACAAAATCTTAAAAAAAAAAAAATTTTTCATACCAAAAAAAAAAAAACCCATAGTAGGTGAAAGAAGACAGTCACAAAAGACCATATGTCATTGACTCTATTTTATGAAATGCTCACAAGAAGCAAATCCATATAGACAGAAAGTCTCTAGATCAGTGGTAGCCCGGGGCTATGGAGTTTGGGGAGAAATGAGAAGTTACTGCTAATAGGCTTGAGGTTTCTTTTGGGGGTGATGAAAATGTCCTAAAATTGATTATGGTGATGGCTGCAAAACTGTGAATTGTACATTCTAAATGGGTAATTTGTACAGTACTTAAATTATATATTAATAAAGCTGTCTTTATAGATATTAAATAGGTGGTATTATCATCAGCCTTATTCCCCAGCTTCTGCAGAGTACAAAAAGGTTACTGAAGGCTTGAAACATATCAGCGAAACTTGTCAAAGAAACCAAAATTCATGAGTATTATGAGGCCAAACCAACCCAGTGACTCCTGAAGATACTGAGGAAGATGTTCTGTCCTATGAAAGCTGCTTCAGAAACACTCTGTCATGGTCCAGTGCTGAATACACACACACACACACACATACACACACGCTAATGCCCTGCCTGCCCTGTCCTTCATATGCAAAAAGGATAAAGAGATAATGCAGTATTTCTATCCATTAAACACTTGTCAGAAGCCTGAGTTCATGAAAAGCATATTTATCTAATCAGATAAGACTCATTTTGTTAAATTTGAAAGCCAAAAAAGCATGTACACTTGTACTATCAGTCCTAACTTTGAAAAATTGAGGTTTTTTTTAACCACAAGAAACATTTGAGAAATTCTAGATGGATCTCTATTACTGTTCAACACAGATGTTGTGATGACAGCCTACAATAAAATGGGTTTACCCTGACAGATGGAATGATGAGGTGCAGAGATAAGGCTGGAGGTGGCATAGTAAGTGGAGGGAATGAGATGCTCAGAGCCAGTCACATTGTGTAGACTCAAGCAAAGTCCCACAACTTACAGCTGAAATCAATAATAAGGTTTTATGTGTAAAATAGAAGTCTGGGGTCTTGAAATTTTGTTTAATCGGAGTAAGAATATGCTAGCAGTATTTCTCAAAGATCTAATAGGAATTAGCATTCCATCTAATAATGTAAATTCTGAGTGATCCCTGTGAAAGGGAGTATTCTCCAAATAAACTCAAGTGGGCCCAAGACAGAAGAGGAGCTGTGAAAGCTCTAGTTCTGTTCCATTAATGGGGATCTTGCCCCAGAATTTTTGAGAATGCTCACAGTGGCATATTCTTTTGCATGTCCTCAGTGATAATCTTTATTCTTTAATGGGGATATAATTTGTACAGGGGACCAAGAGAAGGCAGTAGAGAACAGAGGTCAAGAACATGGGTTCTCTCTGAATAATGGTTAAGTTTCATTGGACTAAAATACTTCAGTCTGCAGACGACATGTATCACTTTTTATTAGGTTCCACTGGTGAATACCAGTCACATGGCCCCACCTATGTAGGGACTAGCAGTATACCAAAGAGAGCACACATACTCACAAAGCTTGAGGCAAGGAGTAGATGACCCACTCCTCTACTAACCAGACCTTCCCAATTGTATCAGCGGGCAGAGAAGTGGAGCCGAGGAAACACTGTTAAGCTTCTACAGTTAACCAATTTACAATGGGACTGACTGAATCAGTGAGAAAAACAAACAGGTCTGCAGTACCCCCAAATATTCTCATACATGCACACTTCCATTTATATGCTTATTCAAATAACACTTGGATTTATATATTTATTCAAACACTACATACTCCTGCCTTCTTTGTTCCCTCTGTTGAGTCTACTCCGTGTCTCCAGTAGGGGTCCTAGGCCATCCACCAGATAGTTCTATGGTCCTGCCTTGGTGATTGCCCTGATTTGAACTGTTTTTCTTCCAGGTGTGTGCAATTTATATTACACAAAGAACCAGGTGGTTACTTTTCATTATATCTCATGATCTCAGCTGGTGTTAACTGACCTATGTAATTTTTTCCTATTCATGCACTTTTAGTTCTGTTTTTGGTGCAAGCTTATAATTACTTTTATACATCATGATTGATTTTACCTCTTATCAATTTACTCTTCAGTATTTTACGTGTAAAATAGCTCCAGATACATACAAGATTGATAACACATATGGCTTTTGGGGATTGGAATTGGGTGGCTACGGAAGGAGATTTTTGAGCTTTTTAAAAATGTTGAGCCATGTGAATTTACCTAATGTGAATGAATAACTAATAAGAAAACCACTTGAAAACAACAAATAAAAAGGATTAGGAGGAGAAGTGAGATTATTAGTGGGAAGAAGGGTGGGAAAAGGTGGCTGAGGAAGAGAAGGGGAAGAGCAGAGCCAGCTGCCACAGGAGTACAATTCCAGGGAGAGAGATGTTTAAAAAAAACATTTTTAGAAACATCTACAGAATGATGTGGAATGTAACCACCTTCCTCCAACTTCCACTGAGAAAAATTCGCTAATACAAAAAAAACAAAAACAAAACCCCGAAACATCTTTAAGATTCAGTCTCTGCCTGTCACTTGGCCTTATCTTTGATGCTAAACTCACATTTCACCTTTTGCTTCATACAAAGAGTTATTTGTAGCTACTCAAATGTACTCTGTCACCTCCCAGTAATTGCACTTCCACTTTCTCCTTGCTAATTCCTCCTCCTGCCCCTTCAAGATTCACCTTCAATGACAAGCTTTAGGGTGGGATAAATATCCTTTGTGCTCCTTTGGCACCCCATTCACACCTCTCCTACAGTGATTTTCCCAGCATCTTTGTTTATCTTACTCCCTTATCAGAATCTGTATCTACAGTGCCCTGTACACAGATGCTCAATAAAAGCTTGTTGAACAGAAAATTAAACAGTTGCCTCAAAGGTTACTCTGAATATTAAGTAGAGCATTTGAAAAACACAATAGTATATAGTCCCCTGAAGCATTAATAATACACATGGTAACAAGTATAAAGTGAATGGTACATAGTAGTCAAATTCAATAAATGTTGCAAAAAAAAAAAACCCCACAAAGATGAAAGAATTGATTTACCCAGAAGGTATGATATGTAGGAATCTAGTTATTACAACACATGACACAGGTTCAAGAACTAACTACAAGAGATCCAGGTTGACTGATAAATGAAATATTTAAAGTAGATGATGGAAAATTTGGAAGGCAGGGGCTACTACTCTTGCTTTGAGTCCATTAAAAAAGTCCGTTTAGTGCACAGCGGTGTCTGTTCTGAGGCATTTATTCAAAGAATGTGAAGTCATTGAAAAATGGAAGAGATATTCTCTCCCTCAAAAAATCAGAATCAGGGGCACCTGGGTGGCTCAGTAGTTAAGCTTTGGCTCCGGTCATGATCGCAGGGTCCTGGGATTGAGCCCCACATTGGACTCCCTGCTCCGTGGGAGGCCTGCTTCTCCCTCTCCCACTTCCCCTGCTTGTGTTCCCTCTCTCGCTCTGTCCCTCTCTGTCAAATAAATAAATAAAATCTTTAAAAAAAAAATCAGAATCAGAGAATGCCAGAGGTGGAAAGAGCTTTAGAGATCATCTAGTCTAGGAATCAACAAACTATATAGCCTGTTTTTGTACAGCCTTTCAGTTATTTATTTTTTTACATTTTTTTAAAGGGTCTGTAAACACAGACCACTATGTGACAGACAGTATGCAGCACACAAAGCCTAAAGTATTTACATCTTGCCCCTTACAGAAAAATTTGACCCTTGACCTAAGCCAGTCTTCTCATTTTGTGACAAAAAAGCTAAGTAACTTGTTCAGGATCATTCAGTAAGTTAGGAAGGCAAACCTGTAATCAATGGCAGATTTTTCAGCTTTTTGTACACACTAGGGTAAAAAAATTTAGTACATGTGAAAAATGTAGATATATAAAGTAAGCATTAGCAATTTCATTTACTCTAAAAATCCGTTTTTAAATAGTTATTTTACTTATTTTTTAAAGATTTTATTTGTCAGAGAGAGACAGACAGCACGCCAGCACAAGCAGGGGAACGGCAGGCTCGCCGCTGAGCAAGGATGCAGCACTCGATCCCAGGATCGGGATCATGACCTGAGCCGAAGGCAGACTCAACCGACTGGGGCACCCAGGCGTCCCTAAAAAGTGATTTTAGATGTGAATTATGGCAAACGGACCCATGGAAAAAGTATGGGTTTGGAGAGAAAACAAAATCCACCTACTGTCAGAGTAGGCGGCTCTGAGAAAGTTAGCCTTTTTGAGCTTCTGTTTTAACTATGAAATGAGGTAATAGCATCTTTACTGCAGATTTAAAAAGCGTCTATAACATAACTAGCGTTCAATAAATTGACGTTTTCCTTCCCTTCCTACCCAGGGTCATATTGGCCATGCATTTAGGCAATAAATTGGACTGGATGACGTACGCATCCACTGTCAACTCATTATCTTGAAGTGAAATGTTTCCCACTTCAGAGTCCAGGAGTCCACGCAAATAAAGGGGATGAAAGTCAGGTGGACTGACTCAGCTGGAGAAAGGAGCCGGAACAGGGTAAAAGGGAGGACCGAGAAGCAAAGGACACGAGTGTGAGTGCGGGAAGGGTGCCAGGAAGCAGACTCCAAACCCGGAAAGAGAAATCTGGTATTTAGGTTTGGGGTAAAGAGGGGTAAATGAGATCTGCGTTGCCGGATTCCTAGCCTGGGAGATGAATCTACCTCGGGCTGCCTGGACAGGACGCCTTGTGAAAGGACATAGAACACACGCTGTTCCTTACCTGCTGCCTAAGTCCACGGCCACGGCTCGGAACCTCGCGCCACCCCATAGTGCTCGCACCTGCAACTGGGTGAGCGCCCGATCCCGCCCTGGCAAACGAAGGGGACCATCGCAAAGCGGCCGAAGTCGGAGGCACGAGCAGCAATGCCTGCAGGCCGCCATGACACCCGGCACGCGATCACCCCGGGCTGCACCTTGATTGGCTCACTCTGCTGACGGCGGGGCGGAGCCTGGTGCAGTTTCGTTTCCGTGGTGGCTGGGCGGGGGAAGGCGGGGAAGCGGATACCTTGGTCGCTTTCTACGAAGCCTAGAAAGGGTCAAACCTATCTGAACGCAATTGTGACAACTTATCTTTCCTATTTAAGTATCTGCCAGTGAAAGGCAATTGGAAAGTTAATGCCTTTTGTGTATGTGTGTGCTATCGTAATTTAAAAGAAAGTCCTAGAATAATGCAAATGTTGAATAAGTAGGGTAAATATAGTAATAATAGAAGTCATCAGACAAAACATTATTTGGCTTCTGTAAACTGGAAATTAGAGGAGAATCTATGTAGTGGACCATGGAAAGAGATCTCTCTCTCCTGTCCTTTGCCTTGGTTTTTATTTTATAAATTTCACACAAATATTACTGAAAAGATTTGTGTTAATTTATTTCTAGTAAGTTAATTTCAGTTCTTATTGATCTATATCACCATTTTAGATCTTTGACATTATTTGTTATTCATTTTCGTTTCCATTGTTAATATTTAGCAATTCATTTCTTTGCCCCTTTTGATCAAGTGTTATTATTTTTTAAACTAACTCTTATTAAATGCAAAATGCCAGCTACTGTTTAAAAGAAATGTTTTGGAAAATGAAAAATAGTGTTTGAAATTTGAATTTGATAAATTTTCAGGGAGTAAATAAATCTCTCCCACCCCTCTTAATCCTGTTAGAACATCTTCATATGGTTCCTTGAATGAATCAATGATAATTTTTTTATTATGAGGGTCGTATTTCTCTTTTAAGATCATAACCTCCTTCCTCCAAAGAAATCCAAACAACAAAATCCAACATACATTCAAACATGGTTTTAAGAACTAAAAATGTTGAACTTCACACAGACAAATGATTTAGTGGCAAAGCAGCTCCCTGACACCTTGGTTTCCATGAGATATTAGCACAGATTTGGCATTTCCATGTCAATATAAGGAATTACTACTAAATCTGCTAGGGATATTTAGTGTTAAAGAAGTTTTTTGCCTCTTCCTCTACATTTGACTTTACCCCCTGTTGCTACAGTGTTTTCTAGACCAATCTATTGAAACCTGTCCTAATGACAAATCTATCATAATCTACTTGCCATAATACAACATGACTTTGAATTTATAAAATAGGAATACTAAATCACCTTTTGCTAAAGCACTTAAGTACTATTTAATCATTTCATTCAGGTGGTGTTGCCTAATAGTTCGGAGCATAAACTTGAAGTTAGTCTTGAGTGGTCCCAATCTTAGCTCTGCCATTTAATAGTTGTCTGACCCTATCTCTCTAAGCCTCAGTTTCCTCATTTATAGACATGGATATTAATAGGAATCTCATAGGGTTTTTGTAAAGATTAAATGTGACAGAGCATGTAAGATGTTTATCACAGTACCTGCCAACATTGTCAGCGCTCAATAAATGGTAGATTCAGCCTTGACTAGCCTCTTTTTAATTTTTCCTCTAGTTTCCTGTTTGAAATACTGAACAACCCTCTTTGCTGTAGAGCCCCATGAATCTGTTAAGCTTTCATCCATCTGGAAATATTGGAAAGCAGTATTTACACATTAAGTCCACCTGTTTCCTCACACCAACCCCAAATAATTGATATGGTAGTAATCATTTCATAAATTTAAAGGCAATGTGGGTATTGAAATTTGTTATTCAGTAGTCATAAAGATGATCCAGACTGTGTTTCTATTAAGTGTGGTGTCTCTCTTGATTGGATGGGGGCCCCCAAATGTGGGGCAGTGATCGGGTGGAAGCCAGTGATGGGGGTGGTAAAAGGATTCACCCAAAGCAGAACCTAGGTGATGGAAGTTTACTGAATACACTGCAACAGAGGAGCCAGCAAGATAGCAAAGAAGACACTGTCTGCAAGGAGGCAGTGGGTGGGGGCTGTTTTTAAAGGGGGGTAGGTGAGGTGTGCAACTTACGGAATTTTCCCTTTTTTGGTAACTGTTCCTGGTTGTAAATAACCCATTGGTTAGTTAGGGCCTATGGATATTTTGTGTGGGTTGCCTGATCAGCCTGTCTATATTCAGCCAGGGGGTTGCTCCAGGCTGCTCCAACCTAGAAAGGTCTAAATTCCATTGCTCACCCTGTTTGCCTAAAAGCAGCCTCTACATTAAGCATTTTAAGATTAACACAGAAACAGAAGTATAAAAAGTTTAAATTCTTGTGGTTGTGAGATAGGGAAACTGAAGGACTCCATAAAAACATGGTTTTTGCTCTTTTCCCTGCTTCTATTCTTGCTAGGACCTGCACGTCCACTTTACACATGCCTCAGAATGCAAATAGTGTATGTCCCCGTTGTATGGGACAAAAAGTTAATGATTTCTTTAGAATAGATAACATCTAAGGAAAGACCAGATGAGAATGACTGGACAAAGCTATCATATGCATATTCCAGACCACCAGCACTAGACTTTTTGAGGTCAAGACCCCCAGGCTCCAAGGAATAACACCTGGGCCCTTGTCTTTATTCTAACTGGTTCCTGGATGCCAGACCACAGTCCTCAATAAAAACCCTGAACAAAGACGTGGCTCATGCTCCTTTTCTTTCTGAATTTCTCAGATGCTCCATCTGTATCTGATCTCTCTGGATCTTCAATAAACTCTGCTATCACTTCCTGCTGGCTTGCATTTGATTTTCATCCTGTGTGAAGCCAAGGACCCTCTTAGCTGGTCCTGGAGACCCTCTTTGGGTCCCTGGACCCAGCCTGTCAGCATCAGTTGTATGCACAGAAGCTGTGATCCATTGAGGTTCAATCTGAGATGTCTCATTCTAGAAATAATTTTTTTACCAAGTATAGTTTGACAGCCAAAATATAATTTAAAAGGAAGTTCTTTACCTATAACTTTTGAAGGACATTAAAGATGATCTAATTTAAATCCACCAGCAATATTCCTCAGATCTCCTTTTCTCTTTTCTTCAAACTCCAATGAATGTGTGTCAAAATAGTTAATACTACTGCCGGCGCTGAGTAGCAATTTCACTGAAGTAAAACATCAGTGCATTAAATTACTGTTAATTAAAATTTAATTTGGTTTGTAGTTTGGCTTATAAAGTATATACGATTATTTTAGTTTTATGACTGTATAAGAGGTACAAGATTAAGGAGTTTGTGTCTTGTTATATATTTGTACAAAGAGTATCAGTGGACACAAAGGGTATCCATGAAAATTTTTTTCTCTCGAAGGAATGTAGCTAGAGGGACCTTTCTAAATTGCAAACCTAATTGTGTCTCCATTCTGACTGATTTTCTTCAATCACTTCCTAATCTTGGCTTTGTGTTGACTACAAACTGCCCCTATTTAACCTCATCAATTTTTACTACCTATTTTCTTCCCTTCCTCTCATTTTACAATCCAAGGAAATTGAACTACTCATTCCCCTCTATCATACAACCCTCTCTCCTGCCTCTGTGTCTTTGTATGTATGAGTCTGTGTGCCTGGTACATATTCTCTCCAATGTGTCAGTCTGGTACAATCAGTCTTCAGATCTTAATACTGGAAGCCTTCAATACCAGCCTCTCTGACTTCCCCATACTGACCTGTAGATACAACCTATGTCCATCCTTCCACTTTATTAATTTATACAATCATTATCTCATCCATGGAAACGAATGTGGAAGTAGGTATTGTGTAGTGGTTAAAAGTGCTGGCTCTGATATCAAATTGTCTAGGTTCAAATCTCACCTGTCACCTCCTAAACATGTGACTCTTGATAAGTTGCTTACCCTTTCTATGTCTCAGTTTCCTTACTTGCAAAATGAAAATGATAAAAATATCTACCTCTTAGGGTTGTTACGCAGATTTAAGCAAATCTTATTTTTATGGAACTTAGCATAGTCCCTGGCCCGTGGAATACCTGTTTTATGCCAGGCACTATACTAGGCCGAGGGGATGTAGGGGTGTCAAGATAGTCATAGGGCATAATAATTCCTGCTTTATGGAGCTTGATGTTTAGCATGAGAGATTGATAAAAACACAACCAAACAAATAAAAAGAAAAATTCGAGTGTGATTAATAGTTAGAGGGAAATAAACTAGATGAGAAGATAGGGAATAATGGGATGGAAGAAAATACGGTGGCCAGGGAAAACCTTTCTGTGGAGACATTTAAGCTGCCCTGAAGGATGAAAAAGAGACAGGTTCTGAAACATGGGGGCCAGGTGGGAGCAGTGACTTGGGCAGGGAGGGTTGCCCTTGAGTTCGGAGAGAGTTTGGCTTCTGTGAGGACTTGGTAAAGCCAGTGTGGCTAGAGAGTAGTAAGTAGGAATGTGGTAAAGATGAGGTAGGAGAGTAATGCACTGGAAAGTTTAAACAGGGATGTGGCATGACCTAGTCTACATTTTAAGATGATCCCTCTGGCTGTTGAATCTAGAATGGATTGGAGGATGATAAGAGGGAGGTATAGAAATCAGGAGTAATGTGGTGTCAAGGGTGGCAAGGAGAAAGGATGGAGAGATTTGCAATATATTTTAGTGTTGGAATTAATAGGACTTGTTGATGAATTGGATACTAGGAGGTGTGAATTAAGACTATTAACAGGCTTAGATGGGTCATAAATATAGTGTCTGAGACACCTGAGAGTAGCTGTCAAGACAGTTAGATCTGAGCATAGGACTCAAGGAAAGGACTAGTGTTAATATAAGAGTAATCAGCGTACCAGTGATATCACAAGCCATGGAAATGCTTTGTATCACTTAGAAAGATGGTAGAGAGAGAAAAGAGAAGGCCCAGGTCTGAGTTCTGAGGAGGGAGAGGCTGCCAAGGCTATGGAGATGGAGCCAACATTGATGCAGGAGTCACAGTAGGTTGCATTATGCTGGGTGTTTTCCATTTGCACCCATTCCATCCATTCCTTTGGCTCTTCTCTGTGCCATTATGGAGCTAATGTATAGGTAACACCCAAACTCCCTGACTCTTTTTTGGTTGGGTCAGCCAATGAGAGACACTAGCAGGAGGGTAAGATGAGAGAGAAACTAAAAATATAGAACCATAATTCCTTATTCTGTGGCAATGGCTGCAACCACCTGTCACTACAGCAACCTGCCAGGTTGTCGGGCTTGTGTGGCTCTAGCTATCACTCCAATTACTCTGTTTTTTCTTGCCACTTTAAGCCTTCAGAGTTTCCTACTATTGGTAGGTGCCTTCCAATTCCTTGTTAGTTCCAGTTAGTCAGTGCCTTCCGCATTCCTTGTTAGTTCCAGAATCTGCCTTAACCTCTGTAAATAGTCTCTTCATTAAGTTCTCTTTAGAACTCATTTGAATGTGCCCTCTGTTCCTTTCTCCCCTTTGCACTGCTTTTCTGAGAGCATGCTCTGACCTCTGTCCCAGGAGTAGACCACTGTTACTTGTTAGGATAAGTTTGTTACTCTGGAGGTGGGAGGTGAGGAGCATGCTGTTCTCTGCTGTTCTGACTAACCCTCAGTCTTAGGAAGGCACGTGTCCGTGGATTCTCAGTGCTCCTGCCCCTCTCCCAGCTATAATTCTGGGCCAGGGGTAAAGGGTTATGTTCTGTTCCTTCTTCTATCTGAGGTGGGTTTTCACAGTGCCTTAGGAGTGGCAGTATTTGTCACATTCCCACAGCGCATAAAGCTTTGATTCCTATGGAGACATAGGAATCCAGTAGGGTGTTGCATTTCCCACAGTGGCTGCTGTGTGCCTTCCCCAGGCCTGCACCTTTCTCAGGAGTCTTGCTTTCACTCTAGTCTTTTTTGTGAGTGCTCAGTGATGTCCAAGGAGAAGAGCCTGTGAGGTGTTGCAAATTCCTGTGTCTGCAGCTCTCAGGGGTTCTGTTTACTCTCCTTAGTCTAAACTCAGCCCTTAGTGATTGGTTAAAAGGTCTAGTTGCAGTCTTCTTCTTCTTCTTCTCCTTCTGGCTCCACACCCAGTATGGAACCCAATGTGGGGCTTGAACTCACGACCCTGAGATCAAGACCTGAGCTGAAATCAAGAATCAGATGCTTAACTGACTGAGTCACCCAGGCAGCCCTAGTTGAATTCTTCTTACCCATGTCTGTTGGTGACTATACTGGGTGAGCAAGAGGTCATGTCCTATTTCTCTTTGGAGGCTCCTATCTTTTCTTAGATTTCAGATTCGTTGGTTTTCCTGTCACTTTTAGCTCTCTGATGGGTTCCAGAAAAGTTGTGAATTTTCACTGTCTGGCTTTGTTGTTACTGTTGTCACTCCCCTGTTGTTATGAGGGTGGGGTGATCTTTCCAGATTTCTGCATCCTAAGCAAAAGCCGGTCTCACATACTTTTGAAGACCTCTTCTCTCTCTTAGTCTAGAAAAGTGAAAAAAAAGGATATAATTTGTTTTGCCACAGTATTTTTTAGCTTGCTCCTGCCTCCATAATTTGTATGGTTCTTCCAGGATTGGGACGCAGGAACAGGGAATAAAAGAGGGATGGAAGAATTCAAATTCTGGAGCCAGTGGAATTTTTATTTGACAGATGCTAGTTGGTTTTCATATCTACCATTATTGCAGACATCCAAAAGCTGGTGATGATATGGGGTGGATGTGGAGATTATCTGATGACCTCTGATGGGAGCACCAAAACCGCACAGTTCCCTGATGTGGGTACTCTCTGAGTGACCTCTTGTGACCTTTCCAGCTTCCACTCCTGGTGGTCTGTTGCACAGCTTCTTATTGCTGAGATCCCCTTGTCTTGGCTCTTGGCCTTCTAGGGTGAAATACCATCAAAATGGCTTCCTTGGGTTCTTTTGGCCCACATACATCCACAAACAAGTAGAATTGAAGCCTATCTTAAACAGTGATTTCTATTCTTGCCCTGTCATTGCAGGTGGATTCAGTAAGCCTCTACCTTCCAAGTTCTCTTATTGGGAAGCAGGCGCTGGTGTCTATATTCTTAAATATCCCTCTACGGCCACATTGTAGTAGCAGAATGGACCCTCATCCACAATTTGGTTTGGATGTCTAGACTGATGTCTCTCTCATGTGTGCGTGCTCTCTCTCTCTCTCTCTCACGCGCGCATACACACACACACACACACACACACACACACACACACACCCCAAATGGGTATGAAAAGGTTTATTATGTAAGTAATATTTTATTTTTTGTTTGTTTGTTTGTTTAAATAATTACAGTTGTGCCAAAGGAGAGAGCACTCAAAGTTTCTTATCAGCTTGCCCAGCTGTAGGGCATAAGGGGAAGAGAGAGTGATGAGGATTAGAAGTTATCAGCAATTAAACATTAAAAAATTTATTCAAATTCTTTATTTACAGTCCTCCAGCTCTAGGGGACATACGTCGAACCTTCCTGAAAACTCTCTTACTGTGTTTGCTCCTATTTTATGGTTGTACAGGGCTATTCTATAGCTTAATAAATGCCAATATTTTCCTCATTCTCTATCAGTGGTTCTCTTGGGCTCCCATTGCTTGGCGTGGTTTTGAGGGTGGGACAAGCAAGGAAGGCTCTGTCTTCCTCTACAGAGTAGGGAGGAAAGATATCACATCATTCCTAACTAAACTGGAAATTCTCTGTCTCAGTGACACTTTTCAATTTCATTTCCAAATTTCTAGTATTCTCTATTTTGACTGGAATGGAAGATGGGAGCTGATTAATTATAGACTCATTCTATTTAAGTGATATATCTTCTTCAATGTTGGCATAATTATCACTCATAATTTTGAGTTTTGGAGCCTTAACCTAAATTCTGTTGCAGTAGGAAAAGTCCTCATTCAAGATCAAGGAAACTTCTCTTGACTTCTAACAGGAGAGAAGGTAAGGGTAGGTAAAGGTAGGTCAGATGCAGGTGAATTTTAAGGTTTGTCTCAGGGAGAATTAGGGAGATTTGTTTGACTTCAATCTGTAATGAAGTCTGAGGCAAGGCCAGCAGCTGAAAGTCAGGGTAGAGTGGGAAGAGAAGGTATATGAGGTTTAGGAGGGAAGTTATTTTGAGGAATGGAAAAATGAATCTACTTAAGAAGCATGATGGGATTGCCTGACATTGATGAATTGCTGTGTGCTCTTTGAGACTTGTGATCATGAATTTTAGGGGAAACTAGTCCATTCAGTTGTGTAGCAGATTTTACCTGTTTGGTGCAGGAATGGAGAAAATGAGGGGTAGGATTCACTTAGGGTTGGGGTTTTCTAGGTACTATGGACTTAACTGTGTCCCCAAAATTCTTAGGTTGAAGCCCTAGCCCTCAGTGTGAGTATATTTGGAGTAAGGAAGTAACTAAGGTAAATCAGATCCTGAAGGTGGGGACCTGAATAGGATTAGTGTCCTTATAAGAAGACCTACCAGAGGGCTCCCCCACCCTAATATGTGAGGACACAGCGAGAAGGTGGTCATCTGCAAGACAGGAAGAGCGCTGTCACCAGGAAGCAACTCTGCTGGACTTTGATCTGGGACTTCCAGACTCCAGAACTGCAAGAAAACAACTATCTGTTGTTTAAGCCATTCAGTCTATTGTATTTTGTTATGGCAACCTAAGTTGACTGACTAAGATACTAGGCATGGATGACAGAGAGGGGCAAAATAATTGTGGATATTTGCAGAGAAATGATTCTAAGCATGAGAATATGAAATCTAGGCTGAACAAGTAGCTCCCAATATGAAGCCAAGAGGAGGTTGTTGAATAGTGAGAAATGGTGGGTTCAGTGGATTGAAGGTTGAATTATAGCTGTAGGAACAAAAAATGGTGGATGTTTTCAAGGTTCACTCATGTTATAGTATATATCATTATGTCATTTCTTTTTATGGCTGAAGATTATTTTATTGTATGGATATACCATATTTTATTTGTCCACTTATCAGTTAATGGATATTTGAGTCATTTTCATGTGAGTGAATCAATAGATTTTTTTTTTTTTTTGAGTGAATTTGTTTTGGGCTTCTGACATTTGCACTTAAAAGAGTTCCAAATAAGGGCGCCTGGGTGGCTCAGTTGGTTAAGCGACTGCCTTCGGCTCAGGTCATGATCCTGGAGTCCCAGGATCGAGTCCCACATCGGGCTCCCTGCTCAGCAGGAAGTCTGCTTCTCCCTCTGACCCTTTCCCCTCTCATGCTCTCTCTCTACCTCATTCTCTCTCTCAAATAAATAAATAAAATTAAAAAAAAAAAGAGTTCCAAATAATAAATACATGGTGGCTGTGGATGTATGTAATGAAACAGTCTAGAATATGCCACCCCAAAATTTGCCACTTTGGCTTTGGATTATTTTGAGCTGAAGGAAATTGAGAACCAATAAATACAGGAAAAGTTCTCTGCCGTCTTATCTGCCTTAAAGCAGAGTGTAAATTTCCCTTTGTGAAGGTGGCATAGATTCACCACATCTCCTGTGCTGGATGAGGAGAGTGACCATTATCCTGAGATGGAGGGCTGGAGTTAAGATGAGTCTGTATAAATATACATTACCAAAATAACGCTTCCATTAGTTTTCCTCCTCACTTTCCCACAATTTATCACCTCCAGAAGTCCAAACCTCCCTTTACTTTGTCTAGTGGCCTTTTTTTTTCTTTCTTTCTTTTTTTTTTTTTTTTACAATTTATTGCCCTTTGTTAAAATGTACAACCCCTGAATCTAACTACTTCCTTAGGCTTTCACTTCTTTTCTGTGAAGCCTCTGTGCGTGTAAAAATATTAACATCAACAACATTTGTGTGCCTTTTCTCCTGTTGATCTGTCTTTTGTCAGTTTAATTCGCAGGCCTCAGGACTGAAATAAGTGAGTAGAGGAAAAGCTTAAGAAAACACCTTTTCCTTATTGTCACATATTCATTAAGAGAGCTGTGACTAGGGTGCCTGCGTGGCTCAGTTGGTTAAGCGTCTGCCTTCAGCTCAGGTCATGATCCCAGGGTCCTCTCCGGGGGGCCTGCTTCTCCTTCTCCCTCTGCCTACTTGTGCTCTCTGTCAAATAAATGAAATGAAAGGAAGAAAGAAAGAAAGAAAGAAAGAAAGAAAGAAAGAAAGAAAGAAAGAAAGAAAGAAAGAAAGAAAGAAAGAAAGAGAGAGAGAGAGAGAGAAAGAAAGAAAGAGGGAAGGAAGGAAGGAAGGAAGGAAGGAAGGAAGGAAGGAAAGAAAGAAGGAAAGAAAGAAAGAAAAGAAAGAAAGAAAGAAAAGAAAAGAAAAGAAAAGAAAAGAAAAAGCTGTGACTGGATTTGATCACTGGCTCATTATTTTCTGCTCTGAGGAAAGCAGTAACAGGGGTTAGAACAGTTCTCTCCTTTGGAAGGGCACCCAACCTTGCTGGTATAGATAGCAGGCATCTCTTCTGTACCTTCCCCAGGAACCAAGTAACCTGAGCCGTTTTGAGGTTTTGGGTCATTTGGATAACTGAAAACTCCCACCTGCAGGGAGAGGGTAGGAGCAGGTTAGGTAATGTATGGAGAATACTTGCTGCTACATGTTTAGGCAAGAATTAGGTAGGGATAGTGAAAACCCCTTCAGCCTATCTTTGTTTCACGGTGTACTGAAATTTTCCTCCATTCCAATAAAAGAGAATCGGAAAGAGATCTGCCCCAGTGAGGGGATTACCCTTAATTTTTTTAAAGCTTATAACAGCTGGAGTTCAGTATCCAGAACTCAGTCTGTGGGTGTCCCCCTATGTGTCAAGATACCTCCAATCACCATTATGGTTATTTGTTTCTTCTACCACCACTAGTCATTGTCATTTTCCCTGGTAGGTGGATTTTCCTGTACTGACCACACTCCTGATGCCTTCAATTCATTGTCCCAAATTGGCTCAGAGAAAGTGTTACAGAATTGTGATGAATAGAATCAATTTACAAGTAGACTTTTGCATGGGTTGTGTACTTAGGCTTCTAACTAAATGCACCCTGCATTAGATTATTTAAATTTTCATGTCAGTTAGTTGTTCTTAGGATAGTGGGATCATTGTTCCTTCTCACAAAACAGCTTCTTTAAAGTCAGCTTGAATGAACAGTTAATTGAGCACAAAGGCCTGACCTTGCCAGTGCTGCCTTGAATGTTCAGTCAAATTAGTTCAAACTATTGTGGTTTATATTAACTATATTTGTCATTTATAATTAACATGGATTAAAATTTGGAGGAGATTTTTGGACTGGTTTTTGGTTGATTATGCTAGTGGGAAATTCAGACCATATTAACATTTTCTCATGCTTCTTAAATTTGTTCTGTGTTTTCTTAACAGAGTAATTATGTCCTTGATCTGATTTTGAAATTGGCTGACTAATGTTTGCTCAGGAAGAATGTAAAACCATCCCTTACCCAGTTTTCTCCTTCTCTCTTTGACAACTAACACAAAAGTTTGGTGAGGAGAGAAGCAATCCATACATTTGAGTTTTGGCTCATTATGTAAGATGATGGTATCGATCCAAATTTAGAATGTTGTGGAATCACTTAAGATTTTGTATTAAAATCTACTTACTATGTCTTGGATATGAAACAGGTGGCTCTGCAGACAGGCCTGAGCCATTGCCAATGAACAGACTATTGTGTGCAAAGTAGCTCTCCATTATCATTAAAATCACAAGCCTCTAGCTTCTCACAGCTTTGTTCTCTTTTAAAGAGAAGATGTTCAAGATTTTTGAAATGTTTACATTTTCTTGAAATATTTTCATTGGATCAGTCTTTTGAGAGAGGAGGAGGCTTTGAAGCTGAGCAGTAATATTAGCTTTAATATTTTGTTGTCTTTTTCACTCTTTCATAAAACTTCCTTTTTTTTTTAAAGATTTTATTTATTTATTTGACAGAGAGAGACACAGCAAGAGCAGGAATACAAGCAAGGGGAGTGGGAGAGGGAGAAGCAGGCTTCCCACTGAGCAGGGACCCAATGTGGGGCTCCATTCCAGGACCCTGGGATCATGACCTGAGCTGAAGGCAGACGCTTAATGACTGAGCCACCCAGGCGCTCCTTTCATAAAACTTTCAAAAATTAATATATTCATAAAAATTCCATTTGGGTATCTGCATTTGCATTTTTTCTTCCTTTCAACAATGCTTCTGTCTTTTTTCCTGCTTGCACTATGCATCATTCTCATTACCACTAAACATTTATGGAACATATACCATTATGTAAGAAAATAGCAATTTCTGTAGCAAATTCCTGCACATTTTTGCCCTTTAAATACAGACTCCCATGGACTCCTGGCAAGGCAATACTGATATGGGAAACGATGGCAAAACAAAAAATTAAATTTCCCTACTGCCTACAGCCCAATGACAAGTCCTCGAGATAGGCAGAGTGACATTCTTCTAGGAACTCAGCCTCAATATTAATACTTTGCTAAGGGCAAAAGGCAACCTTAGCCCAACCCCCAGGATCCTGTGAGTCTACTTTAACATATAAAAATTCCTCTGGAAACTTCCTTTCTCTCTACCCCCTAAGATACATGTTGGCAATCATCCCCACCTAGCATGTGACCCACCGATATACACCGGAAAGTTCTCATGACTCAGGTTTTACTGGACAGTAATAACCTAACAATAGCTAGCCCCCTTAAGGTCCAGGAAACTTTACCTCCAAAATTCCTTAGAGATTTAGGGTCTCCCTAACCCCCTCCCAACTTGAAAGTATATAATCAGCCAGTGCTCATGACTCCAGTGCAGCTCTTTCTGCCCACGGGTCCTGTTCCTGTGCTTTAATAAACCACCTTTTTCCACCAAAGCTGTCTCAAGAATGCTTTCTTGGCTGTCAGCTCTGAGCCCCAACCATTTCCTACATCAATACCAGGGTGAAGAGGGCATTTGAGATTTCTTTTAGCCTGCAACCTAGTTCTCATTAGGCCTCTTTTAATTTGGTTTTGGCCTTAGGCCTTTGTTTAATTGCTCATAGCTTGGTTTGCTTCACTTTCTCCATCAAAATTTAACTCTTCTCATCCTCCAAATATTTTCTTATGGAAAATTTTAGTTTGAGTTTTAATCTCTCATGAAGTTTGGTTACTTTAATAGTTAGGAAGGTACATTTCATTCAAACCTTGAATTCTATATGATGTGGAAATGTTGGGATTCGGAGCCAACGGCCAAGAAAGCATTCTTGAGACGTTTTTGGTGCAAAAAGGTGGTTTTATTATAGCACAGAACAGGAGGCGGGCGGGGGTGGGGCAGAAAGAGCTGCCCTGGGATTGTGAGGAGCAACTGATTATATACTTTGGAACTGGGGGAGGTGAAGACAAAGGAAGTTTCCAAAAGGACTTTCATATGCCAAAGAAAACTCACAGGATCCTGGAGGCCTAGCTGTTGTCAAGCTAAGGTTGTTTTTCCCTCTAACAAAACATTAACATTAAGATTTGGAGTTCCTGGAGGAATGTCATTCTGACTGTCTCAAGTATTTGTCTATGGGCTTCAGGTTATAAGGAAATTTAATTTTATCTACATTTCCTTTTGCCTTTGTTCTCCACATCATATGCACATTCAAATTGTTACCCCTTTTGATGAAGAAGTAAATTCAGAAATGGTACTTAGAGTATTAGGGTTCATTTTCTTTTCTTTTTTTTAATTCTTTTTTTTTTTAAGATTTACTTTATTTATTTGAGAGAGACAGGGAGAGAGCATGAGCAGGAGGAGGGGTAGAGGGAGAAGCAGACTCCCCAGTGAGCAGGGAGCCTGATGTGGGGCTTCATCCCAGGACCCCGGGTTCATGACCTGAGCTGAAGGCAGATGCTTAACTGACTGAGCCACCCAGGTGCCCCAGGGTTCATTTTCAACAATAACTTTCATTGAGTCTGTTGGGTGTAGGTACTATGCTGTTTTCACATTTGTTATTTTACTTGCTTATGAAGAATAGGGAATAATGACCATGAAGACTTGGCTTAATATAAATTCATTAGCAATATGTTATGGGGGAATTCAGATAATATGAAAGACTGTCTTCCCTTGAGAAATTTACAAGGAGGCATGCAAATATAGGCAGATTACATTTTGAGATATTAAGTAATTCTTCTTTTCCAATATTCTCTCCTATCCTACCATTCTCACACACTCAGGAAGTAACCTGAGTGTTGGATTCTCACTGCCCCTAGAAAAGGTTGCTACAAGAAAGAAAACAATAAATACATGGTTTGTGAGTTTCAAAATAGATGCAGACAATACTTTGAAAGAAATTATTTGTGAAACAGGGCATAAAGTTCTGCATATCATAAAAAACAGATTAGGAAGAATACAGGATGATGTAAATTCATTTTTCCAATTTTTGAAAAGATGTCCTAGAGAGAGGAAAAACAGAAAGGGCTGGCATAGGAATTTCATGGAAATTTGAGTATCTGTGAGAAGAGGGGACTTCAGCCATTACAAGCCATTTTCAGTCCCCTAAAGAGCCATGCTGAGTTCTGCCTTGATCATTTTGTTCATGCTTCTACACTTATTTGATGTGTTTTTCCACCTCTGTTTCTTCTGGCTGATATGTGGTTTGTAAGAATGTGTTGGAAAAGCACAAGAATACAGGGAGGAGGACTCCTTAGGAGACTACTGTAGAAATCCAGTTAGGAGATGATGGAGGTCTAAACTGGGGTGTTGGGAGTTCATTGGAGAAGAGTGGAAAGATTCACAAGATGCCTAGGAGGTAGAATTGACAAGACTAGGTGATACATTGGATATTGGGGAAAAGGCATGAAAAGAGTTACATATGACATAGTATGCCTGTTTTCGAGAGGTGTGAGCAACTGCCCCTCTCTTAGAAAGGTGTGAAGAAAGTCAGATTTGGGAGAAAAAGAAGAATTCAGGTTTGGTCATGTTCATGTTTTTTTAATGATTTTCTTCTCCTCTAGTCTAAGCTCCATTTGGTCAGCTAGTTGTCCCAATGCCATTTTTAAAAATATAGTCTATTCTGCTATAACTCAATAGCATCATTCCTAAGATATTTTCACTGTGTAAAGTATGTTATCAAAACAATTGTTTCAGTAGAAAAAGGAAATTAGGGGTTAGAGAGTTTTAGGTTGGCAATAACCAAGTTATTTTTGCTGCAGGGATGTCAATAATAAAGGAATTTTGAATATAAGTGTATTTAGTTATTAGATGCTAAAAATAATAAATTATATTAAAACTGATAAAACAAACTTCATTTTCTTTACATTCCACTCACCCCAGAGCCTCATTTTCCTCTTTCATCTTTGGCCTTGACCTGGCAATTTTGTTTCTTACAGCACACATCACAAATACCAAAGTTAACATAAGAGCAAATGTATACTCAAGTAAATAAATATTGGACATGCCAACAGAGTAGCCAGCCATTCCAGTGAAGTGGCTGTATCACATACACATTTTCTCTCCTCACTCAGCATTAGCTCCCAATCACAGTCAAATTATCAAACTATTAATCACATTATGTCATATATATGTTGTGAAAATTAACATTTTTGGAGAAATGGTTGCTATTGTCACCCCCCCCCCCCACACACACATCATGATGTGATATATCACCTTTGTAATATGCTCAATTCCAAGTAACTCGGATTAAAAAAAGCTCTCTGGGATATTCTGATACTCAGTCAGCTTTGTATATGATGCCTATGAGAATGTAAAGATATATAATGTAAGCCAGGATTCCTCCTCTCTAGCAAGTCACAGTCCTACAGGTGAAATGGCATGAACATAATATTTCAGTTTAACCAAAATTTATTGAATGTGTGAGGCACTGGCTAGGAGTCAGAGCTCCTGATAAAGAGATAAATAAGTCATGGTCTTTGCCCTCAAGCCTGATAATGGGAGAGGCAAACACATAACCAGACGATTTTTTTAAAATATGGCAAGATGCAATCACTGAAGCCATGTGCAAAGACTACTGAAGAAGTCCAGGGAAGCTTCTGGGAGAGATGAATTTTGAACCGAACCAAAACAGCAGGTATGACTTCATTAAGTGCAGAAGAGGGACTGAGGGTGACAGGGGCTATTGCTGGCACAACAAATTATATTCTGTGTGAATGGTACCCCCAAGAGTAATACAACACAGAAGCCCTGCAAGAGGAGCCAGAAGGGAAGGTTAATCCAGGCAGAAAAAGAGCAGAGAAGTGTAAAATAGCAGTGTGTTCAGGGAACTGGAATCAGTTTGCTGTTACTTGACTGTAAAGTGATGGTGGAAAGTAGTAGGAGGAAGAGTAGAGGATGGAAGCTTCTCTGCTGTGGATCCTTAGACTATAGTCTATAGGCAGTGGAGAACTATAGATGGAGTTAAGCAGGGGAGTGGTGTGGAGTTTTGAATTTCCAAGAGATGTTTTTTATGGTGATGTGGAGGATGAATGTGAGGACGTAAGTAAGATCAGATACAAGAACAGAGTTGACACTAATTGCTATAGTTCTATGATCGATGAGGTTGGATATAAACCAGGGCATTATAAGAGTACTAAGTGGGAGCAAATGTAAGAGATGTTCAGGGAGTACAAAATCTGGTTCCTGATTTACTGTAAGGGGTGAGGATGAGGAAGGAGGATTCAGGATGACTCCCAGGTTTCTGAAAGGTTTAGAATGGGAGAGATGATGATGTCAGTTTTGGTCATGCAAAGTTTGAGTTACTTGTCAACCACTCACATAGATTTGTTCTATAACACAAGGCCAGAAATAATAAATGGCACAGAGGAAGTAGAAATAAAACTCAGAGGAGCAGAAATAATTTCTAGTTTGCAGAATCAGGAAAGATGGAATCATAAAGAAGGTGGTATTTGATCAAGGCCCTGAAGGAATCGTAAGATTCACATTTAAGGATATGATAGGAGGGAAATGTCTAAGCGAAGACATGGACACTTTCAGGATCTTGTTTGAGAACAACTGAGACTTCCTGTTTGTGACTGAAGAGTTTGCTAAACCTTGATGTGGGGATGTGGCTAGAGTGGTGGTTTAGAACCCGGTCATGAACAGCCTTCGGGTTCTGTGCATAATGGGCATTGGATTTTGCAGTGGGCAAAGATGCTAGCAGAGTCATGCTTTGGGAAGAATGATCTGAGGTATTGCATGAGACAAAATAGAGGTGGAGAGATTGAAGCCAGATAGAAGAGTCGGGACACTGCACCATGCTAGATACAGGAATGGAGAGAAGGGGACCAAAAATGAAAAAGGTTGGGTAATTCATTGCATTTGAGAGTGTGGCTCAGGCCAAAGGTTATAAATGCTTAGATTATAAGGGATTGAAAAGATGGTGCTAACTCTAAAGGAGTCTAATAGAGAAACAGGTTTATAAAGATAATGTGTGGTAAGAGTAGTAGGGGCACCCTCAAAGAGAAGACTACTTCTGTCCCTACTTGTCTTTTTCTTTGTTACAGGCAAAGAGATTTAAAAAAAGGCGTGTATGTATGTGTGTGGTGCGGTGGAGGTAGTGTGCCCTAATGGTTAAAACTGTAGTTAGGAATTCTTGGCTTTACGGCACCTGGGTGGCTCAGTTGTTAAGTGTCTGCCTTTGGCTCAGGTCATGATCCCAGGGTCCTGGGATTGAGTCCGCATTGGGCTCCCTGCTCCGCTGGAAGCCTACTTCTCCCTCTCCCACTCCCCCTGCTTGTGTTCCTGCTCTTGCTGTCTCTGTCAAATAAATAAAATCTTAAAAAAAAAAAAAAAAAGAATTCTTGGCTTTAAATTTCTGCTGTGCTTTTTATTAGCTGTGTGTACTTGGATGAGTGTTCTAACCACAGTAAGTCCGAGTTTCCTGATCTGGAAAATGAAAATAGCAAGAATATTCATCCAGTAAGGTTGTGAATAGCACACAGTTTGCATTCATCAAATACTAGCCACCATTATTAGAATTCTAAAAGGAAGGAAATGCAAAATATAAGTCTAATTCAGTTACTATGTTCAAAAATATAATTCATTCGGGATGCCTGGGTGGCTCAGTCAGTTAAGCATCTGCCTTTGGCTCAGGTCATGATCACAAGGTCCTGGGATCGAGTCCTGCTTTGGGCTCCTTCCTCAGAGTGGAGCTTGCTTCTCCCTCTGCCTGCCGCTCCCCCTGCTTGTGCGCTATCTCTCTGACAAATAAATAAACAAATAAAATCTTAAAAAAATGAAAAAAAAATACAATTCATTCAAAATTTTCATCAGCTCTTCTGATGGTGAAGGGTTGGTAAGAAAACATTGATGTCATGTTATAATAATCCAGTTGGTGGTTACTAGCAACTGTGCAAAGTCTAGAGATTACCTCTTGGACTTGATTAATATTTTCAAGATGTCCTGAGCTGAATCCCTTATGTCTGGCTCTGAACCTATAGGTATGTGCTGTGAATTCAGAGATATTCATGCAGTGGGTCAGGACATTCTCCAAAATACAAAAGATAGCTTTACAAAATGTCAAATAAATGGAAACAAGGCTGATGACTTCAATAAAAGTTGTAGGCATTTTCAGGTGAAACCAGCAGATTATTTGTAAACTTGAGATAATTTCAAGAGTTTGCTAGAATCCCAGTTATGTATATTAACATGTTATTCAGGTGCTTTAGAATCTGTAATATAAATAAAAATATTTTCTGTCATCATCATAGTAATTGATTCATGCAAGAATCATCAGTGGACCTAAAGCTAGTGGGTAAAAATTTGAGGAGTAACAGATTTGATTTAGATCAATGTCATCTAAAATTTAGCTTCCTTCTGTTTTCACAATGGTTGTCTCCAAAACTCTCTCCTCTGGTCAGTCTTTTTCTTTATATTTGTCCTCAATACACAACGCATTCACCGATTTCAAAGGATTCAAATAGTAATGGAAATCTCAGTTATTGTTTAGCATGGGAAACACTCCTGCAGCCTTTGGACAACAGAGAATTTCGTTCCCACCAGAGGGCGCTCGGTTGTTACTTAAATCACCATTTTGGGTTTGGGGACTTCCTTTGTAACTCAAAAAGTAAAATGGAATTTTTATTTTGTACACTTGTACAGGTTTGAGGATTAATATAACTCTAACATTTAAAACCTTGGGTATTTCTTGTTTTTACTTTCAGATTAAAGATAATTACCTGAATGACATAGCAATTAGAATCCCTTACAAATAAAACCAAACGAAACCATAAAACAAAATTAAAAAAAAAAAAGGAAACTTCCACCACCTAAAAATCAGTTTTTGTTTTTCAGCAAACACTTCTAGTCCTGGTTCATTGCAGTTTTGAGAGGCATGGTTTCTTCTTCATCTCATTCTCTTACTCTGGAATCAGGTTATTGAAAATGGGGTGGGGCCAGGATGGAAGAACTCTGTTTCAGGGCTAGGTGTAAGGTGCTGACAGTCCTGTGAGTCTTGCTTCCCAGAATGGTCTTGCCTTCCACTAGGCTGTGCCAAGGGTTCTCAAAGTCTCCCCACCAGCAATATCAGCTTCACCTGGGAACTTGTTAGAATGCAAATTCTAGGCCCCACCCCAGACCTCCTGGTCAGAACCTCTGGGGGTGGGGCCCGGCAATCTGCATTTTAACAAGTTCTGTGAGTGATTCTGATTTTTGCCCCAGTTTGAGAACCAAAGCTGGACACTTTGTTTTTACAAAGCAAGCTGCTTTTGGGCAATGAGAGCTTCAACATTATTGTTCAGTTTTCATTCTGAGAATCAGGGGTACTTTCCTGCAGACTGGGTCTCAGACTTTTAGGCAAAAGACAATCAGTGTCAAAGTGGTTTTCTACCTGCTTCAAGCCTCTAAAGGAACTTGTCTTTCACTAGCTGATGGAAGGAAGTTTTGGAAATAGATTACTCACATGTAGAGGGAACCAAGAGAGTCAGTTAAGAATTTAGTAAGGAGGGGCCCCTGGGTGGCTCAGTTAAGCTTCTGACTCTTGGTTTCGCTGAGGTCATGATCTCAGGATGGTGAGACTGGCCCTGCCTCAGCCCCGCTTAGGCACCATGCTCAGTGCCGAGTCGGCCGGAGGTTCTCTCTCTCTCCCCTTTGGCCCCTCCCCCTGCTTACACGCATGCTCTCTCTCTCTCAAATAAATAAAATCTTAAAAAAAAAAGAAGAAGTTAGGAAGGAAGTGTAGCTTGATGGTTAGGCCTACAGATTCTGGATCCACCTTTCCTGCTTCAAGTGACAGCTCTGTGTGATATTGGGCAAACTCTTGTTTTTTTTTTTTTAACCTTTCTGGGACTCAGTTTCCTTATCTGCAAATTGGGGATAATAATAGTACCTACCTCATATGCTTGTTATGAGAATTAAATTAGGCAAGATTTCTAATGTGCTTACAACAGACCCTGGCACTATGTAAGTGTTTAGAACTATTGTGCTTTACCATCCTGCCAGCACAATCCTGTCCTCCTTTGACCAGCAACAAAACAACCATAATCATACCTTTTCCCAATTCTTTTTTTTTAAACGATTTTATTTATTTATTTGTCAGAGAGAGAGAGAAAGAGAGAGCACAAGCAGGGGAAGCAGCAGGCAGAGGGAGAAGCAGGCTCCCTGCTGAGCAAGGAGCCCGATGTGGGACTTGATCCCAGAACTCCGGGATCACAACCTGAGCCGAAGGCAGACGCCCAACCAATGGAGCCACCCAGATGCCCCCCTTTTCCCAATTCTTATGGGAAAATCTTTTTTTTTTTTAAAGATTTTATTTATTTATTTGAGAGACAGAGAGAATGAGAGAGAAAGCACATGAGATGGGGGGAGGGTCAGAGGGAGAAGCAGACTCCCTGCCGAGCAGGGAGCCCGATGCGGGACTCGATCCAGGGACTCCAGGATCATGACCTGAGCCGAAGGCAGTCGCTTAACCAACTGAGCCACCCAGGCGCCCTCTTATGGGAAAATCTTAATGTAAACAATCTCTATCACATTTATGCAGGTGACAGGAGTCCTCTGGAGCCAAACAGAACTTTTCTTTTGATTCCAGCTCTCCAACCTAATAGATGTCTGGCTTTGAGCAAATTACTTACCCTCTCTTTAAATCTCGCTTCCATTTTTATTTGTAAAATGGTATTAAAATACACATCTCATAGGGTTTAGGGTGAGAGAGGAACACAATCAGTGGGTAAATTGTAGAAACGAAGCACTGTTACCTGTACACTGCTGTTCCCAGGAAATGCCATAAAGAGTGTAGGATAGTACTTGGTCCATAAGAGGGCTCAATACACATTTGTTCCTTTCATTCACAGCTTTATACATTTTGAGTATTTGGGGACCTTTTAAATCACCAAAGTGCTAATTATGTTCTTGTACTGTTTACTTTCCGCTTCACACTTCAGCTCCTGGATTTCTGGCCTGGAGTGACTGAGAGAGCTCTGTTTTCCCTTCTCACACAGGGACCTTTGGGGCTAGATATTCTAGTCAGCTCCTTCCCACTTCTTTAGGCTGACTTTCCCCTAAGATCACAAAGCTCTTTTTTTTATTGTAGAAAATTTGGAACATTTCAATAAAGCATAAATAAGAAAATGAACATTGCCAATTCCTCTCCAAAAGAAAACATCATAAATGATTTGGTGTATTTCCTGCTAGACTTTCCTCCCTTTGCTTAAATAAAATTGCTATCATAAAGTGTGTTCGATTTTCCTTCTTGCCTCAGGGCTTCTATGGACGTGAACCTCTTGGCCTGGCGTGTCCTTCCATGGCCTAGGATTCTCCTTATTACCCCACCCCTTGCTCCTATCCCAACCACCCCTGATGTTTCAGATGAGGCTAGGTCTCTCTTTAGACTCTTTCTAAGCATGTTGTCCTCATTCTGGACCTACTTCTGGTTATTAGCGATAAATTTCTTGTGTGATTATGTGAATAATATCTATCTCCATGACTAAACTGTAGGAACTATGTCTGGTTTATTCACAACTGCGTTCCAAGTGCCAGCACAATGCTGGACACATCGTATGTCCTCAACAAATAGTTTTCAAATGACTGAATGAACAAGTGAAAAGTGTTGTAACCATTTTTCCATGCTCGACATGATCTTAAATATCTGATTTTAACTGACATGATTTTAACTTGTAAGTGGCAGGGTGATAGGCAAGATGTTCTCTTAGGATTTCACAGACGTCCATGGGTTTCTAAAGCAACCTGTTATGGTGGGGGGATCCCTGGGCTGGGAATCAGGAGGACCCATGTTTTCCTTTTTGCTTTACCAGTTTCTGTGATCCTGAGTAAGCCACTGACTTTCACTGAACCACATTTTCTTTATCTGCCCTGCTTCTCTCCCAAGGAATCTCATACATTAAATAAAAAGTGTGTGTAAAGACACTTCTCAAATTCTAAAGAGCCATATAAATATGTTCAGACCATTCAAAAGATATTTTGCTTGACGGATAGATAGAGCCAGTTGCAAATTTGCAATGAGGCTCCAACTTTCAAACTTGAAGTTGATTCTGTTGCCAAGAAAATCTTCGATTTCAAAGCTTAATGATTAGAAATAATTGTGAGTCTGAATGTCTTAAATAGCCAAAATACATTAACTACTATTTTAGTCCTTAAAGGCAGACATAGTAGAGTTTGTTTCAATTTCATACTTAAAGATTGCACTTAGATTTATGTTTCTTTTGAATTTCAGTTGGCTGATGCAGTCAAGATATTTTTGACAGATTGGCCAAAGAATGTAATTAAATAGATTAAAAAGAAGCTTTAGTTTTTGAATATACTTTATACCTTATTCAACAGTCATGGAATATGGTAAGATTTGGAATTTCCAAAGTGGAGTTAATATCTCTGTGATGAGATTAGTGTTCATATTTGAAAATAGGATGGAAGAAAGAAAATTTCCCACCAGTGTCTTAGATGTTAGGAATTGGAATAAGTTACCCCTATGACTAAATTTTATTGGCTGATTCTTTGGTAGTTTTCCACTGCCTCTTAAGTAATTTCCTTTCCATTTTAAGTTATGTGAAGGTGCTTGAAATGTACACATTGAGGAGGTAAAATATTTTGGGGAACAGATAAAAATTGACAGTATGATAGAAGGGAAGAGCAGTCTCTTACACTCTGTGGAAATTGTGAGTTCATAGGTAGAATGAGACCGTTTTTGCTGCAAAACACCCTATTGAAAAGTGAACATTTTTCTTTTCCTTCTTCATAATACCAAGTAGTAAATGCATAGCATTTTAGAAGAGGAAAATACTTTAAAGGTCCAATGTCCTTGTTTCATAGACTATATATAACATTTACAAAGAAATTTACAATTGCTTCCAAATAACATGATTTCACAGAATCTTCAGAACTCTATTATTATTCTCAATTAAAAATGAGGAAATGAAGACTCAGAGAGCTTAAATGACTTGTGTAAGGTCACAGAGATGATAATAATAATGATGGATAATATTGAGTACTTGCTCTATGCCAAGCCCTCCTCATGTATGATCACATTTAATTCTTACAAGAGCCCTAATACCTTATACATAATACATGACAAGGTGGGATTGTAAATCAGTGCTAAGAAACTGGCATATTTTTTTCACTGAATGCTCTTCCAGAGACACAAGATAAATATTGAATAAAATTAATGTGATTCTATGTTTTTCGCTTGTGTTGTGTCTGAAGCTGATCAATCAAGTAAATAGTATCCTCATATTGCAGGTGAGAAAATATGGAGGATTAAGACTACCATAATAGTATTATGCTAGCTCATGCTGACAAGCAGAGGCAAGAATCTAGTTTTTCCCAACAGACTAAGTTCTAAGTTCCCTTTCTTTGCCATGGGTTTCAGAGCGCTGAGTGGGCAATGGCAACTGGGAGCAAAGCTAAGGATAAAGTACACCTATTCTGAATATTGGGGACCAGATAGCACCTGCAGGATTTGATGAGTCAGACAAACTGACCGTTTCCCCCTGGAAACCTCCTCCCTGCCCCCTGCCCATCATCATCTGAGACTGAACGAGTCCTCATGTCCTATCCACTTTTTGACTAGATGAGGGGAGATGGACATGTTGTTAAAGTTGTGAGTCTTTGGCCTAGTGGAAAGTATTCTGGCTACCCATTTGAGGGTGCTCTGAGGACCATTTGCAGAGATTGGGATGGAAAGAAGATAATGGTATCTTATTTCTTAGTCATTAAACCAGATGATCAGAACTCAGTTGGCTGTATGAGTACGGGAACAGAGAATTGAAGTAAGATAATGGAGCAGAGAGAAGTGAGCCAGCAGAGCAGCCTATACCTACCTGGTGGCATGGCAGTGATGTGTGGGTCTCCCAGGAGTCAAGAAGCCTCCATGGAAAGTAGCTGGACTTGAGCTGACTTGCCAGTATCCTACACAAGAGGCTGTGGGAGTAATGCCAGGGGTAGCAACTGAGGAAGTATTAAAAGAACAAGGTGGGGACCATGTCCCGGGGAGGTCCCTCACTAGTGTCTAAAGAACCCTCACACACATACCCCGTGGAAGAGCCAGTGTTGGGATGTCTGCCACCCAGAGGCCAATAAGCAGCATCAGCCAAGAGAAGGCCACAATGCAGCACTGAAACAAATACTTGTCCCTTTCTATCTCTGCTTCTACTACAAGTAGTAGTAGTACTTCAAGCCCACCACTCTAGAGGAAAGGGGAGAGAAGTGAAGGGGAAGATCAGTCCCCTTCCCCATTTCAGGCCCTAGTCACAAATGTGTGACTTACAGAAAGGGAGGAGCTGCAAGTGAAGTTTTAAATTGGACTGGATGTCTTTAACATAGTCATTTCAAAACTGTGGGAGCTGCCCAGGATGTTGTTAAGGGTTGGAGTTGTACTCTGAATTCAGGCTGTTTAGAATGGTTATTACATATGCTTCAAAAATATATGTAATAACCATGGCTTACCTGGACAGCTTGGCATCTTCTTCAAATATGCAGAAAGTTTTATGAGACGATGTTGTCAGGAACCAAGTAGCATCCTTAAAATCCTTCATTATTGTGTGTGCATGGGATGAAATTGAGAAAATATGGGCCAGCAAAATGGCAACCCCCTCATTTCTTCTTTTTTTCCTATTGCTACAGTAGGTATCTTGGCATCTGACCTGCTAGAATGAAGATCTCTGATTCCAAGCCAAGTAGTTCACTTTTGTGCAAGAAATCCCGACTGATGGAGTCAAAAAGGCAATATTTAACAAGTGCCTTCTGTGGTAAGTGCCATATAAATTAAAAGTATATAAAAATGGTTCTTATTTTCAAGGAGGTTACAATCTAGATAAACATATACTCATCAAAGATGGGAGAATGTATGATAAGTGCCAAATGAACAGAAGTGACAGCAGAAGTACTATCGGAACTGAGATTGCCTAGAAACCTTCTTGCAGTGGTCATCAGATTAGAAAAGGTGAGGCTTGAACAGTGTGGTGAAGAATGGGTAAGAATAAAGTGCGCAGAGAAAAAGGGCTGCTATATGAGCAAATGGGCAGAGATCAGAGAGGTTTGGAAGTCACATCGGAAGGTATTGAGTTCTCTCAAACAAATTCTGCATTAGCCATCTTCTCTTTGCAAGTATTGGAAACCTCGCTCAAACCAGCTGAAAAATAAAGGGCATTTGTTTATTGGCCTATGTAACTAAAGAGAACTAGAAGTAAAGTGGGCTGCAGGGATGCATTAATTAGGGCTGTAGCTACATTTCTCTGTGACCCTCATAGCCCTCTCTTTATCTTCACCTTGGTGTTCTTGCTAGTTGCAAGATGATTCCTCAAGTGTATGAGTTATCTATTGCTGCATAACAAATTACCTCAAAATTTATGGATTAAGCAATAAACGTTTATTCTCTCATAGTTTCTGTGTGACAGGAATCTAGGCATGGCTTATCAGAGAATCTCTCAGAATCTCTCACAAAGCAGCAATCAAGATGTCAGCCAGGCTGTGGTCATCTAAGCCTTCACTGGGGCTGGAGAATATACTTCTAAGTTCACTCATATGGCTGTTAGGTGGAAGCTTCTGTTCTTTATCATATGGGCCTATGTATGGGTTTCCATGAAATAGCAATTGGTTTCCCCCAGAGCCCATGATGAAAGAGAGAGAGAGAGAGAGGGAAAGGGATAAGGAGAGGGAAAAGAGGAGAAAGAACCCAGTATTTTATAACATAATCTCAGAAATTATATACCATCACTTCTTCCCTATTCTATTGGTCATACAGACCAATTTGGGGACACAGTGAGAGGGGTATTATACAAAAATGTGAATATCAGGAGGCTGGAATCATTGGGGGCCATCTTAAAGTCTGATTACCACATGTAACCTATATGATTCCTTGTTCATATCCAGGAGAAGAGAGTTGCCTCTTTTAGCCACTGAAAAAAGTTCTCAGATTTGCTGGTATTGCACCATCCTTAAGCCAATCACAGTGGCCAGGAGAATAACAGCGACTGAATTACTTAGGTTTGGGTTATGCCAATGTTTGTTTCAAGGGTACAGGATAACAATGACTAGCTTAGACAAATGAGGGTCCACCTATAGCAGGAGATGTTTGCTGCCACTCAAACAGCATGCTTGCTCTACAGAAGGGAGTGAGTGATATGTTTGGGAGGCACCCACAGAGTCCTCTACAGTCTTTCTCTGGCTGCTCAACATCCATACATATCTTCCTCCCTATCCATACGTTGTTACATGCATTTACAACCTCTTTCTAAAGAGAGACAATCCAAAGTTCAAATCAGCTGCAAGTCCAGGATCTCTGGGTTGTCCTTTCCTCTCCATCAGGCGTGAATACCATTCTTCACAGTTATGATCTAAGGGGTCCACTTATAACACAACCAATGTGGAATTGTGGAGAAAGAACAGAATAACTTCAGTAAAACTCCCATTGGTAAAAAAGAGGCTAGAATACAGTACATAGCTTTCCCTGGTCCACAGCACACATTATAACCCACTGGACAAGAAACATAGCTCCTTCCCCTGGTTGGGAGAGTCTGTGTAGGGAGGGAAGGAAGTGAGGTCCCAGGCACTAACTGCTGTCAGATTGTTGAGGGCCTTTAGACCTTTAGCCTGTAGGCAATGGAGAAAGAAAGAGGATCATTGAGGATTTTTGAGTAAGGCACTAAAATGATCAAAATTGCTTTGGTAAAATTAATTTGGAGGCATTATGCAGTATAAATTCACAAATCTCCTTAAAATAATGCCCTGGGGACAAGTTTCCTCACATAAACTGAAGGTGATGCTTGAAAAAGAAATGCTAACAGATTCCACAGTAAAAGTCCATGTATAACCCAGGTTTGTCTCTTTCCAAATAGAAATTATAAGTTGTTTCTAGGCACCTACGTGAAACAAACAGGGTGGTTCACGTTGTGTCACTTCCCTGGCATTAATTCCAAATTAAAGTGAATGAGCTTTTAAGACTCTTTTGAAAAGGTTTGTAATAGAAGGTAGACTTGGTAGGTAGAGAGTCACTGGGATTAAGTTTAACTTGAAAAAGTAAGAAAAAATGAGTAGGGAAAGCAGTCTAGATAGCAATAACCCTTCACTTACCTGTGCCTGGTGAAGGAAATAATAAAAATTATTGTTTAAATTGTTTTACTACTGTAAGTTCTATGCAAGTTAGCTAGTTAAAAGTCTGTGTAGGCTGTGAAGAATTTGTATTTTAAAGAACCAAGCTGGGGGTGGGGTAAGTGAAGCCATCAGCCTGCAGCACCACCTGCCGTTGTGAGGGGTCTTTACTTGTTCAGGATATGCAGAAATATCCTCTTCATAGTGATAAACCTTATGAGATTTCTCCTCAAATGGCCTGGAAGGAATCCAAGAGGGGAAGTGGTAAAAAAACTGATTATTCCTATTTGAAATTTCAGATATTATGATTAGATTTGTATTTTGACTTATTCCTGAGACACATATGATAGAACTCCCTTCCCAGTCCCAACACACATATACACACACAGACACTAAAGTTGTTATTTCTCTAGTCTACTGCCTTGAGTGAGTATGAGTGAGTGAAATGTATAAAAGAAAACATTTTTTGAGGTAGGAATAGATTCATCATTGAGTTTCCCTGCCAAATTCAGAATTAGATAGTGGAAAAATTCTATTTATTTTGAGTTTGTGAATCTGCCAGCAAACTGTTGGGAAAAAGAAAGACAAGCCAGATGAGAACTTGGGTTATGGAATGAACCATAGATGACATAGGATTGAACTTTTTAAGAGAAGAATATAGTTTTTCCTACTTTTATTTCCCAGTTTTAGTTTAGTGTCTTTAATAACTTTGATTTACAGCATGCTTTTCTATTGTTCTGAACTATAGCAGCAGAATGGAAAACAGCATATTGCAGTGTTGAAATTGACCTTAAGGGTTGGGAAATTGAAAATACCAAGTTTCCATAGTAACACTAATTTAGTCAGATCACACATGTTGTTTCTGAGCCATTAGTTTACTCTTATGATGTTAAAAGGACATAATATTTACTCTGTAATATTGTTAAGTTGATGTTACAATGCAAAGCAATTTCATAGTTTATGTATGTACATTTTATTATGGTAAGCTTGGCATTTGATTGCTTGTACTATTTTAGAAAATGTGAAAACTTTCTAAAGGTTTTAAAAAAAGTTTTCGAAGATAATTAAACAGGACATCATGAACATATCCCACTTAGAAAAATGATAAGATAAAGATGAACTGGATTTTGAAAGTTTGCACCAGGCTTTTTTGCTGAATTTCTGAGAATTTGTTTGGTCTTCCAACTGAATAGCTTTTATGTGATCTGATTTCAATTCTCACAGTTATCACATTCTCTATGGTATATCCTTGACATCTATTAGGAATTTGTCCCAGGTCCTTTTAGAATTCCCAATCCGTGAATATTACTATAGCTCTGTGTGTTGGCTGATTTTGTGGGCCTATTATTCCACAAAGAAGCCTTTTCCTCCACAGCTTTATGAGAGTTACTACGGTGATAATGATCTAGTGAAAGGCAAAGCTTCCTTCTCAGTGGGCCCTCTCCTGGGGCACACACCAAACACATCTTTAGGACTGGTCCTCATATATTGGTCTCCTATTGTGTGTGGTTCAGATTTGCTTCTCAATAAAATGACAAAATGCTACATGTCATATCTTTAAGATCACTCATGATTGAGGGTATCTACAAGCAAAATTGGTCTGTAGTTTTATCTTCTGCAGACATTCATGAATATTAGTGTCTATGCTACCCAAATTTCCATATAGTTTACTCAAATTAAAAAAAAAAACCCAACAAGTAAATTCAATGAAAAATGACAGTCATGCTTTTTGGTAGATATTGTGAATATAGATACAATTCATTTGGTTGACTGGATTGCTCACTTCTTGCCTGTCTGAGTCTAAGTAATGCTGAGAAATTTAATTCAAGAAGTATTTACTGAATGCCAGTTATGCTAGGCATTGTGTTAGGTACTGGGGATATATTGATAAATAATGTATGGTAGTAGCTGTAATAGCAGTAGTATAGTAATAATGAGTTGCACAGTGGGTAACAGTGCCTGGCACTTGATAATCACGAGATACACTTTAGCTATTATTACTATTATTATCATTATTTGCATTTCATGTGCCAGTGCTTACATTACTTCGTTTAATTCTTCCAACAACCCCGTTGAAGAGGTTGACATTACCTTCATTTTTATAGCCCAGAAACCGGGGCTTCTAGGGGCTAAGTAACTTGCCTGAGATCACCAATATGGTGACTAGTAGAAGCAGAATTCACACCCAGAATATGCTTGACTGCCAAGCCAGTGTTCAAATATATTACTCTATGTAGCCTGTCCCTGGCTTAAAGAAGCTCTCACCTAGTTTTTCCAGGAAGCCCTGTCCAATAACTAGCTTAGACTCTTCAAAGTTTCCAGAGGAGGTCTTCTGGGGCTATATTCCAGTAACTTATTCCCCTAAAGTCAATTAGAAAAAAAAGTCTAACACAAATGTCATGTATTACACTTGAAATCTATTTCTTCCTTAGTATAGAGAAGAAAATACATCCACCCATGTTGCAACTTGAAGTCAATACATTCTAGTGTTTTATTACATATACTTATTGAATTCATTGTTCAATGGGGGAAAAGCACAAATTATATTATGAAATTTTTGTTTTTCTGGATTTCTCTTAATGTTAAAAAGCTCATTTAAGGAACTGAATCTTTTGTTGCCTATTTGGATGCTCTTTCTGCCTTTGATTTTGATCGTGTTTCAACATTATTTTCCAGAGTCTTCTGAGTGCCTGCTCATGGGTTAGGTTCTCACCTTGTAGTTTTTAAATGTTCTCAGTGTTCGTACCACATGATGGGCATAAGAGGTCATGAGAGGGTGGGAAGAGGGTCAATAAATAATGTGAAGGCAAAGCTATGAACTTTTAGGGACAAGTTTAACGCATACCTTCTCTTGTGTAGAAATAGCTTTTCTGTGGCTAAAAAAAAAAGGGGCTATCATTTTTGGGAAACCATGACAGAATTTTATTTTATTTTATTTTATTTTTTTATTTTTTTTAAAGATTTTATTTATTTATTTGAGAGAGACTGAGAGATAGAGAGCACGAGAGGGAAGAGGGTCAGAGGGAGAAGCAGACTCCCTGCTGAGCAGGGAGCCCGATGTGGGACTCGATCCCGGGACTCCAGGATCATGACCTGAGCCGAAGGCAGTCGCTTAACCAACTGAGCCACCCAGGCGCCCTCATGACAGAATTTTAGATGCCGAGGCACCAGGCAAAGGAGTTTAAGCAGACTGAGAGGTAGAAAAGCGATGCAGAATGAAGGTAGGGTAACTGTTGTGCTTCTACGATAGTCTTATATGCCCTTCAGGATCAATGACATTGTAGAAAACCAACCTGTTTCTCCCAAGAGGAGAAATTGTTCAGCATTTCCTCTTTTTTCTTGTCCAGTGACTATTATAGGTAATGTTTTTAAGCTCTAGATTAAGGGATTGGGCTCACATTTCCCCTAAAAATCCTTATGAGCAATATATACTTAGAATTGAAGTTCTCTGTGAAAGATGGGCAAATACCTAAAAAACAGGCAACTTTCTCGAAGGAAAAGTAGTCTTTACTTTAAAGGAAGAAAATTCCAGTGCATACCAAGTATGACACAAGGCTGATACCCACCCAGTGGCCAGATATATTTTCCTGAGGGATTTTGTTGTGTTTATTCCTCTAGCATTTTTTCATTCCTGACTTTTGGGGTGGCCCTTCTGTGAAGAGTTTCCTCATCCCAGCTGTTATGATGTTTAATATAGAGTTGCCAACTTCTGATCTGGCGGTTCCAAGACACAGGGTGAGGAAAACAAAGCTTTCCAGTATTTTGAATCTTATCCCCCACCCGCACTGGAATTAGTGCTTTCATCTCTGGTCAATCCTGAATTGTTTTCAACCCTAGCTTCATCTCTGCTCTCCCCCGGAATAGCAGAACAATTACTAATGGTAAAGATCCATGTCCATGTCCAGAGTTCAAATTACTTATGCCTCACACAAACCTCAATTTATTTCTCTTTTCCTTTTTTATTCCTTTCCTCCCCTCCACCCCAGTAAATTAGGTGGTTTTCTTTTGGGGAAATATTTACTTTAAAGAGCTGTTTTTTGTTTTGTTTTGTTTTGTTTTTTAAAGATAAAAATTAGATTCTGGTTTTTAAATGAAGTACAGTGTAATTTTTTCTTGGGAAAAACAGGATAATCATCTGGTTTTGATCCTAATGTTAGTCCATGGGATGGCTTGACATTTCCAATAAGGGAAGTCATGGCATTTCATTTTAGAAATATACAAGGATGGCTACTCTCTGCTTCCTCCTTCCCTTTAGTCTGAATTGTTTAACATTCAGGTAGAATGGTCCTGACTGGTCCTGTGTTTTATGCCTGGCTGGTGCAGGATTAGGCAGATAAGGAATTTGGGGTAAGCAGGAAAAGAAATGCAGAAAGCAAGGCACAGATATGAAGATATATGAAAAAACAGCCCATTGTACCAAGTGTGGAAAAGCATAAATCTTACAGTACTGTAAACTGTTGCTTTCTTCTAGAACGTTCAACATGCTATTATACTGTGAATACTTCTTTTGGGAAATCAAATGGTGAAGTAGGGAAAATGTGGTTCTATGGTTCTCCTACTATCCTCAAGTGTCTTGTACAACATGGCTGTTTCCACATGGCTTTGTTTAAGGACTCCACCCTCAGAGCCCTCACACATTTGCCTTTAAGCAGTACCCCATGCTCTGGATCTTTTCCTCATCATTACCATCCACAGGAAGGATGCAATATCCATTGCCCTGAAATAATTGGGTCTGCTTCCCTTATACACACCTGTTCCCAGCCACGTATAGCTAGATAGCTGGTTGAAAAATATTAACATCAAATAACATTTTGCACTTTTACAATAGGAATCTTTTAGAATTAATTCCTTATCCCCAAAGAAACTCTGCTAATATAACAAATTAGTGGAAATTTCAGATGATGTCAGGATAATTGGACAGGTGTCTGGGAGCAGGCAGGCCTTCTAGGGTTTTATAGGCCCTAATGCATATGGTCAAAGATGCCTTGGAATCCTTACTTGTTTTCTTTTTTTTAAATTTAATTTTATTATGTTAATCACCATACATTACATCATTAGTTTTTGATGTAGTGTTCCATGATTCATTGTTTGTGTATAACACCCAGTGCGCCATTCAATACATGCCCGCTTTAATACCCGTCACCAGGCTAACCCATCCCCCCACCCCCCTCCCCTCTAGAACCCTCAGTTTGTTTCTCAGAGTGCATAGTCTCTCATGGTTCCTCTCCCCCTCCAAATTCCCCCCTTCATTTTTCCCTTCCTACTATCTTCTCTCTCTTTTTTTTAAACATATAATGTATTATTTGTTTCAGAGGTACAGGCCTTACTTGTTTTCTATGGAGAAAAGTCCCTCTTACTTCCATAAAAAGGTCTTAAAGCAAGCTTCAAAGAAAAATGCAGATTTGTAATGAAGGAAGAATGGGTCCTAATTTTAAAGATGTTTTGACTGTTTTTTGTTTGTTTTAAATTTTTAAAAAATTTAAATTCACTTTGGCCAACCTCTGGAACATCACTAGTTTCAGATGTAGCATTCAACAATCCATCAGTTGTGTACCAAAAAGTACGAAGATAAAATGCTGTCCCCAGTATTTCATAGCAGTCTAGATGAGGAAAACCCAGACTTCTGTGCTCTTTTCACTGTATTATTCTTGGACTTTTGTATGCTTGAAAACTCTTGTTCATGTTTCTTCTCTTTTTCCTCTTTCTGCCTCATCTGTATTACTTATACTTTGTTTCTGTATATGAAAAAATATTCCTTCCAAACAGTTGACATTCCTATAAAAGTTTGTTGTTGTTGTTTTTAAAGAATGAAGGTATGTAGGAATCTACTCTTAGCAGAATGGAGAATATTTAGGCAATCCAAGTCCTATTTATATTATTAATTATGTAATTATATAATTAATTATATAATTAATTCCCTCAAATATCAAATATGGTGGAAACCTTTTATGGATGCTTGTGTTGAGTGGATTTGAATACCTCATTTACTGATGAGGATTTGGAATTTTTGTTTATGAAGATATACTTTGTACATCATCTACCTGAATTTGTATACTAATTAACTTTTGCAGAATTTAAGAAAATAATTCCTTTCTGTTTAAACATTAAAATATGCTTCTTAAATTTTATACCAATATAAAGCATAATTATTTTGTTTAGTATTAAGGAGCTACATTTGTCAAAATATTAAACTATTTTTGGTTTGTTTACTCATTTTCAGTTGTCAAAATAAGCATAATTGGAAACAGCTGCCTTGAGATTATTTTTGACAACTCTTCACATTCAGATCTAACATGGATAACTTTAAGAAAATGAGCCTTACCTAATTATGATTTTTCCTAGAGTATATATTCAGATTGCTGTTCTGCAAATTAGAAGATAATTAAAAGCAGAAACTGATCATTTAAAAACTAGTACCACAATTTTATAGAAAGACATTTTCCATGGCTTTCTCATTTTTGTATAAATTGATTAGCTTCATTTGGCTATTTTACATACATCAACATTTTACTATTCTCTGGGATGATTAAAATGTAGTAGAAGATTAATGAAGTGTTTCTCTAATATACCCTTTTATTCTTGTCTTCAAGCTGTACTTAAATTTCTTTTTATTTACAGAACAGCTTAGTAATATGATTTCATATTGGTAAGAGATTTAGAAATTTTCAATATTTTAATAAATTTTGTGATTAAATAAGTACATTTATTTTAATAGTTCCTCAGATTAATTTATCTCACTCTAAATGAGCTCTTGATTAAATTTAGAAATTAAGAAGCTATAGGAACTATTTTTTAGATACCAGCTTATTATAAAATCCTATACTATTAGATAACTTTTTATTCTAAATTTATCCCTATAGTGCTTATAATTTATTTTAGGAATTTAAAAAGGAAATATCGTGTGCCTTTTTTTCTCTCCTAGACCAGAGAGTTTGGCAAAGACCAGAATAAGGATAATCAAAGACACCTACCATGCATCTGAAAGTATGGGAACTGCTTATTTTACTGTTCATGCTAGGATTCCATTCCTAGGTACACATTACATAACTCACAAAGAAGGAATTGGGCTCCAGAAAACTTTGATTTTTCATGGCAATATGGTAAGGCATAAAGAACACTGGACTATGGGTTGACAGTCCTATGTTCCAAACTTTGCTTTTCATTAAGCCATTTCTCTAGGCCTCGTTTTCCCCCTCCAAACATACTGATGAGGGTGGATTGGATAACTTTCCTGTTTTCACTCTCTTTGGTATTTTGGGATATTTGGAATGCAATCTACAACTAACTCCCTCTCATGTTTCCTACACTGTGCATCTCAAGCATTTTGCATTTTCCTCAAGGTCTACACTTTATCACAGACACATTCATTGACTACAGATGACTGTAATTCTGACAGCAACATGAAAAGCACATCATGGACCACAGTAAAAACAAACCCAAAGCAACAACACGTCTAACATGAGCCCCCGAGTAATGAAACCTTTCTGAGTCCTTACTGAGAAGTCCCTGATGAAAAATATTCATCCCCGACTTCTGCCATCTACAGGTAGGTGGTGATCCTTGCCCATTGTGGTAACCATGTGAGGAAATGTCTGCTTTTGCCCACCATAAACAAGTTTATTGTTACCTTGGTAACCTTGCATTTTTTTTCCCCTTAAATAGCTGCTGTACTCTTTATTTGGAGAATCAATTCTATTAATGACTAGACTTCATTTTAAGGCATTAAAAGTAAAAATACTTTCTTAAAAGATCTACTCTTAGCAGCTTTCAATTTATGCAATATAGTATTATTAACTGTAGTCATTATGCTGAAAATTATATCTCTTTACTTATTTATTTTATAACTGGAAATTTGTTCCTTTTGACTTCCTTCACTCATTTCTCCCCAATGCTGTTCCCCCTTCCCCAACTCTTCCTTGCCTCTGGTACCAAGCAATCCATTTTCTGTATCTATGAGCTGGGTTGTCTTTTTTTTTTTTTTTCTTTTTAAGATTCTTCGTGTAAGTGAGATCATACTGTATTTGTCTTTCTATGACAAGTAGAAAGTGACTTATTTCACTTAGAGTAATGCCCTCATGGCCCATCCATGTTGTCACAAATGGCAAGATTTTATTCTTTCTTATGACTGAATAATATTTCATTCTCTCTCACTCTATATCCATCTAGATCTGTCTCTATATCTATATCAAATTTTCTTTATCCATTCGTCTATTGATGGACACTTATGTTGTTCCCATATCTTGGCTTTTGTAAATAATGCTTCAATGAACATAGGGTGCATATATCTTTTTGAGTTAGTGTTTTTGTTTTCTTTAGATAAATACCCAGAAGTAGAATTTCTGGACTACATAGCAGTTCCATTTTTAATTTTTTGAAATTTATTCATTTGAGAGAGAGAGCGCAAGCAGGGGTGAGGTGAGGGAGAGGGAGAAGCAGACTCCCTGCTGAACTGGGAGCCCGACGCAGGGCTCGATCCCAGGACCTGAAGACCATGACTTGAGCCGAAAGCTCAACCATCTGAGCCACCCAGGGGCCCTCATTTTTAATTTTTTGAGGAATCTCCATACTGTTTTCCACAGTGGCTGCACCAATTTAACTTCCCACCAACAGTGCGCAAGAGTTTACTTTTCTTTTATTAATGCTTTGGTCTCTGATGAGTTTTCATTTCATGTTATACACTTCAGTATTGAAGATTCTTATACCTCAAACAGGGTGTGTTCTTCCTCCTTTCAAAGACTAGCTCCTGCACTTGTGCTCTTCTATCTCTCAGAACATTGTTCCCTCATTTATCCACTCTGAACACCATCTTGCATCTTTAGTATTTCCTCATTGTAGTCTTTCTAAAACCATAGTAATCTTCTTCATCTAGAAAAAGTCCCTTTCTTTTGACTTTACTACTCTCATGTTATTTCCCTTTCACTACCAAAAGTCTTGAAAGGACCATATTCACTTCCTCTGCATTAGGGTGATCCAGAAATTCCATAACTCTGTAGCCTGACTTCTGCCCTCAAAAATCCACTGAAACCACTCTGTTTAAGGTGACTAAAAATTGTTCTGTCATTGAGCACAATCACTTTCTTTCAGTTCTCTAAACCACTGTTGGCCAAATCCTGAAACTCTTTCCTCTTCTGGCTTCTTCTTCTTCTTCTTCTTTTAAGATTATTTATTTATTTATTTATTGGAGAGATTGAGAGAGAGAGAGAGAGAGAGAATGCCTGTGTGCCGGGGTAGGGGCAGAGGGGGAGTGAGAGGGAGAGAGAGAGAGAATCTCCAGCAGACTCTGCACTAAGCGGCGAGCCCGAGGTGGGTGGGCTCAATCTTGATTTCAGGATCCTGAGATCATGACCTGAGCCGAAACCACAAGTCAGATGCTTAGCTGACTTAGTCACCCAGATACCCTGTCTTTTGGCTTCTTTACATTATATTCTCCTGGTTTCCCCACCTCTCTGCCAACAATTATTTGTCTCATCCTTTCTTCTATAGCTTTAGTTGTTCCTCAAGGATTTGATCTTAGCATTTTTTCTTCTTTTTCTTTATTTTTATTCAATTTTAGGCTTATCTGGTCTCTTGAGATCCACTGTTAGCTATATGTGGTTGACCTCCAAATCCATATCTATAGCCCCACCTTCTCTACTAGATGACTTTCCTTCTCTTTTTTCCTCCCATATTGTATTAGTCTGTTTGGGCTGTCATAACAAAATACCATAGACTTAGTAGCTTAAGCAACAAAAATTTATTACCCACAGTTCTGGAGGGTGGGAAGCCCATGATCAAGATGCCAGCCACTTTGGTTCCCTTGTAAAGAATCTCATTTTAGCTTGTAGACAGTCACCTTCTTGCTGTGTCCTAACATAGTAGAGAGAGAAAACTCCAGTCTTTCTTCCTCTTCTTATAAGGACACTAACTCCATCATGGAGCCCCATCCTCATGCCTCATCTAAGCCTAATTATCTCCCAAAGACCCCACTCCCAAACATCATTTAATTGGGGATTAGTGCTTAACAAATAAATTTTTGGGAGATACAAACATTCAGCCCGTAACACATACTTATAAAATATCTACAGATCTAATTCCAATGGTCAGCTAAATATCAGCAGTGGGATATGTTCTGGAACCTCGGTATCATAATGTACAAAATGGAACTTGTCACCTATATGCTCAAATCTGCTCTACTTTACATGCCTCCTTTTGTATAATATAGTGATTCACACTTCCATAGAACATCTGGGGCTCATCACAAGAAGTGCACTCCTTATTCCCCATCACTTATTTCACCCAACCCCCCATACACTTCCCCTTTGGTAACCATCAGTTTGTTCTATATAGTTAAGAGTGTGTTTCTTGGTTTGTCTCCCTCTTTTTTCCTCCTTTGTTCATTTGTTTTCTTTTTTTTTAAGTAATCTCTACACCCAAGTTGGGGCTTGAACTCACAACTTTGAAATCAAGAGTTGCACGCTCTACTGATTGAGCCAGCCACATGCCCCCATTTGTTTTGTTTCTTAAATTCCATATATAAGTGAAATCATATGATATTTGTCTTTTTCTGACTTATTTCACTTAGCATTATACTCTCTAGCTCCATCCCTGTCATTGCAAATGGCAATATTTCATTCTTTTTCATGGCTGAATAATATTCTATGTATATGTATACCACATCTTTACCCATTCATCTATTGATAGATGCTTGGGCTGCTTCCATAATTTGGCTACTGGAAATAATGCTGCAATAAACATAGGAGTGCATATATCCTTTTGAATTCGTGTTGTTGTATTCTTTGGGTAAACATCCAGCAGTGCAATTCCTGGATTGTAGGGTAGTTCTATTTTTGATTTTTTGAGGAACATCCATACTGTCTTTCACAGTGGCTGCACCAGTTTGCATTCCCACCAACAGTGCACAAAGATTCCCTTTTCTCTACATCCTCACCAACACTTGTTGTTTCTTGTGTTTTTGATTGTAGGCATTCTGACAAGTGTGAGGTGATATCTCGTTGTGGTTTTGATTTGGATAACCCTGATGATGAGTGATGTTGAACATCTTTTTATTTGTGTGTTGACCACCTGGATGTCTTCTTTGAAGAAATGTTTGTTCATTGACACCAAACATTTTAAAATATGATATTGGTCATTGGAATTTCCTCTTTTGTGAAGTGCTTTTTCAAATCTTTTCACCATTTTTACTCTTGTGTGCTTTTACTTTTCCTTGTTATTTGTAGCAGTTTCTGATATTCTGGATACTGATTCTTTATTAGTTATATGCATGGCAAATATCTTTTCCTACACTTAGTGTTCTGTATTTCCACTCTTTCTATACTGTTGTTTATAAGTAGTTTTTAATTTTAATTTACCAGTCATTTTTTTCTATTATGAGTACTTTTTGTGCTTGTTTAGAAAAATCCTTCCCTAGTCCAAGGTCAAGAAGAATCATCCCATATTTTCTAAAATTCACTGGATTTGAGTTTTGTGTATGATATAAAAGAGGAGTCCAATTTCATTTTTCTCATTATCCTGGTATCTTCTTTGAGAAAGTCCATTCCATCCTCAGTGGTCTGCAGTGCCATCTCTGTCACAAGTCAAATGTCACACAAACCTATTTCAATGATGTTACTCAGCTCTCCTGCTGTTACTCTTCTACTTTTCTGTCCCTGTGGCAACACCATACTGTCCTAATTACTACAGCTTTGTAATATGTGTTGTTGTCTACTAGAACAAATTTTCCTCTTGGTTCTTTCTCTTTAAAAGTGCTGTGTCCTCCCCACAAAAGATGTGTTGACATCTTTAAAACCTCAGAATGTGACTTTATTTGGAAATATGGTGATTGCAGTGGTAATTAGTTAAGATGAGGTCATATTGGAGTAGGGTGAGCCCTCATTCTAATATGACTGGTGTTCTTATAAGATGATGGCCATATAAAGACAGACAGAGAGAGAATGCTATGTGACCATGAAGGCAGAGATTGGAGTTATGAAGCTGCAAACCAAGGAAAGCCAAAGATTGTCAGGAAACCACCGGAAGATAGAAAAGACAAGGAAGGATTCTCCGTATAGGTTTCAAAGAATGCATCAACCTGGCAACACCTTGATTTTGGAAATCTAGCCACCTGAACTATGAGACAATAAATTTGTTTTAAGCCATCCAGTTTGTGGTGCTTTGTTACATACAGCATCCCTAGGAAACTAATAAAGTGCCTTGATTGCTTTTGGCCTTTTGCATGTCAATATATATTTTAGAAGTAGTTTGTCAAGTTCCATGAAAACTTTTGATTTTGATAAGATTGCATGAATCTATAAATAAATTTGGGGAGAAGTTACATATTTTTACTACTGGGTGTTCCTTGAATCTGGTATTCTTCTCCATTACTTAGGTTGCCTTCAATGTCTCTGAACAAAGTTTTATGATTTTCTTTATAACGCTGTTGGAAATCTTTTATTAGATTTATTCTTAAGTAATTGGTAATGTTTAATGCTATTGTAAACAAAGGCTATTGTAAATGCTGTCTTTTGTAAACTTAAATTTTGTAGCTATTTGTTGCTGATATAGAGAAGAAATAGAGGTTTTAGACATTATTATTCAGTGACTTTGCTAAACCTTTTTGTTCTAAATTTTAACAGTTTATTTGGATTTTTAAAAATGATTTTATTTATTTATTTGTCAGAGAGAGAGAGCATGAGCAGGAGAGCTGCAGAGGGAGGGGGAGAAGCCTTTACATCATCTGTAAATAATGACAGGTTTTTTTTCCCCTCTGCTTTAGTTTCTTATATTTAATTTTTAAAAATTTCTTCATGAATGGGCCCTCCCCTACAATGTTGATTAGAAACAGTGTTAGCCAGTCTTCCTTGTCCTGTTCCTGATTTCCAATGGGAAAATTTCAGCATTTAAAATAAGTATGATATTTGCTTTATGTTTTGTAAAGATTAAAGAAATTTCCTTCTGCTCCTTGTTTGCTAAGAGTTTTATTTGGTTTAGTCATAAATGGATGTTAAATCTTTTTAAGTGCTTTCATCTGCATCTATTGAGATGATCATGTGATTTTTCTCCAATTTGTTAACATGGTGAATTACATTACTTAACTTTTGAATATTAAACCAACCATGAATTTCTGGGATAAATACACCTTAATCATGACCTATTATTACTTTTATATGTTGCTAGATTAGGTTTGCTAATATTCTATTAGAATTTTTCCATCTGTATGCTGATAAGTGAGTTTGGTCTATAGTATTTTCTTCTTTTTTTTCTCAGTTAAAAAATTTTTAATTAATATACTTTTGTTTTTGGAGAAATTGAGCAGAAATCAGAGAGTTACTATATACCCTCCCCACCCACCTACAATTTTCCCTATTATTAATGTCTTGTATTAGTGTGATAGACATTTATTACAATTGTTGAACCAATATTGACACAGCATTTTTTGGTAATAATCTTTTCTTATATTGTCATTGTCAAGTTTGGTATCAAAATTATGCTATCCACATTAAATAAATTGGGCAATATTTCTTATTTTTCTACTCTCTGGAAAAGTTTATATACAATGGAAATTGTTTATTCTTTGTAAGTTTGTGAGAACGTAAGAGTAAAGTTGTCAAGGCCTGGGCAGGCTTTTTTTTTTTTTTTACTGATTTAATTTCTTTAATGGTTATAGGACTTTAGAGTTTTCTATTGAGTTTTTAAAACTTTTTTTAAAAGATTTATTTATTTATTTGTTTGTTTGTTTTAGAAAGAGAAAGAGAGCTTGTGTGTGCACGTGTATGCCCACACATGGGTAAGGGGAAGGGAGTGAGAGGGAGAGAGAGAATCCCAAGCAGACTCCTTGCTGAGTGTGGAGCCCAATGCGGAAATGGATCCCACTACCCAGAGATCATGACCTGAGTTGAGACCAAGAGTCAGATGCTTAATGGACTGAGACACTCAGGTGCCCCTCTATTGCTTTTTATTGCTTTTGATGCCAGCTTGATACATTGTATTTTTCTAGGACTTTTTTTCTACTTCATTAAATATTTTCAAATTTATTAACAAAGTTGTCAATAATATGCTCTTATTTTTTGTTTATGTGTGCAGAATCAGTAGTGGTGTTCTCTTTTTTACTTCTGATATTTGTTATTTGTTCTTTTTTTCCTGATTAATTTCATAAAAGTTTTGTCAATTTTGTTAGTCTTTTCAAAGGAGAAACTTTTAGCTTTATTGGTTCTTCTTCGTTAGTTGTCCTTTATCTTTATTATTTTTTTCCTTCTACTCTCTTTAATTTTATTTTGTTTCTTTTTGTCTACTCTCTTGAGATAAATACCTAGCTTATTAATTTTTAGTCATTATTTTCTAATATATTCAGTTTATATATTTCCTTCTAAGTACTGTCATGCTGCATCTTAAAGTTCCAATATTCAGGTTTTTAAATTATGACTCAGTTCAAATTATTTTCTAATTTCTCTCATTATTTATTTTTGACCATTTAAGTCATTTGTAATTTCTCCAACAAACAAATGGAGATTTTGGAAGTTATCTTCCCACATTGTATAGGGGTCAGAAAACATTATCCGTATGATTTCAATCCTTTGAAATTTGTTGAGACTTGCTTTATGACTCAGCATATTGTCAATTTTTTGTAAATGTTTCCATGTACTTGATAAGAATGTGCATTCTACAATTGTTAGAGTCAGTATCCTATGTATGTCTATGAGATCACTTTGTTAATTGTGTTGTTCAAGTATTTTGTCCCTATTTTTTTGTTTGTTTTATCATTTACTGAAATCTTTCAATATAATTATGGATTTGTTTATTTGTCCTTGTTCAGCTTTTGGTTTACTTGTTTTGTAGTCATGTTATCAGGTGCATATAATTCTGAAATTATATCTTCCTGGTGAATTGAAATTTTTATCATTATGAAATCTATTTTTTTTAAAGATTTTATTTATCTATTTGAGAGAGAGAGAGAGCACGAGCAGGGGGAGTGGCAGAGGCAGAGGGAGAAGCAGACACCATGCTGAGCAGAGAGCCTGACGATCCCAGGACCCTGGGATCATGACCTGAGCTGAAGGCAGATGCTTAACCAATTGAGCCACCCAGTGCCCCAAATCTCTTTATTTTTAGTACCTTTTCCCTTGATGTGTTGATTTTGTGTTATATTTATATATATATACACACCAATTTTACGTTGGTTATTATTTGCATTATTACTATCCTTTTACTTTCAGCTTTTCCATGTCCTTTTATTTTTTATTTTTTTTAAAGTTTTATTTGTTTATTTGAGAGAGAGATAGTGAGAGAGCAAGAAGTGGGGCGGGGAGAGGGAGAGAGAGAATCTCCAGCAGACTCCCTGCTGAGCATGAAGCCTGATGTGGAGCTTAATCTTATGACTCTGAGATCATGACCTGAGCCAAATGAAGAGTTGTATACCTAACTGACTGAGCCACCCAGGCATCCCTTCAGTGTCCTTTTATTTAATTTTTTTAGTTTTTGAATACTTAATAACACTTTATTAAGAAATCCCTTGTGGTAAGAAACCTAAGAAAAACACAGTGAGATTAGGAGTATATATGACTCTCTTGGGTTCACTAAAAACAGTCACTTTTATAACAAGTTACAAAAATCCTAATTGAGTATTGATTCAGTTATCAGAATTCCTTCACAAAGAAACTTTAGAAAATTAATAACATAGAAATTCAGCAGCGCTGTAATGGTTACAGTTAATCTACAGGGAGTAAAATTTTAAGAAATAGTTTTCACATTATGAAAATACATGAATTATTACTTTTGAATCTTATTCAAACTCTTAGTGTTCATGTAATGGTTGGTAAATTTTAATAGATGGCTTACTATAGAACTGAACAGGATGCCTGGTATAAACCTTGAGACACAAGTGACAGCTCTGTGTGATGGTATAAATACGCCTTATATGTTTTTATGTATTTTGCTGACTGGGGAGGATTCTGAAGCACAGATAGGTAACTGTCATCTCAAGACATCTTAAAGTATTATTTTCCAACTTTTAAAATATCTTCAGAAAATTAGAGTCTTTGGCATGTATGTTTATATATCTACACTCATATACATACATGTATGCCATTATATATAATATATGTATATACATAAATGGATACACATACATAATGTTATGTGGTAGACAGCTTTTGTGCTATTCAATGTCCTTTTAAAATCCAGATTGAAAATCTTTGTTTCTAAAAAAAAAAAAAGAAAGAAAATCTTTGTTTCTTAAACCGGAACATTTAGTCTGTTTGCATTAAATGTAGCTACTGATGTATTTTATTTGAGTCTATAATTTTATTTATTTATTTTTTTAAATTTGACACGTCTATCTCCTTGTTTGTTTCCCTCCAGATGACTAAGTATATTTTTAAAAATAATTTTTCCCTTTATTATCTTGGTCATTATATATGTCAGTTTTATTCATTTAGTTACTGACCTGTATATTACAATAATTTACTTACCTAAGTCTAACATTAATACAACTTTGCTCTTCTTTCAGGTAGTACAAGTAATTTAGTATTGCATTGCCCCTGTCCCCAGCTTTATTTTTTTCCTCCATTTTGACTTTCTGGGTTATTTCAACTTTATTACTCCACAGAAATGGAGAAGGCAATTTAGGAAGACATAATAAATTTAATATTGTTTGATATAATTTTACAACTGTTTTAAGTAGAAATTCTAAATTTACTTACATGTGTCTTCCTCTGAGTTTCAGAGTTGCTAAGGAAACTTTTCAGTCAGCCTATATAAATTTTTACATTTCTTCTTCTAAAGATTTTTAAATAAGTGGTGCATTCTAAAGGTGGATTTTTTACTTTAGCATCTTTATTGCATTGGAACAATTCCAGGTGAAATACAGCCACTTATCCCATGTAGCACTTGGTGGGCATGTTTGATCTGAAAACTTCTTTATTTCTTCTATTTTGGAAAAGTTTATGCCATGTCCTCAACACTCTTTTTGTGGCTCTGCCATTAGACATATGTTGGAGACTCCCAACTGAGTCTCTATAGTTTTAAACTGCTTTTTTTAAAATTATGTTTTTACTTCTTCATCTCACTTTCATAGTTTCTGCATAAATTTCCCAGTACACTTCTATTTTATTAATTCCCTCACCACTATCTATTTTGCCTATTAAAATTGCTAAAAAGTTAAACTCTATTTTTTATTTCCAGGACTTCTAACTGGTTTTTAAAAAATGCCTGTTCTCCTTTCATTTTTGCTTGTTTTATTTCACAATTTATTGATTTTTTCCATAAAAGTGTTATTACTTTATCTCTTTGAGTATCCTAAAGTCATGTTAAAATTCCTTTGTAATTTTCATTTTGTTGTTTCTTAGTTTTCCTCATGTGTTATAAACTTTGGATTTGTAGATTCATCTTGAGGGCAAATATTTTTTCCCTTTGTCTTTCTTTATTCACTTCTCTATTTTGTTGCAGTTGTCCGTACATAGCCTCTGTTCCCTGTTCAGAATCAGGTGGCAGGGACAGCGCACTGGTGATTTGGGGATAACACAGATCCACCTGCTTAGCCAGTGGCAGCTCATGCCATATCCTGACTGTGAGGCTATCTGCTTTTTCTCAAGAACATGGGCACAGAGCTTTATATAAGCTATAGCCCCAGGAAGCTCTCAGGTACAGCTCTTTCCAGCCTCCTTTCCATTCCAGTCTGTTATTTCAAGCAGTGGGGCTGGCTCTGGTCTTCTGCTTCAGATAGGGCACTTTTAGTCTCCATCGTCATTAAAAATATAAGCTCCTGGCTGCCTTTGCCTGTTGCATCCACCTGGTTTATTGCTTTCTGTTAGGAGTTTCTTCTTTTGGAATATAAGTTCCATAAGAGCAGGGACTTCGTTTTGTTCAGTACAGGGTCCTGTGACTTAAATTGGATGTCTATTACATAGTAGGTGCTGAATTAAAGCTTGTTAAACGAATGAATGAATGAATGAATGAATGAACAAACGAATGCTTGGTTACTGAACCACAGAGATGTTTGTCTCTTTTTAAGCTTGACTACATTTTTTAAGATTTCTGCTTTTTACATTTTAATATTTCATTGCTTATTTGGGGTGGAGGGCGAGGGCTCAAGCATGAATTTTCAACATCTTGATCTGAAGTTGTGGCCAAGTATATATGTTAATATAGTTAGTCATTTGCCTATTAGGGATGAATAGTGTGTGCTACGGTTATTAGTACTTATATTTCACATAGCCAAGTGCTTTAAAGTTTTAAGAATTTGAGCTTCACAAACTCAAACTAATTTCCTAAGCACATCTTGATTTAATTTTCCTCCATGCTCTAATGGTGGATAGCATTAAAAATTTCACATTATATTTAGCTTGATGGAAACCTGCCAAAAGTAGTCATTGAACACAGCTTGTCTAATTTGCCCTTTTCCGCCTGACTGTAATTGTGAAAGTGGTGGAAGGTTCTGCAGAATATAATATGCCCAAAGAATTAATTAGAAACATGCCACCAAGGAGGATTTGGCATATGTATTAGTTTCTCTTGCTGCTGTAACAAGCTGCCACAAATGTAGCAGCTTAAAACAATATCCATTTGTTATCTCATAGGTCTGTAGACAGAAGTCTGGCATGGCATGGCTGGATTCACCGCTTAGGGTCCCAAAAAGCCAAAATCAAGGTGTTTGTAGGTTTGCGTTCCTTTCTGGAAGCTATTGGGAAGACTTCCATATCTAACCTGCACTAATTATGCCTTTTTATTTTCTGTATTTCTGATTCTTTGACCTCTGAGACCTTGCTGACCCTGGAGAGACTGCCCCTCTCAGGGCTAGCTAATTTCTGGAGATGGTAATACCTGCCAAGTGTGCCTTTCACATGCAAATTAACCAATCCTGAGCCTTTACCCACACCACCTTCTCCATTGTGCTGTCACACTCAGGGTCAGTATTCCCTGCTCTAATAATCACAGGGTCAGGTACTAGGCAGTTGGGACAGCCCCTGTGCCTCAGAACCTGTTGAAATTATTCAAATTAGCCAATCCTAAACCTGCGTACCCTGCTTTGCTCCTTCCTTCCATGGAAACCACAATAAAGACATTTGCCCACATTTTCCCGTCCCCCTCAACTTGTGAATGACCCTAGGACTTTGCCGTGTGGCCTTGGATGGTATGCCTGCCTCTTCCTTTTGGCAACTGTGAATAACAAACTATCTTTTTAATGGCAGTGATTTCTTGGTTCACCATATCTGAATAATAATAAAAATGACATTTTATTTATTTATTTATTTTTAAAGATTTTAGTCATTTTTCACAGAGAGAATGAGGGAGAGAGAGAGAGAGAGCACAAGCAGGGGAAGCAGCAGGCAGAGGGAGAAGCAGGCTCCCTGCTCAGGAGCCCCATGTGGGACTCCATTCCAGGACCCTGGGATCATGACTTGAGCCGAAGGCAGATGCTTAACCAACGGAGCCACCTAGGTGTCCCTAAAACCTACTTTTTTAAAACACAGCTTATTCAGATTGTGGGCAGAGTCCAGTTCTTTTTCATGCCTTCCACAGGGCCCCTCCACCTTCAAGCCAGGACATCAAATCCTTCTCATGCTTTGACTTCCTCTTCCACTGTATCTCTCTGACTTCCTCTTATCCTTTTAAGGGCTCATGTGATTACACTGGATCTACATTAATAATCCAGAATAATTTCCTTTAAGATTAGGTGATTAGTGATCTTAATTAAGGCTGCAACATCTTTTCACCAGGCAATGTAACATAGCCACAAGAATAATACCAAGGGGCAGATATCATGGAGGCCAAAATTCTGTCTACAGCAGTGCTTTATTTATTTATTTATTTATTTATTTATTTATTTATTTATTTATATTATGTTATGTTAGTCACCATACAGTACATCATTAGTTTTTGATGTAGTGTTCTATGGCTCATTGTTTGCGTATAACACAGTGTTACCACAGTGTTTTAGAAGTTAAATAAGAAAAATACTGATTTTAAAATTTGCATTGGGAAGACATCATCAGAAGTTGTAATATATTCTTATCTGTTCACATTGCAGACTATAGTCTTTGAGTTTATTTGTTTAAAATTTCTATGACTGAAATAGCTTTAAATAATAGAATGATTGAAAGAATTATATTGTAAAGAGTTACTCAGGTATGAGTATACTTTTCCTCCTATTATGCATAAGGCCACGATATTAAGCTTGCGTGACATTCAGACTGAGCTCTATTTGAAATTCCTTATATTTCTGTAAGGGGGATCTTAGGTGTTTCTGTATCCCTTCATGCACATTCGCTCTCATAAGACACCTTAATACTTATATTTTTCCATCATAGGATTCTTATATGGATTTTGTCTATTTTCTTACATATTCATTGGGGAAAAGGTTCTGAGGCACAATGACATGTTGAAAATTTAAAAGGTCTGACTTACACTTCCTAGTACAAACAGTTAAAAATGCCTTATCCTCTGCAATTAATACAGGACCAAATAATACAAATGTAAAACATCTCAGAAGCAAATATTTTCCAGAATCACTCTACCCCAATACCCACGGGGCTCCTTGAGATAGTCACAAGTATGTTCCTCTCGCCTTGTGAGTGCTCATCCTCACTTCCTCTAACCCTGTTGTAATATGCCTTCTGCTTTTTTCTTTTTTCTTCATTCTTTTTTTCTTAATGTCTACTTCTTGCTTTCTCCTTTCCCTATTTTCTACTTTTTCCTAATGTGCATTTTCTGATCCTGCTTTATGGATTTCATCTCTATATGATTTTATCACTCTTTTAATACTAGTTTTTCAGTTTCTTTGGATTGCTCTCTTACTTTTTTCTTTTCATTGTGTTTTTCCAGCAAGCATTGTTATATCTTCTGCTCCTTAAACACAGTATTTCCTTTCAAAGCACAATTATGCAATCAATTGTTTGGCAGATAATACCCTTTGAAGTTGATTGCTAGGTGAGGAAAGAGAAATAAAATTAATGAAAAATAATTAGCAATGTGACCCTGGATTTAGACATAGGAGCTTCCTCACCCATAGTGATTAATCCCATTTTCTCAAGTTTAAGCTTTAACTTTCTAACTTGAGAATTCTCTCATTACAGGTTAGAATAACATAATGAGGACAGGTAACCACTTGAAGGTTAAGCGTTTTTCAGTTTCTTGCCAAAACAGGAGGGCATGGCAGCCTTATGAGTTGGCTCAGGTTCAGAGACATGCTTCTCATGTTTTTCATGCCTTTATAAAAGAAGTTCAGAGTTGCTCCAGCTCTAACATCTCATATGCCAGGAGCTCTGAATTTATCCCTGTAGGGTACACTGTGGTTAGTACACTATGTGCTTAATGAGTCTCCAGGGACAAAACTTGACTCTGAACTCCCTCAAATATGAACTGTCATTATTTTCCCGATGTTAAGTAGATTTACCATAGCTTTGCCATTTGCTTAGTATGTTGCTATGCTGCAGCTTTAACTCCTGAAAGATTGGTGGAGTTTTCATTTAGCTGTGGTCATTTTAACAAAATTAGACTTGGCCTTTGCAAAATCATTTTGCTTTTAAGAAGTCAGACCTGGTCTTTGAAAATCCTTAGGACCTTTTGTGAGGTTTCTAAGAAAAATATTTTGTGAGAGTCAAGTCCAGTTGTTTTTTCCTTCTTTTTTAAAAAACTGCCACTATCATGGGAAATCTGGGCAGATGAATCAATTCCCTCTGTTTCAGAGTTAAAGCAATGCCATACATAATGCGAATGGTAGCATTTTGCCTGTGTTAGAATCATTCTACCATTTCCTCCTGCTATAAATACAAAAACAAATAAAAAATACATTGTTTTCCTATTAACCAAGTGATTCTGGTCACTTCTCTTTGTCACGTGGTTATTCAGAGTGTAATCTCTTTTCAGCTGTAGAAATGGGATTCTTTCCTTGTGTGCTTATGATAATCAGGTGGAATATTTGCTGTGATACAATGAGACTCCTATAATTGTGGTGCTTGGGAGATGCTTTTCTGTTAGAGTTATGGACTACCATACTGTCTACAGTAAGCTAATGATCAAGATCAATAACTAGAGGCAAGATTTATGCTAGATTTTCCCCCTTTCATAGTCTAAAATTCATAGTACATTGGGACACTGATAATTTTCTATATCTACACACACACACACATACACATGTATAATGTATATGTATAAGTATATACATTTTTTTGCAGTGTCAAAAGAAATAAAATGTAAAATGTAGCAGGAAGGATTTAAGCTCAAAATAATTTCTTAAATGCTGAAATTGTTAAGGGATTTAGCATTGACTGAGAGTTTACTATGTATCTACACTTTACACATATCCTCTTATTTAATTCTGCTAACTACCACATGAGGGAGGTATTATACTCCTTATTTTATAGATAAAATGGAGACTTAGAGAATCAACAGTCTTTATGGTGACTGCGATTGGGGAAGCCAGGATTCAATACCAGGTCTTTATTTCTCCAAGTTGATGTTCTTTTCAGCACAAAAAGAGCTAGGACAGTTTTTGAGGTTTTTTTCCCCTTGAAAGTTTTTATATTCTTATTCCCAGAATCAACTAATTGAGATCTGAGCGTGAAAATAATGGACAAAGAACTCTCCTCGGTGTCAGGAGATCTGGGTTCTAGGGCTATCCCTGGTCTCTACATCTGAAAGTAGACATACAGCTGTTGGCTTTGCGTGGACTTTGTCAGTTGTAAAGCCCTGTTTACAGGCAAGGTGCTATTCATGAATAAGAAAATGTCATCCCTGGTTTTCTTGTGGTATAGAAAGAACACAACTTAGGGTTTTCCCACTACCACTCACTTTACTTAATCTCCTCCTCTTGGTCAGAGTGGTTACTATTGCAATACACAACTGCCTGAATGAAGAAGACATGGGTAGTCAGCCTAACTCATGTCTACTGCTTTGCTTAGAGTGTCACGGAACTAGTAGAACAAGAAAAAGAATATAAATGGATCCTGTCTTGTGGCAGAAAAGCAAAAAGCATAATGATCTTTGGATTCAATCTAGGATCATAGGTGTTACTGACTTCTGAATTCAATCCAGAATCACAGGTCTTTGCTAGTCAGATCCGAATGAAGTGATCTGGCTCAGTCTACTTTTGGGCAGGCAAGGTTACATTCCTACTTTCTGGGTAAAGCAACAAAGGCTGAGAGGTTACGCAACTTGCCCTAGGTCACAGAGGCATCCTACAGAGAGGAAAGAGACAAGAGAACCACCTCTGAGTATAATGATCTTCGTCCTGCAAAACACTAAAGCAAGTCTTGGTTTTGGAGATTGTGTTCAGTCTAAAATGATAACTAATACTCTCTGAAGTAAAATGATCTTATGTAATAGTTCCCTCTAACAGATGCTAAAGCACTCACATTCCATCTGCTGGCTCCAGATCTCCACATCTTGATCATCCAACACTTGGATAAATCCTCTGGTTTCAGAACCAGGTTGTTCATCACCTTTTGACAGAACTTCCTTCAGTAGCCTCTATTTTCACTTCAGGTGTTTAGAGCATGCTATTTTATTTGTCGTTCGATAAACTACAATGTGGAAAAAAAAAAAAAAAAAGACCAGTCTCTGATTATATCTGGTGTATATATTTCTTTTTTTTAATTTTTTTTTAAGATTTTATTTATTTATTTGACAGAAAGAGAGAGAGATAGTGAGAGCAGGAACACAAGCAGGGGAGTGGGAGAGGGAGAGGCAGGCTTCCCGCCAAGCGGGGAGCCCGATGTGGGGCTCGATCCCAGGACCCTGGGATCATGACCTGAGCCGAAGGCAGACGCTTAACTACTGAGCCACCCAGGCGCCACTGGTATATGTGTTTCTATGCACCACTCCAATACTTACTGTCGCTTTGTGCTGGAATGGTCCTCATTACTGCATGTACTCTACAGCTACTTGTTAGGGAAGCTCTGGAAAGGATCCATGCATCAGATGAAGTCTTAGGTGAATTTTTGGACTCTCCAATCCTGTGAAGCTATGATTTTGTAATAACAACATTGGTTAGTTGAGAGAAATAGATAACCACTTTCTGGTAATAGTGAACAATGTAATTAGCCATTTTATTGATTTATTTTTTTGTTAAAAAAGTTTAAAACTTTTAATTCCAGTATAGTTAACATACAGTGCTAGATTAGTTTCTGGTGTACAAAACGGTGATTCAACATTTTTATATATTACTCAGTGCTCATCAAGGTAAGTGTACTCTTAATCCCCTTCACTTATTTCACTATCCTCCCATCCACCTCCTCTCTGGTAACCCTTAGTTTATTCTATATAGTTAAGAGTTGTTTTTTGGTTTGCCTCGTTTTTTCTTTGTTCATTTGTTTTGTTTCTTAACTTCCATATATGAGTGAAATCATGCTGTATTTGTCTTTCTCTGACTTATGTCGCTTAGCATAATAGTCTGTAGATCCATCCATGTTGTTGCAAATGGCAAAAACTGCATCCTTTTTTATGACTGTGTAATATTCGTGTGTGTGTGTGTGTGTGTGTGTACCACATCTTTATCCATTTATCTACAGATGGACACTGGGTTGCTTTCATATCTTGGCTATTGTAAATAATGCTGCAATGAACATGGGGGGTGCATATATCTTTCTGAGTCGGTGTTTTAATTTTCTTTGGGTAAATACCCAGTAGTGGAATTATTGGATCATATGGTGTTTCTGTTTTTAATTTCTTGAGGAACCTCCATACTGTTTTCCATAGTGGCTGTACCAGTTTACATCCCTACCAACAGTGCACAACAGTTCCCCATGTTCTTGCCAACACTTGTTATTTCTTGTCTTTTTTACTTTAGCCATTCTGACTGGTTTAAAGTGATAGCTCATTGTGTTTTTGGTTTGCAGTTCCTTGGTAAGTAGTGATGTTGAGTATCTTTTCATGTGTCTGTTGCCCATCTGTATGTCTTCTTTGGGAAAATATCTATTCAGGTCTTCTGCCAATTTTTTTAATCTGGATTATTATTTTTATTTTTATTATTTTTTGGTGTTGATTTGTATACGTTCTTTAAATATTTTGAATATTAACCCTTTATCAGATATGTCATTTGCAAATATCTTCTCCCATTTAGTAGGTTGCCCTTTTAGTTTAGTTTTGTTGATGTAAAAGCTTTCTATTTCGATGTGGTCCCAATAGTTTATTTTTCCTTTTGTTTCTCTTGCCTTGAGGGACATATCTAGAAAAATGTTGCTACAGCCAGTGTCAGAGAAGTTACTCCTTGTGCTCTCTTCTAGGATTCTTATGGTTTCAGGTATCACATTTAGGTCTTTAATCTATTTTAAGATTATTTTTGTGTAAGGTATGAGAAAGTGGTCCAGTTTCATTCTTTTGTAATGTAGCTGGTTTTCCCAGCATCATTTGTTGAAGAAACTCTCTTTTCTACCCCATTAGCATGGAATCTTTCCGTTTGTGTAGTCTTCAATTTCTTTCATCGGTGTTACATTTTTCAGAGTACAGGTGTTTCACCTTCTTAGATAAGCTTATTCGTAGGTATCTTATTTTTTTCTGTACTATTGTAAATAGGATTTTCTTAACTTCTCTTTCTGCTACTTCATTATTAGTGTATAGAAACACTACTGATTTCTGGGTATTAATTTGTATTCTGCAACTTTACTGAATTCATTTATTATTTCCAATAGTTTTTAGGTGTAATCTTTTGAGTTTTCTATGTATAGTATCATGTAAGCTGCAGATAGTGACAGTTTAACTTCTTCCTTACCAATATGGATAGATGCCTCTTATTCCTTTTTTTGTCGGCTACTGTGGCTAGGACTTCCAATACTATGTTGAATAAAAATGGTGAGAGTGGACATTCCTGTCTTCAATCTGGATTATTAGATCTTAGAGGAAAAGTTCTTAGTTTTTCACCATTGAGTATGATGTTAGCTGTGGGTTTTTTCATATATGGTCTTTATTATATGAGGTATGTTCCCTCTAAACCAACTTTGTTGAGAGTTTTTATGAATGGATGTTAAATTTTGTCAAATGGTTTTTCTGCATCTGGTGAGGTGATCATATGATATTTAGTCCGTTTTGTTGATGTAGTATATCACATTTACTGATTTGCAAATATTGAAACATCCATGCATCCCCAGAATAAATCCCATTTGTTTGGGTGATGATCCTTTTGATGTATTGCTGAATGTGGTTTGCTAATATTTTGTTGAGGATTTTTGCATATATGTTCATCAGAATTATTGGCCTGTAGTTTTCTTCCTTCTTTCCTTCCTTCCTTTCATTTTTCTTTCTCTTTCTTTCCTTCCTTCCTTCCTTCCTCCTTTCCTTTCCTTTCCTTTTTCCTTTCCTTTCCTTCCCTTTCCTTTCCCCTTTCCTTTCCTTTCCTTTTTCCTTTCCTTTCCTTTCTTTTTTCCTTCCTTTCCCCTTTCCTTTCCTTTCCTTTCCTTTCCTTTCCTTTCCTTTCCTTTCCTTTCCTTTCCTTTCCTTTCCTTTCTTTATTATTGTGTCTTTGTCTGGCTTTGGTATCAGGGTAATGCTGGCCTCATGGAATGTATTTGGAAACTTTCTTTCCTCTTCTATTTTTTGGAATAGTTTCAGGAGAATAGGTATTAACTCTTCTTTAAATGTTTGGTAGAATTTACTTGTAAGGCCATCTGGTCCTAGACTTTTATTTTTTAGTGTTTTTTTTATTACCAAGCCAATTTTGTACTAGTAATTGATCTGTTCGGATTTTCTATTTCTTCCTGATTCAGTTTTGGAAGATTGTATGTTTCTAGGAATTTATCCATTTCTTCTAGGTTGTCTAATTTGTTGGCATATAATTTTTCATAATATTCTCTTATAATCCTTTGTATTTCTGTGTTGTCAGTTGTTACTTCTCTTTTGTTTCTGATTTTATTTATTTGGGTCCTTTCTATTTTTTTCTTGAAGAGTCTGGCTAAGGATTTATTAATTTTGTTTTATTTTTTCAACAAACTAGCTCTTGGTTTTCTTGAGTTTTTTTGTCTCTATGTCATTTATATTTCTGCTCTGATATTTCCTTCCTTCTACTCACCTTGGGCTTTGTTTGTTTTTCTTTTTCCAGTCCCTTTAAGTGTAAGTTTAGATTGTTTGAGCTTTTTCTTTTTTCTTGACATGGGCCTGTATCACTATATATCTGTCTTAGAACTGGTTTTGCGACATTCCAAAAATTTTGGACTGTTGTGTTTTCATTTTCATTTATCTCCATTTATTTATTTACCCATTGGTTATTTATTTATTTACCCATTGGTTGTTAGTATAGTGTTGTTTAACCTCATGTGTTTTTTGTTTGTTGGCTTGTGATTGATTTTTAGCTTCACATTGTGGTTGGAAAAGATGCATAGTATGATTTGTTTTCCTTAATTTATTGAGACTTCTTTTGTGGCCTAACATGTGAGTCCCCTTCTATTATTGTATTACTGTCTGTAGGTATGTTAATATTTTCTTTATGTATTTAGGTGCTCCAATGTTGTGTGCATAGATATTTACAATTTGTTATATCCTTTCATTGGATTGATCCATTTATCATTATGTAATGTCTTTCTTTGTCTCTTGTTACAGTCCTTGTTTTAAAGTCTATTTTATTTGATATAAGCATTGCTACTCTAGGCTTTTTTCCACTTCCATTTGCATGGTAAATGTTTTTCCATCCCTTCCCTTTCAGTCTGTATGTGTCTTTAGGACTGAGATGTGTCTCTCGTAGGCAGCATTTAGATGGGCCTTTTTTTTTTTTTTAAGATTTTATTTACTTATTTGACAGAGAGAGAGACAGCGAGAGGGGGAACACCAGCAGGGGGAGTGGGAGAGGGAGAAGCAGGCTTCCATCCCAGGACCCTGGGATCATGACCTGAGCCGAAGGCAGATGCTTAATGACTGAGCCACCCAGGCGCCCCTGGGCCATGTTTTTTATCCACTCCATCACCCTATGTCTTCTGATGGGAGCATTTAAACCTAAATGCACTCAATTTTTAAATGACTTATGAAGTTTCAAAGGGGCATTGGGAGCTTTGTATCTTCAAGTCCTGTTGCATTTTGGCACAGAGGCCTGAGGGATGATAGGAATAGGACAAATTCATCAGTTTCACTGCCTGACTCTAACCATTCCATCCTTATTTTCTCATTATCTTCACGGTCTGATAAGTATTCTATAATTTGGTTATATAAACTTTTCCTGCAAAGGGCCAGATAAAAAAAATTAAGCCTTTCTGAATCTTACACGGTCTCAGTTTCATTGCCTTCTCTTCCTCCTCTTTCTCTTCTTTGTCCTCTTCAATCCTCTAAAATTGTGAAAACCATTCTTAGCTTTCAGGCAGTACAAAAACAAGCTGAGGCCACATGCAGCTCGGGGTCCATTGACTGCAAACTCCTAGACTATACCTTAGCTTTTATTTGTTTTTAAACATCTCCTTTTAACAGATAGGTTGTTTGCATTTTCACTATGTCAACCAATGCTATAGTTAAAAATCCTACTACTTGTGTCTTTGTTCATGTGTGTCAGCAGAATCCTAGAAGTGGAATTAATCGTTAAAGTGTATTTGCATTTAGCTCTAAGACAGATAATGCCAAATTACCCTCTGTAAATGTTGTATCATTTATACTTCTAGTAATAGTGTATGAGAGTGTTATTCCCTATACCTTTGTAAAAATTTGATATTATCAAACTTTAAAACTTTTGCCCATCTGATGGGTGAAAAACCGTGTCTCACTTTTAAAAAATAATATTTTCCTCATTCCTAGTGATGCTGGGAATCTTTTCATATATTTATTAGACGTTTAAATAAATTTTCTATGAATTTCCTATTAGTTTGCCTTTTTGTCCTTTTGTTATTAATTTGTAGTTCTCATTAATCTTTCCTCTGCTTTATATGTTGCAAAATTTCCAACTAGTTTGTCACTTGTCTTTTAACACTGTTTAAAAAGTTTCGAATTTATATTTTAGGCAAATTAAAACTTTTACTTTGTGAATTCTGGGCGTGTTGTGTCTTCTTTTAGATGCCTTCACTCTCAGGTTAGAAGTATGTCTTTTTTAATAGTACACTTGACTAAATTTCTATCAGAATTTGAAAATAAAGTTTAAAAGGAAAATAATGGTTTCTCTATAAATAGTTGTATGATTTTTTGTCTTAATTGTCAGGCAACAGCTAAATCTATGGTTCAAGTGTGGTAACTCTCCTACTTCTTTTTTTTTTTAAATTTTTTATTGTTATGTTAATCACCAAACATTACATCATTAGTTTTGGATGTAGTGTTCATGATTCATTGTTTGTGCATAACACCCAGTGCTCCACGCAAAACGTGCCCTCTTTAATACCCATCACCAGGCTAACCCTTCCCCCCACCCTCTTCCCCTCTAGAACCCTCAGCTTGTTTTTCAGAGTCCATCGTCTCTCATGGTTTGTCTCCCCCTCCGATTTCCCCCCCTTCATTCTTCCCCTCCTGCTATCTTCTTCTTTTTTTTTTTCTTAACATATCTTGCATTATTTGTTTCAGAGGTACAGGTCTGTGATTCAACAGTCTTGCACAATTCACAGCACTCGCCATAGCACATGCCCTCCCCAATGTCTATCACCCAGCCACCCCCACCCTCCCACCTCCCACCACTCCAGCAACCCTCAGTTTGTTTCCTGAGATTAAGAATTCCTCATATCAGTGAGGTCATATGATACGTCTTTCTTTGATTGACTTATTTCACTCAGCATAACACCCTCCAGTTCCATCCACGTCATTGCAAATGGCAAGATCTCATTCCTTTTGATGGCTGCATAATATTCCATTGTGTATATATACCACATCTTCTTTATCCATTCATCTGTCGATGGACATCTTGGCTCTTTCCACAGTTTGCCTATTGTGGACATTGCTGCTATAAACATCAGGGTGCACGTACCCCTTCGGATCCCTACATTTGTATCTTTGGGGTAAATACCCAGTAGTGCAATTGCTAGACTGTATGGTAGCTCTATTTTCAACTGTTTGAGGAACCTCCATACTGTTTTCCAGAGTGGTTGCACCAGCTTGCATTCCCACCAACAGTGTAGGAGGGTTCCCCTTTCTCCGCATCCCCGCCAACATCTGTCGTTTCCTGACTTGTTCATTTTAGCCATTCTGACTGGTGTGAGGTGGTATCTCATTGAGGTTTTGATTTGGATTTCCCTGATGCCGAGCGATGTTGAGCACTTTTTCATGTGTCTGTTGGCCATTTGGATGTCTTCTTTGGAAAAATGTCTGTTCCTGTCTTCTGCCCATTTCTTGATTGGATTCTTTGTTCTTTGGGTGTTGAGTTTGATAAGTTCTTTATAGATTTTGGATACTAGCCCTTTATCTGATATGTCATTTGCAAATATTTTCTCCCATTCTGTCGGTTGTCTTTTGGTTTTGTGGACTGTTTCTTTTGCTGTGCAAAAGCTTTTTATCTTGATGAAATCCCAATAGTTCATTTTTGCCCTTGCTTCCCTTGCCTTTAGCGATGTTTCTAGGAAGAAGTTGCTGCGGCTGAGGTCGAAGAGGTTGCTACCTGTGTTCTCCATTAGGATTTTGATGGACTCCTGTCTCACGTTTAGGTCTTTCAACCATTTGGAATCTATTTTTGTGTGTGGTGTAAGGAAATGGTCCAGTTTCATTCTTCTGCATGTGGTTGTCCAGTTTTCCTAACACCATTTGTTGAAGAGACTGTCTTTTTTCCATTGGACATTCTTTCTCGTTTTGTCAAAGACTAGTTGACCATAGAGTTGAGGGTCCATTTCTGGGCTCTCTATTCTATTCCATTGATCTATGTGTCTGTTTTTGTGCCAGTACCATACTGTCTTAATGATGACAGCTTTGTAATAGAGCTGGAAGTCCGGAATTGTGATGCCGCCAGCTTTGCTTTTCTTTTTCAACATTGCTCTGGCTATTCGGGGTTTCTTCTGGTTCCATACAAATTTTAGGATTATTTGTTCCATTTCTTTGAAAAAAGTGGTTGGTATTTTGATGGGGATTGCATTGAATGTGTAGATTGCTCTAGGTAGCATTGACATCTTCACAATGTTTGTTCTCCCAATTGATGAGCATGGAACGTTTTTCCATTTCTTTGTGTCTTCCTCAATCTCTTTCATGAGTATTTTATAGTTTTCTGAGTACAGATTCTTTGCCTCTTTGGTTAGATTTATTCCTAGGTATCTTATGGTTTGGGGTGCAATTGTAAATGGGATCGACTCCTTAATTTGTCTCTCTTCTGTCTTGTTGTTGGTGTATAGAATGCCACTGATTTCTGTGCATTGATTTTATATCCTGCCACTTTACTGAATTCCTGTATGAGTTCTAGCAGTTTTGGGGGGGAGTCTCTTGGGTTTTCCACATAAAGTATCATATCATCTGCAAACAGTGAGAGTTTGACTTCCTCTTTGCCAATTTGGATGCCTTTGATTTCTTTTTGTTGTCTGATTGCTGTGGCTAGGACTTCTAATACTATGTTGAATAGCAGTGGTGATAGTGGACATCCCTGCCATGTTCCTGACCTTAGGGGGAAAGCTCTCAGCTTTTCCCCATTGAGAATGATATTTGCTGTAGGTTTTTCATAGATGGCTTTTATGATATTGAGGTATGAACCCTCTATCCCTATACTCTGAAGAGTTTTAATCAAGAAAGGATGCTGTACTTTGTCAAATGCTTTTTCTGCATCTATTGAGAGGATCATATGATTCTTGTTCTTTCTTTTGTTAATGTATTGTATCACGTTGATTGATTTGCAGATGTTGAACCAACCTTGCAGCCCAGGGATAAATCCCACTTGGTCATGGTGAATAATCCTTTTAATGTACTGTTGGATCCTATTGGCTAGTATTTTGGTGAGAATTTTTGCATCCATGTTCATCGAGGATATTGGTCTGTAATTCTCCTTTTTGATGGGGTCTTTGGGTTGGGGATGAAGGTAGTGCTGGCCTCATAAAATGAGTATGGAAGTTTTCCTTCCATTTCTATTTTTTGGAACAGTTTCAGGAGAATAGGTACTAATTCTTCTTTAAATGTCTGATAGAATTCCCCTGGGAAGCCATCTGGCCCTGGGCCTTTGTTTGTTGGGACATTTTTGGTGACTGCTTCAATTTCCTTAGTGGTTATAGGTCTGTTCAGGTTTTCTATTTCTTCCTGGTTCAATTTTGGTAGTTGATACATCTCTAGGAATGCACCCATTTCTTCCAGGTTATCTAATTTGCTGGCATAGAGTTGCTCATAATATGTTCTTATAATTGTTTGTATGTCTTTGGTGTTGGTTGTGATCTCTCCTCTTTCATTCATGATTTTGTTGATTTGGGTCCTTTCTCTTTTCTTTTTGATAAGTCTGGCCAGGGGTTTAGCAATCTTGTTAATTCTTTCAAAGAACCAGGTCCTAGTTTCGTTGATCTGTCCTACTGTTCTTTTGGTTTCTATTTCATTGATTTCTGCTCTGATCTTTATTATTTCTCTTCTCCTGCTGGGTTTAGGCTTTATTTGCTGTTCTTTCTCCAGCTGCTTTAGGTGTAGGGTTAGGTTGTGTATTTGAGACCTTTCTTGTTTCTTGAGAAAGGCTTGTATTGCTATATACTTTCCTCTCAGGACTGCCTTTGCTGCATCCCAAAGATTTTGAACAGTTGTGTTTTCATTTCCATTGGTGTCCATGAATTGTTAAAATTCTTCTTTAATTTCCTGGTTGACCCATTCATTCTTTAGTAGGATGCTCTTTAGCCTCCATGTATTTGAGTTCTTTCCGACTTTCCTCTTGTGATTGAGTTCTAGTTTCAAAGCACTGTGGTCTGAAAATATGCAGGGAATAATCCCAAACTTTTGGTACCGTTTGAGACCTGATTTGTGACCTAAGATGTGATCAATTCTGGAGAATGTTCCATGGGCACTGGAGAAGAATGTGTATTCTGTTGCTTTGGGATGGAATGTTCTGAATATGTCTGTGAAGTCCACTTGGTCCAGTGTGTCATTTAAAGTCTTTCTTTCCTTGTTGATCTTTTGCTTAGATGATCTGTCCATTTCAGTGAGGGGGGTGTTAAAGTCCCCCACTAGTACTGTATTGTTGTCAATGTGTTTCTTTGCTTTTGTTATTAATTGCCTTATGTAATTGGCTGCTCCTATGTTAGGGGCATAGATATTTACAATTGTTAGATCTTCTTGTTGGATAGACCCTTTAAGTAGGATATAGTGTCCTTCCTCATCTCTTATTACAGTCTTTGTTTTAAAATCTAATTTGTCTGATATAAGGATTGCCACCCCAGCTTTCTTTTGGTGTCCATTAGCATGGTAAATGGTTTTCCACCCCCTCACTTTCAATGTGGGGGTGTCTTTGGGTCTAAAATGAGTCTCTTGCAGGCAGCATATCGATGGGTCTTGGTTTTTAATTCCTATCTGATAGCCTGTGTCTTTTGATTGGGGCATTTAGCCCATTTACATTCAGGGTAACTATTGAAAGGTATGAATTTAGTGCCATTGTATTGCCTGTAAGGTGATTGTTACTGTATATTGTCTGAGTTCCTTTCTGGTCTGTGCTGCTTTTAGGCTCTCTGTTTGCTTAGAGGACCCCTTTCAATATTTCTTGGAAGGTTGGTTTCGTGTTTGCAAATTCCTTTAGTTTTTGTTTGTCCTGGAAGCTTTTTATCTCTCCTTCTATTTTCAATGACAGCCTAGCTGGATATAGTATTCTCAGCTGCATATTTTCCTCATTTAGTGCTCTGAAGATATCATTCCAGTCCTTTCTGGCTTGCCAGGTCTCTGTGGATAGGTCTGTTGCCAATCTAATGTTTCTACCATTGTAGGTTACAGATCTCTTCTCCCGAGCTGCTTTCAAGATTTTCTCTTTGTCTCTGAGACTCATAAGTTTTACTATTAGATGTCGGGGTGTTGACCTATTTTTATTGATTTTGAGAGGGGTTCTCTGTGCCTCCTGGATTTTGATGCCTGTTTCCTTCCCCACATTAGGGAAATTCTCTGCTATAATTTGCTCCATATACCTTCTGTCCCTCTCTCTCTTTCTTCTTCTTCTGGGATCCCGATTATTCTAATGTTGTTTCATCTTATGGTATCGCTTATCTCTCGAATTCTCCCTCGTGATCCAGTAGTTGTTTATCTCTCTTTTTCTCAGCTTCTTTATTTTCCATCATTTGGTCTTCTATATCACTGATTCTCTCTTCTGCCTCATTTATCATAGCAATTAGTGCCCCCATTTTTGATTGCACTTCATTAATAACCTTTGTGATTTCGATTTGGTTAGATTTTAGTTCTTTTATTTCTCCAGGAAGGGTTTCTCTCATAACTTCCATGCTTTTTTCAAGCCCAGCTCGTATCTTTAAATCATGATTCTGAATTCTAGGTTTGACATCACACTAATGTCCGTTTTGAGTAGGTCCCTGGCAGATGGTCCTACCTCTTTTCTTTTTGCTGAGGTGATTTTTTCATCTTGTCATTTTGTCCAGAGGAGAATAGATGAAAGAACAAAATGCTAACAGGTTAACAACATCCCCATCAAATATACTCTAAACAATCAGAAAAGACCTGAAACCAGGGGAAAAGAAAGGGAAAGAAAGAAAACAGAAAAAGAAAAAGATAAAAACAAACCAAAACAGAACAAAACAAAAAAACAGATTATGATCAAATATGATCAGGCTAGTGCATAGATCAGTACCCCACACTAGATTTTAGGTATATCTTGGTCTGTTAGAAGAAAGTGCCTCCTAAAATTTTAAGGAAAGAAAGACTTATATATGTACAAAATAAGGGTTGATACAATGAAAGGATGGAAGATGACTGTAATGATGAAAATTATAAAATATTTTATAAAAGGAATTGATAAGAAATTGTTTGAAAAAAGAAAGAAGAAGATTTAAAAAAAAAAAAGAAAGAAAAAAGGGAGAGAATGTGATCAGGCAGGATACTAGAACAAAGCCATACAGTAGTGATTTAGGGTATATTTTGATCTGTTAGAAGAAACTGTATCTCAAAATTTTAAAGAGAGAACAACTTATATATATATGCCAAAAATAAGGGTATCTACTATGAAGGGCTAGAATATGACTCTAAAAATGAAAAATAAAAATGTTTTTTTCAAAAAGGGATTGATAAGATGTTCATTGAAAAAGGGAAAAAGAAAAATTAAAAAAAAACAGTTAAAAAATTAACTTTGAAAAACTAATGATTCATGGTAAAAAAGCCATGAATTCTATGTGCAGTATTCCCCTAGCGCTGGAGTTCTGCCGTTCTCCTTGATCGGTAAACTTGGTCTTGGCTGGCTTTTTGTACGGATCTTCTGGGGGAGGGGCCTGTTGCCGTGGTTCCCAAATGTCTTTGCGGAGGCGGAATTGCCCCGCCCTTGCTGGTCCAGGCTAAGCAATCTGCTCGGGTTTGCTCTCAGGAGATTTTGTTCCCTGCAAGCTTTCAGTGCAGCTTTGGAGGACGAGAGTGAAAATGGTGGCCTCCCAATCTCCTCCTGGAGGAGCCGAGAAATTGGGGCCCTGCTCCTCAGTGCGCCCCCAGAGAAAAGCAGTCAGTCACTCCCGTGTCCCTGGTCTCTGGCTGCACTCCGTGCTCACCCGGCCTGTGACCAAGCGTTTCTATCTCTGGCACTTGACTCGGTGTGGAGTCTCCAAACCCAGCAGATCCCTGCGGTGCGCTCCTGCGACGCTCCTCCTGGGGGAGGAAGGGGAGTCTCCTCAGATCTGCCGCTTGTTGGGTCCCTGCTGGAGGAGCAGTGGCCTGACTGGGCTGCAGATGACAGTTTATGGCAACCCCGAGCTGAGAGCCCATGCCTCGCCTCCGTCTCTGCAGCCAGCTTCCCTGCTCCGATACCTGGGAGCTCTGCCGCACTCAGTCACCCCCGGTCTTTCTGTGACCCCGAGTGTCCTAAGACCACACTGTCCCACGAGGGTTCCACCCCCTGCTTAGCCACTGGAGTGAGGTCCCTCAGGGGAGCCGACTTCTAAAAGTTCCGATTTTGTGCTCTGCTGCTCTATCACTTGCCAGAAGCGGCCGAGGGAGGCCCCCTCCCCCGCCGTCTATCCTCCCGTATATTTCCTCGGATTCACTTCTCTGCATGTCCTACCTTCCAGTAAGTGGTCGCTTTTCTGTTCAGAGAATTGCTATTCTTCTCTTCGATCTCCTGTTGAGTTCGTAGGTGTTCAGAATGGTTTGATCCCTATTCAACTGAATCCTGAGACCAGATGAAATCCAGGTCTCCTACTCCTCTGCCATCTTGCTCCGCCCCCCCCAACTCTCCTACTTCTTATGCTATGCAGTAGTTATTACAAGCTTTCAGTGCTAAAATGGTAGCTATACACCTGAAAACTGAGGCTGGGTATAAGCTGGGCAAGTTTGAAAGACTAGCACCTGAATAGAATTCCAAGGTAGAAAAATAGGTCATTAGGAGACCTCAAATATGAGTGGGACATCTTTGAGAATCTGCATTTGTGGGATAAATTTGATCAGCAGTATTGCGGTGTTGATGGGGAAACATGGCCTGGAAATGGGAACAGATGCACACAATCTGGGGAAATCCATAGCCACAGTTTCTGATCCTGTGAGCTTACAACTTCTGCAGGCTCACAGTCATTTACCAGCAATTCTGAAATCTAGAAACCCCTAAAGACCCAGACTTAAAAATAAATTATTATTGAGGGGTGCCTGGATGGCTCAGTTGGTTAAGCATCTGTCTATGGCACAGGTCATGATCCCAGGGTCCTGGGATCAAGCACCACATTGGGCTCCCTGCTCAGCAGGGAGCCTGCTTCTCCCTCTGCCTGCAGCTCCCCCTGCTTGTGCTCTCTCTCTCTCTGTCAAATAAATAAATAAAATCTTTAAAAAAATTATTATTGAAATCTGACCTAAATGGATATGAGACTATATTGAAAGGCCTTATCCCACTTAGTTTGAAAATGCATACATTTTGCTGTATAAATAACAATGTAGTTGATTTTAAGTTGTTCTGGAGGTATTGTGTAATATCTGGTATATTTGCCTCCTATCTCCTTACCTTCCTAAAATCCAAAAAATTCTGAATTCTGAAACATATCCAGCCCCAAGGATTTCTGTTAAGGGATTGTGGACTTGTAAATAAATATCTTACCTGAAGGTCCCGCGTGGAATCAGCTTTCTTCTTGCCTTTTTATGGTTTTGGTTTCTCTTTCTAACATTACTTTTAATAATCCTGGTGCATATGTATTTTTACTATATGCTCTCAATTTTTTTTTCATGTTAGGGATATGGAAGATAGCCTCCAAGAGGACCCACAATAATCCTTGCCCTTGTATAATTTTCCCCTATATTAACTCAGAGCTGCTCTGTGTATGCATAGAGAATATGGTGAGGCTAGGCCATAAAAGACATTTCAGCTTCTGCCTTGGTTTCTTGGGTCCTTGGTTCTGGAGGAAGCCAGTAGCCATGGCATGAAGACATACAAGGAACTACAACAAGAGGCTCAAATGAAGAGGAACCAACCTGTCAACCATGTGAGTGACACACCTTGAAAGTGAATTCTCTAGTCCCAATTAAGCCTGTAGATAACTACAGCCTTGGTCAACACCTCCACTGGAACCTCATGAGACACTGAGTCACAACTGCCCAACCAAGCTTCTGCCATATACATGACCCACAGAAACTGCGAGAACAATAAATAACTGTTGTTTAACTGCTAAATTTTTGGGTGATTGGTTATGCAGAAATAGATCACTAATGCAATGAATGCTACTAATGAATTGTCAATTAATTCTAAAATGTCTACTGTTTGGAAATTGTTTTCTGCAGGGCCTCACACCAATGAATAGACTTAATGTGGTATTTGATCCCTGATTACATTTCCTGCATAATCGTATATGGACAAAATCTGGGATTTTACCATTTGTCATACATTGTATTTAAATTTTTTCCCCCTTTTCTTTCCCTTTTCCGCTTTGACAGAATTGCTGATATAATCTTATTTTCATGAAACTCCTTGTTGTGTGACTCTTCTGATTCTGGTCAAGAAATAATTTTGCGGGGCACCTGGGTGGCTCAGTTGGTTAAGCGACTGCCTTCGGCTCAGGTCATGATCCTGGAGTCCAGGGATCGAGTCCCGCATCGGGCTCCCTGCTCAGCAGGGAGTCTGCTTCTCCCTCTGACCCTCTTCCTTCTCGTGCTTTCTATCTCTCATTCTCTCTCTCTCTCAAATAAATAAAATCTAAAAAAAAAAAAAAGAAATAATTTTGCATCAATGATCTATTGCTATGTAACAAACCACTCAAAAACTCAGTTTTAAAACAATGACAATTTACAGATGGTCCCCTTATGATGATTGGACTTAAGTGTTTTTTTTTTTTTTTTTTTTTTTTTTACTTTATGGTGGTGTGACAGCAATATGCATTTGGTAGAAACTGTACTTTGAATTTTGAATTTTGATTTTTTTCCTGAGCTAGTGATATGTGGTATGAAATTCTTGTGAGACTGGGCAGCAGCAGCCAGCCATGGCTCCCCATCAGCAACAGGATCATAAGGGTCAAAGACCAATACTTACAACCATTCTGTTCTTCATTTTCAGTCTAGTGTTAGATAAATTACATGAGATATTCAACACTTTATTATAAAATAGGCTTTGTGTTAAATGAGTTTGTCCAACTGTAGGCTAATGTAAGTGTTCTGAGAGTGTTTTAGGTAGGCTAGGCTAAGCGAGGATATTTGGTAGGTTAGGTATGTTAAATGCATTTTGGACTTAACGATACTTTCAACTTAAAATAGGTTTATTAGGAGTAACTCTATTGTAAGTTGGGGAAGCTATGTACTGTTTCTTATGATTCTGTGGGTTGGCTGGGCAGTTCCTCTGCTATTCTTGGCCAGACTTCCTCATGGAGCTTTGTTCATCTGCTCAGTCTGCTGGAGCTGAGGATTCTAGATGATCTCACCATCATGTTTGGGACCTCAGCAGGGATAGTTGGAAAACTGAGACCTCTTTCTTCACATGATCTCTCATCAGTATTTGAACCCAAGGTTTTTTCCATGGTGACTGAGCCCTAAGAGAACACAGGTGGAAGCTACAAGGATTCTTGAGATCTAAGCTTTGGAACTTTCACAAGTATCACTTCTGTCACATACTAAAGGTCAAAGCAAGTCAGTAGGCTAGCTTAGATTCAAAGGAGTGGAGAAAGAGCCCCAGGTCTTTACTGAAGAAGGGGCAACATCACACTACAAAATAAACATAGGCTCAGGGAGAAGTGATTCCTTGGGGGACATTTTTATAATGATATACTACATGCTTCATTAGGAGAAATTATAAATATCAATTACAAGATTTCAGCAGCCTGGGTTCCTGAATACAGAACCAGAAGATCCAGGATGATCCATTCATCAAACATACGTAAATTAAGAATCTACTATGTGTTGGCCCTTGAAGCAAGAAACAGATTTTTTTTTGTCTCTTCAAATTCAGTCCTTTAGAATTAGGATATGAGTATTCTACATAGATAAAACATAGCAACAGATATTTCTCAAGTGCCTTCTGTGCTTAGAATTCTGCTATTTATCCCTGAGGTGTTTTGCTAGGAGATAAATATGGCAGCCTCTGTGAGTTATTGATGCTCTCTGCAGATGTGCCTATGGATCCCATACTCTTGGCCATAACATCTGCCCTCAGGGTGTTTGATAGGGCATCTGAGTCCTATTTGGCTCCACCTGTCTTTCTGTTATACACTCCACCATATGGCAAAGATGGTAGGATTGAACTCTCATGCCTTAAAATAATTGGAGTAGGTGTCAGAAGGAAGTTATGGAATTGTCTGTCTGTATTTTATGTGCAGAACGAAGTAGTGAGCGTTAGGTTACAGAGACCTGAATAAGATATGACATGGAATCATAAAGCAGGAAGAAACACAAGTCACCTAGCCATCCCTCTCATTTGACACATAAGAAAATTGAGACTCAGAGACATTAAATGACACATTCGTGCTAAAATATCTATTTAGCAACAGACCTGAAAATATAATCTAGGAATTCTGACTTGCTGTCTGATGTTCTTTCTGCTGGTGCCTTCCATCTTAAGACCTTATATCCATAAGGAAGATTAGTGACAATATCTAAAATTGATGGAGAATTAAGAGTGTCAAGCAGGGTGCTAAATTGGAGTTTATATATCCTCACAACAACTGAAAGAGTAGGTATTGTTAGTACTCCCATTTATGAAGTAGGAGAGCTTAACTAATTTTCCCAAATTCTAAGACTAAAAATTTCAGAGGCAGGTTCTTATTCAGGCATTCTTACCCCAGAGATCATCCTCGTAATCATTGTGCTAGTCCTACTATATGAATGATGCTGACAATAATGAAAAAGCCAGAGGAGGCTGGGAACCTGTTGAGGTTACATGGAAAATCTTTAGGTCCTGAGTAAGGTACTAGGCTGGAGACAGAGGACATGCACATCTTGGGTGTAGAACACAGAGCCTGGCTCATGGTAGAAGCCTAGGCTGAGTTTGAATGAATGTCCAAATATCCCATTTCCTGGTGAACCAACAAGTCAATAGATTACACATTATGGTTAGAATTTTTTTCTTGCACCAAAGACATTGCTGGTGGTAGTTTGGTCATGAATTAATTAAATATAATATAACTATTATATGGGATAGGTAATAAATCCTTGTTTTCATATTCCACTTTATAAATGATTATATTTGCGGTCCATTCATTTATTCATTCACTCGTTTCATTCAAGAAATTGAGCATCAGTTTTGTGCAAAACATTGTATTAGACACTGAGCCACTTCAGGGTCACTTTTGGAAGCTGGCTCTACCTTCCTTTTATTTTATCTTATTTTATTTTTAAAGATTTTATTTATTTATTTGACAGAGACAAAGCGAGGGAAGGAACACTAGCAGGGGGAGTGGGAGAGGAAGAAGCAGGCTTCCTGCTGAGCAGGGAGCCCAGTGCGGGGCCCTATCCCAGGACTCTAGGATCAGGACCTGAGCTGAAGTCAGACACTTAATGACTGAGACACCCAGGCGCCCCTCTACCTTCCTTTTAGCTCTGATTATGTCATCCTGTTTATCATGGCTCATGGCTTATGGTACTCCCTTTTCTTTCTTTCTTTCTTTCTTTCTTTCTTTCTTTCTTTCTTTCTTTCTTTCTTTCTTTCTTTCTTTCTTTCTTTCTTTCTTTCTTTCTTTCTTTCTTTCTTTCTTTCTCTCTCTCTCTCTCTTTCTTTTCTTTCTTTCCTTCCTTCCTTCCTTCCTTCTTTCTTTCTTTCTTTCTTTCTTTCTTTCTTTCTTTCTTTCTTTCTTTCTTTCTTTCTTTCTTTCTTTCTTTCTTTCTTTCTCTCTCTCTCTCTCTCTCTCTCTCTTTCTCTCTTTCTCTCTTTCTCTCTTTCTCTCTTTCTCTCTTTCTCTCTTTCTCTCTTTCTCTCTTTCTCTCTTTCTCTCTTTCTTTCTTTCTTTCTTTCTTTCTTTCTTTCTTTCTTTCTTACTTTTCTTAAGGTAACAACCAAAGTTTGATATTCTCTTTTAAGTTCAAAGCACATACAAAATTAGAGTCATATATCTCAAATGATTTTTGATTTGCTATTTTTTAAAGGATCCAAGAAAGAAGGAACACGTATGTGCCTTTGATTAATTTGAATGAAAAGGTCTTGTATTATTTGGAGTATAGCTCACTGATGTAACAAGTCTAATGATAGATAATGGCTAAAACATGAAATGTTTGTTTTTACTCATGTAAAATCCCAAATGGGTATTTCTGGTTAATAGGTGGATCTTTTCCAAGTAGTAATTCAGACATCTAGTTCCTCTCAAGGCAGTTGCACACATCCACATTAAGCTAGCAGAAGGTGGAAGAGTATGGAGGATGTCACAGATGTGAGAGTTTCATGGGCTAGACATGGAAGTGGCACCTATATTTCAGCTAACATTCAATGGACTAGAACTCAGCTACCTGGTCAAAACCTAACTGTGGGGGATCCTGGAAAAAGTACACCACTGCATGTCCAGAGAACAGAGGGAATAGTGGAAATGGGGAAAAGGGGGAAAGGACTGTGAAATCTTCTAACTGCACTTCTCTCTTAATTCATCAACCTTTCTTTAAACTTACCCAGTTCTTGAATTTCATATAAATATTTATAAATTTAAGTTTTTATTTTATAAAATTAAAAAAATTCTATTGTCAAGTTTCTTTTGAAATCATGTTCAACTCTTTTATTTTATAGATGAGAAATATGAGGTCTAGAGAGGTTAAATAACTTGCCTACCATCCCACAGCTTGTAGATGACAGAGCTAAGATTAAAGCTCAGGAGTTTCTTGATTTTCTAATGTATTTTTTAAAAGATTTTATTTATTTATTGAGTGAGAGAGTGAGAGGGAGAGCATGAGCAAGGGGGAAGGCACAGAAGCAAACTCCCTGCTGAGCAGGGACCCCCCCCCCAGGTGCGGGGCTCAATCCCAGGACCCCAAGATTATGACCAGAGCCAAAGGCAGATGCTTAACTGACTGAGCCACCCAGGTGCCCCTTTCCAAATCTTCCCAAGTTCTTATTATCTGTTTTATATTTTCACTTCCCACAGGACAGTTTGAATTCATTTTGTAGAAAGCTCGATATGAATATTATTTATTTATTTCACTTTTTTGTATTTCATTTTATTTTTCTTGTTCAAAGAGGTTCTCACTATAGCCTTTAGGTGGCACAAGTTAGCTAATCCAAGGCTGTTTTGTAGCTACAATAATTACAGAAGGTTCAAGTAGAGTTTATGGAAAACGGGAGCATTGAATAATAATTTAAACAAAGTAGACGTGTTATCAGCAAAGTCTTCTTGCATTTAGAATCAGTCTTCTGAATGAGTCTTTATGTGCAAGAGGCAAATGTTTGGAAGTTTTTCTAGGAGTCCTCTAACTCTTCTAGTGTCAGGAGTCACTAGGAATAAATGACTCTTGGGATAGATTTTGTGATAAGAATTGGAATTGGAGAAGGCTTTCTGAAGTGGATAGAATATAAAGCCGGGAGATAGGAGGCCTCAGTTTTCCACGAATTCCTAAATATTCAGGATAAGTTTTCTATTGATTGGCTTATGCTATTTATTGTGGATCTGCATAGCATTTGCTAATGCTGTTTGCCTCACTAGGGTGTTCTGAAGACCTATAAATTGATGTCCAGAAAGTATTTTACGTACCACTGTAGGATGGTACTGCAGCACAATTGTTTACCTTTGTTAGGGCAATAGCAATGATTTCTGGAATTGAATTTTCCCGCTTGATTTTCTTTTTCTCATTCTTATCTCTGGAGGGATTGTAAACTCCTTTCCCAAGGCCAAGGAGAAGTGGTATTTACCCAGTGCCTCTTAGGTTGACCAGCACTCTGGCAGTCAGTGTGAGTAATCCTAGGAAAATCTACTCTTTCCTGAGATCTAATTCAGTTCTGACGACAATATTTAGCTAAGAAAAAAAAAATCACATACAGAAGAAGCAATTTCAAATCAAAACACTGAGTGATTATGTGAATAATTAGTCCCTCTGCTGTGAGCATGTGCAAACAGCCATCATACACCACATAGGTGAAAATCTGTTGAATTGAGAAAGGAGATGATGAAATTTTCCTCTACTATTCACCTAGAATGTGCTTGTTGGCTTTACTGTCTCTAATTTTCCAAGTTCTATGATTTTATAAAGAGTATTGGAATCTGACTTGGAGTTTGAATATGCTAACTTCATTTCTCCTGACAATGTCTGTTGCTAGGTTTATCTAATAATATGAAGTAGGCAAAGCTAACTGTTGGTGTTCTTGGATTCAGCATTGTGAGTCCTTTCTCTTTTTGGGTGGTATTCCTATCCTTAGCTCATTCCCAGCACCTAAAGTCTTCTTGTTGTCTTCCCATTATTCCTCACAAAATCTACTCTGTCAACCTTCACAGTAAGGCATATGTAACTGATGCCAGCCTCAACTGTTCCTGATATCCACCAAGTTTTAAATTTTAACTCATCTCAGCCATTTTGTAAAAATGTACACATGGTCATTATAAAAATTCAAATGATATAGATAAGCACATCCTAATTTCTATTTCCCTAAGTTTCCACTATAAACACTTTCATGAAAATTCTTCCTTATACATTTATATATGCATACATATGTACAAAAATGGGATATGAGGTTTTGTGGTGAAATTGAAGTCCTCCAAAGGTTAGCCTATTCCAACAACTATGTAATTTGCTTTGCCTACAGGAAAGACACCTTGCATAACAGGCTCAGGAACTTAAAATACATTGTATCCAATTATCCTCTGTGAGTTGATAATATATCTATCTTTCAAATATTCTGAAATGTGAAAGATTATTTTTGATGATCCATTTCTATTTTGGGACATCTTATTGTACAATTTTTGATAGGAGAGAATGGACACCTGCATTTGGCTTTTAGTGCCCCAGTAGGAAAAATCACAAGTATGGTTCCTATTGACTCCTTGAGGGAAAAGGGTTAGAAAATTTTGGGTATGAGTCACTGAAAAAATGATTAAAAACATTTTGATTCTAGTCCATTGGTGTAGTCACTATTATCTCTTCTAGAACAAAGTTTGATATCTTGAAACTACATTAAGGCTTCTATACTATTCCCCTATTAAATTTCAAAACTTTATTTAAATTTTTATATGGAAATATCTTCTGTACAATGTAGAATTCTGTACACTTGATCTCTTGAATACTTTTCTCCCACTCCAAATACCTGCCAATCATTTTCTTCATCTTTCAGGTTTAGATTTTTACTTTCTCTTATCCTTATTCTAATCTGGACTAGCATTTTTTTCTTCTTGTTTCCATTCTGAAGAATAGGGTTTTTCATCCAAGATAAACCATTAACTAATTAAACAGGTAAACCTTTTAGTAGTGTGCCTAGTATATTTCCAGGTACTGTAAAGGTTATGAGAAGATACAGTGTTGCTTAGTGGTTTAGCACTGAATTTTCAACTCAGGTTGCATGGGTTTGTACACCTGTTTTACTAGCTGTGTTAACATGGGCACTTTTTCTTCTGTGAAGATGACAGTAAGAGTAATTCCATCAAAGATTGTTGATATAATTAATAGAAATAATCTACATAAACCATTGAGCCCGGTACCTGGTACATAATAGTCAATAGATGTTATTATTTTTTACTTATAATTCTTATTCTTCATTATTATTAAAGAGTGTTTAACATGAAGACTGTCCCAAGGAAATACATGGTTTAGCTGAATTAATATTCATATATAAAACCACAAAGAACAGAATAAAGTAACAAAATTGAGTGATGTAGATTGTGAAATTGGCAGTAGAAATTATAACTAAGGAGGAGTTCATGAAGAATGTAGGGATTTAGCTGAAACTTGAAAGGTGGGTTGTCTGCAAAGAAGAAAGAGAGACAAAATTCCCTTGTGTAGACAATATGTGTTAAGGTTAGTTTTTCTTGAATATTAAGACTTGGAATCCTTCCCTCTTTTATGGATAAGCTACTTCTAGAGGTAGATTCTGGCAAGACCAGGGAATACCATAACTTCAAGGCCCCAGGGTTTGATGAATATGTCCTGTGGGGATTAACAGAGCAGATGAATGAGTAACAGAAAAGGTAATTAAGCAATATGATAGGACAGACTGTGGCCTAACAATGATTAATGGGATGGCTCAGGTGACTACTGAGGCACAAGGCAGAACTGAGAGCTCTTGGTGTACCAGAGAAGTGTCATTAATCAGCATTATATCATGCTTGAGAGTAGTTTATTGAAATTATAAAATAGGTACTTAAAATAACATTAAAAGCACAATTTTAAACATGCACAATTGATTCTAGTGAAATCCTACGCCAGAAATGAATTCCAACCTTTCAGAGGACAGTACCCCAAGAAAAAGAAAAAAAAAAACCTATGCTCCTCAAAGCTGAAAGTAGCCCATTGACACAGTGTGGCCCTGCCAACTTTACCTTCTTAAAACCGTTCTTTTCATTGGAAACCACAGTAGAGACCAGCAAAAACAGAAACGAAATTTTGGCAGTGCTTCTTCCTGCCTCATGTGCCTTGTAATGTCGCCCAAGCTGTCAGCCAAGGCTGGCTGTTTCTTCCACACCAGATCGCCAGGGACTGTGTAAAGGAAGGGGTTCTGGACAATGCACAAGCATCTGTTGAATTGGGGACAATCTATTGCAACTACACATCAAAGAAAAAAGATGGAGTTTGGGAGTTGATGGTCCAGAAAAGAGATCAGGTCTTTCACCTTGAGCTGCTATTGTGGGTTCATCCCAGCAGGAGTACAGTTCAGCATCTAACGTTGAAAATCAAGTAGTTAGATAAGAGGTCAACATCCAGAGTCAGATTTGGGTTGCTACTTGGGAACTCAGGATCTAGAGAAGAGCTAAAGTTTAGAGAAGGCTTTTGGACAGAGGAGGGAAGAAGAAGCCAGGTAGTACAGAGTTGAGGCACTTGACAAGGCCCAAAGAGGTGCCTAGAATATTAGGCCGTCAGAAGCTAGGAAAGAGGCATGAATACGTTCTCCCTCAGAACAACCAGAAGGAACCAAACCTTGCTGATGCCTTGATTTTGTACTTTTGGCTTCCAGAACTGAGAGAATAAATTTCTATTGTTTTAAGCTACCAAGTCTGTGGTAATTTGTTACAGCAGCAACAGAGAACTAACAGTCTTGGCGAGCTTGCCTCAAGAAGCAATTCTGAGTTAAGGGGTTCAGAAACTTGCTAACTTGCTGAACTTAGTATCTAGTAATAAGCCTCTACAGTTCACTCTGGCAGTCTGGGTTTCTGAGGCCAAAGCAGAAGGGTTTGATATGGATGAATGGATGGATCACTCTGCCAGTTTTACTGCAGACCATTTTTTTTTCTGAAATGGGTGGAAGCCTTTTATTCACAACTCACACCTACCCGCTTGCTCTGATAGCTGTCAAGTGGATGAGTTTAACTACTTTGATGAATAATTAAAATACCAACTTAAAATGCAAAGTTTTTTTTTTCATCTGTTAAAAGAGCACAATTCTATAAACCACAGACAAGTGCTCCGAGCTCTGGTTTCATTAATTTATTCATTAAAAGATATAATAAGCACATTCAAGGTCTCTGCCTTCCTGGGATTCACATTTCATGGGGTCCTTCCATTTAGTTCAGTAAACTTCATTTGACTTAGTTTACTCTTCCTTCGAGTTCCTCTCAATTGATGTATAAAGATCCAGTCTTGCAAAATGGATAAGAAAGAGGATGACGATTTTACAGAAGGATCCTTTGCTTCATGAAAAGATTATATACATGGTTCATTCATTCATTTTTGCGAACATTTATTAAAAACCCTTGTGGCAGATACCTTTCAGTGCCCGGGGGATACAAGAATGAACAAGGCAAACTTCCCTCATCAAACTTACTTCTTTTTTTTTTTTTTAAGATTTTATTTATTTAATTGACAGAGAGAGAGAGACAGAGAGAGGGAACACAAGCAGGGGGAAGCGGGAGAGGGAGAAGCAGGCTTCCCGCCGAGCAGGAAGCCCGATGCGGGGCTTGATCCCAGGACCCTGGGATCATGACCTGAGCCGAAGGCAGTCGCCTAACCAACTGAGCCACCCAGGCACCCCTCAAGCTTACGTCTATTGGGAGAGACAGACACTGAACAGATAAACCAATTATATGAATGAATAAACATATAATATAATGCCAAACAATAATAAGTATATGAAGAAGTCCCTTGTCCTTCAATTCCTGGATATATTTTGACAGGATGTTTCTATCATTTATGACTTTTTTTTTCCTCCAAGGAACCTTGGTTCCTCTAAAGGCAACAACTTCCATTTGAACTCCTGGTTTCCACTCTTGAATGCAAATCTGTCCTTCATCCAGCAGCCAAAGTGATACTTCTAAAGTACAAACCAAGTCATTTCCCCCTTGGCTTTGACCTTCAGTGGCTTCTCTTGCACTTAGAATGGAATCCAGACTCCTGCAAAGTCTTTCATTATCTGGCCCTGACAACTTAGAACTTCATTTCATGCCAGTTGCCCCTCTGCTCACTTGTTCAGCCACATTGCTTTTCTCTCCTTTCCTTGAGTACCCACACAGGTAACTTCCTCTATCTGCAATGCTTTTCACTCCCTCCCCTTTCAGAAGGTCCCTCCCGTAATTCCCTATCACAGCATCTATTACAGACTGGAAATATATTTTTATTTGTTTTGTACTTGCATCCTGCCGGTCTTCCCCTGACTTTACTCATTTGAAACCCCCTGAGGGGCTGGGATTACAGTTGTGGACCTAGAACCCAGCCCAGCACTTGGCACATAGAAACTATAGGCAAATATTTGTTGGACAAATTTTAAAAAAATGGGAAATGCAGTTGTGAGTAAGTTCCAAGCTTTAAAGAAATCAACCCATTGCAAAGAATTACTTAAATTATTCTTATATTAAATTGTATTGCTTTATACATGTGTTATCTTCTAGTCCTTTTGTGCCTATGGTTGTAGGTCCAGAAAGGAGAAAGTTTACTGGGGGTTAGGTGATTTGTCGCCTTCAGACGTACTTTTATGTTCCTTCCCAGCAACAATATATTGGTTAACAAATAGAAGACAGCCATCTAATAAATATGACTGGCTGTTGACTGAATGTATTACTAATAAAATAGGAGATAAATGAGATCATTCTTCAATAAGTTCTAGTAAACAGGTCCCCAGTTTATGAGTATTCAATCTACCAGTAACCTTTAACACAACTAAAGATTACTGTCCCCTTTTTCAACCAGGTGGTTTCATCTTCCTTCGCACTATAGAAATTGTAGGTGCTCTTAATGCTGCTTGAAGGAAGAGATGCCCACAAAGCCAATTCCTCTCTCAGTAAAGTCAAAGTTAGAAATCACTATTGCTTCATGTCCAACATGCACCAGAGCTGGTGGCTCAGAAATGGCTGGTAAAGTCTCTGCCTCCTAGAAGAAGACTAGGGTTTGGTGGCTTGGTGTCATAGCTTTACCCATGCCATAGTTCAGTACCCTCATACATTAAGTAGGATTTGTGGGCTGATCTGGAAACCTAATAGCCCTTCATGGCATTGTTTTAAAGGAAGAATGCAACCAGAGTGCCAGATAATAAATCTTCAAGGAAAAATTTAGAACTTAATTCACCCACAAAGTAAGAATGAACTTCACTTTTTTTATTCTCTGGAGAGAATCTGAAACCATTTTTTTTGGAGATACTGGGCCAATTTAGCTAATGGCCAAGAACACTTGATTTTTCTATTTTCTGAATTTTCTATAATGAATATGTTCTTTTTATTAAGAAAAAATATTTTTAGATGAAAGCAAAGACATACAGGGAATACAATGGCATAAGTATCATAAATGACATAGAGATCCATCACAGTGGAGGTGAGGATAGGAAATGTGCATACTGCTGGGAATCACTCACACATGATGCTAGAGCTCTCAGTCTCAGCCTGAAGAGGAATGGACGTGAATGAGTAGATTCAAAACCAGAGTTTACACTGATGTGAACAGCTTCTGTTTGAACTCCTGGTTTCCATTCTTGAATGCAAATCTATCCTTCATCCAGCAGCCAAAGTGATATTTCTAAAGCATAAACCAGGTCATTTCCCCCTTGGCTTTGACCTCAGCTTTGACCCTTCCCTTTGGAAGATGAGTCTAACTCTTGAAAGCATATTATATTCTCTGTTGGACAGTGTAGAGGGTGGCCAGAGAATGCATTTGCAGTCCAAATTAGAAATTGTCAGATTGTCATGTAAAAACCAACCTGGACCCACTTTCTTCTCCTCATTTCTGTTCTAGGGCTGCTAAAGTCCAGATACTGCCAGTTTATTCTAGGCTTCTGCTGTTTCCATCATTTATTCTAGATATTCAGAGAAGGAGTAAAAGTAAGTCACATAAAATCCTCTTCTGGGGAAACTGCTGATTCATAAATTGTAGAGAATTAAGAACATTTTTAATAGTTTGCATATGTTTGGCACTTTATAATCTACCAAGTGTTTTCTTTTAGAAATTAAAGAAAATTAAATGTGGTAAATACACAAAACAAAAAATTTTTCATCTAACCAGTTTTAGGTGTATAGTCCAGTAATATTCAATATATTCAAATTGTTGTGCAGCCATCACCACCCTCCATCTCTATAACTTTTCTCATCTTGCAACACGGGAACCCTGCACCCATTACACAACAATTTATCAAGTGTTTTTTTTTCTTGTATATTATTTCATATTTCATGCTTTTCTCTATAGCCCTGAAAGTGAGAGGGAAGATATTATTAGCTCTGTAGAGCACAGTGGTTAATGGGGAAGGCCTTGGAATAAGGCTATCTGGCTTAAACTTCACTCATTAAGTATTAATTGTTAACAATATAGAGCCTGTGTTCTGAGATTGTTGTGAGGATTACACAGGGTTATTCATAAAGTGTTTAGAACATTGTAAACACAGAAATGCTGGCTATATTCGCCCACATTTTGCAGATAAGAAAAGTAAGACTCCCGGGTGCCTGGGTGGCTTAGTTGGTTGAGTGTCTGACTCTTGGTTTTGGCTCAAGTTATGATCTCAGGGTTGTGAGATCAAGCCCAGTGATGGGCTCTGTGCTGGGTATGGAGCCTGCTTAAGATTCTCTCTCTCCCTCTGCCCCTCCCCACTTGTGTTCTCTCTCTCAAATAAAAGAATAAAAAATCTCAAAAAAAAAAGTAAGACCCAGAGAACTCAAGCAATTTACCTAAACCCACAAAATTAACAAATGGCAAGTGGAAACCTAAGCTGTGTTTGATTTAGTGTTCTTTCCTTTCTATCAGTCAAGAATTAGTCAAGTCTTAGCGCACAACCAACATAAGCAGCATGCAATAGTCCAGATTTTAGGCTAGCAAAAGGAAATGATTTCACTTGAGCCCTATTTTATGATTTTTTAAAAAAGTAGGCTCCATACCCAGCATGGGGCCCAATGCAGGGCTTGAACACAGGACCCTGAGATCAAGACCTGAGCTGTTATCAAAAGTCAGATGCTTAACCAACTGAACGACCCAGTCACCCTTATGTTTTGACTTTAGAGTCAAAGCCTTGCAAACTTCCTTACCAGTCTTGGAATACCATCGGAGATACTACACATGATCTTAAGGCATGTTGGGAATCCAGGAAAGCAAAAACTAGGGATGCGGAAGTTAGAGGAAAGGTGGATGAAGGTCAAATAGGAGTGAGGTAAATTTAGTCCAGTTCTCAGCTAGGTACTAGAGGCCCAAAGGGAGCTTCTTTTGAGTGGACTGGCATAGGGAATGATTTTGAACTGCAGAATAGCAATGGTGAAGGAACCAAGCAAAGCTATGTTAAGAAGCCATTCTCAAAATAAGGTGAGAAATAGGATAGATTCCAGACCTAGGCACATGTGTGTGTGTGTGTGTGTGTGTGTGTGTGTGTGTGTGTGTGTGTGTGTGTGTGTGTGTACCTGGGATTTAAGGCAGGATTCTCTCCTCACCTTCCTGCCCTACTCTATACTAGTGCCCTGGGAATGTGGGGGAAATAGCAGAACCCTTCCTGTCCCAAGAGTGGTTAGGCAGAAAGGGGCAGAAAAGTGATCTGGTCATCTTCTACTTTAGGGATTGCTGAGGAGAAAGAAGTTCTGTGATTAATAACACCAGGAAAGTGCCTGAGGCTTAGCTTTAAGGCATAAGATCCTTACCATTTATTTCCAGATTCCACTGGTGCTGGACTTAAAGGATCTTACGTATAGTGTCTCTGGTGGCAAGGTGGGGAAGTCTTTGTATAGCTGGATGCATCCTTCAGAGCTGGCCAGAGGCTAGGATAGGACAGAAGATAATGTGGGTAAGATTTGCAAGATGAGCTACCTACTTCCTTATCCTATTTCCTGTTTTTCCCTCAGGGACCATCTTCATCAAACACCAATCTCCTCCCCACCGCAACCCCCCTTTTTTCTAGTACTTCTAACCTCTTCTCCATGGCACATTCTTTTTGTGTATAAGCATGTACAAGTCTCTCATATAACTAAAAATCAAAGAAACAAAACCAACAAAATAGCCCCTCATCCTCAGCTCCCTGTTTCCTCTGGTTACTGCTCTTGATTCTTGACTATCTTCATTGTCATATATGCTTCCAACTCCTTCTTTCCACGAAAAGGCTGATGTAAAAAGCCACACAGTTATCTGCAATCCCTAATCCCATGGCTACTCTTTCTCCTTTTTTTTGTTATGTTAATCACCATACATTACATCATTAGTTCTTGATGTAGTGTTCCATGATTCATTGTTTGTACATAACACCCAGTGCCCCACGCAGAATGTGCCCTCTTTAATACCCATCACCAGGCTAACCCATCCCCCCACCCCCTTCCCCTCAAGAACCCTCAGTTTGTTTTTCAGAGTCCATCATCTCTCATGGTTTGTCTCCCCCTCCGATTTACTCCCCTTCATTCTTCCCCTCCTGCTATCTTCTTCTTTTTCTTTTTTCTTAACATATGTTGCATTATTTGTTTCAGAAGTACAGATCTGTATTCAACAGTCTTGCACAATTCACAGTGCTCACCATAGCACATACCCTCCCCAATGTCTATCACCCAGTGACCCCATCCCTCCCACCCCCCACCACTCCAGCAACCCTCAGTTTGTTTCCTGAGATTAAGAATTCCTCATATCAGTGAGGTCATATGATACATGTGTTTCTCTGATTGACTTATTTCACTCAGCATAACACCCTCCAGTTCCATCCATGTCGTTGCAAATGGCAAGATCTCATTCCTTTTGATGGCTGCATAATATTCTTTATCCAAACATCTTCTTTATCCATTCATCTGTCGATGGACATCTTGGCTCTTTCCACAGTTTGGCTGTTGCGGACATTGCTGCTATAAACATTGGGGTGCACGTACCCCTTCGGATCCCTACATTTGTATCTTTGGGGTAAATACCCAGTAGTGCAATTGCTGGATCGTATGGTAGTTCTATTTTCAACTGTTTGAGGAACCTCCGTACTGTTTTCCAGAGTGGAGGCACCAGCTTGCATTCCCACCAACAGTGTAGGAGGGTTCCCCTTTCTCTGCATCCCCGCCAACATCTGTCGTTTCCTGACTTGTTCATTTTAGCCATTCTGACTGGTGTGAGGTGGTATCTCATTGAGGTTTTGATTTGGATTTCCCTGATGCCGAGCAATGTTGAGCACTTTTTCATGTGTCTCTTGGCCATGTGGATGTCTTCTTTGGACAAATGTCTGTTCCTGTTTCTGCCCATTTCTTGATTGGATTCTTTGTTCTTTGGGTGTTGAGTTTGATAAGTTCTTTATAGATTTTGGATACTAGCCCTTTATCTGATATGTCATTTGCAAATATTTTCTCCCATTCTGTCGGTTGTCTTTTGGTTTTGTGGACTGTTTCTTTTGCTGTGCAAAAGCTTTTTATCTTGATGAAATCCCAATAGTTCATTTTTGCCCTTGCTTCCCTTGCCTTTGGCGATGTTTCTAGGAAGAAATTGCTGCGGCTGAGGTCGAAGAGGTTGCTTCCTGTGTTCTCCATTAGGATTTTGATGGACTCCTGTCTCACGTTTAGGTCTTTCAACCATTTGGAGTCTATTTTTGTGTGTGGTGTAAGGAAATGATCCAGTTTCATTCTTCTGCATATGGCTGTCCAATTTTCCCAACACCATTTGTTGAAGAGACTGTCTTTTTTCCTTTGGACATTCTTTCCTGCTTTGTCGAAGATTAGTTGACCATAGAGTTGAGGATCCATTTCTAGGCTCTTGATTCTGTTCCATTGATCTGTGTGTCTGTTTTTGTGCCAGTACCATATTGTCTTGATGATGACAGCTATGTAATAGAGCTGGAAGTCCGGAATTGTGATGCCGCCAGCTTTGCTTTTCTTTTTCAACATTGCTCTGGCTATTCGGGGTCTCTTCCGTTTCCATACAAATTTTAGGATTATTTGTTCCATTTCTTTGAAAAAAGTGGATGGTATTTTGATGCGGATTGCATTGAATGTGTAGATTGCTCTAGGTAGCATTGACATCTTCACAATGTTTGTTCTTCCAATCCATGAGCATGGAATGTTTTTCCATTTCTTTGTGTCTCCCTCAATCTCTTTCAAGAGTATTTTATAGTTTTCTGAGTACAGATCCTTTGCCTCTTTGGTTAGATTTATTCCTAGGTATCTTATAGTTTTGGATGCAATTATAAACGGGATCGACTCCTTGATTTGTCTCTCTTCTGTCTTGTTGTTGGTGTATAGGAATGCCACTGATTTCTGTTCATTGATTTTATATCCTGCCCCTTGACTGAATTCCTGTATGAGTTCTAGCAGTTTTGGGGTGGAGTCTTTTGGGTTTTCCACATACAGTATCATATCATCTGCAAAGAGTGAGAGTTTGACTTCCTCTTTGCCAATCTGGATGCCTTTGATTTCTTTTTGTTGTCTGATTGCTGTAGCTAGGACTTCTAATACTATGTTGAATAGCAGTGGTGATAGTGGACATCCTTGCCGCGTTCCTGACCTTAGGGGAAAAGCTCTCAGCTTTTCCCCATTGAGAATGGTATTCGCTGTAGGTTTTTCATAGATGGCTTTTATGATATTGAGGTATGAACCCTCTATCCCTATACTCTGAAGAGTTTTGATCAAGAAAGGATGCTGTACTTTGTCAAATGCTTTTTCTGCATGTATTGAGAGGATCATATGATTCTTGTTCTTTCTTTTGTTAATGTATTGTATCATGTTGATTGATTTGCAGATGTTGAACCAACCTTGCAGCCCAGGGATAAATCCCACTTGGTCATGGTGAATAATCCTTTTAATGTACTGTTGGATCCTATTGGCTAGTATTTTGGTGAGAATTTTTGCATCCATGTTCATCGAGGATATTGGTCTGTAATTCTCCTTTTTGATGGGGTCTTTGGGTTGGGGATGAAGGTAGTGCTGGCCTCATAAAATAAGTTTGGAAGTTTTCCTTCCATTTCTATTTTTTGGAACAGTTTCAGGAGAATAGGTACTAATTCTTCTTTAAATGTCTGATAGAATTCCCCTGGGAAGCCATCTGGCCCTGGGCCTTTGTTTGTTGGGACATTTTTGGTGACTGCTTCAATTTCCTTAGTGGTTATAGGTCTGTTCAGGTTTTCTATTTCTTCCTGGTTCAATTTTGGTAGTTGATACATCTCTAGGAATGCACCCATTTCTTCCAGGTTATCTAATTTGCTGGCATAGAGTTGCTCATAATATGTTCTTATAATTGTTTGTATGTCTTTGGTGTTGGTTGTGATCTCTCCTCTTTCATTCATGATTTTGTTGATTTGGGTCCTTTCTCTTTTCTTTTTGATAAGTCTGGCCAGGGGTTTAGCAATCTTGTTAATTCTTTCAAAGAACCAGGTCCTAGTTTCGTTGATCTGTTCTACTGTTCTTTTGGTTTCTATTTCATTGATTTCTGCTCTGATCTTTATTATTTCTCTTCTCCTGCTGGGTTTAGGCTTTATTTGCTGTTCTTTCTCCAGCTGCTTTAGGTGTAGGGTTAGGTTGTGTATTTGAGACCTTTCTTGTTTCTTGAGAAAGGCTTGTATTGCTATATACTTTCCTCTCAGGACTGCCATTGCTGCATCCCAAAGATTTTGAACAGTTGTGTTTTCATTTCCATTGGTGTCCATGAATTTTTTTAATTCTTCTTTAATTTCCTGGTTGACCCATTCATTCTTTAGTAGGATGCTCTTTAGCCTCCATGTATTTGAGTTCTTTCCGACTTTCCTCTTGTGATTGAGTTCTAGTTTCAAAGCACTGTGGTCTGAAAATATGCAGGGAATAATCCCAAACTTTTGGTACCGGTTGAGACCTGATTTGTGACCTAAGATGTGTTCAATTCTGGAGAATGTTCCATGGGCACTGGAGAAGAATGTGTATTCCATTGCGTTGGGATGGAATGTTCTGAATATGTCTGTGAAGTCCACTTGGTCCAGTGTGTCATTTAAAGTCTTTCTTTCCTTGTTGATCTTTTGCTTAGATGATCTGTCCATTTCAGTGAGGGGGGTGTTAAAGTCCCCCACTAGTACTGTATTGTTGTCAATGTGTTTCTTTGCTTTTGTTATTAATTGCCTTATGTAATTGGCTGCTCCCATGTTTGGGGCATAGATATTTACAATTGTTAGATCTTCTTGTTGGATAGACCCTTTAAGTAGGATATAGTGTCCTTCCTCATCTCTTATTACAGTCTTTGTTTTAAAATCTAATTTGTCTGATATAAGGATTGCCACCCCAGCTTTCTTTTGGTGTCCATTAGCATGGTAAATGGTTTTCTACCCCCTCACTTTCAATGTGGGGGTGTCTTTGGGTCTAGAATGAGTGTCTTGCAGACAGCATATCGATGGGTCTTGTTTTTTAATCCAATCTGATAGCCTGTGTCTTTTGATTGGGGCATTTAGCCCATTTACATTCAGGGTAACTATTGAAAGGTATGAATTTAGTGCCATTGTATTGCCTGTAAGGTGACTGTTACTGTGTATTGTCTGTGTTCCTTTCTGATCTATGCTGCTTTTAGGCTCTCTCTTTGCTTAGAGGACCTCTTTCAATATTTCTTGGAGGGTTGGTTTCGTGTTTGCAAATTCCTTTAGTTTTTGTTTGTCCTGGAAGCTTTTTATCTCTCCTTCAATTTTCAATGAGAGCCTAGCTGGATATAGTATTCTTGGCTGCATATTTTCCTCATTTAGTTCTCTGAAGATATCATGCCAGTCCTTTCTGGCCTGCCAGGTCTCTGTGGATAGGTCTGTTGCCAGTGTAATATTTCTACCATTGTAGGTTACATATCTCTTCTCCCGAGCTGCTTTCAGGATTTTCTCCCTGTCTCTGAGTCTCGTAAGTTTTACTAGTAGATGTCGGGGTGTTGACCTATTTTTATTGATTTTGAGAGGGGTTCTCTGTGCCTCCTGGATTTTGATGCCTGTTTCCTTCCTCACATTAGGGAAGTTCTCTGCTATTATTTGCTCCAATATACTTTCTGCTCCTCTCTCTCTTTCTTCCTCTTCTGGGATCCCAATTATTCTAATGTTGTTTCGTCTTATTGTATCGCTTATCTCTCGAATTCTGCCTTCGTGATCCTGTAGTTGTTTATCTCTCTTTTTCTCAGCCTCTTTATTTTCCATCATTTGGTCTTCTATATCGCTGATCCTCTCTTCTGCCTCATTTATCCTAGTAGTTAGTGCCCCCATTTTTGATTGCACCTCATTAATAGCCTTTTTGATTTCGACTTGGTTAGATTTTAGTTCTTTTATTTCTCCAGAAAGCGTTTCTCTAATGACTTCCACGCTTTTCTCAAGCCCAGCTAGAATCTTTAAAGTCATGATTCTGAACTCTAGGTCCGACATCGTACTAATGTCCGTATTGCGTAGGTCCCTGGCTGACAGTACTACCTCTTGTTCTTTTTGCTGAGGTGATTTTTTCATCTTGTCATTTTGTCCAGAGGAGAATAGATGAATGAGAGAACAAAATGCTAACAGGTTAACAATGTCCCCAGGAAATATACTATATACAAATCAGAAAAGACCTGAAACCGGGGGAAAAGAAAGGGAAAGAAAGAAAAAAGAAAGAGAAAAGAAAGAAAAAAAATAAAACAAAAAGAAAAATATAAAAACAAAAACAGAACAATACAAAAAAAAACAGAATATGATCAAATATGATCAGGCTAGTGCATAGATCAGTGCCACACACTAGATTTTGGGCGTATTTTGGTCTGTTAGAAAAAGGTCCCTTCTAAAATTTTAAAGGAAGAAAGACTTATATATGTACAAAATAAGGGTTGATACAATGAAGGGATGGAAATGACTGTAAAGATGAAAATTATAAAAGATTTTATAAAAGGAATTGATAAGATAAGAAGTTGTTTGAAAAAAGAAAGAAGAAGATTAAAAAAAAGGGAGAGAATGTGATCAGGCAGGAGACTAGAACAAAGCCATACACTAGTGATTTAGGGTATATTTTGATCTGTTAGAAGAAACTGTATCTCAAAATTTTAAAGAGAGAACAACTTATATATATATGCCAAAAATAAGGGTAACTACTATGAAGGGATAAAATATGACTTTAAAAATGAAAAATAAAAAATGTTTTTTTTTAAGAGGGATTGATAAGATGTTGGTTGAAAAAGGGAAAAAGAAAAATTAAAAAAAAAAACAGTTAAAAAAATTAACTTTGAAAAACTAATGAATCATGGTAAAAAAAAAAAAAAGCCATGAATTCTATGTGCAGTATTCGCCTAGCGCTGGAGTTCTCCCGTTCTCCTTTGATCGGTAAACTTGGTCTTGGCTTGCTGGCTGTTTGTGGTGATCTTCCAGGGAAGGGGCCTGTTGCCGTGGTTCTCAAATGTCTTTGCTGGAGGCGGAATTGCCCCGCCCTTGTCGGTCAGGGCTAAGCAATCTGCTGGGGTTTGCTCTCAGGAGCTTTTGTTCCCTGCAAGCTCTGGTACAGCTTTGGAGGACCAGGGTGAAAATGGTGGCCTCCCAATCTCCACCCGGAGGAGCCGAGAACTCGGGGCCCCGCTCCTCAGTGCGCCCCCACAGAAAAGCAGTCACTCCCATCTCCCTGGTCACTGGCCGCACTCTGTGCTCACCCGGCCTGTGATCGAGCGTTTCTATCTCTGGCACCTGACCCCGTGTGGAGTCTCCCAACCCAGCAGATCCCTGCGGTGCACTCCCGCACCACTCCTCCCGGGGGAGGAAGGGGAGTCTCCCCAGCTCTGCCGCTTGTTGGGTCCCTGTTGGGGGAGCAGTGGCCCGACTGGGCTCCAGATGACAGTTTATGGCAACCCCGAGCTGAGAGCCCACGCCTTGGCTCCGTCTCTGCAGCCGGGTTCCTGGCTCCAATACCTGGGAGCTCTGCTGCACTCAGGCACCCCCGGTCTTTCTGTGACCCCGAGGGTCCTAAGACCACACTGTCCCGCGAGGGTTCCACCCCCGCTTAGCCACTGGAGCGACGTCCCTCAGCGGAGCCGACTTCTAAAAGTTCCAATTTTGTGCTCCGCGGCTCTATCACTTGCCAGAAGCGGCCGAGGGAGGCCCCCTCCCCCACCGTCTATCCTCCCGAATATCGGCTCAATTCACTTCTTCGCACGTCCTACCTTCCAGTAAGTGGTCGCTTCTCTTTTCAGAGAGTTGTTGCTACTTTCTTCTTCGGTCTCCTGTTGAGTTCGTAGGTGTTCAGAATGGTTTGATCCCTATTCAGCTGAATTCCTGAGACCAGACGAAATCCAGGTCTCCTACTCCTCCGCCATCTTGCTCCCTCTTTCTCCTTTTGATGATGACTGGGTCTGTGTTTGTTTTTCACTGCTCTATCCTCATTACCCAGTAGCATATACCTGGGACATAGTAGGTGCTCGATAAATACTTGTTGAATCGAATTGATCTCTCTGTGGCATCTTGTAATTTACCATTCTCTCCTTTCTGTTTTTCATCAGGCTTCTTTCTTGCTCTCCTTCCCACAAGTACCTCAAAGTCAACATTTTTTGAGCTGAATTCATTCTCTCCCTCCTCAACCTACCTCTCCTGTGATCCCTTAGCTCAGTGAGTAACACCCACCATGAACCCAATTGTCCAAGCCAGAAACCTGGAGCTGGGCTCATTCCTTGTTCTTTTTCATCTCTCTCACCCTTAATAAGTCATGAAATCCTACCAATTCCAACTCCTTAATAGCTCTCAGATCCATCTTTTCTTCTCTAACACCACTGCCATCAGCAAAGTCCAGGTCATTGTCATCTCCTCTTCCATTATTGTCGTGGCCTCCTCATTGTTCTTTTTGGCCTTTGGCCTTCTTAGACTCTTTGACTCATCTTTATCCTGCATGGATAACTTCCTTTCATCCCTCAATGTCACTTCCTTTAGGAAACTTCCCTAAGTCCTCCCTACCCCTTTGCGTTAAGATATGTTGTGTCTATTCTATGTGTTCCAAGCACTTAAATCTTCCTATTATAATTTTTTATTTAATTGCTTAATTGTCTAACTAACCTACTAGATTGTAAATGCTCTGTTTTTGTGCTGCTGTATTTTTAGCAACTAGCACAGAACCTAGAGTGCATAGTACACAGTAGCACATAGCACATAGTAGATACTCAACAAAATATTTGTCAAATGAGTCAGTGAAAAGATTCTCTAAACTGAAGAAGCACCATTTTGTACTTCATCTAAAAATAAACAAAATCAGTAGTTTAGCAAATAAATCTATGGTGTGTGTGCAAACCTCCCACTCTCAGATCATGTGGTTGATGAACCTCAACTATGTAAGTAAAACCTTATTTTCCAAATAAAAATATTCAGTGTGAATTGCAGTGTCATAACTTTTGGTGCTCATGGCAACAAGCAGCTGCAACAAATGAAATTAGCAAGGAAACAAAGGTAACAAAACCTCATTTATCTACCGGAATCTTTTCTGTTTAACTCGGCAGCCTTAACAGTTCAATAATTAAACTGCCAATTTGTTAAGATTCGTTGCTTTCCAAGTCTATCACATGCTTGGGCCTATTTGCTTGTCTCTTTCTGCTGGGAAACTATTTGTCTGTGGAGTGGCCCAGAAAACAAATCTTTTCCACGTTAATTACTCAAAGATTATGAAAGGTAAAATAAAAGTTATGTAATAGAGGGTTTGTTTTCTCCTGGATTACTTGTTAGTGAGCATGCAATACTTTTCCTTGGGAATGCTTACAGTGATGTTATTTTACGAATGGTAGATTTTCTTCTTCTGGCCCTATGAATAAGATACTAATTTCTGTTTTCTTATCTCCATCAATTAAATAGATTTGTCCAAACCCTTCTGTACCCATAATTAAAATTTTGGACTATTTACTATGTTTCTGGGAATGTGAGAATTGCCAAAGCAGTAAGGAGATGTATCCTAGGTCCTCAGTACTTTTGGGAGCATAGGATCCAAACCCTCATGAGGCACATGGGATGGGATGTGAGGAAGTAATTGTAACCAAAACCTCACAGGCAGGGTTCCTTCCTACTAACCATCACCCAGTAAATACTGAATATTTCAACTCTAAGGGTGAGCTTTTTACAAAACTGAAAAGTTGTTTTCTTCTTGAGTTGTAGTCTCTAGAACTATGGCTGCATTTTTATAATACTTTTATAATTTTTTTTAAATACTACAGCATGTATAAAAGTCTAGTTTAAGAGGAATAATTTGATTCTTTCCTCCCTCCTTTCTTTCCTTTCCTAAAAAATTAATAGTGTCCTGGGATGCCTGGGTGGCTCCTGCCTCTCCCCTGCCTGCCGCTCCCCCTGCTTGTGTGCTCTCTCTCTCTCTCTGACAAATAAATAAAATATTTAAAACAATAATTAAAAATAAATTAATAGTATCCTATTTTTCATCAAACTAATATAAGTACACAGTTTGAAAAGTCAACTAATACTAAGAGCCTTAGAGAAAACCCAGTATTCTCTTAATTCCTCCAGTCTTCATTGCCTCTTGTCCATCAGGCTGCTCCTGCCTCCCTCCAATAACTACTTTCAAAATCTTCAGGTTTTTAATTCAGCATTTATTTCTAACATCAAAATACTATGAGATACTGCTATTGTTTAATATTTTTAGGTATTACTTATTTTGGCTTTTAAAAAAAGATTTTATTTATTTATTTATTTGAGAGAGAGAGAGAGTGTGTGTGTGTGCAAGTGGGAGGAGGGGCAGAGGGAGAGGGACAAGCAGACTCCGTGCTGAGCATGGAGCCCAGTGTGGTGCCTTATCTCACGACCCAGAGATCATGACCTGAGTTGAAATCAAGAGCTTAACTGACTGAGACACCCAAGTGCCCTTGGCTTTCTTACAGCTCCTATCTCCATTCTATTCCTTCCAAAATGGTAAATTCACAATTTTTGGTTGAATCAATATTCAGTGATTTTTTTTATAACTGTTATGTAGTTATATATGTATATAATTGGTATATATATCATATATAGTTTATACTGTGTATAGATCATAATATAGTCACACTATACTGTTTAGTTCATACTATGTACTACATATTGTGTATATATGCTATATAAGTTTAAACATACTAAGATATAGTATATATGTATATATAGTGTATATTTATATGTAGTTTATACTATAATTGCTTTTCTTACACAATTTCCAAGTTTTCTTGCAGTTAATGTTTGCTCTATATTTTCATTTACTTAGTTTTTATATTTTTTGAATCTGTGGTTGATTCTTTTCTTGTGAGGTGGCTCTCAATACAGCTTTCCACATGATAAAATCTGTAAGATAACCTGCAAGTTCCATTTTATTTCTGTCCTAGAAAAATCCATCCAACCACCTTTCAAGTTCCTTTTCCAATCAAAACTGGTTGCTTTTTAAACCTGTTATATATCTGGTTACTAGGATTCATTGTGACACCATCTCGAGAATTCCTTCTCAAAAAATTCTCTCTCCACTATGTTAAATCTTCCTTTTTCTTGGTTTATTTCAGCATTTTAGAGGAACACATTTCTCAGGAGCTTCTGTAGGAAGGGTGCTTAGGAGTTTGCATGAGACTTTGTATGCCTGGAATTGGTTTTATTTTAACCTCATGCAGTTTGATGTTGAAAATTATTTTTTTCAGAATTTGTCTCTTTTTTTAATTAGAACTTTTCTTCAAATATCTGGCAATTCTTGGCAATTTTTCTTGGTTTTTATTTATATGATTTCTGTGGGACAAGCTCCTTCCTTCTTCCTTCCTTCCTTTCTTTTTCTTCTTTCTCTCTTTCTTTTTCTTCTTTCTTTCTTTCTTTCTTTCTTTCCTTCTTTCTTTCTTCCTTCTTTCTTTCTTTCTTTCTTTCTTTCTTTCTTTCTTTCTTTCTTTCTTTCTTTCTTTCTTCCTTCCTTCCTTCCTTCCTTCCTTCCTTCCTTCCTTCCTTCCTTCCTTCCTTCCTTCCTTCCTTCCTTCCTTCCTTCCTTTCTTTCTTTCTTTCTTTCTTTCTTTCTTTCTTTCTTTCTTTCTTTCTTTCTTTCTTTCTTTCTTTCTTTCTTTCTTTCTTTCTTTTTCTTATTTCTTTCTCTCTCCCTCCCTCCCTTTCCCCATTCTTCCCTCCCTCTTCTTTCCGTTTCTCTCTCTCTCCCTCTTTCTTTCCAATGTTATTTATTACTTTGACAATTCAAATTGGTTTAAAAAAATAGAAGGAGTTTGAAGGAGAAGAACAAGGCCTGATCACATAAATTTACAGCTATATTTAAAAAATATTTTAAAGTTTTATACACAAACACATACACGCAAATACACAAATATATACAGAAATATCTATATACACACGTAAATGTGTATATATACATCCATATAATATTTTCACATATAGTGAAATGCAAGATCTTAAATGAACAATTGATGAGTTATGACAAATGTATACACCTGTATAACTAACACCTTAATTAAGAAATAGAATATTTCCATGACCCCAGAAGTAACTTTCAGTTTGGAAGCTTTTAAAGACAAAGTTGAAGGGTGCCTGGGTGGCTCAGTTGGTTTAGCCTCTGCCTTCGGCTCAGGTCATGATTCCAGGGTCCTGGGATGGAGCCCCATGTTGGGCTCCCTGCTCAGCGGGGAGTCTGCTTCTCCCTCTCCCTCTGCCCCCCAACTCATGCTTTCTGTCTCTCTCAAATAAATAAATAAAATCTTAAAAAAAATAAAGACAAAGTTGGAAGATAATTTTAACTAAATGTAATTTAGCTTAATCAATCTTCTTTTTAAAAACAGCATTGGGGTGCCTGGGTGGCTTAGTTGGTTGAGTGTCTGACTCTGGGTTTCAGCTCAGGTCATGATCTCAGGGTCATGAGATTGAGCCCTGCATGGGCTCCACACTCAGCAGGGAGTCTGCTTGAGATTCTCTCCCTCTCCCTATGCCCCTCCCCCAGCCCCCTCACATGCTCTCTCTCTCAAATAAATAAATAAATCTTTAAAATAAAGAAAAATAAAAATGGTATTAACAAAGATATACAGAAGTGTTTTAAAAACATTATTAATAAATTCTATAGCTAAATAAACCTTTCAACACTTTATAGAAGAGATAAGACATTATGTTTTATTTAGACATTATTTTTTTCTTTATACCTTAGAGTTAACATAAAAGATTACCAAATTCACTAATTGACTTTGTATTGATTGTATTCTATTAATATTGTATCCACTTATTCTCAAATTTCTGTCATCTTTTTTGTATTCATTAATTTTGGGGGGAGGAGGTTTATCCTTTTTTTTTAATGTAGCAATTCAACAATTCTATACATTACTCAGTGCTCATCAAGACAAGTGTACTCTTGGGGTCATTAAGTGTCTGTGTTTGGCTCAGGTCATGATCCTGGGGTCCTGGGATCGAGCCCCGCACTGGGCTCCCTGCTCGGCGGGAAGCCTGCTTCTCCCTGTCCCACTTCCCCTGCTATGTTTCCTCTTTCGCTTGTGTCTCTCTTTCTGTCAAATAAATAAGTAAAATCTTTAAAAAAAAAGAAAAAGATAAGTGTACTTTTAATCCTCTTCACCTATTTCACCCATCTCCCCTCTGGTAACCATCTCCATAGTTCTCTATAGTTAAGAATCTCTTTTAGTTTGTCCCTTTTTTTTTCCTTTGTTCATTTGTTTTGTTTCTTAAATTCCAATATGAGTGAGATCATATGGTATTGGTCTTTTTCTGACTGACTTGTTTCACTTAGTGTTATACCCTCTAGATCCATCCATGTTGCAAATAGCAAGATTTCATTTTTTATGGCTGAGTAATATTGCATTGTGTGTGTGTGTGTGTGTGTGTGTGTGTGTGTGTGTATGTATGTATCCTCCTTTTTATCCATTCATCTATTGGTGGATACTTGGGTTGTTTCCATAATCTGGCTATTGTAAATAATGCTGCAGTAAACATGGGGATACATGTATTTTTTCAAATTAGTGTTTTCATATTCTTTGGGTAAATACCCAATAGTAGAATAACTGGATTATATGGTAATCCTATTTTTAATTTTTTGAGGAACTCCCATACTGTCTTCCACAGTGGCTGCACCAGTTTGCATTCCCACCAACAATTCATGAGGGTTCCTTTTCTTTTACATCTTCGCCAACACCTGTTTTGGTTTTTTGATTTCAGCCATTCTGACAGGTATGAGGTAAAATCTCCTTGTGGTTTCGATTTGCATTTCCTTGATGATGAGTGATGTTGAGCATATTTTCATGTGTCTGTTGGCTGTCTATGTTTTATTTGGAGAAATGTCTGTTCATGTCTTCTGCCCATTTTAATTGGATTATTTGTATTTTGGTGTATTGGTGTATTATATAAGTTCTTTATATATTTTGGATATCAACCCCTTCATTGATTTTTTTTTTTTGCATTATTATTGTTGGTGTGGGATTTTGTTGACACTTTATTTTAGGTCTGCACTGATTTGAGACTTTTTTTTTTTCTCATTTCAAAGAGAAAAGTTAATTTGGGTAGATACTACATTTGTGGTTAGAATTCCATTTTCCTTGGAGAGGGAGTTCAAGAGACCTGATTTGTTTTTCTTCCTAAATGTGCTTTATCTTACATGATTATGTTAATTGTCCTTTGAGGTAGGATTTTTGTACTCATTCTATAGAGTACAACACAGTAAACAGAACCAAAGTCACATATTTAAGACCAGTGCCACTGGGATTTAACTCAGGTCTTTTCAACTCTCTGACCTTTGCTTTTCCAATTGGAAAATTTGGAATTGTCTAAAATGTCAATAGTGCTAAGATTGAGAAATCACGGCTTAGATGATTTAGGAAGTTTAGGGCAGTTACTTTCTTTAGGTGAATAATATTTCCAACATTACATATGTCATGCAGATTCTTATCAGAGATTCATTTTGAAGACTTCCTTTTTTATTTTCTCCAGCAACTGTCCAAAATTACACCTAATTTTTTTTTGATAGAACACAAAATACAGTAACCCCCTTTTATAGTTGCAGGTATTTACTTTGGCGCTTAAAACAAGGCTTTCATTTGAGGCATTTCCAATAGTATATTATTTGTAAATCTTAACTATCACTTTTTTTCCCTGTTTATTCAAGGGACTTCATAAATCAGCGAATAAAGAAAGGTGATTACATTTATAAAGCTAACACAATAGGCCTGTACTTAACTTGGATCTTTTTTTCCAAAATGCTTTTGGATGAAAAATATATTCTCAGCAAAGTCTTTTTAAGACTTGACTATTTTAAAGGGATTCTCAGCATGAACATACCACAACATTTGCTCAAGAAGTGATCCAGCATGTATGCTGAAAACTCTCAAATTGAGAAACTGAACTAGATCAACTTTTCATTCCCTCTGGTTGAACTTCAAGTACTAATAAACACTATAGCATGAAAACATGAGGATATTTTGGGTTAGAGGCTGGTTTGTAGTCTTGGTGAAAGGTTTTATTATGTTATTTTTTTCTTGTGCTTAGGATTTAAACTAAGATAAAAAAAAAAGAAGTAGGAGAGTTGATGCTTTGTTCTGAAGTTTTAAAAAGAGAAAAGGGAGGATTTGTGTCCACTCTGTACTTGCTGATTAGTGCATCTTAAACCCCAACCAGGCAGATGACTTCCAGACGTCCTGAAAAGAAGTGGAGTCTCCGTAACCTTCTCATGTTTCCTATGCATGTGGCCTTTAGAACACAGGAGTGCATTTTATTATTATTTAAATCAAATATTTATTGATTACATATTGTGCTAGGTGTGGGGAATACAGATAATGATAAGATGTAATCTTTGCATTTTAGAGATGCATACATTAAAATATTAGTCACTTTCCAAATTGGAACCTGATAACTGCAGAAAGTACAGGACAGGCAGTTTCTGCTACTGAAATCCCCTCTCATTTTCTCATGTGGCCTGTCCTGCCTTGAGCTGTGGGGCAAATTCTGTTCTCCTAGGGATGTGCTCTGCATGACCCTCTTGCTTCTGGTGTACTAGGAGCACACCCTAGCTCTTGGATATCCACATGGACACTGGGGTTTTGTGTCTGTGGCTAGGCTTCATTGGCTTGGTGATTGATTGATAAAGACCATCTTTTCTGGATTACTGACCCCTGTGCTTTGCCTGTCTCTTCCTTCTGCAGCCTGGCTTAATTTTGTTCCTTGGCAGCTTCTGGGAGATGACAGCCTAAATTGGGCCCACAGCATCCCTACTAGTGCTGAGCAGCTGACACTTCCTGATATTCCTTTCTCCCACCTTGGTCATGCTTACCTTCCTGCCAGGGAGGAGGTAGGACTTCAAGTGAACCTTGTGCAAAACAGAGCTTTGAAAAGATTAATCTGAGAGGGTCATGCATGCTGTGGAATAAAACTGGGGAGACTTCGTGGAAGTTTTGCAGTAGCCCAGGATCAGGGGATAAAGTCCAAATTGGTGGCAATAAGAAAAGAGATTGATGATAGAGATGTTACTAAGAAAGAATTATCTATGGCGCACCTGGGTGGGCTCAGTTGGTTAAGTGTCCACCTCTTGGTTTTGACTCGGGTTGTGATCTCAGAGTTGTGGGATCGAGCCCCCTATTCCTTGTTCAGCACAGTCAGCTTAGGATTCTCTTCCTCTCCCTCTGCCCCTCCCCTTGCTCACCCTCTCTTAAATAAATAAATAAATAAATATCTTAAAAAAAATAAAATTAAAAAAAGAAAGAATTATCTAGGGCAGAAGGAAAAAAAAGAAATTTTTGAATTGTTGGAAATGCTGACATAAAAATAAAAAAATTTGCTCAAAAGGTAAAACTGACCCCCTGGAGAAAACATGAGAGACTTTTGAGGGATCATCCCCCACTAGGGTGGCAAATGTCCCAATTTGCTTCGGACTGAGAAGGTTCTCTAGAAGTGGGACTTAGGGTTTCAAAACCAGGATGGTTCTTGACACACTAGGATGAGTTGGCCACCCTGTCCCCAACCAGTGTCAACATCACATAGCATGGTATTGAATAAATAGCTTTTATCTTTTATCCTTTTTTTTTTTTGGTGTGGGCTCTTTTTACATTCCAAATCAACTTTGCGTGGGTCATCTTGGACAGGCATTTCAAATAGCTGTTGGGAATTTAGCTAAAAAGGTTGGGATTTTATAACTGAGGGAGATGGCCACATATGAGTGGCAGGTGCCTTCGTGAGTATAGCCAAACTTCCTGCTTCCGTTTTGCTGAGAGGCAAATTTAAAAAGTAAAATCTTTCCTTTCAATGTACTTTCATTTCTCTCCCACCAACCCCTTAACTTCTGCCCCCCTCCACAAAGAAATCAGAGTTCAATTTGTATGGCTTAAAATGTTTTGCTCTTTATGGTTTCTTTCCTTATACTGGATAATTTAATAATTACTGACATGGCTCAAAGCAGGAATCAGAAGGACAAAGAGAAGACAAGATTAGGAGGGAAAGAAAACTCTGAGAGTGAATAAATTGATTGCTGACTGCTGAACTTGGCTGTGCAATACCCAAGGACAAATAATCTCTCTGCTGTGAGATACAGATGAAGAACTGATGAAGAGCTCAAAGGACTTTTAGCTACCAGGATAGATGCTGCACATTCATATACTGATACTCATGCATTTATATGAGAGGGCTGGGATTCAGAATACCATCCAGAACTAATTTCCTTTTTTTTTAAAGCTTTTATTTATTTGCCAGAGAGAGAGAGAGAGAAAGAGAGAGAGAGTGGCAGGCAGAGGGAGAAGCAGGCTCCCCGCTGAGCAAGGAAGCCGATGTGGGACTTGATCCTAGGACCCTGGGATCATAACCTAAGCCAAATGCAGATGCTTATCTGACTGAGCCACCCAGGCATCCCAAGAACTAATTTACTCTTAACAGAGATGTTGTGTCAACAAACTTGTTTGGGTTTCCAGTCATCTGCAAGCTGGAAGCAATAAACCCAAAGTTTGCTTCTAGGGGCTGACATATGAACATCAGTGCAAAGTAAACACTGAAAGTTTGATATATGGAAGGACATAGAAACAAAAATATAAAAATTTGCCAAAGTAACCAAGAAAGCATAGCGGCCTATTTAATGTAGGGGCAAATAATTCTATGCATCTATTATTGTTTTATAACTAATAGTTTAAAGATGACCTTAAATCACTGAGAAAAAGTCAAATACATTTAGCATAACTTGTTTGAGACCCAAGAGAACTACTTAACATCTTAGAAAGAGTTTGTACCAAACCTTTACATTAACAAAGTTATCTGAAAAATTGACTTCTGTGGAATACTTTACTCCAGGAACTAACAATAAGGGAAATGTTAGTGCATATTTAAAACAAACAAAAAGAAGGAACCTAAGTGAAATTCAGAACTCTATGTTGGGATAGCAGGGACCCTGAATTTGTGAGAAAATTGACTTGTAATCTCCCTATTCAGCTGGGGCTGCACAATGGATGCCAACTGTAGGACAAAGCCGGATCTTGTAGACATTCTGTTGCCCTGACTGCCGGCAGAGAGCCATCACAAGCTTCAGTGCAGCCCCAAGGGGTGCATATATTAAAGAAAAAACAAGAGCCATGCTCCAAAATGGCTTATTTAAAATGCAAAGGGTAACAAGAGAGCTCCATTTGGGGAAAGCCCAGCTCTCAGAAAGAGGAAAGTAATACCAAATCTTGGTTAAAGTTGCTTGCTCTTGAACTAATTAGTTAGGGATTGAATTCAGCATGAGAAGTCAGAATGTGGGTTAAAAGTGAAGGAAAATGTTATTTTTCCTCTTAGGTACTAGCCTGGCACTTCAGAATGTAGTAGCAGGCAGCACATGATGAAATTGCAAAATTGTGAAAAACACCATGGCTAATTGAAAAGGGGTTCCAGAGATATAATTTGGTCCAGATGCATGATAAAAGACATTTTTATCTTCTTTGGTGGAAACCTCTTTGTAATAAGATATGGGCACATTTGTCATTAAAGAAAAAAAAAAGAGAGAGAAATGAGTAATACAGAATGCAGTGGAACAACAAATATGTTCTCACCACTTTTGAAATACTATTCCTACCTAGCATTGATCTGCTATTATTTTCTTTCAAATTTCTTTTCTTGTTTTTCTAAGATGGGAGATTTGTGGGAAAATCATACATAAAAGAAGAAAGCCAAGGTCTTTTGCTTTTATTTAACTTGCAAACCTTTAAGAAAAGGGTGGAACTTTTTAATAAAGTTTTATTATCCATTGATGGCATCCCTCACTGGATATACACCCTTGACAGATCATGTCTGCATATAGCAAGATCTTTTTTTAAATTTATATTCAATTAGCCAACATATAGTACATCATTATTTCAGATGTAGAGTTCAGTAATTCATCATTTGCATATAACACCTGGTGCTCATCACATCACATGCCCTCCTTAATGCCCATCACCTAATTACCCTATCCCCCCACCCATCTCCCCTCCAGCAACCCTCAGTTCATTTCCTAGAGTTAAGAGTCTCTCATGGTTTGTCTCCCTCTCTGATGATTTCCCATTCAGTCTTGCTTCCCTTCCCCTATAATCTTCTGCACTGTTTCTTATATTCCATATCTGAGTGAAACCATATGATAATTGTCTTCCTCTGATTGACTTATTAGCTGTATAAACAAATTTGGAATTTAGGGAATCTTCTATGTCACACAGGAGTGAAGGTTTAGAACCCATTTTGTAGATGGGTTCTCCCCAAATTTGATGGCATAGACTGTCTGAAATCCATGTTATCCCCTATGGTAGTCCCTTTGACTCTTCCATTCTGTATTCTGTGTGAATTCGGCTGCCGCTTCTGCATTCAGAAGTGCTCACGGTCAGAACCGAGGGTGGACTGACGGTCTCAGGGAGAGAGTTACACTGCCCACAAAGTGCAGGGCACATTTCAGCAGAGAGTACCCAGCCCTTCAGGTCCTGCCTTGCCAAAGCCCAACAGTTATGTAAGGTTCCCATGTCCAGATCTCTGCCAAATTTGGGAATTCTGTGAATTTCTCATTAGCTCATTGCAGAATGAAAGGAGAAACAGGTAGAGACGGTGCCAAATCAGGGGTTAGTAGAGAAATGCAGTAATTGGCTGTGGTCATCTCTTGGCAGAGAGGACCCACCTCAGCATCAGTTGGTCAGGAATCTACAGAGAAACTGGGGGTGGGAGAAGGGTGGGGGTGGTACAGGTCACCTAGAGGTGGCTTTATCTTCTATGACTGACACTTAAATGGAAGAGCTCATTTGATGCTGTTCCAGGCTCACTGCTGGGTGTTTCTAACCATGTATTTTAATTAATGTTTTTATTGTACTTGGGCCCAGAAGCTGTTTCAGCAGACCAGCATATATTTAGAAGTCTCTGAATAAATAAATGTAAAGCAAAGAAAAACTGACTGCTGGAATGATGAGAGTGATTGTTTCTAAAGAGATAGATGAAGGTTTCAGGATCTATTGCTTGAAACTAACCCCCTGCAATATCATGGCATGTCACTTAAACACACTCTTTGGGTATAATGGAGTGCCTTCAGGATCTTATCCAATGTCTGGCTTTAGAAGTCTATACTCTGGGTGTTAAGGCAACCAGGGATACAGTAGAATTTATTGTGTCAATTTTGACTTTAAAAAGTTAGCAAAGAAATAGTAGGGATGTTGGGCTGGCAGTGGTAGCAAATTTCTGAGGTGACATTTATTTGGACCAGTGTAGATCTCTTCGCACTAGTGGAGAAAGGAACTAATTGGAATGGGCTAGTTCTTTTGTCTTCCTTTACTGTTTGCTCTTGAATTTTTGCTCTCCTTTTTAAAAGGGGCTTATATCTCTTCTCCATACATTTTAAGTCTTTTAGCACTTTTAGGGAGTGGATTTAACTCACTTTAGCCAATCTTTACTGAGCACCTCTTCATTCAAGGCAGGACCTAGACTTTGTGGGGTATGAGATATTTACAAGTTAAAGAAAGTGTATTTATAAGATACAATCTTGCTTCTGCATATGTGCTAAATTTGGAGTAGACAAAATCATCTTCCTTTTCTTGTCAGGATCCATTATTGAATTCCCTAGTTGTGATTTTTTTGGAGGTTCCAGAGACCTTGTGAAAGTTACTAAAGAGCTATAAGCCTAGGGTGTTAGCAAATTGCCTGGCGATGGTAACCAGGTCTGGTCCTGGGCAGAAGAGTAAGGTTCTACAGTGTGTCTGGTTATGTGCCATCACTTTTGCTCATCTTTTCTCACAGTGGTACCCTTTTTCCTCCATTTTTTCTATCTTCAGGGGTCCAAATTTTTCTTTTTTTTAAAAGATTTTATTTATTTATTTGACAGAGAGAGACACAGTGAGAGAGGGAACACAAGCAGGGGAGTGGGAGAGGGAGAAGCAGGCTTCCCACCGAGCAGGGAGCCTGATGTGGGGCTCGATCCCAGGACCCTGGGATCATGACCTGAGCCGAAGGCAGACGCCCAACGACTGAGCCACCCAGGTGCCCCATGGGGTCCAAATTTTTCAAGATGCTCTTAATTAATGGTTCTTTTTTTAAAAAATATTTATTTATTTATTTATTTTAGAGAGAGAGCGCCCATGAGAAGGGGGAGGGGCAGAGGGAGAGGGAGAGAAGCAGACTCCCCACTGAGGGTGGAGGCCAACACAGGGCTTGAGCTCATGACCTTGAGATCATGACCTGAGCCAAAATCAAGAGTCAGACACTTAACAGACTGAGCCATTGAGTTGCCCCTAAATTAGTGGTTCTTGACTCTGGTTGCAAACAGCACTGAAAAAACAATGATGTCTGGACCTCACACCCAAACCAGTGAAAAGCACTGCAGTGATTCTATTGTGCAGCTGGGGTTGAGGCTATGGTGCCCCTTGCCCACTATCAGCAATTCTCTATGTACAATTTGGCAAACTTGCCCTCAGGAAAGTACCTTGCTTACATTATCCTAGTTCTTTGATTTCAGACCTAGGCAAGAACTCCACTGGGCAACCACCTATGCTAGGTAATTGGGGTGGCCCAGGTGTCCTCTTCACTCCTTATTTACATTTTTTTAGATGGAGTTGATTTTCTTCTTTCTTTTACTCCATTCTCCTCCTTATTTTCTCTTTGATTACCGTTCTTTTCACAAGCCTTCTTTTTCCCCGACCCTAACTTAGCTGTTCTGAGGACTTGAAGAATATATATTTCATACTTGGCTTTGTCAAGAAACATGACATGTTAAGTTGTAACATATACCATAGATTTAATAACAGTTTTTTTTCTTAAAAAAGAAAAAAGAACAAGAAAAAAAATATCACCACATAAAAACACACCTTAATTTTAGGTCAGGGCATGCTTTCAGAAATATTAAAATCTGACAATCATAGAAGAAAGAGAATATCATTTTTAATACTATATTGTATGACAGCAAATATTTACCTGTAATTTTTTGAGGGCTATTTGCCCTGTGAAAAAGGTACTTTTTCAACTAAAATATTGAAAATATTGCCTTTTTAAAAAAAGATTTTATTTATTTATTTTAGAGAGATAGAGCACAAGAAGGGGGAGGGGCAGAGGGAGAGAGAGAATCCCAAGCAGACTGTGCTGAGCAGAGAGCCTGACGTGGGGCTCCATCCCAGGACCCCAAGATCATGGCCTGAACCAAAATCTGAACCACCCACGTGCCCCAAATATTGTCTTTTTAATGATCAATTTTCAAATGGTATTCTGGGCTAGGGAAGGGTTTCTCAATCTCAGCACTACGGACATTTTGGATTAGATAGGTCTTTGTTGTGGGGGGCTGCCCTGTGCATTGCTGGATGTTTAGCAGCATCTCTGACTTCTACCTACTAGGTGCCAATAGTATCCTCACCTTCTAGTTGTTATAACCAAAATATCTCCGAACATTGCCAAGTATCCTCTAGGCAGGGGACAGAATTATCCCCAGTTGAGAACCATTAGGCTAGTGAAAAAGATATTTTGGGAGCAGCAGCTTGTATCAGTTAGTGTTCAGTTGCAGAGAACAGACCCCACTCTAGCTAGCTTAAGCTGAAATGTGTTATTGAAGGGTATTCAGTGTTCTACAGGACTGGTTTGTGGGCTGAAGAAACAGACTCTAGGCTGGTGAGCTTCCAGAAATGAATCCCAAAGCCACATCACAACTGAACCATCAAAGGAACTGCTGTTCTTGCCTTGATCTGGACACTGCCTGTCAAATGGAGAAGCTGTGGTTGGGGAGCCATTTCTGCTAAACTGGGGAGTTAACACTCCATCTTCAGGAGCAGAGGATGCCTCATTGTCCGGCCTCTCTCTTGTTTCACTCACTCTCCATTCCCATTCTGAAAGTGAATCTGATGATGGAGCCTACATTGCACCCAGAACCCTAGTTACAAGGAAGCCATGGAAAAAAGCAGAAAGCAGTTTTTAATTTACCAGCCTCCTGTAATACACAGGAAGGCATTCCAGAAGGAAGTTGGAGTGGATGTTGAATGAGTTCATCTCTAGGGTTCTTCTTGGAGATTCTTTACTCACACCACTAGGCAACCACCTATTCTAGGTAATTGGGTTGGCCCAGGTGTCCTCTTCACTCCTTATTTACCTTTTTTTTAGATCAAGTTAATTTTCTTCTTTCTTTAATTCCATTCTCCTCTTTTTTTTCCTTTGATTACCATTCTTTTTTTTTTTTTTTTAAAGATTTTGTTTATTTGACAGAGAGAGAGAGACACAGCGAGAGAGGGAATACAAGCAGGGAGAATGGGAGAGGAAGAAGCAGGCTTCCTGCAGAGCAGGGAGCCCAGTGCAGGGCTCCATCCCAGGACCCTGGGATCACGACCTGAGCTGAAGGCAGACACCCAACGACTGAGCCACCCAGTCACCCCTCTTTGATTACTATTCTTTTCACAAGTCTTCTTCTTCCCTGACCCTAACTATAGGTTTTCTGAGGACTTGAAGTGTATATATTTCATACTTGGCTTTGTCAAGAGACATGACATGTAAAAAAGTCTTCATTGATGGAGTGTGAGCTGAGGCCTTAGGATACTCAACTAACACCACCTGTATCTCTAGCTATGCAAGATGCTATGGGACTAGATATTTTGGGGGAGAGGCTTGTATCTTTGACATCTAGAAGAATAGATCATCAATTAACATAAACAATCATATTGTCTGATTTGAACTAAATGTTGATCAGTAGCCTTAAGTCCAAGAGGATAAGAATCAAGCTATGCTTCCTGTCTCTGGATTATAATCTTTTCCAATTTCAAAAAAGGTAACTCCTCAAGGCTGGGCATAATAAGTGAATGCTTACCATATATCATATGTCTTTCTTCTAGTTTGTTGCTAAAAAATCCTAATTATTAATTGGCTTAAGCTCTGGGAGTTAAAATTAAGTTAAGTTAAAATTAAGTCAGTTTCCTTGGGAGAAGTAAAGACATCATGAGTCATTTACTCTTAGTGTAGAGTTGCTACATAAAATACAGGACAGCCAGTTAAGTTTGAATTTCAAATAAACAATGGCTAATTGTAGTGTAAGTACAATTTTACTTTAAGTAGGTTCCAAATGTTGCATAGGATATAGTTATATTAAAAATTACTTGTGGGTTATCTGAAATTAAAATTCAACTGGATGTCCTGTATTTTTATTTGCTAAGTCTCATGTGAATGAGCTGATCAAGGTGTTTCTTGAGAGGGATGGGAGATGAAGAAAACATGAGGGTAATAGACTCCTGAGAGGAATAAAAATGACCAAATTGGGCTACATAGAGAAAGGAAAGGGGGCAACTAAAAATAATCAGGTACACACACACAAAAAATAAAAAAAATAAAAAAAATAAAAATAATCAGGCACTTTAACTGGTCCTGCTGGTCACTGACCATTTCCCTAGACATGCAAATAAAGCCCTATGTCAAGATAAAGCTCTATTTCTCTGCAAATGTAGTCACTATCTTAAAGCATTTGGATCTGGTCCCAATGCATCATTCGTTGCCCCATTTGGACAAGCCTAGCTTCGAGGTAAGCGGAAGAGATGAGCAGCCCAGGCACTGGATACCTTGGAGCCTTGTAATCTTGCTTGCACAACCTCCAGATTGCATGGTTCTTGGCTTCAGTGCAGCTGGGCACAATTTCAATGCACATCTATGGAGACCATGTCACAACAACAAAACAAACCAATGTAGCTGCAAGTTACATTAAGGGCTTGAAAAAACAAGTCAACAGACTTGAAGACCGCTCTGGGAGCCCCTCCCAGGGAGTTAGTCTTTGGCAGAAAGGGAGTTACTGTGCCTCCTTTTTGACTTTTTTTTTTTTTTTTCTCACGAAGATGATTCTATATGATCTGCAGCTTGTCCCTTTCAAAGAGTTTTTGTTTGTTTTTTGGAGATAACCTCTATTTGCTTTATTGTTGATGAGCATTAGATCTTCCTCAGGTATAGAGTGTCCTGTATTGCATAAAAGTTTCTTGTCCTAAGAGATGGTTTCCCTACTATAGATGTCACATCCATGCAATGATACATCCTTTCCTTATACTGCTGTTGGTCACAGATACACTGAGCCAATTTTCCAAATATTCTCATACTTCAGGCACTGCCTGGTTGAAAATTGGTTAGTCAGGAAGACTTTATACACCTTGCAGCAGTATCTCATATGACAATTCCAAAGTAGTCTGTTGGAGACATCTTGCTGCTTACAGAGAGTACATGAGTACATATAAATTAAGGCTGGTGGCACCCTCCCCATTACTGTACTAAGAACAAACGATCCTTAATGTTAGTGGAGCTGGCTCAGGACTATATGTGGATTGGAGTCTTGCCAAAATCAGGAAACTTCTGTGCTCATATATTTTTTATTTCTGATTTTTATGAAAGTTTTGATTTATGTGCCACTAACATCAGGGTGTGTGGGTGAACACACTGTGAGGAAGCTGGTGAAGAGAAGGAAAAATTAAGCATTTTGGAGGGAATATTCTTAGCTGCTCAATGTAATTTCTTTAAAAACAAATATAAGGTATGCTTTATTTTGCATCTTGAATCTTTTTATCTGATTTGCATATATCCTCGGATTACTGTATTTTACCTCAAAAAATTTAGCTCCAGACATACAGTACATTATAACAACTCTAATTTTTGCCTTGTTTAGTAACTGTAAGCTTCTGTTCGTAAGAGAATAATAACAACAGAAACAGCAAAGCCATTCTAATTTTCCTTATTTTTCTTTGGTTGTCTTTTTTTTTTCTTTTTTTTCTTTTTTTTAGCAAGGCTCTTCTGACTCATACCCTGGGCTATCTCAATTTGTGCATGCTTCCAGAATTTGGTTTTTATTGTTTTTTCATTTTCTCTATTTTCTCTAGTTCTTCCTTTTCCTGTTATTCGTTCTCCAAGTCCTGTTCCCACATAGCCTCACTTTTTTGTACCACGCCTTCCTGTTTCTCTAGACCTTTGTGGAGAGACACAACTTTCTTTGCTTTCATCACAGAAATTTCATGAAGTTCTGCTCCAAATCCCCTTAAACTGTGTGTAACGGATTGCCCTGGCTCCAGGGAACACACCAGTGAGAGGCGTGGAATGACTTGGAGTTGTGAGCACGAAAGGGGATGGGTTATGATCTCTCTTAGGTCCAGTCCACTCTTAGGATGCCACGGTTCCGTGAAGAGATACTCCTGGGGTTGGTATGTCAGGTACACTCTTTTTGTGCATTTAGCTTCTCCAACTTAAATGTTATAGTTTGAAGTTAAGTTATGCTAAGCTGAAAAACAAACAGACAAAAACATTTCCAAGCCATAAAAAATTTGGCTCTTTTCAGAGAGGCCAAAAAAAAAAAAATCAATATTGTAAGATAGTCTGAAATCCTTATATTATCTGAGAGGGGATTAATTCACAAGGCAAACTAACTGTGGAAGGATGAATTCCTAATGCAGTTAACAGGTCTTTCTCTGGCACACCTTGGCTCTCCCAACCTGTTGGTAATTTTAAATCCTCTCAGGGAAAATAGAGGTCATTGACAGAGGTAGCATTCCAGGTCCTCCCTTGGATTCCTGTGTTGAGATCTTTATTTGGGGTAAAACGCTGCTGCCTGTATGGAAACTTGCCCAATATGGGAGCTGCTAAAAAGGAAGACCACAAAATTATGTCACAAGTGGTGAGCATAAATTCAAATCTACTCATTTTGTTGAGACAAAATAATATTTCATAGTGTACCTACTCTATTTCAGGCACAGTTACTCAGTGGTGAACCATGGTGAGTAAAGCCAGATATAAGTCTCCCACCTTCATGCAGTATAGCATCTGGGGTGGGAGAAGACAGGCAATGATCACATAATCACATAAACATATTTAAAATGGTATCAGTAATAAATGTTAAAAAAAAGGGGAATACATTGGAGCATAAAATAGATGGGTTTGACATAGTTGTGAGATGGGAAGAGGTCTGAAGGAAGAAGCAAAGGTGGTTCAAGTGGGATGAGCAGTTCCCTAGGACCAGGGGCCAAGTGCCAGAACTTTGTGACAGGAGGGACAGAGAGAGGGGGCTAGTGCAGTGGGAATAGAGTGAGGATGGGCAGCAGTGGTGGTGGGGGGCAACACAGGGATGGGCAGCAGGGTCCAGAGCATTCAGAGGCTCAAAGGCCATGTTATAGATGATTTTTGTCTTTAATTCTAAAAATAGTGGGAAGCCACTGAAATGCTTTGGGGGTAGGATGATGCTTTGTGGGGAGAGGTGATCAGACTTACATGTCAAAAACATTTATTTAAATGTTATACTAAGCATCCTACAAGTTATTAGAGGACCTCAAATATTTAAAACTGAGACGTTTTCTTTTTTAAAAAATTTTATTGTGGTCAGGACACTTAATGTAAGATTAAGATTAACAAATTTTAAGTGTACAATACATTATTGTTGAATATAGACACAATATTGTACAGCAGACATCTAGAGCTTATTCATCTTACTTAACTGAAATTTTATGTTTGTTCTTTAATAATTTATTTCTCCCTTTCCCTACCCCCTGGTAACCACCATTTCAGTCTTTGATTTCATGAATTTGACTCGTTTATATATCTCATAAAAGTAGAATCATGTAGTATTTGTCTTTCTGTGTCTGGCTTATTTCACTTAGCATCATGTCCTCAAAGTCCATCTATATTGTCAAATATTACACAATTTCTTTTTTTTTCTTAAGACTGAATAGTATTCCATTGTATACCATATTTTTTTTATCCATTTATTTGTCAATGACATTGGTTGTTTCTACCTCTTAGCTGTTGTGAATAGTGCTGCAATAAATATGGGAATACTAATACCCCTTTGAGATCCTAATTTTAATTTTTTTGGATATAAATTCAGAAGTGGCATTGTTGAATCATATGGTAGTTCTTTTTTTAAATTTTTCAGGAACCTCCATTATATTTTTTTTATTAAAGATTTTATTTATTTGACAGAGAGAGACACAACGAGAGAGGGAATACAAGTGGGGGAATGGGAGAGGGAGAAGCAGCTTCCCGCTGAGCAGGAAGTGTGATGCAGGGCTCGATCCCAGGACCCTGGGATCATGACCTGAGCCAAAGGCAGACGCTTAACGACTGAGCCACTCAGTTGCCCCCCTCTGTTGTATTTTTCATAGCAGCTGCACCATTTTGCATTTGCACCAACAGTGTATAAAGATTCCAATTTCTATGCATCCTCTTTAACACTTGTTTTATTTGCTTGTTTTTTTTTTCATAATAGTGATTCTGATAGGTATAAGGTGATATCTCATTATAGTTTTGATTTGCATTTCCCTGATGATTAATGATGATGAACATCTTTTCCATACACCCATTGGCTGTTTGTATGTCTTCTTTGAAGAAATTTTTATTCAAGTCCTTAGCCCATTTTTGAAATAATTTTTTTGTTATGGAATTGTAGGAATTCTTTATATATTAGGGAGATTAAACCCTTATCAGATACATGTTTTGCAAATATTTTCTCCCATCCTATAGGTTGCCTTTTCACTCTGTTGATTATCTCCTTTGCTATGCACAAGGCTTTTAGTTTGACGTAGTTGGACCCACTTGTTTATTTTTGTTTTTGTTGCCTGTGCTTTTGGTGTTAGATTCATGAAATAATCACCAATACCAATATCATGGTTTTCTTCTGGGAGTTTTACAATTTTAGGTCTTATATTTAAGCTGATTTTCATTTATGGTATTAGATAAGGATCCAATTTTATTATTTTGCATATGGATATCCAGTTTTGTCAGCAACATTTGTTGAAGAGACTCTCCTTTCACAATGTGTATTCTTAGCACCCTTGTCAAGGGTCAATTAGCTGTATGTGTGTTGATTTATGTCTGGGCTCTATTCTGTTTTATTGGTCTATATAGCTGTCTTTATGCTAGTACCATAGTGTTTGACTACTGTAGCTTCATAATATATTTTGAAATCAGAAAATATGATGCTTCCAGCTTTGCTCTCCTTTCTCAGGATTTCTTTGACTATTTGTGGTCTTTTGCAGTTTCATATGAATTGTAGGATTGTTTTTTCTATTTCTATTAAAAATATCTTATGGATTTTGATAGGGATTGCATTGAATCTGTAGCTCACTTTGGGTAGTATGGACATTTTAACAATATTAAGTCTTCTAATCCATGAACACAGAATGTCTTTCCATTTGTTTTTGTCTTGTTTGATGTTTTTCATTGATGTTTTGTGGTTTTCTGTATATAAATCTTTCTTTAGTTAAATTACTTTGGTATATCTTTATCTGTAAAATGTGATAAAGACAGCCCAGAGTGAAAATGATAAGATCAAAGAGTGGATAAAATTATTCTGGACTTATTATTTTTGCATTTTTAGGTATATCTTATCAGCATTTAATACGAGGTCCTGTTCATGATAGGTATGCTTAGTTTTCATTCTTTTCAAATCAAATTTTTACTTTATCTTATTTGGAAGATAAGTGAAAAACTAACTGTTGGGGTCAATATGCTACTTGGAAAGGAAGAGCTAAGAAAAGGTTATCTTTCACATTTAGTCAATAAATAACCCTTTTATTTCTGCCTATAAATAATATGGATACCTGTTTGAGATGGCTACTGATTATTTAGTTCATATTGCAGTCACTTAATAAATTCTGTTGAATTATAATTACTTGATTACATTATTTTGTAAGTTGGTAGTGAATTTAATTTGCAATTTATGACAGTGATTTATAATTTGACAGTTTAGAAAATTTTGAGCAGCTTAAAATACAAGAAGCTGTTGCTTATTGTGATCATTCAAAAAAAATTCAGATTCTATTTCAAAAAGGGTTCACCTGAGGTTATAGTCAATTTCCCATTGGCAAAATGTGTAGTAGTTATTGGAATTTTTCATTTACCCTTAAAGGAAAGTAACCCCATTTGTAATCTTTGTGGGTTGTTCCCAAACCAAGTATAATTTCCACTGATAATTTATGAGAGCTAACTGGAGAAAGTGATAAATGATGACTAAAAAATAGAGATGCTAAACGTTTCATCAAAAAGAGCAATCTTCTAGAGAAAAAAATTAAAGTTCTTGAAAAATATTAAAATAAGTGCATAACTATAGTTCTTAAACTGGATGCAGTCTTACATTAATTTGTTATAAAAATTATCTGGTGAAATTAAATGTGTAAAGGGCAGCATGAGAATTATGAATGTTGAATTATTCTACTGTTTAAGCTCAACAGTTCCAAGACATACTATAAAAAAAAGAAAAAAACTTAGGGCCCCTGGGTGGCTCAGTCAGTTAAGAATCTGCCTTTAGCTGAGGTCCTGATCTCAGGGTCCTGGGATCAAGCCCCATGTTGGGCTCCTTTCTCAGCAGGGAGTCTGCTTCTCCCCCTGTCCCTCCCTTCTGCTCATTTTTTTTCTTCTCTCTCTGTAGCAAATAAATAAATAGAAATTAAAAAAAAAGAAAAATCTAAAATTTTGTATATAGAATTAAACTCTTATTTTTTTTGAAGATTTTATTTACTTATTTGAGAGAAAGAGACACTGACAGAGATAGCGAGAAAGAGCAAGAGTGGGGAAGAGAGGGAGAAGCAGGCTCCCTGCTGAGCAAGGAGCCTGATGCATGGCTTGATCCCAGGACCCTGGGATCATGACCTGGGCTGAAGGCAGTGGCTTAACTGACTGAGCCACCCAGGAGCCCCATAGCATGAAACTCTTATTTTTAAGCTCTGGGAAATCACTTGCCAATCAGTCTCATGCATGTTGTTTATGGTTGTGTATATTAAGCCTAGTCAATATGATATAACGGTTAAAAGGGCAGACTCTGGAGCCTGACAGTTAAGGCTTAGAAATTCTTGCTTTCTCATTTATTGGCTATAAGACCTGTGAACAATTGGGAAAATTACTTAACCTCTTCCAGCCCTGGCTTCTTCACTTCTAAAATGGGGATCATAATAGTCCTACCTCATAGCATTGTTGTCAGGATTAAATGTGTTAATGCATCTAAAAAATTGTACCGGTTATTATTATTATTATTATTATTATTATTATGAATTCAAAGGCTCTAAAAATCCTACCTGTTATTATTATTATTATTATTATTATTATTAGCTTCAGGAGAGAATTTTCTGGCCTATTACAAATAGACTTCTTCTCACTTTAATACATAGTTGGTGTTTGGAGAATGTTCTTTCCTACCTAAATCATTTTCTATGTCTAAATGAACTTCATGAAGGAGTTCTAGACAGCTGTGGGTTGTGTGTGTGTGTGTGTGTGTGTATGTGTGGTCGGTCACTAAGATTAAAAAATATAGCATACTATTATATTGTGATATGAATCTAATATTGCAGGCATAAAACAGTAGGAACACACAGAGAATAAAACTAATTATGAGAAGGTATTTATAACTATGTGACCTTGGTAAGGCACTTTCTCTCATGTCTTGGCTTGTTTAAAATGTTTTTTCAGTCATGTAAAATGCTGGCATTGGAGTAACTCCCTAATTTCCTTCCTAAGATTCAAATCTCTAATACTCTTCCTCTTGTCTGAAATGCTCTCCTTACACATCATTTTAATGATGCCTTGCATCCTTGGACACTTATAAGATGGTCCAGTGTAGAGTGGATCATCTGTTTTTTACCCACTCAGGCTTGTCAGTGGAAACCACAGTATAAGGGGTAAAAGCATCCAGAATTGAAGTATGCAATATTGTATGACTATTAATATGGAAGCAGTGCTAGATAACAAAATGATGATGTAAAGAGGGGATCATCCAAATTCTTTCAGTGCTTAATGTTGATAGGCATTTACTAGCCTCTTAATGAGCTGAAGTTTCTTTCCTTTCTTTCTCTCTCTCTCTCTTTCTTTCAGGAGATAGAAGTTTATTGAATACACCGCAAGGGGACAGCAGGTAGGACAGCAAAGGAGAGGCTGTCTGCCTGAGCTGAAGTTTCTTTAAGTAACATATTCCAGATAGAAGCTGTTGGAAATTTTTACCTTTAACTTTCATCTTCACTACTCTGTCTTCTCTCCATTTATAAAAATCTATGCTTAAAGGGCTATTTGTTACCATTGTTGAGTGTCACCACCATCAAGGACCCACCATTTTCAAGTTACTCTTCTGGGCATTGAGTCAATATTTGCTAATGTTCTAAATGCCAGGGCCTCTTGAGAACCTAAGAGGAATGTTGCTTAGGCAAGGAGAGGGAAAGGGCAGATTGATTCCTGGCCCTGTAGCCGTGCAGTGAATTTTGAAGGTCTGGGCTGAATGTCTCCAAAAATGTACCACTTATTACCATGTTAACAGTTACTGTGTTGGTGCCTGCATCTTCCTCAAGCTGCTTTGAAATATTCTTTCATGTTAACACTGTGGAGGAGAGCGAGAATTCTCTTTGCATTTGAAAAGAATTAAAGGAATCATGGAAATGTAGGTCTGTGAGGGCACGATGAGGCAGGCTATCAAGCTCACAATGAGGGCTCAGCGAGTTGCTTCATGTTTTCCATTCATAGCTGCCTCTTCTCTGTCAGCAATTTTGAAGCACCCATAAAACAAAATAGGCTAATTAAATATGAAGGGGTAAGTGAAGTTGGCAGTTGTACCTATTCAAATGGGCCTTCCTTTTTAGATGTTTACACTCCAGAAAAATGAACAGTCCGAGGATGAATGCCTGCTTTATCAGTGGCTGCTCATGGCCTCTCTTTGGGGTGTCAGTCAGGGTCCAGATATGGGCATTTTGCTCCAGATCTAGCTCTAAGATGGTCCAAGAGGTTAATGTCACAGTGAAAATGTAGGATGGCCTTGTCACCTCATTTCATTCACTAAGTTTGAATATAAGGTTGAAGACTGTCTCATGTTCTTTTCTAAACAAACAAGGGCATTTCTTCATGACTCTTCCTACATGGACATGGGCTTGGTTGTACCATCTTCCTGACAGGGACATGCAATAGTTGCAACCTGTGAACCAGCTCATCCCATCCATACATTCTCTGCAATGAAATTTTCTCTACAAATTTCGTTCCTTTCTTGAACCTACAGCATCCACATTTTAATGAGCTGAGGAGGAAGTCAAGATATATGAGCTAGTTTTAACTCTCAAAATTTTAGTCAGTGAATGAGGTAACATGTGATGATGTTCAGTAAATCACTGTGCAAATGTGAGGCAATTTGAGCTGATCCTTGAAAGATGGAAAACATTTCTATGCTCTTTGGTTGTTGGGATAGTTTGAGCAAAGGCACAGAGATGTTTCTAATCAGTGGACGCAGTTTTTGGTCCTTATTTTATTTGGCGTGAGTAGTATTTGATGCCTTTGACCACTTGCTTCATCTTGAAGGGTTCTCTTGGCTTCTGTGATATCACATTTTACTAGGTTTTCTTCTGTTAGTCTAACAGCTCTTTTCAATCTCATCCCCAGGTTTCTATAACCATATAGATGCTCATGATGCCTGGCCTGTGCCTCTAGCCAGGTTGCTCTCTTAAAGGTTGGACCTATATATCTGCTGTGCACACCCACATATCCAACTCTTACTTAAATACCTTATGTCTAGCATGGCCAAAACCAAGCTCACCCTCTTTCTCCCCACTTCTGCATCCCTCAGTGTGTCCTATCTCAGTGGATAATGTACATCCAGTTATTTAAGTCAGAAACACAATCTTTGATTCCTCCCTTCCTATCACTCTCCATATGGTTAACCATCATGCCCTTTATATTGTAGTTTATTAATATTTCCTAAATCTGCCCAGGTCTCTCCATCTCCACTGCCACCTCCTTGGGTCAGTTCACCATCATCTTTTGCTTGAATGACTGCAGTAGCATCTACCTTTGATTTTTCCTCCAGCTGATTCTTTCTCTACAGTGTTGCCAGATAAACCTTTCTAAAGCACAAATATGATCATTGTGATTTTTTTCCTTAAAGCCCTCTAATAGCTTCTATTTGCCCTAAGGATAGTGTCCAGGTTTTAAATAAGGCTACTCGCCTTTCTTGTCCTGGCCTTGCTGACATCTCTTGCCTCTTCTCTTGCCACCACCACTCAAGCTCCCTGAGCTTCAGCCATTTTGAAGTGCACTTGCAGTTCACTGACTCACCAGGTGAGTTTTCTTATCTCTAGGACCTTGTGCATGATGTTTCCTATCTAGCACATGCTTCTCCCTTGCTGTTTTTGTGGTCTCTGCTGGGAAATCACTGTTCACACTGATTCTAATGGCTTGTTTACTTGTCTATATCTCTTAAGGTCAGTAAATACCTCTTATAGAGTCTGGAACATTTTAGATATTCAGTAGATTTTTTTTTTTTTATGAATAAGTGGTGATGTATGAGGTATCTTTAAGGAATGACAGATCACTGTTTGACTGTAATGTAGGATATAGGAAGGACAAGAGTGAAAGATATGAAAGAAAGATGGCTGGGTGTCTTAGGTTGGGTTCCTTGAACACAAATTCTGAAATAAAGACTCCAGTGCAAGAAGTTTATTGGGAAATGCTTGTAGGGTCAACCCTTGTGAGGAAGTTAGGGAAGCAGGATAGGGCAGAGGCACAAGTTGAGTTGAAATGAAGTTGCAACAGAGCCCTCATCTAATCCCAAATGGCATATAGGAGTTAGTGTAACTGTAAAAAATTGTCCTGAATTGAGACAAGGGGGTTGGGCTTTGTCTTCCCATAGTAATCAGTTATTAAATGTGGTCTGCCTCTGGCGAGAAAGCAAACCTTGGGCCAAACAGTTCCTTTTGGTCAATGGCAATTTCTGGGGAAGAATTAAACTATGACTTGTCAGAAGCCAACACTGCTAGCATCTGAGGGAATGCATGCTTTGGTACTACTGAAGGGGGATCTGAGTGGCACACCACAGCATCCATGACACTATGCCTAGCTAATGCCAGACTGAGGAATTTATACTTTATTTGGTAGGCCTTGAGATGCCATTGAAGGCATTTTCTCAGAATAGTAATGTGATTCAGAGCTACATGTAAGAAGATTAATCTGGCTGAGGTGTTTAGATTGGACTGAAGATGGAGAAACTGGAGACAGAGAAGACAGTGGGAATCTTTTCAAATAGCCCAAGTGAGGAAATAAAGGCCTGAGCAATGGAGTTGGCATTGGAAATGGGAAAGGCAAGTGGTTGGTTTTAAGAGATGGTGACTGGTTTAATATGGGAAGTATGGAAGAGGAAGGAGACTCAAAGGTGAATCTAAAGTTTTGAGCCTAGCTGAAATGTAAGAATAGTGGTGCTGGTAATAGAAGTTTAAGAAGAATATAGGCTTGGTGGTAGGTCTGTTGAATTTGCGGGATGGCAGCCACTCAAGTAGAAGCAGCCTACAGATGACTGGAAACTTTTTTGGGAGCACAAAACACACTAAAATAAAAGGTTTTATAATGATATGAGGATGGTCATGCAGCAGTATAAGTATTAAATGAATAGATAAACAGTTAATGCTAAGGGAGATCAGAGAAGAGAGAAATCCCTGTGGCCAAGAAGTCATCATGGAGGAGCTGGGTTTTTGAGTTGGTAAATGGAGGTGTGGGAGAGAGGGAGGAGGAATGATAACATTCTAGATGGGGGGCAATGGTTTGAGTAGAGGCAGAGAGGTAGGAATGTATACCATGTGTTCACGGTACCGTAAAAAGATCACTTTGGCTAGAAGAAAGGATTCATTGAAGGAAATACTGATTTAAAAATTATACAATTGATTGTGGAAGGACTTGAATTATAGGCTGAATGACAGGGAGGTTAGAGGAATTCAGATTCTTTTTTTTAAGATTTATTTAATTATTTGAGAGAGAGAGAGTGAGTGAGTGGGGGCAAGAGCAGAGGGAGAGAATCTGCAAGCAGACTCCCTGCTAAGCACAGAGCCCAACGTGGGGCTGGATCCCACGACTCATGAGATCATGACCTGAACCAAAACTGAGAGTCGGATGCTCAACCAGCAGAGCCACCAGGTGACCTAGGAATTCATATTTCTTGTAAAACTTTGTCTTTGTTCTAAAGTTTGGTTCTATCTACTGCTGAATGTAGGTGTTCATAAACCACAGAACTAGAACTTTCCACTTGAGAGATACTCTCTGTGTTTTTTTACACTTAAGTGGCTCTGATGTAGAAGACTACTGGTCATTGGCATTCTTTTTTATGGAGATTATATGAGGACACATTAAAGGAAAGGCCAGCCTGCATGTATTTCTGTGGCTTTTATATTCACAGTCTTTGCGTAGCTTTCATGAAGTGCAAAGAATCTGTGGCCTAATTGGTCAGCTGGTGTACTGGCTCACCCTGAAAAGTAAATATTGTGTATCTGCAAGTGGAAAGTCAGTATGTGTAATCTAGCTGCCTAGTCATGCCTGCCCCAAACACTGTTGAAAACTTTGACCAAAGGCTATAAAACTGTCAAGAGCTGGGCCCAAGTTTGCTTCCACATCAAATAGCTTGTTACTGAAGCTATTGGGAAGACAATAGGGCATGCATTTGACTTGCTGGGATCCCTTGTTTGTTACAGAAGCATCTGGCAGAGCTAAATAGCTTTGTATTACAACATTTTTCATTTCTTGTTTTTTATTTATCCTCTACTTCGGTTTATTTGACATTGAAACTTGCCCCACCCTCTTCTAAGTACACTCATAGAATAAAAAGGATATCTTGATATCAATGCTATAACTTCAAAATGGAATCTTCAGATTGGCACTTGAACCATTAAAAAATAAAACAAAACAGAAATTTATTTGGTGTCTTTGAAAAGATGTTTAAAAATTTCACCTTCTTCCAAGGTGATCAAGGCTGCAATGACACTTCCCCATTGCCATTTTGTGACATTCACAGAATCACTTATTTCCTATTTTCTTTGCATAATTTCATCACAGAGTATTTGAAACATCTCTTAGGAAACGGATGAGAATTACTGCTGAAGGCACTAACTCTTTTTTTTTTTTTTAAACAGGAAATGAATGATGTTTGTTGAAGCCACATGGTTACTTTTGGAATGGCCTGCTAGATTTAGAATGAGTGATGGAGAGTATGTCTTTGATGTGCAAACAGTTACTTCTGTTAAGGTAAAGTAACCTAGGTATGTCTGTAGCTTTTTGTACAGCTAATTGCATGAACTTTCACTCAACAGAAGAAAACATGTCAAATCTTGAGTGATTAAAAAACAAAGCACCTGAGCACGTTATTAAGTTGCAACTGATATTCAACAGCTCTACGTTAATTTCTAAGAAACAAAGGAGTATTTACTCTTTTTATCTATTGTTCAACTTTGCACAATTGATTTTATTCTTCAGTCCACAGAAATGTTTACTGCACTACAAAGATTTTTTTATACTTATATATTTAATGGTGTCCTTTAGACGCTTGGTCTAAAGGGGGTACAGTTCAGTGATCCAAAGAATCACATAAAAGTTGTGTGTGTTGTGTTTTCAGTTTTAATTAGAAATCTTATTTGTTTAATGCATTACTTACTCCATTTAGATCCTTAGTGAATCCAGACTAATTTTCACAGCTACCTTAGACTTCCTTTTTAGGAACTTTTCATTTCTTCCCTATTTACCTGGGCGAGAGATGTGGAAGAGTCATCTCCAGATCCGTGGTGTGATTTTAAGGGTACTAAGACTTCCTTGTTTCCTAAATTAACTCTCATAAATAGTATTTTTTAATTGAAGTATAATTGACATATAGAATTATATTGTTTTCAGGTGTATAGCATAATGATTTGATGATTGTATATATTGTGAAACGATCACAAGAAGTCTAGTCAACATCTATCACCATACACAGTTACAGATTTTTTTCTCTTGTGGTGAAAATTTTTAAGATCTATTCTCTTAATAACTTTCAATATGTAATAATTTTTTATTCATAATATTCCTTTAATAGGCACCAAAGATCTTGATGCAATTTGCTTATCCATGGTATCTATTATTCTCATCCCTGGTAGACAGGATTTTTGGCTTACTGACAGATTTTTCTAGAAGGAAGCACAGAAAATACAAATGGCCACACAGAATTAGCCACTGATCAGTAATGAGGTGGTTAGATTATAGGCTTTGGAGTCAAATTGACCTGGGTTGTAGACCTTGCTCTGCCACTTTCTACTTGTGTGACATCTGTTTCTTATTTCTCTGAGGCTCAATTGCTTCCTCTTTCAAATGGGATGGAAAAGCCCATATCATAAAATGAGATAATATTTGTAAAGCACATCAAATGTCTAGCACAGCATGAGGCCACAGTGTATGGCATATAATAGGTACTTAGTAAATTTTCGCTCTCATTATTACTATTTAAATAACCTAGGCATAAAAAAAATACCGTTCTTGGAAAAGGCTAAAATAGATTTGCTGACACAAAGCTATACCTTGGAGATGTTTAAAGTCACGCCTTAGATTTTCAACTGAGGTACTAGCCTAAATCCCATTTTGGGAGATTAATGTGAACTGCCCAACACCTGAATCCTTGCTTCCGAACTTCACTTAGAATGTTTGAATCCATACTGCTCCAGCAGCTTTTGCCTCTTGCATCTACTTATTTGATGTCTGGCAGCTCTTACTCTGCTGTTGTGGTAGCCAAAGTCTGGACTTTTCCACTGATACTCCATTTCCAGAAAGTTTGGCTTTGTTATACCATCTCATCTATCCAGGCCTGACTCTCTGTTCTGAGTTCTGTGTTTTGGCTTTGTCCTACCAGGTCAGCATTGCTGCACCCATCCCATGGACTCCATATAGGACACTAAGATGTTGAAGTTCTCAGTTAATGGGACTGGTGGACTCTGTACCAAAACACTACCTGAACAAGCACTCATATGGAAGATTCTGGTAACCCACTCCCAGATTTGGGACTCAGCCTCTAGCTTTAGTTTAATGCCTGGCTGTAATTATCTATCATATTTCCAAGTCTCCCATGGCTTCCTTGAGTTTGCTCTGAATTTTTAAAAAAGAACTTAATCTGACATGAAACTCATTGTAAAAAAGGTAATAAATTACAGATATAGAAAAGCATAGATAGGGGAATACAATGTTCTTTCATTCCTATCCCAGAAATAACTATAGTTGACATTTTGGCATACCTTTTTTTTCCCATACATATATTTATGTGATTGAGACAGTACCTTCTGTATTTTCCACTTAACACTATATCATAAACATCCTCCACTCCATATCAATCTCTTTATAAACATTTTAATCACTGAATAATATTCTACAGTATAGATGTGCCATAATTTTAACTTAGCCATTTCTCCATTATTGTGCATTTAAACTCTTTTCATTTATTAGAAATAACACTAAAGTAAACATATTTGTGCATAAACTTTTTTTATAAGTTTAAAACTCAGTTTGAATACCTTTTTCTTAAAGAGTAAAAGGATAGTATTCTTTCTTTCTGTCATCCTTGGACAAGAAGTAAACAACTAGGCTGAGACAATTGTAGACAGTTACATATTTATTGAATTAATAAATAGTATTGAAAACCTGCCCTCATTAAAAATAAATAAATGGAAATGTGGAACTACTTAAGGATTCTACTTACCCCTGAACATAAGAAGTACACTAAAGAAAAGGGATATAGAGTTTTGAGAGGGAAAAAAAAGGATGGGGTAGGTTAAGGGAGAGTTTCCTGCACCAATGCCTGCCTTCCCAGCTGGGTTAGTGATATGCATACAAAGGACCTAAAGAGCAAGATGGAGGGAAAGCAAGAAGGAAGGCTTCACCACATTAAACAAAAAGCAAACAATATGCATATCAGCATCCTAAGATATACCACTCTGCTAAGAAAACCCAAGACAAAAGAATTATCAGACACAATAGTTCAAAGCACATTGCACCTGTCAAAATGTCCATCATCTTGTATAGAAATGCACCATTCTAAGAGAGAAAACGGAAACTTTAGCAAAGTCACTCAGGAACAAGAGCTTACTTATTCTCTTTCATCTGATCAACTCCTCCAACTGAAAGCCATTTAGCTCCATGCTAAAGATTGTGTAGAAGGACAATAGGGAGGTCTCTTTCATTGTCAAGGACAGGTACACTTTGAAGATGACACTCAAAAGAGGTTAAAATGGGTCAACAAGCAATTGTTGGGCTTATGCAAGGGCATGTGAAGCTAATGTTAAAGCCACACACAAAAAAATCTTAATCTCAAAGAATTCAATTTTAACCTAGAGGAAGTGTGGGAAGGAAGGAACAAACAATATGATTTCATGCAATATTGATTTCATTCCAAAGAAAATTTAAGGGGGGAGGGGATCTACCTCAAGAGTATCAGTTAATAGATGGTCTGGGAATGGTCTTTGCCATTCCAAACATCAACCTACACTGTGTATTAGAAGGATAATAACTAGAATTTAAATAAAAATTTGAAGAGAAAAAAAGAAAGATAAGTGTAATTTGGGGCAAAGTGAGAAAATGTGACTCAAAAAATGATGTAAAATACGCAAGTGGTGCTAATTCTATGCAGGCTATTACATTTGTAAGATTTATATTTTCTGGATGTACTTTAGGAAATATGTGTAGCATTTAGTGAGATGACAGGTAAATGGCTGGAGGGGGGTGGGCATATTAAACGGTAGTTATTACTTTTGTACAATTTCTTAGATATCCTTAAAAGGAAAGCTTAGAGACCATCTGAGAAGAGCTGATCTAGAGAGAAGTAGCATGGCAAATTTGAATCGGACTGCCTGGGTTTATGGCCTGGCTCTGCCTTATACAGGTCATGAGACTTTGGACAAGTAACCTAACCTCACAGTTCTCAGTTTCCAGTTGTGCAAAAGGAGATAACAGGGATGCCTGGGGGCTCAGCCTAAGCGTCTGACTCTTGGTTTCTGCTCAGGTCATGGTCTCAGGGTTGTGGATCGATCCCTGTGCTGGGCGTGGAGCCTGCTTAGGATTCTGTCTCTCCCTCTGCCCCTTCCCCTGCTCATGCTGTCTCTCTCTCAAAAAAAGGGGCAGGGATAATAATAACAGGTCATAGGAGTACTGGGAGGGTTAAAGGAGACACTACCTCCAGGAGACATGAAAACATATGCCTACACAAAAACTTGTACACAAATGTTTATAGCAGCATTATTCGTAATAACCAAAAAGTGGAAACAACCCAGAAGTCCATCAACTGAAGAACAGATAAACAAAATGTGGTGTAGCCACAGGATGGAATATTATTTGGCCAAAAAAAGAATGGAAAAACTGCCACATGCTACAACAGATATGAATCTTAAAAAATTATATAATTCCATTCATATTAAATGCCCAGAATAGGGAAATTAATAGAGATAGAAAGTAGATTAGTGATCATTTAGACCTGGGGGGTGGGCGTAGAGGAGAGGATAAGAAGATGACAGCTAAAGGATATAAGGTTTCTATTTGAGCAGGTGAAAATGTAAAATTGACTGTGATGATGGTTGCACATATCTATGAATATACTAAAAGCTAGTGAATTGTATACTTTAAACAGATGACTTGTATGATATATGAATTATATCAATAAAGCTGTTAAAAATTAAACAAAGAGAGAAGGGATATAGAGAAAATAAGTGAAGCTCCAAGTGAAGCTAAAAGTAAATCTGAGAGAAAATTATTCTCAGCGGGCACCTGGGTGGCTCAGTTGGTTAAGCATCTGACTCTTTATTTCAGCTCAGGTCATGATCTCAGGGTCATGAGATTGAGCCCTGCTCCACACTTAAGCATGGAGCCTACTTAAGATTCTCTCTCTCCCCCTCTTTCTCTGTGGCCCTCCTCTCCCCCCAACCCTGGCTAGCACACTCCCCCCCCAAAGAAAAGAAGAAAAGAAAATTATTCTCTATTCCAGTAGAACACTCCCATTCCTAGAATAAAGAATATACTCGTTTGCTAGCTTCCCCATTGAGGCTAAAACCTGGACACACAGCTAAACTCTATTTCCCAGCTTTCTAAAGGAAGAGGAGCATGGTGATGGAAGCCACTTCCAGGCCTGCCCCATAAAAAGTTCTCACATTCTATCTGTCATTGATCCATCTCTTGATGTAGAGGAGCACAGTGACCTTGGAAGCCTTTTGAAGATGACAGAGCCCCAAAATGAAAGGAGTTTAGATTTCTGAAACTGTGCTTGGAAACAATTGCCTGACTATCAGGTTATGGGATCCAGAAACCTAGGCTCTTTCACTGTCCATGTCCAAGCCATCATTGAATTCTTTATTTTGTCTCCTATGTGTATTCAATTTGTTCCCTTCTCTTCATGCTCTCCACCAACACTTTGTCCAAGTGAACACACCTTTTCTCGGGCTGCTGGCATAACTTTCTAACCTGCATCTGTTCTGGCCCTCTTCCAGTCTACCACCAACTCTGGTTCTGGATGCTATAAGACACATTGCATTGTGATAGGACCCTTGGCCTTGAAACTTTGTGCATGCCAACACAGGGTAGTAGGAATATTTCTAGAACCAGACAGGAACTGAAATTAACCATATATAGAAGTGACTGTGAATTGTATAGGGATATATATATCCCACTAAACCCAAACCAAATGCACCCTCCTAACTTAATTTTCCCAGGTTGGATTCCCAAAAATGCTTGTGACCAATCCAGTGCCATCCAACATGAAGAGAAATATGATGTGATGAAGGAGGAGGGGCAGGTGGTGGTGGTTGTGGCGGGGGGGCGGCAGGGGCTAAGCAGAAAGAGTAGTCCTAATCAATTCAGCTAAAATGTATTACTTTTGCAAATTTTACAAAAATATGACCATGTGAACACATTGCTAGTGTCCCTTCAGGACCTTGGAAGAGACTGGTGTATGGGAAGGCTCTTAAAGATTTAGCTCCATTAGCTTCTTTGAAAATTCACCTTTGAAGGGCAACCAGTTTATTTTATTTTATTTATTTTATTTTATTATTTATTTATTATTTTATTTTATTTTATTTGTTTTATTTTATTATTTGACAGAGAGACAGAGAGCACAAGCAGGGGGAACAGCAGTCAGAGGGAGAGGGAAAAGCAGGTTCCCTGCTGAGCAGGGAGCCCAATGTGGGGCTTGATCTGAGGACCCTGGAATCATGACCTGAGCTGAAGGCAGATGCTTAACCCAGCACCCCAAAGGGCAACCAATTTTGTTTTATTTTATTTATTTATTTATTTTTAGTTCTCTTTTTTTTTTATTATGTTACCACCATACATTACATCATGAGTTTTTGATGTAGTGTTCCATGATTCATTGTGTATAACACCCAGGACTCTATGCAGAACATGCCCTCTTTAATACCCATCACCAGGCTAACCCAACCCCCTCCCCCCTCCCCTCTAGAACCCTTAGTTTTTCAGAGTCCATAGTCTCTCATGGTTCATCTCTCCCTTCGATTCCCCCCCTTCATTCTTCCCCTCCTGCTATCTTCTCTCTCTCTCTCTCTCTTTTTTTTTTAACATATAATGTATTATTTGTTTCAGAGGTACAGGTCTGTGATTCAACAGTCTTACACAATTCACAGTGCTCACCATAGCACATACCCTCCCCAATGTCTATCACCCAGCCACTCAATCCCTTCCACCCCCCACCACTCCAGCAACCCTCAGTTTGTTTCCTGAGATTAAGAATTCCTCATATTAGTAAGGTCATATAATATATGTCTTTCTCTGATTGACTTATTTCACTCAGCATAATACCCTTCAGTTCAATCCATGTTGTTGCAAATGGCAAGATTTCATTCCTTTTGATAGCTGCATAATATTCCATTGTATATATATACCACATCTTCTTTACCCATTCATCTGTCAATGGACATCTTGGCTCTTTCCATAGATTAGCTGTTGTGGACATTGCTGCTATAAACATCGGGGTGCATGTACCCCATTGGATCACTACATTTGTATCTTTGGGGTAAATACCCAGTAGTGCAATTGCTGGATCGTATGGTAGTTCTATTTTCAACTGTTTGAGGAACCTCCATACTGTTTTCGAGAGTGGCTGTACCAACTTGCATTCCCACCAACAGTGTAGGAGGGTTCCCGTTTCTCCGCATTCCCACCAACATCTGTTGTTTCCTGACTTGTTAATTTTAGCCATTCAGATTGGTGTGAGGTGATATCTCATTGAGGTTTTGATTTGGATTTCCCTGATGCTGAGCAATGTTGAGCACTTTTTCATGTGTCTCTTGGCCATGTGGATGTCTTCTTTGGACAAATGTCTGTTCCTGTCTTCTGCCCATTTCTTGATTGGATCATTTGTTCTTTGGGTGTTGAGTTTGATAAGTTCTTTATAGATTATGGATACTAGCCCTTTATCTGATATGTCATTTGCAAATATTTTCTCACATTCTGTCGGTTGTCTTTTGGTTTTGTGGACTGTTTCCTTTGCTGTGCAAAAGCTTTTTATCTTGCTGAAGTCCCAATAGTTCATTTTTGACCTTGCTTCCCTTGCCTTTGACAATGTTTCTAGGAAGAAGTTGCTGCGGCTAAGGTCAAAAACGTTGCTGCCTGTGTTCTCCTTTAGGATTTTGATGGACTACTGTCTCACATTTAGGTCTTTCAACCATTTGGAGTCTATTTTTGTGTGTGGTGTAAGGAAATGGCTGCTGCATGTGGCTGTGCAATTTTCCAAACACCATTTGTTGAAGAGACTGTCTTTTTTCCATTGGACATTCTTTCCTGCTTTGTCAAAGATGAGTTGACCATAGAGTTGAGGGTCCATTTCTGGGCTCTCGATTCTGTTCCATTGATCTATGTGTCTGTTTTTGTGCCAGTACCGTACTGTCTTGATGATGACAGCTTTGTAATAGAGCTGGAAGTCCGGAATTGTGATACCGCCAGCTTTGCTTTTCTTTTTCAACATTCTTCTGTCTATTTGGGGTCTTTTCTGGTTCTACACAAATTTTAGGATTATTTGTTCCATTTCTTTGAAAAAACTGGATGGTATTTTGATGGGGATTGCATTGAATGTGTAGATTGCTCTAGGTAGCATTGACATCTTCACAATATTTGTTCTTCCAATCCATGAGCATGGAACGTTTTTCCATTTCTTTGTGTCTTCCTTAATTTCTTTCATGAGTATTTTATAGTTTTCTGAGTACAGATTCTTTGCCTCTTTGGTTAGATTTATTCCTAGGTATCATATGGTTTTGGGTGCAATTGTAAATGGGATCAACTCCTTAATTTCTCCTTCTTCTGTCTTGTTGTTGCTGTATAGGAATTACACTGATTTCTGTGCATTTTTATATCCTGCCACTTTACTGAGTTCCTGTATGAGTTCTAGCAGTTTTGGGGTGGAGTCTTTTGGGTTTTCCACATAAAGTATCATCTCATTTGCAAAGAGTGAGAGTTTGACTTCCTCTTTGCCGATTTGGATGCCTTTGATTTCTTTTTGTTGTCTGATGGCTGTGGCTAGGACTTCTGATACTATGTTGAATAGCAGTGGTGAGAGTGGACATCCCTGCCGTGTTCCTGACCTTAGTGGGAAAGCTCTCAGTTTTTCCACATTGGGAATGATATTCGCTGTGGGTTTTTCATAGATGGCCTTTATGATATTGAGGTATGAACCCTCTATCCCTATACACTGAAGGGTTTTGATCAAGAAAGGATGCCGTCCTTTGTCAAATGCTTTTTCTGCATGTATTGAGAGGATCATATGATTCTTGTTTTTTCTTTTGTTAATGTATTGTATCACGTTGATTGATTTGCAGATGTTGAACCAACCTTGCAGCCCAGGGATAAATCCCACTTGGTCATGGTGAATAATCCTTTTAATGTACTGTGGGATCCTATTGGCTAGTATTTTGGTGAGAATTTTTGCATTCATGTTTATCGAGGATATTGGTCTGTAATTCTCCTTTTTGATGGGGTCTTTGTCTGGTTTGGGGATCAAGGTAATGTTGGCCTCATAAAATGAGTTTGGAAGTTTTCCTTCCATTTCTATTTTTTGGAACATTTTCAGGAGAATAGGTATTAATTCTTCTTGAAATGTTTGGTAGAATTCCCCTGGGAAGCCATTTGGCCCTGGGCTTTTGTTTGTTGGGAGATTTTTGATGACTGCTTCAATTTCCTTAGTGGTTATAGGTCTGTTCAGGTTTTCCATTTCTTCCTGGTTCAATTTTGGTAGTTGATACATCTCTAGGAATGCACCCATTTCTTCCAGGTTATCTAATTTGCTGGCATAGAGTTGCTCATAATATGTTCTTATAATTGTTTGTATGTCTTTGGTGTTGGTTGTGATCTCTCCTCTTTCATTCATGATTTTGTTGATTTGGGTCCTTTCTCTTTTCTTTTTGATAAGTCTGGCCAGGGGTTTATCAATCCTGTTAATTCTTTCAAAGAACCAGCTCCTAGTTTCGTTGATCTATTCTACTGTTCTTTTGGTTTCTATTTCATTGATTTCTGCTCTGATCTTTATTATTTCTCTTCTCCTGCTGGGTTTAGGCTTTATTTGCTGTTCTTTCTCTAGCTCCTTTAGGTGTAGGGTTAGGTTGTGTATTTGAGACCTTTCTTGTTTCTTGAGAAAGGCTTGTATTGCTATATACTTTCCTCTTAGGACTGCCATTGCTGCATCCCAAAGATTTTGAACAGTTGTGTTTTCATTTCCATTGGTGTCCATGAATTTTTTTAATTCTTCTTTAATTTCCTGGTTGACCCATTCATTCTTTAGTAGGATGCTCTTTAGCCTCCATGTATTTGAGTTCTTTCTGACTTTCCTCTTGTGATTGAGTTCTAGTTTCAAAGCATGGTGGTCTGAAAATATGCAGGGAATAATCCCAAACTTTTGGTACTGGTTGAGACCTGATTTGTGATCTAGGATGTGATCAATTCTGGAGAATGTTCCATGGGCCCTAGAGAAGAATGTGTATTCCGTTGCTTTGGGATGGAATGTTCTGAATATGTCTGTGAAGTCCATTTTGTCCAGTGTGTCATTTAAAGTCTTTCTTTCCTTGTTGATCTTTTGCTTAGATGATCTGTCCATTTCAGTGAGGGGGGTGTTAAAGTCCCCCACTAGTACTGTATTGTTGTCAATGTGTTTCTTTGCTTTTGTTATTAATTGCCTTATATAATTGGCTGCTTCCGTGTCAGGGGCATAGATATTTACAATTGTTAGGTCTTCTTGTTGGATAGACCCTTTAAGTAGGATATAGTGTCCTTCTTCATCTCTTATTACAGTCTTTGTTTTAAAATCTAATTTGTCTGATATAAGGATTGCCACCCCAGCTTTCTTTTGGTGTCCATTAGCATGGTAAATGGTTTTCCACCCCCTCACTTTCAATGTGGGGGTGTCTTTGGGTCTAAAATGAGTCTCTTTCAGACAGCATATCAATGGGTCTTGTTTTTTAATCCAATCTGATAGTCTGTCTTTTATTGGGGCATTTAGCCCATTTACATTAGGGTAACTATGGAAAGATATGAATTTAGTGCCATTGTATTGCCTGTAAGGTGACTGTTATTGTATATTGTCTGTGTTCCCTTCTGGTCTATGCTGTTTTTAGGCTCTCTCTTTGCTTAGAGGACCCCTTTCAATATTTCTTGGAGGGCTGGTTTCGTGTTTGCAAATTCCTTTAGTTTTTGTTTGTCCTGGAAGATTTCTATCTCTCCTTCTATTTTCAATGAGAGCCTAGCTGGATATAGTATTCTTGGCTCCATATTTTTCTTGTTTAGTGCTCTGAATATATCATGGCAGTCCTTTCTGGCTTGCCAGGTCTCTGTGGATAGGTCTGTTGCCAATCTAATGTTTCTACCATTGTAGCTTACAGATCTCTTCTCCCGAGCTGCTTTCAGGATTTTCTCCCTGTCTCTGAGACTCGTAAGTTTTACTAGTAGATGTTGGGGTGTTGACCTATTTTTATTGATTTTGAGAGGGGTTCTCTGTGCCTCCTGGATTTTGGTGCCTGTTTCCTTCCCCACATTAGGGAAGTTCTCTGTTATAATTTGCTCCAATATACGTTCTGCCCCTCTCTCTCTTTCTTATTCTTCTGGGATCCCAATTATTCTAATGTTGTTTCATCTTATGGTATCACCTCTCTCTCGAATTCTGCCCTCGTGATCCAGTAGCAGTTTATCTCTCTTTTTCTCAGCTTCTTTATTTTCCATCATTTGGTCTTCTATATCACTAATTCTCTCCTTTACCTCATTTATCCTAGCAGTTAGGCCCCCATTTTTTATTGCACCTCATTAGTAGCCTTTTTGATTTCGACTTGGTTAGATTTTAGTCCTTTTATTTCTCCAGAAAGGGTTTCTCTAATAACTTCCATGCTTTTTCGAGCCCAGCTAGTATCTTTAAAATCATGATTCTGAACTCTAGGTCCGACATCATGCTAATGTCCATTTTGAGTAGGTCCCTGGCAGACGGTACTACCTCTTGTTCTTTTTGTTGAGGTGATTTTTTTCGTCTCATCATTTTGTCCAGAGGAGAATAGATGAATGAGAGAACAAAATGCTAACAGGTTAACAACGTCCCCATCAAATATACTCTAAACAATCAGAAAAGACCTGAAACCAGGGGAAATGAAAGGGAAAGAGAGAGAGAAAAAAAGAAAAAGATAAAGATAAAAACAAACAAATCAGAACCAAACAAAAAAAAAAAAACAGAATATGATCAAATATGATCAGGCTGGTGCATAAGATCAGTGCCACACACTAGATTTTGGGCGTATTTTGGTCTGTTAGAAGAAAGTGCCTCCCAAAATTTTAAAGAAAGGAAAACTTATATATGTAGAAAAATAAAGGTTGATACGATGAAGGGATGGAATATGAGTGTAAAGATGAAAATTATAAAAAATTTTATAAAAGTAATTGATAAGATAAGTTGTTTGAAAAAAGAAAGAAGAGGATTAAAAAAAAAAGGGAAAGCATGTGATCAGGCAGGCGACTAGAACAAAGCCATACACTAGAGATTTAGGGTGTATTTTGATCTGTTAGAAGAAACTGTATCTCAAAATTTTAAAGAGAGAACAATTTATATATATATATATATATATATATATGCCAAAAATAAGGGTAACTTCTTTTTTTTTTTTTTTTTTTTTTTTTTAATTTTTTATTGTTATGTTAATCACCATATATTACATCATTAGTTTTTGGTGCAGTGTTCCATGATTCATTGTTTGTTCATAACACCCAGTGCTCCATGCAGAACGTGCCCTCCTCAATACCCATCACCAGGCTAACCCATCCCCCTACCCCCCTCCCCTCTAGAACCCTCAGTTTGTTTTTCAGAGTCCATCATCTCTCACGGTTCGTCTCCCCCTCTGACATATTCCCCTTTTCTTCCTCTCCTGTTATCTTCTTCTTTTTCTTTTTTCTTAAAATATGTTGCATTATTTGTTTCAGAAGTACAGATCTGTGATTCAACAGTCTTGCACAATTCACAGTGCTCACCGTAGCACATACCCTCCCCAATATCTATCACCCAGCCACCCCATCCCTCCCACCCCCAACCACTCCAGTAACACTCAGTTGTTTCCTGAGATTAAGAATTCCTCATATCAGTGAGGTCATGTGATACATGTCTTTCTCTGATTGACTTATTTCACTCAGCATAACACCCTCCAGTTCCATCCACGTCGTTGCAAATGGCAAGATCTCATTCCTTTTGATGGCTGCATAATATTCCATTGTGTATATATACCACATCTTCTTTATCCATTCATCTGTCGATGGGCATCTTGGCTCTTTCCACAGTTTGGCTATGGTGGACATTGCTGCTATAAACATTGGGGTACACGTACCCCTTCGGGTCCCTACATTTGTATCTTTGTGGTAAATACCCAGTAGTGCAATTGCTGGATCGAACGGTAGCTCTAATTTCAACTGTTTGAGGAACCTCCATACTGTTTTCCAGAGGGGTTGCACCAGCTTGCATTCCCACCAACAGTGTAGGAGGGTTCCCCTTTCTCCACATCCCCGCCAACATCTGTCGTTCCCTGACTTGTTAATTTTAGCCATTCTGACGGGTGTGAGGTGGTATCTCATTGAGGTTTTGATTTGGATTTCCCTGATGCCAAGCGATGTTGAGCACTTTTTCATGTGCCTGTTGGCCATTTGGATGTCTTCTTTGGAGAAATGTCTGTTCATGTCTTCTGCCCATTTCTTGATTGGATTATTTGTTCTTTGGGTGTTGAGTTTGATAAGTTCTTTATAGATTTTGGATACTAGCCCTTTATCTGATATGTCATTTGCAAATATTTTCTCCCATTCTGTCGGTTGTCTTTTGGTTTTGTGGACTGTTTCTTTTGCTGTGCAAAAGCTTTTTATCTTGATGAAATTCCAATAGTTCATTTTTGCCCTGGCTTCCCGTGCCTTTGGCGATGTTTCTAGGAAGAAGTTGCTGCGGCTAAGGTCGAAAAGGTTGCTACCTGTGTTCTCCTTTAGGATTTGGATGGACTCCTGTCTCACGTTTAGGTCTTTCAACCATTTGGAGTCTATTTTTGTGTGTGGTGTAAGGAAATGGTCCAGTTTCATTCTTCTGCATGTGGCTGTCCAATTTTCCCAACACCATTTGTTGAAGAGACTGTCTTTTTGCCATTGGACATTCTTTCCTGCTTTGTCAAAAATAAGTTGACCATAAAGTTGAGGGTCCATTTCTGGGCTCTCTATTCTGTTCCATTGATCTATGGGTCTGTTTTTGTGCCAGTACCATACTGTCTTGATGATGACAGCTTTGTAATAGAGCTGGAAGTCCGGAATTGTGATGCCGCCAGCTTTGCTTTTCTTTTTCAGTATTCCTCTGGCTATTCTGGGTCTCTTCTGGTTCCATACAAACTTTAGGATTATTTGTTCCATTTCTTTGAAAAAAGTGGATGGTATTTTGATGGGGATTGCATTGAATGTGTAGATTGCTCTAGGTAGCATTGACATCTTCACAATGTTGATTCTCCCAATCCATGAGCATGGAACGTTTTTCCATTTCTTTGTGTCTTCTTCAATTTCTTTCCTGAGTATTTTATAGTTTTCTGAGTACAGATCCTTTGCCTCTTTGGTTAGATTTATTCCTAGGTATCTAATCGTTTTGGGTGCAATTGTAAATGGGATAGACTCCTTGATTTGTCTCTCTTCTGTCTTGTTGTTGGTGTATAGGAATGCCACTGATTTCTGTGCATTGATTTTATAGCCTGCTACTTTACTGAATTCCTGTATGAGTTCTAGCAGTTTTGGGGTGGAGTCTTTTGGGTTTTCCACATACAGTATCATATCATCTGCAAAGAGTGAGAGTTTGACTTCCTCTTTGCCGATTTGGATGCCTTTGATTTCTTTTTGTTGTCTGATTGCTGTGGCTAGGACTTCTAATACTATGTTGAATAGCAGTGGTGAGAGTGGACATCCCTGCCGCGTTCCTGACCTTAGGGGAAAAGCTCTCAGCCTTTCCCCATTGAGAATGATATTCGCTGTAGGTTTTTCGTAGATGGCTTTTATGATATTGAGGTATGTACCCTCTATCCCTATACTCTGAAGAGTTTTGATCAAGAAAGGATGTTGTACTTTGTCAAATGCTTTTTCTGCATCTATTGAGAGGATCATATGATTCTTGTTCTTTCTTTTGTTAATGTATTGTATCACGTTGATTGATTTGCGGATGTTGAACCAGCCTTGCAGCCCAGGGATAAATCCCACTTGGTCATGGTGAATAATCCTTTTAATGTACTGTTGGATCCTATTGGCTAGTATTTTGGTGAGAATTTTTGCATCCATGTTCATCGAGGATATTGGTCTGTAATTCTCTTTTTTGATGGGGTCTTTGTCTGGTTTTGGGATCAAGGTAATGCTGGCCTCATAAAATGAGTTTGGAAGTTTCCCTTCCATTTCTATTTTTTGGAACAGTTTCAGGAGAATAGGTATTAATTCTTCTTGAAAGGTCTGATAGAATTCCCCTGGGAAGCCATCTGGCCCTGGGCTTTTGTTTCTTGGGAGATTTTTGATGACTGTTTCAATTTCCTTAGTGGTTATAGGTCTGTTCAGGTTTTCTATTTCTTCCTGGTTCAATTTTGGTAGTTGATACATCTCTAGGAATGCACCCATTTCTTCCAGGTTATCTAATTTGCTGGCATAGAGTTGCTCATAATATGTTCTTATAATTGTTTGTATTTCTTTGGTGTTGGTTGTGATCTCTCCTCTTTCATTCATGATTTTGTTGATTTGGGTCATTTCTCTTTTCTTTTTGATCAGTCTGGCCAGGGGTTTATCTATCTTGTTAATTCTTTCAAAGAACCAGCTCCTAGTTTCGTTGATCTGTTCTACTGTTCTTTTGGTTTCTAGTTCATTGATTTCTGCTCTGATCTTTATGATTTCTCTTCTCCTGCTGGGTTTAGGCTTTCTTTGCTGTTCTTTCTCCAGCTCCTTTAGGTGTAGGGTTAGGTTGTGTATTTGAGACCTTTCTTGTTTCTTGAGAAAGGCTTGTATTGCTATATACTTTCCTCTCAGGACTGCCTTTGCTGTATCCCAAAGATTTTGAACAGTTGTGTTTTCATTTTCATTGGTTTCCATGAATTTTTTTAATTCTTCTTTAATTTCTTGGTTGACCCATTCATTCTTTAGTAGGATGCTCTTTAGCCTCCATGTATTTGAGTTCTTTCCGACTTTCCTCTTGTGGTTGAGTTCTAGTTTCAAAGCATTGTGGTCTGAAAATATGCAGGGAATGATCCCAATCTTTTGGTACCGATTGAGACCTGATTTGTGACCTAGGATGTGATCAATTCTGGAGAATGTTCCATGGGCACTAGAGAAGAATGTGTATTCCGTTGCTTTGGGATGGAATGTTCTGAATATGTCTGTGAAGTCCATTTGGTCCAGTGTGTCATTTAAAGTCTTTATTTCCTTGTTGATCTTTTGCTTAGATGATCTGTCCATTTCAGTCAGGGGGGTGTTAAAGTCCCCCACTATTATTGTATTGTTGTCAATGTGTTTCTTTGCTTTTGTTATTAATCGCCTTATATAATTGGCTGCTCCCATGTTCGGGGCATAGATATTTACAATTGTTAGATCTTCTTGTTGGATAGACCCTTTAAGTAGGATATAGTGTCCTTCCTCATCTCTTATTACAGTCTTTGTTTTAAAATCTAGTTTGTCTGATATAAGGATTGCCACCCCAGCTTTCTTTTGGCGTCCATTAGCATGGTAAATGGTTTTCCACCCCCTCACTTTCAATCTGGGGGTGTCTTTGGGTGTAAAATGAGTCTCTTGCAGACAGCATATTGATGGGTCTTGTTTTTTAATCCAATCTGATAGCCTGTGTCTTTTGATTGGGGCATTTAGCCCATTTACATTCAGGGTAACTATTGAAAGGTATGAATTTAGTGCCATTGTATTACCTGTAAGGTGACTGTTAACTGTCTGTTGTCTGTGTTCGTTTCTGCTCTTTGCTGTTTTTAGGTTCTCTCTTTGCTTAGAGGACCCCTCTCAATATTTCTTGGAGGGCTGGTTTCGTGTTTGCAAATTCCTTTAGTTTTTGTTTGTTCTGGAAGCTTTTTATCTCTCCTTCTATTTTCAATGACAGCCTAGCTGGATATAGTATTCTTGGCTGCATATTTTTCTCGTTTAGTGCTCTGAAGATATCTTGCCAGTCCTTTCTGGCCTGCCAGGTCTCTGTGGATAGGTCTGTTGCCAATCTAATGTTTCTACCATTGTAGGTTACATATCTCTTCTCCCGAGCTGCTTTCAGGATTTTCTCTTTGTCTCTGAGACTCGTAAGTTTTACTATTAGATGTCGGGGTGTTGACCTATTTTTATTGATTTTGAGAGGGGTTCTCTGTGCCTCCTGGATTTTAATGCCTGTTTCCTTCCTCACATTAGGGAAGTTCTCTGCTATAATTTGCTCCAATATACCTTCTGCCCCTCTCTCTCTCTCTTCTTCTTCTGGGATCCCAATTATTCTAATGTTGTTTCGTCTTATCGTATCACTTATCTCTCGAATTCTGCCCTCGTGATCCTGTAGTTGTTTCTCTCTCTTTTTCTCAGCCTCTTTATTTTCCATCATTTGATCTTCTATATCGCTGATTCTCTCTTCTGCCTCATTTATCCTAGCATTTAGTGCCCCCATTTTTGATTGCACCTCATCAATAGCCTTTTTGATTTCGATTTGGTTAGATTTTAGTTCTTTTATTTCTCCAGAAAGGGTTTCTCTAATAACTTCCACGCTTTTTTCAAGCCCAGCTAGTATCTTTAAAGTCATGATTCTGAACTCTAGGTCCGACATCGTACTAATGTCCGTATTGAGTAGGTCCCTGGCTGACGGTACTACCTCTTGTTCTTTTTGCTGAGGTGATTTCTTTCGTCTTGTCATTTTGTCCAGAGGAGAATAGATGAATGAGAGAACAAAAGGCTAACAGGTTTACAACATCCAATAAGGGTAACTTCTATGAAGGGATACAATATGACTCTAAAATGAAAAATAAAAATGTTTTTTTAAAAAGGATTGAGAAGATGTTGGTTGAAAAAGGGAAAAAGAAAAATTCACACAAAAAAGACAGTTAAAAAAATTAACTTTGAAAGACTAAGGAATCATGGTAAAAAAGCCATGGATTCTATGTGCAGTATTCCCCTAGCGCTGAAGTTCTGCAGTTCTCATTGATTGGTAAACTTGGTCTTGGCTAACTGTTGTTGCGGATCTTCTGGGGGAGGGGCCTGTTGCCGTGGTTTCCAAATGTCTTTGCAGGAGGCGGAATTGCCCCGCCCTTGCCTGGTCCGGCCTAAGTAATCTGCTCGGTTTTGCTTTCGGGAGCTTTTGTTCCCTATGAGCTTTCCGTACAGCTTTGGAGGACGAGAGTGAAAATGGCGGCCTCCCAATCTCTGCCCTGGAGGAGCTGAGAAATTGGGGCCCTGCTCCTCAGTGCGCCCCCAGAGAAAATCAATCCCTCCTGTCTCCCTGGTCTCCAGCCGCACTTCATGCTCACCCGGCCTGTGACTGTTTCTATCTCTGGCACCCGACCCCATGTAGAGTCTCCAAACCCAGCAGATCCCTGCAGTGCTCTCCTGCGCTGCTCCTCCCGGGGGAGGAAGGGGCGTCTCCCCAGATCTGACATTTGTTTGGTCCCTGCTGGAGGAGCAGTGGCCTGACTGTGTCGCCAATCACAGTTTATGGCAACCCCGAGCTGAGAGCCCGCGCCTCAGCTCCGTCTCTGCAGCCGGCTTCCCCACTCTGATACCCAGGAGCTCTGCCGCACTCAGGCACCCCCTGTCTTTCTGTGACTCCGAGGGTCCTGAGACCACACTGTCCCACCAAGGGTTCCAACCCCGCTTAGCCACTGAAGTGACATCGCTCAGTGGAGCAGAGTTCTAAAAGTTCCGATTTTGTGCTCCGGCACTCTACCACTTGCCAGAAGCGGCTGATGGAGGCCCTCTCCCCCGCTGTGTATCCTCCTGAATGTCACCTCGGATTAACTTCTTCACACATCCTACCTTCCAGAAAGTGGTCGTTTTTCTGTTCAGAGAGTTGTTGCTATTCTTTTCTTTGATCTCCTGTTGAGTTCCTAGGTGTTCAGAATGGTTTGATCCCTATCCAGCTGAATTCCAGAGACCAGACAAAATCCAGGTCTCCTACTCCTCCACCATCTTGCTCTGCCCTGTATCCCAAAATTTTAAAGAGAGAACAATTTATATATACATACCAAAAATAAGGGCAACTACTATGAAGGGATAGAATATGACTATAAAAATGAAAAATAATAAAGATTAAAAAAAGGGATTGATAAGATGTTGGTTGAAAAAGGGAAAAAGAAAAATTCAAAAACAAAAGTTAAAAAAAATAACTTTGAAAGACTAAGGAATCATGGGAAAAAAGCCATGAATTCTATGTGCAGTAGTCCCCTAATGCTGGAGTTCTGCCGTTCTCATTGATCGGTAAACTTGGTCTTGGCTGGCTGTTCTTGATGATCTTCTGGGGGAGGGGCCTGTTGCCGTGGTTTCCAAATGTCTTTGCCGGAGGCGGAATTGCCCCGTCCTTGCCGGGTCCAGACTAAGTAATCCGCTGGGGTTTGCTCTGGGGAGCTTTTGTTCCCTGCAAGCTTTCCATACAGCTTTGGAGGACAAGAGTGAAAATGGTGGCCTCCCAATCTCCGCCCGGAGGAGCTGAGAACTCAGGGGCCCCACTCCCCAGTGAGCCCCCAGAGAAAAGCAATCAGTCACTCCCATCTCCCCGGTCTCCAGCCACACTCTGTGCTCACCCGGCCTGTGACTGAGCGTTTCTATCTCTGACACACGACCCTGTGTGGAGTCTCCAAACCCAGCAGATTCTTGCGGTGTACTCCTGTGCTGCTCCTCCCGGGGAAGGAAGAGGAGTCTCCTTGGATCTGCCGCTTGTTGGGTCTCTGCTGGAGGAGCAGTGGCCCGACTGTCCTGTGGATCACGGTTTATGGCAACCCCGAGCTGAGAGCCCACTCCTCGGCTCCGTCTCTGCAGCTGGCTTCCCTGCTCTGATACCTGGGAGCTCTGCCGCACTGAGGCACCCCCTGTCTTTCTGTGACCCCAAGGGTCCTGAGACCACACTGTCCCAGAGAGGGTTCTAACCCCCCACTTAGCCACTGGAGCGACATCCCTCAGCAGAGCCAACTTCTAAAAGTTCCGATTTTTTGCTCTGTGGCTCTATCATTTTCCAGTAGTGGCTGACAGAGGCCCCCTTCCCCGCTGTCTATCTTCCTGAATATCACCTCGAATTCACTTCACACGTCATACCTTCCAGAAAGTGGTCGCTTTTCCATTCAGAGAGTTAGGGCAACCAATTTTATACAATAGTCTGTAATTGGACTTGTGATGTGCTTTGGAATCTCATAGGCTATATGATAGCACTTTACATGATATCTTATGTGTCTTTGCATCTAATTCAGAACCATGTGTCTTGGATGTGGTTGGTCCCTAATTTGTGATACTTGGAGGAGAAGAAAACTAGAGTAGAAGAAGAGAGAGAATATGAAAGGAAAAAAAGATGGAGACCATCAGAAAAATTCAGAGAAGAGGTTTACGTGATTTGAAGCCATTAGGCCAGTTACATGTACTTCGCGTGTCAGACTCATCACACAATGAGCTGACCTCGGTCAGCAGATTTTCATGCCTCCTCCAATTCCCTTCAGCCACTTGAGTTTACTGAGGCTACAGTAGAAATTTCTAGCTCACTGATAGCATCCAACATCAAGCCTCTGTCTTCACATCTGCCTGAGGGCTTTCTCCAGGGCTAAGGGGCTCCCCCTTGAGCAGGCAGTTATAAGTGGGCGTGGTGTTTGTGCCCCTGGCGTCAACCTCCACAACAGAGTTGGAAGTTGGTGGATAAATGGCCCAGCCTAGGAAGCTTTTGGTGGGATGCTTTTGAGGTGAGTTCCACAGGATTTCTCAGAGGCTCCCTAGAGGAAATGCATACCAGTTGCCCACATTAGTGATCTCCTCATTAACTCATTTATTGGCATCTCTCCTCTCCCTGACTCATTTTCCCCACTTCCTTGCCTGTTCTTTCTGAGTTAACCTCTCAAACTACCCACACTTGTTTCTTGTGTCAGGGTCTGCTTTTGGGGCAACACAATCCAAGACACCTGGTTTAAGTCACAGGCAAGTAATTTACCATTTAAATGTAATCTAAATATTAAAATACAAAAACATGGACTACAGTTTTTAAAGGAAATAAACAATTTGGAGATACCAAGAAAACTCAACAAAATTATTTATTTGTGTTACATGCATCTATTAAAAATAATGCTGAGATTCTGCAGAAACTAATTTAGTTTCTATGGGAAGATAAGAAAGAATTGAATTATTGCATTCAGGTCTTTAAAATTCTCTTGCGTTTGTATTCTGACTCTGGCTTATTAAAGGGGTCTGTACTCCGTTAACATACACATGCGCTTACAATATAAACAGATTAACTAGACATCTGTGTTGACTACATATAAGAGGCAGTTAACTTTTTGCCTTGTTTCTATTCAACAATCTTGATATTTTAGTCTGCTGACCAGATGAAACAAGATTGGTTTTTTGGTACCAGATGTGTCACAGTTTGGGTTTGTATTTCGCAGGTGCTCCCCCCAGCTGGGAGGATGGAAATGTGCCATCTTTCTGAGATGATGATTCGGGATAGAAATATAAGTCTGTTAAAAATAATTCGACATATTAATGGAAGTTTTCGTCCCTTGTGGGCTTCTTATGCATACCATATGAGCAGACCAGCAGCTGTTCTATATTTTAAAAGAAGAGTTAGAAAGTTAGAAGCATACACGGCTATTCAAAACATAAGCAACTGCTTGGCGTCATGGAAACAGGATTCAACAATAAACTTGTATTTGTGAAGCTTCCCCAAAAATAATAATCCCACTGGGCTGTGTTCAGGTGGCCTTAGGATACTGAACAATCTTTCTATTTCCATCATTTGGATTCACTAAAACATCTCCCTTGTAGAGGCAAAATGGTAGAGATTACTATATTAGATGTGGGAATTGGTTTCTAACTGATTTCTACCCTTCAATATTTATATTTTTAAATTACAATTTTAAAAGCCCTACTTGTTTTTGCCATTTTTACTTAAACATATTGTGAAAGAATATGTTTAGCCCCACTGAGGACTGAGTTGTTAATAAAATGAGGCATCTTATCTTATTCTGGGTGATGATGTTCATTGTTCCTTCAGAAATCACCTAATAAATATTAACCAATGTCAAGGAATGGCAGTAATCTTTACACTAGCCCCTTACTTTATACTAATCCTATGGAAGGAAGGACTCTGTAAGCTTTTTGGCCCAGCTTCTGAACCAGGAGAGTGTTAACCTCATTCCCTCTTCACCACTGTTGCTCTCAAAGCTCCCCCATGCAGAGAGCTACATCTGGATCTTTAGTAATAGACTTTATCTTTTGGGAATTGCTGTCCTCTCCAGTATAGTAAGGTCTACATGATTGGTTCTTGACTTTGAATTTCTAGAGTTTAGGAGTATTTTGTGTAACACGATGACTTCTGCCTCTCTGGAGTTTTTAAAAAGAACAAATCAGCTAAAGTTTAAGAAAGTAAATCAGAATCAGGTTGGTATCTGTGTTATTTCAACACAATTGCATGTAACAGCAGTGGTGACAACTGGTCATGGCAGTCAGCAAAGCTGGTCCACGATTTGGGGTGGATGCTTTGCAGGAAAGAAAGGGATTGCTTGTTGGTGTTGAAATTTGGAGTACGGCCAATGAAATGAGCTTAATCTAGATCAGAAGACCTGCATTCTAGGCACAGCGCTGTTGCTTAACTGTGACCTTGAGCAAGTCTAAAAAATAAGATGACCTGACTAAGTGGCATCTAAATTTAGAATCCTGTTATTGTTTATTATTATCATTATTATTAAAAAGAAGTGCATGTAATAAGAGATTTTATGTTTGGAGGGGGTGGAGATTGCAAGTTGTTAATGAAACCATTTAAGAGGGAAATTTGGCAGCTACAAGGGAACTTTTTCTTTTTTGGAGCAGTCTTAATAACCAAGAGGCCTTTCCTAATCACTGTCAGAATGGAACTGTCCAGTTAGAGAGCATGGAAGTCTCTGAGCCCAGGTATGGTAACAGAATGGTGAAGTGATGAAAATGACTAGTTGTGGCCTCATTACTGAGACTTACTAAGAATGTACATATTTCCCTGGAAGCATGTTTGGAAGTGTGGGAACCCATGGCTGGACTTTTTTCATTGGTCAAACGACTTTTAATTTAACATGAGTATTTATATGTCAGTATCAGTGAAAAGGAGCAAAAACATGAATAATTTAACAGATTGAATAGCAAAAAAAAAATTTTGAATTTTAATTTAAAAATTTATAGCTAAATTGGTCCTTGGTCCCAATAATGAACCCACAGTGTGAAGACCTATTTTGGGGAAGGCACTATGCATTTTCTCTTCTACCAATGTTCAATGCTTCCCAATAGCCACTGCATACAAGGAATGCTCAGATGCTTTAAAAAATTTGGCAAATTGAGCTACCTTATCTCTCAATGCAGCCTAGGCGTAGGGATTAGTTACAGTTGTTAAAACTGGAAAAGCTCCTTGTTTCAATATCTCAGTTTTATAGATAAAGCAAGGGTCCCAAAAGCTAAGTCTCACAAGTGGTTAATGTTAGAACTGATTCTTTTACTCTACATCACACTCTTAAATGTTGGAAGGGATTACTATAAAAGTTGCTTAATAAATGTTTGCTGCTGAATAATGATTCTGAGATGAATTTGTCTTGTAACATCTATGGGAGCTGGTTTAAATCAGTGATTCTCATAGAGAGGGGGAAGAGGGAGTCATGTGTAGTTCGAAAACAAAGCAGGTCTTTGTCTTACTGCTTTGGTTTGTTTTTAGTGAAGATGTTTATTTTGAATTTCAAATTACATTAAAAAGAGAACAGGAGATTTTTAAGCTTACTAAGGATGGTTGTACCTGTAAGGGAACTCATGTGTTAGCTTTCCAAAGCTCTTTCCAGAATTTTGCTTCTGTGAATGAATAATATATTTTTTCACTTGCTATTTTTTATTAGTTAAAGATGAAACTAAAAATGGGTGATTTAGGCCATGAAACTAGTGGATGAATCATCTAGGAATCTGCTTCCTTTTTGTAGGTAAGACAAAAAGGAATTGCAGGTGGAAACAACATATCAACTTATGTCCATCAACTGATGAGTGTGAGACAGGGAAACTGAAGGACTCCATAAAAATCTGCTTTTTGCTCCTTTTCCCACTTTTATTCTTGCTAGGACCTGCACCCCCACTTTACACATGCCACAGAATGCAAATAGTGTATGTCCTCCTTTTAAGGAACAAGCAGTTAATGATTCCTTTAGAATAGATAACATCTAAAGAAGGACCGAGTGAGAATGACCAAATGAAGCCATCATATGCATATTCCAGACCACCATTGGAGCTAGACATCTTGATGCCATGACCCCCTGCTTCCAAGAAATAACACCTCGGTCCTTGTCTTTGTTCTAACTGGTTCCTGGATGCCTGAGAGGACACATATACCAAATCACAATCCTCAATGAAGACCTCTAAACCCCAAGCAAAGACCAGACTCCCTCCTTTCCTTTCTGAGTCTCCCAGACACTCCATCTGTGTCTGCTCTCTCTATGTCTTCAGTAAGCTCTGCTTTCACTCCTTGCTGGTTCACATTTGATTTCCATCCTTCACAAAGCCAAAGACCCTCTTGGCTTGTCCTGTGGACCCCCTCCTGGTTCCTTGGACCCGGCCTGCCAGCATCAAATGGATAAAGTGTGATATGTCTACACTATGGAATATTATTCAGTCATAAAAAGGAACAAAGTACTGATACATGCTACAATATGGCTGAAATTTGAAAATACCATGCTAAGTGAAAGAAGCCAGACACAAAAGGGTACCTATTGTATGATTCTATTTATATGAAAGGTCCAGAATAGGCAAATCCAGAGACAGAAACTAGATTAGTGGTAACTGCTACCAGAGTTTGTGGGTTGGGGAATGAGGCATTACTGCTAATGGATATGGGGTTTATAATGGGTACGGGACTAGATAGTGTTGATATTTGTATAACATTGTAATGTACTAAATGCCACTTAGTTGTACATTTTAAAATGAATTGTATTGTATATTTTACGATTAATAAAAAAGGAATCACACCAGTGACATTTCACTATATCAACCCTTTCCATCTGTCTATGATTTGTGAATAGAGCTAGGCTTTGGAATGAAAGGGCAGCCATCTCACCTATAGTTAATGGTTTCTTTTGGTTTCTTTTCTTTTCTTTCTCTTTTATGATTCATTTATTTATTTTAGGGAGGGAGGAGGGGCGGAGGGAGAGGGAGGGGCAGTCTTAAGCAGACTCCACACTGAGCACGGAGCCCAACATGGGACTCGATTTCACAACCCTGAGATCATGACCTGAGCTGAAACCAAGAGTTGGACGCTTAACCAACTACCTCACATAGGCGCCCCTGCAGTTAATGATTTCTATATGTCACATATATAGATATATAATTATAAAAATGCAGTTTATAAATCATTATATAACATGTTTTATATATTAATTATATAATACAGAAATAATTTATATATTTACATATAACATAAAATATATTATTCTATAATATATAGCATATAGTTATATAATAATATGTAATTATATAATAATATATGTATGCTTAGAGGTGGGGGTGGAGGGCCAGGGCTTATATATAAATATTTCAGAGAAATTTCTGTTTCTTCTGTAATCGTCTCCAGAGTTATAGATAAGACACTGCCTTCTTATTTAAGAGTGAAAAATCTGTTGGAAGAGGTCTTAGACTTTCTTTTTAAACTTTCACCATTCCCATCACTGACTTGAGAACTGTGTCTATATGTAGAAAAACCAATAGACTGATTAAAAACAGAAAAGTTTAGATCAAGCCTTAATTTATCTGGACTGCAAGTAATCATGTGGATGGAGTGACAGGAACACACTCAACAGTCCTGCTGTGTTGTGGCTGGCTGTTTATTCTGCTTCCTTATATGGCTCTTGGTTAGAGCTGTTCTCTCATCACTGTTTCTATGCCCCTATAACAAAAGCCCATTCCCTGTTCACACAAGAAGTTTGTGTTTTGTTTCTTGATTTCTTGGTGAACTTTCTTTTTGACAATTACTGCACATTTAGTCAACAGTTTGAGAAACACCTGTTTCCGGGTCGAGGTTGCCTGAGTGTCAGAGGTTATTCATACGTGCTTTGAAACTGGATGTAAGAGAAAATTGGCTGCACACATTCTTGTGGCATGATTTTAGCAGTCTTTTTGTTTCCTCATCTCCTAGATTATCTATTAGAAAAAAATCAAATGGTTGTTCTTGCTGTAGAATCTATAACTAATTTTTTCCTAGACAAAATTATATTGACTGTCACTCGTTGCACTTAAAAAAACCTTCAAAGATAGAGTGATCCTTTAAAAGAATATTTTTATTTATTTATTTTTTTTAAAAGATTTTATTTATTTATTTGACAGAGAGAGAGACAGCGAGAGCAGGAACACAAGCAGGGGGAGTGGGAGGGGGAGAAGCAGGCTTCCTGCGGAGCAGGGAGCCCGATGTGGGACTCGATCCCAGGACCCTGGGATCATGACCTGAGCCGAAGGCAGATGCTTAACGACTGAGCCACCCAGGCGCCCCAAGAATATTTATTTTTATTTAAAAATATGATACATCAAAGTGAAGCAGTTATACTTTAAACAAATAAAACATAAAACCTTTTCTCTGAATTCAGAGGGAGGGCAATTTGCTTTAGTTCACAGTCACTATGGATGCCAAGAATAAGAACTGTTCTCATTTTCTTCCTCTGTGAGCATCAGATATAAAGATGAGAAATTTTAGTTATAAGTGAAGTTTTAGAGTTTTAATTTTATTCAGAAACTAAAGCTTCCTCAGTACAATCCCTTTTCTTCATTTTGTTCTACATCTTGTGGAAGACCTGAATTCAGGGGTGTTCTTACATTTACCAAGTGTTAAAGATTGAATGTTTGTGTCCTCCCCAAATGTTGAAATCCTAACTTCCAATGTGATAGCATTATGACTTGAGGCCTTTGAGAGGTAATTAGGTCATAAGGGTGGAGCCCTCATGAATGAGATTAGTGCTCTTATAAAAGGGACCCCAAAAGAACTCTCTCACTCTCTTTCTACCATGTGAAGATACGAGTCTGCAACCCAGAGGACAGCTCTCACCAGAACGTGACCATGCTGGCACTTCGATCTTAGACTTCCAGTCTCCAGGCTGTGAGAAATAAATTTCTGTCATTTATAAGTCATCCAGTCTATAGCATTTTATTATAGCAGCTTGAATTGATGAATACACCGAATTTGCTTCTTCAGGTCAATTCCAATATAGTTTTAAAAGAATATGTTTTCTCATCCCTCTCTGTAGATTTCTCAATATAATAATTATTCTGTGGATAACTTATTCACTGAGAATTTTGCTTACTTTTCTGTTTACATTCATAATAAAAAATTTCTGACAAAATTTAAAATATTCAACAGAAACCAGCATACTATACAATAATCTGTGTTTAGACTGATATTGAAAATAAAACCAATGCAAATATGGTAGATCTTCATTTTCTAAAGAAATATATCTTTATTGACTTTTTCCATTTTCTTACAAAGCATTTAAAAAATTCATTCTTGAACTTGCATGCTGTTCAATGTTATGATGGTTGCCTCCTTATGAGACTGTCAGTGGAGCTGTAGTAAGTTTCCTTAAGCACCACAGAAAATAATCATTGCTTTGTCCCACTTTTACAGGAAAGAATCCAAGTTTCATTGAATAGAGTATGCTTAGCTCTCTTGAAGAAGACCAGTTTAGTGGATTAATGTCTAATTTACATAAAGTAATAAAGACAAACTTTGAATCTTTACAGATTAAATGCCCACTTTATACCATGGTGTAATTGTTTGAATTATTGGTGAGTGTACAGCATATAGATGTAGATGTACTAGATACGTCTATAAATAAAATAGTGCTTTATGGTATCAGTATTCTTTGGCTGATTTAAATGCCTATTGTGGACTCTTTCAAAAGACTAAAATGAAAATGGCCCCACTATTATTGTCAATCTTAACACTGAGCTTGTGCGGAAGGTTCCTATACTGTTGACTGTTAGCATCTCCAGGTCCACGATATATTCTCTTGGTCCTGATAGCGACTTCACCAGCACAAGCATTGCACTTACAGGACTTGTTTGCTAAAATAAAAGAAAAAAGAGGGAGGGAGAGAATAATTTTTGAATTGGAGTTTCTATTGTGAGTATATCTAGTCCTATAAGAATTAGGGGAAGAATTTTGAGGATAGGATAAAACTCACTACTTAATTCCTTTTTGGTTTCAACCTTTCTTGGTTCTTTTCCCCTTGTCCACACATAGTCATTAGTTCCAAGTTACAGGGACCTGCTTTTTTGATAGTTCTGTGTTTTCTGTTCATCCCTCTCTGTTAATGTTTCTTTTCACTTTTACTGAGTTGTACCAGCCTTTACAGAGACTGTAGTTCAGGTGAGAATCTGATAATTTTTGAACTGGTAAACAAAGTTATCACCTTTCCCTTCTTAGCATTATGCATTTGTTTACATTCTAGTAGGTGAAGAGACATGTAAATAGTTAACTTCAATAGAACATAGCAAATGCTAAGATACATGAGGTTATGTAGGATATGTGTGAAGATACATAAAAGTGAAAAATACAAGGAAAAAGAGAAGGAACCTTGAAGCATTGAGGGGAGGCTTTTGAATGTCTGAGGAGAGTCACCAAAGATAATTGCAAGTTTTATAAAGAAGTATGTTCAGGAGAACTGGATGCAGTTTGATTTTGATGAAGAATGTGATGGGTGCTGGAGAGTAGAGGAAGAGGAGTTGAGGGGCAGGTTAGTAGATGTGTGAATCTGAATGCCAGAGGAAAGCAGGGGTAGAGACAGTGGATTAGGATTTAGCAGTCACTTCAATGGGTGGATATTTAAACCAAGGGAGAGAATGTATATGTGATAACACTGGAGCTGGGAGAGGCCAATATTTAAGGAGTGGGCAGAGAAGAAGCCATTGCGGGAAGCTGAGAAGAAACAGATGATTAAGTGGGAAACAGATGAATGGCTAGCAGTATCCATTAGAGTAGCAAGCAAGGCTGAAGGAGCCTGGAACTGAAAAATGCCCCCTAGAGTTAGCAGTATGGATGTCATTGGTGGCTTTTTTCAGGGCAACTTCAGTAGGGTAATGGGAACAGAAGATAGAAAAGGGTGACTAGGAAGTGAGAATTCAGAGACTGTGTTTATAGGCTGTGTTTTAAGAACCCTGGGTGGGAAGGAGAAGAGAGAGGGGGCAACATCTATAGGGAGGCAAGCTGACTATGTAGGAGGTAGATGGGTATTTGATGGAAGAAGATTCTAGAGGAGATGGAAGGAAGAGTACAGGTAGTGAACTGGCCTCGATTGACAGAAGTGAAACCTCATCTTTGGAAAACTCAAGGGAGAAGGTAAAAAGGAGGACACATGAACCTAAATTTGTAGGGGGTGAGTGGGAAGTTCAGGTAGTTCATATCTGTTGGCCTCAGTGGTTTCGGAAGGGAAGGAGGTGAGGTCACCTACTGAAAAAGAAGGGTCCAAACTGAAAGGATGTCCAGACTGAACTCACCTTCCTCTCAACACTGGCTCCTTCTTCCCTATCTTAATAAATGGCACCACCACCATTTACTGTTGCTCAAGACAGAAACTTATTTTTGGAAGTTACCTTTAGTGCTTCCTTTCCCTCCACCTCTCCATAGCAAATGACTCATCAAGTCATCTAGTTCTTTCTATATCTTCATAAATCTGTCCACTGTTTTTGGACTCACTGCTACCACCATAGTACCCCATTCTCTTGAACTACTAACTGGTCTCTTCTATTCTTGTCCCACTCCAAACCAGGCTCTGCAGTGTAGCCAGGCATCATTTTTTAACATGAAAATCTGATAGCAACTCCTCTACCTGAAACCTTAATATGATCTTTAAGGCATTCTGTGATCTAGGCTCTGCTCATCTCACCAGGCTCCTCTCAAGCCACTCCACCGGCAGCACTTGGGACTTTCAGACCAACTGGACTGCTTTTTATTCTTTCCATTTTCTAGTCTTTAACTGTTAGTCTTCAGCTTAAGTCCACTTCTTTCAGAAGCTTCCAGACCACTCCTATCTTCTTAGCGGTTGACTTGGTAGGCACTCATGAGCACTTGTAACTCCCTATTGTAACATTCAGCATACTTGTGAGCACTTGCTCTGTGTCTTGACCATGAGCTCCACTGGGGCAGGAATTGGCTTAGTTTTATTCACTGTTGTGTCTCCAGGACCCAGCATGGTGCTTGCCGCTTGAAGGTAATAGTAGTACCTTGAAGGCACTAGTTGAATTAATTCATTCATTTAAAAATATTTTTTGAGCACCTGCTAGGTGCCAGGTATATTCCTTGTGCTGAGTATAGAAGAGTGAACCAACAGGTAAAGTCTGCTCTCCTTACACCCACACTGTAGACCACACACATAGACCAATGACTACTATGCAAAGTGGTGATAAGGGCTATGAAGAAAATAGGCTCAATAAGCCATAGATACTGGGTGGCATGGATGGGGAGGATGGTATTCTACCTTCAATTTTATGTACTACTTCTTTACAGTATGTCCACTTTTCTAAGGAAGAGGGTTTTCTCAGTATTCTCCAAAAAGGAATATAAATAAAATTCTATATTCTACGGATCCTTCAAAGATCAGGTCCAGTATCATGACCATCAAGAAACATTCTTTAACTGTTCCAGCCAACATTAATTCTTTGATGTCTTGGACCATGGAATTAAACATAAATTGCTCCTTTCCCACCCCTCATAGATGTTAACTTTTGCCACACGTAATATTTAAAGCTCTTTAAAATAAGGAATTATGTATTACATGCACCTGGCATGGGGCTGAGCATACAGTGGGTGCTTAATTAAGGCCTGATGATTGATTTTTACACATCAAATGCTCTCTACACAAGTGGATTTTCAGTAGAAAAATTTTGTAGGATTTAATCCAAGTACTTCTTGAATTATGTGATAAGAAATAATGTTAAAATGACTTTTTATTTCAAATAGTTTTTGTTTCAAATAACTTAATATTTAACTCTGGGATTAGCAAAATTGCCAATGTTTTATATCATTCATGGAAAAAAAAGATTTTACTTGAGAAAAACACTGTGAGAATTTATATTTGAAAATATCAAGTCGATAAATGCACTGATATGAATCATAAAACTTTTATGGTGCTATGTTTATTGCAAGGAAAATAACATGCTGGAACTTTGCTTAACCGTTTGTTGATTTTACTAGAAATTTTACTTTCTTAAATAATAGCTAAAAGTTCAAAGTGGAAAACTATTTTTAAAAAAGATTTTGAGATGAACTTATTTTATTGCCATGGGTTACAAATAATGTTGTTTGTTTGGACTAGAATTATTAAATTGGTATTATCTGAACCGTGTGAAATTCATTTAAAGTAAACTTCTTACAAATATCTAGTATATCTCAAATTTAAAGCATCAAATGTTAAAGAAGTTTATTCTTAGCTATTAGAAAAAAAGAACAGTAATAAATTTTGGGTTGGATTTTTCTCTTCAGAAGTTGGTCATGAGAAATTAATCATTTCTAATTTACTGGCAAAGAAGCAGAATCACATAATTCTGGAGTTGGAAGGGAACTTAATATATCAAAGAACGGGATAAACATGTAAACATTAAAAATCTGTAAACTTTACCACAAGAATGAATTTCCCAATTTACTTTTCATGTTTTTAAAATGAAATATTGACTTTAAAATTTGATTAAAAATGAAGAGTGCCCAAAGGAGTTTTGAGAAAATTGTAACTGGATGAATAACATACTTAGCATGAAACAGTTACCGGAACCCTGCAAACGGCTTGGTGGGGTGCCATCATTTGCACATGAAGTGGTGAGCCGTATTTAAAATATGTCAGAATTTTCACCTAAAATGAACTTGCTGAGATGTTGTCTGGGGCCTGGAAGGCTGAGGCACTGGAGTCAGGGAGATCTGCTTGGAAGCCCTTGGAAGGATGAGGGGGTACGAAGAGCCAGTTTAAAGGAAGAGAGGCAGGGGCACGTGGAAGCAAAGATATCCGTCAAGAAAGAAATGGCAGAATTCAGAGAAAGATTTCATATAGGCATGAAATAAATGGAAAACACAAAGGTGACCTCACATTATCTGCCTAAATTTTGCAAGAAGGGTACAACTACTGGCACATTTGGTGCAGGGGGTTGGGGTCATTGCTCACGGACTTCCAGTTTTCAATTTTGGTGTGAATGTAAATAATCTTGCAGATGTAACAACAAGGAATTTATGGTTTTTGAAAAGCTCTCCAGAAATTATTTTTTCTATGTACAATTAAATAACTATCACTAACTGGTGGTATCTATTTGGAGTATGTGTGTATGTGTGCATTGACTTGTGTTCTGCTGGTCACACACAACTCCATTAGAGTCTTCAACTTGGTATCTGAGTGACTTTAGAGAAGCTACTAAATCTGAGTCTCACTGTTCTGTAAAAAGGGAGATGAAATATTTAGTATCTATCTGACAGTGTTACCAAGAGGATTAAATGAGATAATGCACACAGGAAGACCTTACACAATGCTTGCACATAAAAACTCCTTAAATGTTAGCTTTCCTTCCAAGTGAATACTGCAAAACCCCAGCAAACTTGCACCTGTCCCAACAGCTACAGCTGCCCTCAGGGTACTACTTACTCTTAGGTAGAACTCTCCATTTTCATTTCCAGATTTAATCCGAAAAGTATTGATGGTGTTGGCATAAATGGTTGTGGCCTGTATCTGGAAGATGTCTGATGGCACAGACCTATCGGATCGGATGCTCATGTACTTGTAGACTATAGACTGGGGAAGTTCCCGGCACACCGCACTTGAGACTGGGCAAACACATCGGCTGCAGAAAAAACCAAAAGTATTTCCCAGTTTAGCGTGGGAAGACCAGAAGGTTCTCACTTTCAAAAGCTCTGATTTTTCTTACTTCTCTGATGTTAGAACATAGGGATCTTGACAAGGATTTCGTGGGTAACAACGGAAGCCGCCATGATAATTCCAACACATTTCATCTTCCCGACATTCATTTGTGGTCTCACACTCATTTATATCTGTAAACACATAGGGTCAAAGAATTTACCGATCTAAGTAAATCATATAACACTTCATAGCTTCACTTCTTGTGCTGTGCTTCCTCTGGACAGTGTAACCCACTGTCCAGAGCATCAAGTCTCCACCCTCATGCCTTGCTTACCAAAACCACACCGCTAGGCTTTACCTTTCTTGGAAGCTCCTGAGTCAGTCAAATGCCCTCTCCGTTCGTTTTGCTTGCTGCTTTCCCAGCCTAGAATGCTGGGAAAAATCCCATCTAACCAGCACACTTCAAGGCCAAACTGAGATGCCTCTTCCTTCCTGCAGCCTTCTAACCCTCCAGGCAGAATTTATTCTGCTTCTAATCTTCCAGTGCATTATCCATCTCTTATTTAGTTCCATTTTATTTTATTATTACTATTGCCATATCTATATTCTTAACTAAATTACAATCTCCCTGAGGGCAAGAATTGGTGTCTTTCACTTTTATATAAGCACAGTCAATGGCTAACGTTTGGCTTTGAATTCAACAGATGAACGAACAATAGGTGCTTGATAAAAATATCATAAAATGACACATACTAATCTGTCTGGAATGACTCAGCTACATCTGTCCTCAATTAAATGCAATGAACTCAGGTCCTACTCAGCCTTGTGTCTAAAAGCACATTAAACTTAGCCCAGATCCCCATACAACCTGAATCTATCTGGATGTGTTCCACCTTGGGTGGCATAGCTATTTGGAGACTGTGTGGAAGAAGGGGAATTAAAGCAGGGGCTGTGATGAGAGGCAAGCTAGGAAAAGACAGTGTGAGGAAGCCAGAAGGGCAGAGAGTCCCAGAAAAAGAGTACTGTGAGAAGGCGAGGCTGGACAAGGACTGGTTTTGGATTTGGGAATTAGGAGCCTCCAGATGACATCTGAGAGAACACTTCCACTAGAGAGCCATTATATTTACTACTAGAACAACAACAATGAAAATTCTATTAATATTCACATCCCTAGCTATGTCTACCTCCCTTTACATTTGAATAATGATTTCTATTTTATCCATTATAAGCCTTTTCTGAATCCTTCTGCCTCATAACCAGACACTTTCATTCATTAATTTACCCCTTCCATAAGTAATTTACTGAATCCCTGCTACAAGCCAGAAATGGGTGAGTTGCTGGGGTTTAATCTGTTTTTCCTATCAGAATTCTCACACCCCATGTTCTTTGGGGGGGCTTTATTGCTCTCTGCTTTGCATTACTGAAATCTGCATGTTTGTCTTAACCCCTCTATTAGCTTATAAACCCCATTAGAGCAGGACTATAGTATTCATCTTTATATCCCTTTATCACCTAGCATTAATGCACTCAGGGGCACCTGGCTTTTAAGAAATATTAAAATGAACTAAGTTGCTCTTCACACAAATCATGTAGACATAGATGAGAAAGATATTATCTCTACTTGACTTGGAGGAAAAACAAATAAAGGTTAAGTAAGCGGCTCAAGTTCATACAGGTAGTGACAGGCATGTTTACACTGTAAGGCACTACACATCCTCTAAATGAGAATAATTCCATGACTTGTCCTTGGAGGTAAAAAATTTTCTTTTAGCTTCCAAACTGGTCAAAGCTATCTGGAACCCAAGGGGAGACTGGAAAATTTCCACGAGTTTCCAAGAGTCAGTTATACAAAGTATCTTCTTTTGGACTGGCTATGGCTAAAGAAAGAATTTAGATCCCTTGGAAGAAATCATAATTGACTTGTCCTTTCAATATTCTTCACTTCTCTGAAAAATAAAGATGCTATTAGCTACAAGGAGAACTAAGACTGGTTTGTTATATGGATACCAAAAATGGCAAAAGGAAACTTTATGTAATAATTTCATTTATTACTTCCATTAACTTAGAGCCTAGCATAATCAATATCTTAATCATTCCAGAATGTTTTTCAGGAATTATTAATAGTATTAAAATATTTGATGAATGTGTGTCTGTGTGTATATGTATTCTCTCTCTGTCTCTGTTTCTCTGTCTGTCTCCTCTGTGGCCTCCTCCACCCCACCCAAACACACAACAGAGTTTTCATTTTTGCAAGGTTGTGGAAATGAGAACAGTTATTTCATCCTCAAAATAAGCCTTTTGGGTCAAGGTAAGAATCCATACTCTTTTGGTTTTACTTTAGTCTATAGATGAGGTTGGGAAGAGATGACTTTAATGGAGAAAACCGATTGCTTTGTACCTTAAAAGAATGTTAAGTCTCTCTCATAAAAAATGTTTTGGCTTAACCAAACATTCTGGAGCTGCATATCTTCAAGATATAACACTCATGAATCCCTTATTTGCAATTCCAGTATATTTTTCACCTTTAATTGTAACAGATATGTTTCCATATACATAGAGTAGGCAGGTAAGATTCCACTGTATGTCAATTTACTTCTGTCCTTTGCTGAGTACCAAATCCATTTATGATCAAAAACACATAGACATTTATTTGAAGGACTCTAGGGAAATTGGTTAAGATATCCCACTGGCTAACATCTTCCTTCCTCCATGTAATATTCATGTTAAAAGTCTCAGGCTTCAGAAAGTAAAACCATCAGAATGCAATGTTTTTCCACAATTAACATTAGAGCCTCTAGGAACTTGGAAAGGGGTATAAAGGTGTTCATTGTGCAATGAATGGCATTCTGATTACGCTCATACTTAGTGGTTGGAGTCTAGTTGAATGATCATATGCATCCTATAAAATCCCAGGTCCTGGGTGTTCCTCTGAGTTAATATTCTCCTGTAAAATCATGATATAGACTGCAAATCCCTAGTGTCTCCTTTCCTTGATTTTTTTCCTTTCTTAAAAGATTTTACTGCCCTTGTATGTCCTTTCTTAGTTCTGATTAAAGAGGACTATCTCGGACAGATTTGCTACTAGTCACTTACATCGCTAAGTAAATTTTATGAAAACATCTTGGATTGTAAGCCTTTTTAGTTTACAAATAATTTTTATGTGTGTCATCTCATTTCATGCTCACAACTCCCTTTTCCAAATGAGAAAGCTGAGGCTTGGAGACGTTTGATAATCTGTTCAAGACTGTACAGAGAGAAGGCAGTACAGCTAGGACTCAAACAAATTTTCTGTCTTCAAGTTCAGTCATTTTTTCCCCACTCCTTCACTACTTTATGTAAACTTTGTCTATACTAGCTTTTCTAGGATTATCTATACTTATAGTTTCTATCTGAGCAGACTTTTCCCTGTTAAAGAAATTTGAAACTACATGTAGCATTGGAGGTGTGTAGGTATGAAGATCACCTGAGTTTATTTTAAAACTGGACCCTAGGATATTAGCTATTTTGGGATCAATGGGTTTTTTTGCTGAAGAATTCAAGCACATTTTAATACACATGGGGCTGATTTTATCAGCACCTAAATTACTGCCCAATTCATAATCCTGGTATTTTAGAGGATATGAGACTGGTTTAAGGTTTGCCTAACCCACATATTAAGTTTATTCTCGAGACTCAAACTCATGGCGAAATATTTTAATAATTGAATCTTTTGGGGCAAGTGATTAGAAGATGTATATCATAGAGATTATGTAGGCTATATAGAAGAGATATCATTATTTTATTAAAATTATTTATATCTTAAGAAAGAAAAACAATTACTTTAAGTTTTAAAAAAGTCAGTGTTAACTGAATAATACCCTTTTAATGAGATGTGCATATTGCATGATGAACAAGGGAAAAAAGAGCTCAGATTTTATTCAAGAGGGAAAAAATGAAAGTCTATGGTAGAGGATCCTGTAACTTTCTCCCTGCTATTTTTCTGGTTAAAAATGAACACTTAACAGATACGAAAACAATAAACTCACCCTGACAGGTTCTACTTCTCACCACTTGGTATCCCTGGGGGCACATACACGAGAATTTCCCAGGTTCATTGACACATTGATACTGACACAGGTAGCTTGAGGTTCTGCATTCATCAATGTCTGTTGAATCAGACAAGAGCAGGGACACAGAGTTGAAAAACTTTCAGGTCACTGCTTCGGTAATATTTTTAAAGGTAAGGTAAGAGAGTAAAAATGCTGCAAACTCTAAAACAGAAATATAATACTTTGTAAGAAGCTCAGGGGAACATTCTACAATATCAGCTCATTTCCTCTAGAACTTCACCACACAAAGAGTTTTTCTTACCATCAGTTTACCTCAATCATTGCTGAGAGTTTGGTGAATCTCAGACCTAACCATACCGACTGAGCAGACTGAATGAATTGGGAATTCAGGGGAAGAATGCTTTGCATTTCTCAATGGTGATGTCCTTATAGTTTGCTCAGAAGGGCAGAGGCAGCTCTCCAGAGCCAGCCCCTTTTGGTTTTGAGCATAGTGGCATGATATGAGGTCTCTTTGGGTGGGTTATGACCTTTGTGGCCCCAAGTAAAGCTGGGAGGCCCCAAGTGTCAATGGCATTCCCCTCAGGATGTCTTATGCCTTCTGAATTGCACAGTGGAACATGCATGGGCAATGGACTCTGAAGGTCATCCTTCCAATTAAATGGCCCTCTTTTTACTCATGTGGAAAGTGAAACCCAGGCAACTTAAGAAATGTGTCCAGTGGAAAGTTACAAATAAATTGAATGCATAACATAAAAAAAAAAAAGAAATGTGTCCAAATCACACAGTGGTGGGAAAAAGACTAGAGAACAGGTCTCTTGGTCTATATTCTAATGTTTCTGACATGTGATTAGCTCTCTTCAAAATTTAAATGTGCATACAAGTCACCTGGGATTCTTGTTAAATGCAGCATCTGACTCAGAGGTCTGGTCTGGGGCCTGAGATCTGTATTTCTCCCAAGTAGAGACAAGGAGGTGTCATTGCTGCTGGCCATCAGATCACTTTGGGAAGCAAGACACTAGAACACTCCTTCTAATTATTAGACCCAGTCTTAATCTAATATTTCAGTTATTTTGTTCCTTCTCCTTTCTCTTGATAACATACTAAAAAGCCAATGTTATAATTGAACTTAATTAACTGGATTTTAAAATAAAATTCCCATGGTTAAAAATTTGTTTTCATAAACAGACATAATTGGATAAAGCAACAGCAATTATTCAGACTGAACTGTTATTACAAATTATTGGAAAATATTTTACCTTCACAGTTGAGCCTGTCACTGCTCAGCTCATATCCTTGATTGCACTGACAGATGAATGAACCGAGAATATTGTAGCATTGCTGAGCACATTGATTGCTAGCGTCACATTCATTTATATCTGAGAGGAAACATTATATATATTTATATATCTATGTCTTAAAACATATCCTTGCTCTTTTGTACCTATGCCATTTAATGATAAGTGAATGATTCCCGGGTTGGATTCTTTGCCCTGCAGAAGCTCACTGGAGAACATCCATTCAGGTTTCATATTTGTTGGAATAACTTCAAACGTCTGTCATGCACTTCTTTTAGAAATACCAGAATATTTCTTTCTGGGAATGACAGTTTTGTGTTTGATGAATTTTTCCAAAAGAATTTAATGATTCTAATAAATATACATTCCAGTATCTATTTTCTTTTATTGTTGTTCAGATGCAAAGTGCCAAGTCCATAAATAATTGATATAAGACATTCATACTGATACGGTCTCTCAGCATGCTGTGGTGAAGATTTATCTGTGCTATTTATTACTTTTTAAATGGGTTCTGTTAAATTCCATTACAATTATAACATAAGCCTTTGAGACCCATACAGAGTTTTGCAATGCTTTAAGGCACTGAAAATATTGTGAAAAGGCATTTTTCCTGCACTAGATTCTTTCCATGTCATGCCAATCTTAAGATTGTGTGCCATGACACTGCATTCTGAAAGGGGAAAAGAAGCATGTAAAAATCAGATGCACTTTCAGTGGAATTTTATGTACTTGAACTTACAGCATTGGCACCTTCAGCATTTATATCACACATTGTTGACTCACTGGTGTGTGTATATCGATTGATCTGTAGTTTTTTGTATCTTTGATACACCCACAGAGGAGAAGTAAAACCAAGGTTAACAAAGTTTTCCATTCACATCTTGATGTGTTTTAAGAAACAGATTAGTTATTGTCTTTTCAGCTTTATGCAGGGAAGATAATGCCAGTTCACTCAAGAGCACAGAAAACTGGAAATACTGCAACATGCCCTGATGTTTGTTTTGAAGACAGAAATCCATCAGTGTGGCAGTTTCCCCAAATCTTACCTACACAGGTATAGTTGTTTGCGGCCAACTGAAACCCAGGACTGCACTGGCAATAAAATGATCCCGGTGTATTCACGCATCTTTGGTGGCAATATGGAGGGATGGTGCATTCATCTATGTCTGGGTTATCAGGCACACAAAGAGAACCACATTATTGACTATCCATAGTTGTTAGCTCTTTAGTTCTCAGCAGAACATTATCTAGAAAACCTAGCTGGAGAAAAATCTCATTTTAAAAGTAATCCTCTCTCTCTTTTTAAATTAGGGTTTATTTTTTTAAAAAATATACTTTGGTTTGCATTCTGCAGTTGAGTGAGATGTTAAAAATAAAGACTCCATAAGGCTGGTTGAGTGGGTTGAGATTTAAAGACCGAAAAGCAATGAAGACTATTTCACATATATATGAGAATACATATGTCAGTTCCGGGATCTAAAAGATTATCTGTAAGGACAGAAGTAAAAAAGGGCTATGGAAGAATCGACTGATGTAACATAAAACTAAGAGAAAGGAGGCGTGGTCTGTTGCTCGGCTGATGACGTTGGCCAAGTCACATAAATGTTTGGCATCTTGGTTTTTTCTTTTGTAAAATGTGGATGGTAATGCTTGCTATGTGTATCTTACGAAGTTTCTGTGAGAACCAAATGAAAGAACACTGTGGAAGGAGTAGGATGCTGAACAAATTACCTCTTGAGAGTACCCTCTGACACTCCGATGAAGTGTTCCAGGCTGTGTTCTTCTCAGATAAATATTTCCCACAATAAAATGGTCAGTTGAGAACTTGCGGGGTAGGATTAATTAACATCTTAGAAGGATAATAAAATTTCATTAACTCTACACTTTGTGACAACTCTAACATGGCGTGTGTAATTTAAAATAACAGTTATGCATGTAAATGTTAAGACTGTAGTGACACTAACTTATGGTAAAAAATGAAAAGAAAACAAGACTTTATACTGAGTTCTTCTGAATAAAACTGTGCGAGGCAGTATGCTCAAGTGGCCTCAGGATAACCTGAGATGAATCTTTGTTCTGGCACTTACTAGCATGGTCTTAACCTCTCAGAGCTTCCATTTCCTCTTCTGTAAGCGATAATACAACAACGTGGTAGACTTGTTGGGAGGATAACATGAAATTATACAGGCAAACTTCCTTGCAAAAAAAACAGGTAAAAGTAAATGGCAGCTATTAATAATAGGCTGCAAGATAGATTTGATTTCACTTGAATATTGAAATAAAAGGTAATGACATTGACATGGCTTTCCACCTCCTTTATTGAGGTGTCTGCTCAAATGCTACCTCAGGGAGGCCATCTCTGTCCATCTATATAAAATGGCTTCTGCTGTCCCATCTGTCCCTTTTTCTGCTTTATATTTCTTTGTAGCCATTGACACTCCTTCACATTGTGTTATGTGTTTATTTGCTTCTTATCTATCTCCCTCACTATAATGCACGGTAAATAAGACCTGTTTCCTCTTCGGTGAAGGTAGAATATTTTTTGTCTGTTCACTGCTTTGTGCTTAATACCTGGAACAGGGTCTGGCATAGTAGGTACTTGATAAACATTAGTTGAATGAGTGTAGACTTTATACTAATTAAGAGCAATTTTAGCATAGTTCTTCCTAGTACACCATATTATAGCCAGGTGCCCAGTATTCACAGCTAATTTGTATAAATGGTCCCTTCTAATAGCTCCATGAGGGACGTGATTCTGTAAAATGTGTTTGTTCACCATGAAGGCCCAGCACTTAGAACAGTATCTGGTACATAGTCAGCCCTCAGTAAATACTTGATGAATAAACGATGCATGTCTTTGCAACCAGTGAACATCCATTGAATCATTGTTATTTGCAAGCATTGTGTTTGGCACTACAGTTTTATAATGATCATAAATACATACAGTATACCCTGTCTGGACAGCATGGACAAAAGGCATGAGAACATATTATTGCATGGAATGGTAAGATCAACAGTAGAAAGCTGTACAAGGGACAGAAAGAGCCCATTCTACTCAAGGTGTGACCTGCTGACCACTGTTGGTCCATGGACTATTTGGACCAGTCTGCAACAAATAAGTACAGAAATTGAGAAAAATTGAGAATATGTGTTTAGGAATAGCAATTTGTGTTACCACAACATTTTTTAATTGTACTTTATAGTAGTATCAATCTGCAACAGACTAGAAATTTACAAAAAAAAAAAAAGACTCATCAAGGTTTGAGAAGTAGTGACATAGCGGAGGGAGTAACTAATCATGTCTAGGTAAATCATGGAAGACTTCCCAGATGAAGTGACCCTGAGCTGGGATTTGGAAACTGAATAGGAGTTTGCCAGGGCTGCATGTTCCTGGTGCTGAAAGAGCTTATGTAGAGGCACTAAAGTGTGACACTGTGTGATGTATGTGGGGAAATGTAACCAGTGAACAAGGCTGAAGTGTAATATTTTGGGGGGAGAAGGGTGTTGATACAACAGAGCTGGGCAAGGATCTGATGGAAGAAGACCTTATATGCTCTGTTGACGAATGTGGAGTTGGTTCTGTGGGTGAGGGGAACAGCAGGGAAGCCACATGATTAGATCTGAATTTAAGAATGTTTCCTCCTGCCATATCATATAGGGCTGTAATCATACATTTTATTCCCTTTAATTTTTCCCATAGTAGGTTGACTTAGTTCTTTTTCTGTACCTTTTATACCCTCAATTGTTTATTTTCCTGACTAATCCATCAGGCAAAACTTTGGTGCCTGTGGAGTTTTCCATACAATCTTCTCCTACATCACAGCTTCAGTCACACAAAGCATGGGCCTTCCTCAGAGGCTGGGCACTCACCCCAAAACCTGGGCACAGCCCCGTGGCGGGCAGGACTGGGCCAGGGCCCTTGAGGAGCTCAGTGTTGACATCCTGACATCAACAGTGGACATTCTCAGGTGAAAATTAATGCTAGCTTCCTGTCCCCACATTCTTATCCTCTGTTCCAAAGAGGAAACAAGGACTCTTCACTGATGTATGTTAAAAGGTGGTATGTAAATCACTATCAATATCATATGAACACAACTGACATAGGGAGTCAGTAACAAACTTTTACTCCTAGTGCTGGACCTCATGGCTGAACACAGAACACATTTACTTTTACTGTTTACTTCTCATTTGCCAGTCAGTATCCTCATACTGTATTCTTCTAGTCATTATAAAAAACAGTGCACAGAGCATCTACTTGGCAGGCACTTTTCAGGTCTGGGGAGACAGCAGTGACACAAACCAGACCCGGATCCTACCCTCAGGTAGCTTAAGTAGAGCTCTCAAGTAGAGGCACATGCTGTACTTAGCTTTGCATTCCCAGCACTGAACCCACATGCAACATAACGAATGTTTAGTACATGTCTCTTAGCTCATCACATAATGATAGCACACAGCTATTCCACCCAGGACTTGTCACAGCTCTAAGCACTCCCATACATGAGCTCCTGATTATGTAAGTCATTTGTCTAAAGCCTCAAAGTGAATTAGGGGTAGAGCTGGGATTTGAATCTCACCATGTGTCCTATAAGCTATGCTATTTTATGAACCAGTGAATGAAGGTCACCTCATCAATATTTTGGTGCTATGGCCCCCAAATAGCTAATTTAAAATTATTTTCTTGGTTGCTTTTGTGGTCCCATTCATACTCCAAATTTTTGCTTTTGCTTAGTCTGACATGTAGCCAACACTTTGATATCCAGAATATGCTCACCCTTTAAGGTTAGCTCTTTCTTGTTAATGTGGAAAATGGATCAGGAGTCAATGAAAGAATAAGCAGTTGTTAGTTATCATTCTCCAAATAAATATGAGTGCTTTGTTTTGAATGACTGAGGTTTAAACAAGTAAGAGGTTTAGGACAGGATTTTGCTCACTACTCTGCTGTACTTACCTACACACTGCTCTCCTCGCTTCTGATACCCTGGAGGGCACTGACAGGCGAAGGAGCCTCGTAAATTGATGCACACTTGGTCGGCTCTACAGTTGTGAGTCCCTGCAGTGCACTCGTCTATGTCTGGTAAAGACATCCAGCACAGAGTTTGAGTTGGTTGTGCAGATGTTACTATTTCCTCCGTTTAAAAAAAACCCAAAGAAGTATAATTGACACATAAGTGACATTCAGGTGTACAACATAGTGGTTCAACAACTCTATACATTACGTTATACTCACCGCAAGTCTAGCTACCATCTGTCACCATACAATGATACTATTGCAGTACCATTAACTACATTCCCTATGTTGAATTGTCATCATACTTTTTTTAAAGAAATAAAGGTTTTTACTTTATTCTTAAAACAATACTCTGTAATATTATTATATTAGAAATATTTAAAATGATAAAAGATTTCAAGCGTTCAGAAAATAATTTCATATGTGCCGGTGTGTACCACTCAGATTTAACACATGCTAACATTAACCAGTGCTTGTCTCGGCTCACTTTATTTCCAGAAATGAAACATTTGAGACATAGCTAAAGCCTTACTGTATTCCCATCTCTTTACCCACCCACCTACCACTATCCTGGTAGGTGTGAATCCTTCCCTGAAATGGTTTTATACTTTTATTATACATCCATCCATTAGACTATACAGTGCATCCGTTAGAATATACAGTCCTGTTTTGTGTGTTTTAGTGTAAATAAATTGTATAATACTTCTACCCAATATATTGTATTTGAGATCATTTATGTTGACAAGTCTCTAAAGATCTGTTCAGTAACCAGATATAAATCAAACTTTAATACTGTGGCCTTTTTTTTTTAACTTTAATTGCTGGGGTGACTGGGTGGCTCAGTTGGTTGAGCATCTGACTCTTGATTTGGCCTCATGTCATGATCTCAGGGTCGTGGGATGGAGCCCTGTGTCAGGCTCCACGTTCAGTGTGGAGTCTGCTTGAGATTCTCTCACCCTCTCTTTTTGCCCCTCCCCACCAGCATGCCCCCCCCAAATAAATAAATCTTTTTTAAAAAAACCTTTTTGGGGGGCCCCTGGGTGGCTCAATCAGTTAAGCATCTGCCTTCAGCTCAGGTCATGATCCCTGGGTCCTGGGATAGAGCTATATTGGGTTCCCTTAGCTGGGAGCCTCTCTTTCTCTCTTCTCTCTCAAATAAATAAATAAAATCTTAAAAAAAAAAACCTCTTTCATTGCAAATTTCAAAATGCAAAGGATTCAACTTGTTCATACTCCTCTAGGAGAGATAAAACTGGTGTAGTTGAAAATACCTATTTTCCCAAAGCATTTCATTTCAGTTTAAAAAAGATATTTCCCCAAAGCAGTTCTATAATTTGCTAACTGTGCCCTAAGGAGTAGGTAGATTATAGTTTCAGAAAAGTAAAAAATGCTCAGTCATAATATAATGAATCTGTTATAATGAATTTCTTTGGGATCAAAGTGTGATGTGAATTTGTGCATGTGCATTCATATTACAGTAATTTATAAGTAAAATTTAATTTTGCCTTTTCAACATTACCTTTGCATTCAATTAACTCTCTCCCATTATGAAGTTAAATAGGTGAGTTAAGAAGATTATGTGATTTTTGGCATTCTTCAACAACTGAAGTCTAAGCTTTGTTAAAAAATTTTATCGAACTTGGAATTCCTAGATGACAAATTTTGCATAGAAACTGAGAGCCTTAGATCATCACTGTGGTAAACCCAGGGTGGTGCTTTGGAACAAACAGTGGGCTAAAATTCAATACAAAAGATGAGCCATCAGTAATTAGAATGTATTCCTCAATTCCTGCCTTCTCCTAAAAATGCTCAGAGAATGGTTCCTGATGTGTTGCCTTTCAACTCTCTCTATTTCCAGAGAGAGCTGATGCACTCACTCTACCAATATAAGAATGTAGGAGGTTCCTGTTGTAAGAGAGTTGTCCTTAGATATTGGCTTTGAACGATAACAGAGATTCTTTCCAAAAGAAAGAAGGAGGGGAGATGAGAAACACTCGAGGGATGTATGGCCGTTTATTGGATAATACCCTATAAAAGCATCTACTTAACATAATTCTTTGAACCTGGTTTTAAAGTTGTGGTGAACTTTTTGTGTTATTGTTTTTTATTTTTGTTTTGATATCCATCATCATCATCATTATTTTCAAATCAGTGATTCCAACTCTGTCCTCTTAAGGTACTATGCAGAGGTGCCACGGTCTTGCTTTGAAATTATCTGCTCTTTTTTGTGTCTTTTATTATATTCTCATATGCACTTGATGAAAACATTTCTACTGGGGTTTCTTTCAGAGCTTTATGACTCGCTAATGCAGAAATGACAGCAGAATTCCTATTGTTTTTTGTCAAGAGCATCTGCCAACGTTTGCAGTGATAACAGCCCTGAGAGATACCGAAATGTGAGACTCAGATGTGGCAAGTTTCCTCAGTACATGCAGGCAGAAGATCAAGGACTGGGGCCGGCTGCTGTATGTTCTAAGGGAGGCCTCACCAGTGACTGCGGCTTTTCTTTCTGAGACCTCTCTGCAACCCGCCTCCACCCCATTGCATTCCTGATGTCCTACAATTTCCTTCCTACTTTCTTGTTCACTTCTAAGGCTCTTTGATAAATAGACTAATATTTCTAGTGGACTTAATATATCATTAAATAGGTTTTAAACGTAAAAATTATGCTACCTGGACCTACCCCTTCTTAAGAACCAGGTCCGCTGAACTTCTGAGAAAGATTATTGAGTAAAAATATTAGGTGAGTTAAAATAATTTAATAATTAAAAAAATACCACTGCCTCATGCCACTATATTTTTTTCCCTTCTCTATCAAAACAAACAAACAAACAAACAAAACTGCAATAGGACTCACTGCACTTAACACTGGTGATATTTTTAACACGCTTTGTACATACTTGGACTCACTTTAATTTTTAATTCTTTCGGATGGGAAACTTCCTGAAATTCAGTAAAACACAACTGCATGAAATCCCCTTCAAGAAATTATTTCAAAGGAGTTGAATGCATGCTCTGTCATATACCTAGAGCTGGATCTGCTAGGAAATGAACTGACTACATTTTCATTTACAGCTTCTCCAACTCAAGCTGAGATGATTTATCCTCTCCTTCGCTCTTAGCAGTTTATCTAATGCTGAAGAACACATAGACAGATAGGATCTCTTTGAACTATCTTTGATTATACTGTCAATTCATACCATTATTTAAATAATACAATTTTATTATTTTAAAAGTTGTACTTTGAGACCCTGTTATTATTTACTCACAAAACATATGTCATATGAGAAAGTCATGTAAGAATTGTTATGCATTGTTAAACTCTCTTACACTTTTTTCTAAAGGTTTTATTTTTTAAGTAATCTCTACACCAACATGGGGGGCTCAAATCCACAACCCTGAGATCAAGAGTCGCTCACCCTACTGACTGAGCCAGCCAGCTGCCTCTATGCTTTTCTTTTCTACTTGTATGCATTTCTATTTGTCTTAAACATCAGAAAGTTAATGTGATAAGTCACTAAAACATACATCTATGTCAGAGACTCAAAGAATATCCATTCCTATGCTGGTATTTCAGAAGACCTCGTTTCCCAGACTTTTCATTTATGAAAGGCCTCTGTGGTGGGAGTATCTCAAACGGCAAAAGCACTGCTTTATTCATAAGGGAAACGACTGAGGTCAGCCATGATTTTCTTGGTAATCTAGGAAAAAGTACTCTGGGAGAGGAGTTTTTGTTTTGCTTTTAAACTGTCTATAATTTATCCTTGACAGTGAAGCTCACCAGGTTCTTAAGCAATCAGTTAACACATTCCCTGGGCCCTGGCCCCAAACTCTTTGAGGATGGGGTCTATGTCCTACTTTTTTCTGTATTCCTAATGCCTAGCAGAGTGCATGAAACATCATGGGTTTCTGTTTGTTCAATAAATGCATGAATGAATGATAATCGTTTGCTGGAACCGATGCCTAGAGTTTGAAGGAAGTAGGATCAGTGTTTTATCTTATGGAACTAATCACTTACAAGGAAGGGTGACAGGCAAGATGTGAGAAACAGCAAAACCAGCAAGATGTCAGCACACGGAAACTGTAGGAAAGCAAAGTTGTTGAGAAGTGCAGAAACTAGGAGGCATAAGGCAGCATTGGAGGTGGGTGGCTATAGAAGGATTGCTGGGCCAGGGGAGTTTTGAGCTGCGTTTTGAAGAAGGCGAGGAGGCTATTTCTAGGCGGAAAGCAGGCTCGCATTAGAAAACATCCAATGAAACAAGTGGTCTGCAAGGCAGTTGGAGTCAGCATGGCTGGAGGGGCTGTGTGTGAGGAGCCTGCTGCGGTGCCTGCTTGAAGGTGCTCATAAAGTGGTAGCGCAAATCCTAAGCAAAAATTCAGGGCCTCAAAGTGGGATTGGAATTTGAATTGGACATCACGGGGAGCAGCTCTGAACTATGTAGACACAGCCTAATGTAAACATAGCCAAAGAACAAAATAATAGAGTGTGCTTCCTAAAATATCACAACACGTAAATCAACTCACATTTCATCATTCTAATGCATCAAGAATAGCTAAGGGCAGTATTTGGTGATTCCCTCATTTTTCAAAAATGTGCCCACACTCTCCCTCCTAGTGATTTATACTGTTTTAGGTCCCTTTCTTGCTGACTTTGGCACCATCATTGCTTCAAATAATGCAGTCTGATCTTTGCTCGGCTCCTACTCCTAGCCTCTTTATCATGCGGACCCCCAGTCTATGGGACTGCATACTTGGTTTCCTCTCAAAAGTTAATGGAGGCAACTGTGTCCACATCTCTGTGGTGTCCATTAAGTCCCTGCTTAGGCCCACATTCTCTATGTTTTTGGCTTCTTCCCGTCATTCTGACTCATATTTCCCAAACCCCTGACTCATGCTGCTTTCTCTCTCTTATGCAACATTTTAATCTCTGCAATGTTCTTTTCATAATTTGATAACTTACCACGACATGGACATTGAGTGTGTTTTCATGGGCAAACATTTTCTGTACCTTAAATGCTTTAGATTACCATTTAGACTTTGTGCTTTGGTTTAAGGAATAATTCAGAACTACTTTGGAATAATCCACCACTGCCCAGTGATGAGAGAACACACTGAAATAGGAGGAAGAGACTAAAGTGATTTTGCATCTGTCACTGCCCAGGTGATCTAGGACCATGGAATCAATTCTTTTTCTCTGTTTCTCCATCTATAAAACAGACTGTCCACCCTTAATAACACATAGATTTTTTTAAATGTTCAGAATCTTCAAAATATATCTTTTTGTTTCCAGACTGTAACCCTTAGAGTAAAATAGCCACATCTTTACTAGTTCTGTGGGGAGCACTGTGCATGCTTTGTGAATATTACTTGATGGCGCTGTCCTTTGAACTCCTGTGGTTAAAGCAAAGGCAGCGGTTAAATTCAAGTTCCTATTTCTTCATCTGGGTGAATTTACAATTTTATATCTTCTTCAACCATACTAATTTAATCTCATAAATGGAGTAAAGTAGAAAAAAAAGAGGTCAGGGATTCATGTTTGCTGTGAGAAGGAGCTACTTTATTCCTAGACCCTTCCCTTCCCTCCCCTCCCTTCCCCCTCCTTCCCTTTCCTTCCCTCTCCCCCCCTTCCTTCTTTTCTTCTCTTCTCTTCTCTTCTCTTTCTTTCCTTTCTTTCTTTCTTTCTTTCTTTCTTTCTTTCTTCCTTCCTTCCTTCCTTCCTTCCTTCCTTCCTTCCTTCCTTCCTTCCTTCCTCTCTCACATTCTTAACAATCTATATAATACCCCTCTGCTCAGAATGATTGGTCCTAATCCTTTCCAGTGACAGGACAATAAATTAGTTCTCAGCACTCTATTTACTCTATAAAACTTTTTAAATAAAAGGGACTCATTGGGTAAGGATCTTATTGTTATTTTGGGTCTTCACCTTATTTTTCAGTATAATCCTGGAAAGTAGGAGCTAGCTTAACAAGTGCTGAGAGCATTGCTGTTTTACTACTGCCTCATCCATTAATGGCTCTTAGTAATGACATTCTGAGTATTCAAGACATTAAATTATGTTGCTTCAATTTTGATTAGGAAGGAGGTCTGTGATATTTTATGTAACTTCATATACAAATTTGTTAAAATTATAAAATTAATGGGTGTAAAAATAGGTAAGTGCTTAGCAATATTTAAATACTTATTATTTGAGGGCGCCTGGGTGGCTCAGTCATTAAGCGTCTGCCTTTGGCTCAGGTCATGATCCCAGGGTCCTGGGATTGAGTCCCGCATAGGGCTCCCTGCTCCGCGGGGAGCTTGCTTCTCCCTCTGCTTCTCTCTCTGTCTCTCATGAATAAATAAATAAAATCTTTAAAAAAATAAATAAATACTTATTATTTGATTAGAAAAATGGATCTGCGAGCCTCTGATTTAATCCTAATAACAGCTCTATGGAATAAATGGTCACATCATGCGCAATTTATGGAAGAGGCAGGAGGATGCCACTGAAATGCAGATAAGTTAGGTCACCTGTGCAACGTCACACAGAGTAGAAATTCAAACCCCAGATTTCCATTTTGCTCCTGCAATATAGGTTTCCAGAAAGACTTATTTCCTAAGAGCTCTGGATAGCAGACCTTGAATTGTAGTTTTACATATATATATATTTAATTTTTCTTAGAAGTAAAGAGAGGATTGTTCATCTGTAATGCCTTGATTCCTCCCTTGTGTCTTTCTTCTACATTAGAATAACATTCATAGCTCTCCAAGTCTTCTGTTTCCCTCCCCAGTCCTTAGCCAATTATCAACAATTTTTGTCAAAGACTTTCTATTTCCCTTGCTGCTTCTTTCATAGTACTGGAATCAGATTTATCTGGGCTAAATGCCCAGTTCTAGTTAGCTTTTCACCCTTCTGAAATTATCAGCTAGAATTCACCCCAGCTAAGCAGTTCTGGTGGAGAAAATAAATACTGATATTAAGTAACAAAAGAGAACTGTCTTCATCTATAGCCAGCAGATTTATAGTTCTAGATTCTTATCTGTTCTGGCAAAACAGATTGTTAATAATTTGGGGTGCTTTAAATGATAAACAAAAATATCAACCAAAATCAATAAACATCAACCTCCCTGATAACTCATTTCTTTGTTTTATAGAGTGGTGAATCAAGTGTCCTGGAAGTCCCTGTCATTGCACTGTGTTCTATCAGAACCTCTGAAATATGCTGCTTTCATATGGAAAAAACAAGCTATATGTACTTGGAGTTGCTTTTCCAGCAATGATGACTGATTTGCCCTGCAAATTGACCTTTTCTCACCCAGGCTTCTTTGTGGCTAGTGGTCTTCATTTGCATGATGATGGGATGAGGTTAGACATACAGTTCATGAACATGGGGGAGAAAACCAAGTGGCACACATGGCCAGTTCAACTTGTGACTCATTTGTACTACACACAGACCAAATGCACCCATTGCTCATAAGATAAAACAAAACCAGGAAGGAAACAAAGGCCTTAATTATTCTTCAGCTCTTTTTGCACACTGGCAAAGTGAAGCTTATTGCTTTCAGAATCTTAAGGAAAAACATTTTCTACTGATAGATGATTGCTAATCATCAGGAGTGTTCTGTGGCATTTCTGTGAATATGTCATTCCCAGCTAAACTTCCTTTTTTACTTCTTAAACTTAATTATCCATTAAAAACATGTTTCGGAAAAGATGACCCTGCTATTTGGAGTGATATTACAACCTGTCATCAGTCCACAACCTTGTGGGGGTAAAACTGTATTTTTGAAACAAGTAGCACCATTTATCTTTGCTTAAAGATTGAATTAAAGATGGTCTGTGTGAAAGTTCAGGCCCAGTCCATACAAGCTGGGGACCAGCTTCCAACTGCATGGCTTTCAGAGGAATTATGATACCATCTTATTGTGGGATGCCTCTGAACTGACATTTCAATTGTAGTTTTCTGGTGCCTTCCTCTTTACCTCATTCCTCCCAACCACCTTCCATCCCCAGCTCCAGATCAAACCCTTGGAGAGCGATGAACTGAACGGACACCACATTCAGCTGAGTCCACTAAGCACTGTGACTTGATTTCTGGCCCCCTCCCTGAGCCTTGCAGCCAGATTAGTCAGTCTCCCTAGCCCAAAGCACACACATTCTTGGCTTACTCCTTCAGGCCAATCATCGCTTGAGGTCGCACAAGCCCCTGGCTATGGCAATGCCAATTATAACAAGCATGGCTTGGTGACCTCCTAATTGTATGAAACCAATTACATTATACTTGTTGTTCATTCAACAATAAACAGCTTTTGTGCCCACTAAATTGGGGCATACTATAAATTTGCTGAGTGTAATTTGGCAATACTTCTCCAAATCATTAACTGCTTAAGGCTTTTTAAATAAAGCCTATCTTTGTGCTTCTTGCCTTCAGAGCATATTACCTTCTTGTGTATGTTTTCCTACCCATTTCATTACATCTTACTTATGATGTTTCTGCACAATGTTTCCCCATATACCTCAGGGCCCTTATGTTTTTCTGAATTCCAAATGAAGCTGAGAGGTAGGATGAAGGAGGGGTGGAACTCACCAGATCTACACTAAATTCCTTTCTCTTTTTGATTCAAAATTCCAGCACAATGAAAAGCAATGAAAGGATAAATACGTGAGTAAATCTAAATGAATACTGACTGTATAAAACAATAGGAAGATCTTTTGGGATTTATAAAATATTTGGGATTTATAAAATATTTATAATTAAAATACATGAGAATACATGAGAATAATAAGTTGGCAGGAAAGTAAATAGAGTCTAAGTACTTGAAGGTCCTTGCATTGTCAGGGAAGAGGTAAAACTACTAATTTATTTTAGACTTTGATAAATCAAGGATGCATGTTAAGTAGCCCCTAGGGAAAAAACTAAAGGAATAGTAAAAGCAGAAAACTACAAATCTAATACAGGCGAGAAATGGAACAATACAAAATGGTCCATTATTTTAGAGAGAAGGCAAGAGAGGAAAGAAAAGGAAACTAAAATGTGCAGAACAAATAGAAGGCAAATAGTAAAATGGCAGTTTAAACCTAATCACAGCAATAGTTGCATTAATGTAAACAGATTAAATGGTCTTACTAAAAACCAAAGTTCTCAGGTTGATTACAAAAACAAAACCCAAATATGCTGTTTCAAGAGAAACAATTTAAATGTAAGGATGGAAAGAAAAATAGGTTAAAGAAAAAAGATGAAAAATGTACTATGCCAACACTAATCAAAAGAAAATTGGCTAGCAATATTAATATCAGACAAAGTTGACTTTAAGGGAAAAGGGATTACTAAAGAATAAAAAATACTATGTAATAATAAAAGTTTTGATTTACCAGGAAAATGCAGAAATTCAGAATTTAACTGCATTTAATCACACAGCCTCCATGTAGACAAAGCACAGATAGGTAGAACTAAAGGGAAAATGAATACACACAATTACACTAAGAGATTTTAACATACCTCTCTTAGTAACTAAATGAACAAACATATATTTTCAGAAATGAATAGAAAATATGAATAACATGATTACAAACTTTGAACTACTTGACATAATATAGAACACTATAGAATACATAACCTATTCAAGCATTGAGAGAATGTTAAAAGAAAATGATTAAATGCTAGCCTTAACGAAAGTCTAAATACATTTCAAAAATTACAATATACAGATTTTTGTTCCCTCACTACACTTCATATATAATGGAAATGACAATGACCACAATGAAACTAGAAAAATCCCCTTCTTTCAGAAAAGAAGACATACACTTCCAAACAACTCATGGTTTAAGGAAGATAAAATTGAAATTTGAGACTATGTCAAATGGAATGAAGATGAAAATATCACATATGAAACCTTGTGGGGAAAAAATGCCAACCCTTAAGAAGGCCTATAACCCCTCCTTCTCTCCTTACGTATCCTTCTCTTTGCCCCCACTCTACTCAATTTAGGAGAGAAGAAAATACAAATGAGATTTGTATCTGAGACAGTCTGTTATGAAAGTGAACTTTAGGGTTTTGAGAAGAAGGAAAAAGTCTTGACCGTGTCTTTCCAAAGGCAGAACTAGAATAAATGGGTAGAAATTTAAGGAAGGCAGATTTTTAGTTCAGGGTAAGAGAAGAGTATGGTCATTGGACACTTTAATATGTTAGGAAGTAGTGAGGTTCCTATCACCAGAAATACACAAATGGTGCAATGTGGATCGCAGTAGCAGGTGGGGATATGACCAGTCATCTGTGTTGAAAAATGATGTTAAGGCACTGCATGCAAACATGGCAGAATGTTAACAATTTTTGAATCTGGATGGTGGGTGTTCAATATTCATTGTATTGTACATTCAACACTGAGTTTGAAAATGTTAACTAAGGATGCCTGGGTAGCTCAGTTGGTTAAGCATCTGCCTTTGGCCAAGGTCATGATCCCAGGGTCCTGGGATCAAATCCCACATCAGGCTCCCTGCTCCTCCTTTTGCCTCTGAATCTCTCTCTCTCTCTCATGAGTAAATAAAGTCTTAAAAAAAAAGAAAGAAAATGTTAATTAAAAAACTGAAAAACAGGGCGTCTGGGTGGCTCAGTTGGTTAAGTGTCTGACTCTTGGTTTTCGCTCAGGTCATGATCTCAGGATCTTGAGATCAAGCCCCACACCATGCTCAGCTGGGAGTCTGCTTGTCCCTCTCCTTCTGCCCCTCCCACAGCTCTCTCTCTGTTGAGTAAATAAATAAAGTCTTTTTAAAAAATTGAAAAACAGGGGAACCTGGATGGCTCAGTCAGTTAAGTGTCTGCCTTTGGCTCAGGTCATGATCTTAGGGTCCTGGGATCAAGCCCTTCGTTGGGCTCTCTGCTCAGTGGAAAGTCTGCTTCTTCCTCTCACTCTCCCTCTGTGTTCTCTCTCTCTCTCAAATAAATAAATTAAATCTTTAAAAAAATTTGAAAAACAGATGCTGCATCCACCTGAATATAGAGAGTTGTAAGGATTCAACAAAATGAATGAATGTCTATATGTTCTCTCGTTTAACACATGATGCACATACATATATCTTTGTACAGTTGTGATGTTTACTTTTATACTTTCATAATTTATCCTCTAACATCTGAAAACCTTGCTCTATGGTAAAGTATAGCAAGGAAAGATCTTGTCTTAAGTGGTTATTTATTTTATCCCTCTTCCTTGAGCAATGTGTCAGTCAAAACCTAGACTTATTCCTTGTTCTGTATGAATGATTTTTCAGGAGGAAGGCTCTGCAGCTTTCATCATATTAAGGCATAAGGTTATTCAGTGACTAAAATGTTAAATTTGAACAACTATCAGCTTGTGTCCAAATCCTTCATATACCCTTAAACCAAGTGAGATTTGACTTTTTGGTTTTGTTTCAAATGGATACTATGGTTGCCATTTTCCCCAAGTTATTCATGAATTATCATGCACATCTGAATTTAATTTGCTGATAAATTGTGTTTGACATATGTAGGCTATGGGATATCCCCCCCGTCTATATTAAAACACTTTCAGTGTTGTGAGGTAATAGTACTCAAATAACTCCTATGAGTTCAAGGAGTACCTAAAGGCAATAGGGAACTAAAGAAAATACTGTTCAGTGAAACTGTTGACCCTGTGAGGGTTTCAATCCTAAAGACTTCTCAAGCTAGCATATAAAATAGTCTTTGGACTTTTAAGTGAATTTGGGGCATTTTACCTTACATTTCCATCAGAGACAAAATTATGTTTGGACTATACATTCCCTGTGCTCACTTCGGCGGCACATATACTAAAACTGGAATGACTCAGAGAAGATTAGCATGGCCCCTGTGCAAGGATGACTTGCTAAGTCGTTGACTGTATGTTCTCTGAGATCTCTTTCAGTTTTAAAAATCTGAAATTAAAGCTCACTTTACTGAATTCCTGAACGCTATTGTAAAACATATTCATTTTCTAGCTCTTACCTCTTCTGCCCTCTCTACCTTAAAATATTGGATCCCGGGAAACCTGAACAACATGCTCTTGCTTTCTGGGGACCATGATCATAGATCTCTATTTCTTCTTCCCTTCTTTTTCATTTTTCAGCAGTGGCTTCTGATCTGTAGAGTCAAAGGAGGGTCTAAAAATGGACTCATCTTTCAGGATTAAATGGCTGTGTTAGCAGAGCGGGATGAATAGAAAGTTCTCTTCAATGTTTAAATGCACTACTGTGTACCTGTAAAGTTACATACTTTCAGGAATTTAGAGTTGCTTAATGCCTGTTTGGCAGCATAAACTCTGAAAAAGATCTCATGGGGAAACACACCCTGTACATGGTTTCTATGTCTGTAGAGTACAAAGGGAGATGGACCTGTGCCAGTTATACAGTTGATATGTTAAAGGTAGACGCCAAACTAAGTCAGTCTTTAAGGGAATTTCTTGGTATGCATAAACACAGAAGAAAAAAAAGACTATGTTCTTAGATCTGATACACAAACACACACACACACACATACATATATAGGGCGCCTATAAGTATATATATTCTTAAAATGGTTACTGCATGGAGCACATCCATAGAGTCTATCATATTCCAAGTTTTCATTTTGGAAGAAAATGGAAAAATTGAGCAATTCATAATGTTAATTTTAAAATTAGCCTGGACTTATTTTTCCTTAGAAATGTAATAATTTGTTTATGGAAACCCTTAAATGAAAATCTTTGGCTTCAGGCATGTATGTGGTTAATGTGGATGAATGTGAGGCTGCCAGAGAGGTGTAGGGATCACTTTCAGAACTACAACAATCACACTATTTTCTCACTGCACACAATTTTTAAATTTTAAATGATTTTATTTGAGATCATTTCTTTAGTTGCTTGTGCTAGCTTTTTTCTAACCTTATTACACCAAGAATTTATTATACCAAGAATTAGAGTTGATGGGAGGACTTGTTGATCTTTTTAGAAAGTCTGAGAACCACAGAATAAATTTTTTTTATGCAACTCACTGACAGAATGATATGAACTATAATTGAGACAGAAGAGTGGGTAAGATCACAGGTTTTAGCATCAAAGAGGTCTCAGTTCAAATCCAAGCAACACCACATTTTAGGTGTGTGTTCAGGGCAAGTTCTTTTACCTTTCCAAGTTTCAGTGATAAAAGTCTGTCAAGTAGAGATAATACCCATCTCATAATGTTATTGTGAGTACTAACTGAAATAACACACCCCTCAAAGTGGTTGACACTACATGCTCAATAAATTGTACTTAACATGGTGAAACGGCTGTAAGTCGGTGTACATCAGGTTGGTACTGTTCTTGTCTACAGACCAAAGGAAGCAAAAAACTGCAGAAAGTCGGGGCTTTTAATATAATTTGTTATGCACTTGTATATAATTATATATCCTATCTTTGCTTCCTTGCTCAGTGTCATATTTTGAATGTGGTCTGTTATGACTGAAATCCAATCGGGATGAACATCACAGCTTTGGATGACTTCCATCCTTTGGCATATTCCAGGTGAACAGATAGGAGAATAGGCGAAATCAGCTTTTCTTTCTTAAAGCTATTTCTTATTAGGGAAATTGCATTCAAACAAAAGAGATATGGCAAAGCAAAAAAAAATCTAGCATATTTTGCATTTCATAATATTTCGTGATATGAAAGAACAGTTAATGGCTGTAGGACCCCCTTCATGGCAATGGAGTGTTAACGTTTATAAAGACTACTTAGCAAACATAGCTTTAATTGGAGCTCTAATTAGAACCTATATGTAACTCTGAGAAACAACTTTTGTGTGAATAAGTTCCAACTATGAAAAACCTATGAAGATATAAATTTCAGCAGCAATTTTTATTATATTGGCTATGTTAAGGACATTATGGTCATCATCTTTCAAGGCAGTGATGAAGTTATAATAAGAACTAAAGAACAGATGGGGAGTATTTTCAAATGTAGTGGAAATAAGCACATGTAAAGTTAGGGCAAGTATTTCTGGTTGTTTATTCATAAGGATGAATACATAAGATGAAAACATCGATGTCTGACTTTTCAAATGAGCGGGAGTCTCCACAAAACATCATGGTGATCTACATAATCACTTGTGGTTGATGAAGCATCCATTTAATCATATCATACAGGAGAGTTTGATTTGGAGCCAAGTTTTGTTTTGTAAATGCTATGCTAGTAATATGGCAAAACCATGGCATATTAAAAAATATTCTTTTGGTATATTAATTTTGGTTTTCTTCAAACACTAAATGACCTCTTCCCAATGCTTTCATTATAGTTACAGGCAAATTATGTATGTGGACACGACAGACTCTTGTTTCCATATTAAGGGTTTAACAGAGAAAATCAACAAAAATAGTGAAAGAATTTAAAGCATGAGGAAAAACACTATGCCTATGGTGACAGTGTGACAAACCAGCAGGTGGCTAGGCTGACTTCCCTCTGTCATCTTTTTATTTATTCTATCTTTCTCTATCCTGCATTTCTGGCTCCTTCTTCCTATTTAAATGTTCAACTTTACATTTGCCCTTTCAGACAGACCATTCTTCTAACTTGAGAGTTCTGACTGCTGTCACATCCGAGGTAGCGTTAGGACATCTCCCACTGGTTTGTAGGTCTTGGGTGCTGCTACTTCAGCAGTGGTTTGTGAGTGCTATGGCCCAGTGCTGTGACCCTCCAGTGCACCCTCTGGGAGCTCAGCAAGGTGCCCCTGCAATCTTTATGTTCTCAGTGAAGGTGGACTGCTGTCCAGGCCCCCAGAACTCCAACACCTGCAGCTAGTCTCATCGCTACTCACATAGGTGTTGATAAAATGCGAAGGTCCTATACGATTAGTTTGAGCCTCACTGCAACATAACAGGTGGTTTAATACAAAAACTAGTCTTTTCCTTAGATTCCAATTTTTGGAAGATTTTAAGATTTTATTTATTTGAGAGAGAGTGAGTTCATGTGGGGGGAGGGGCGGAGGCAGAGAATCCGAGGCAGACTCCACTCTGAGCACGGAGCCTGATGCGGGGCTTGATCCCTTGATCCGTGATCACTGTGATCAAGACCTGAGCGGAAACCAAGAGTCTGTTGCTCAGCCAACTGCACAGTCCAGGCGCCTCTTTTCAGGGCATTGTTACATAATCCTCCATATCAGCCAGGCTACATATTGCCATGTGTAAGACACCTGTTGCCACCTGTCTGACCTTGCCCATGAGCCTCTCCCCAACCTCTCTACTTTAACAGGATAGATTCCCTTTCAAGGTTCAGCTCAGGCCCACCTTCTTTATGCTTCTTTTCCCAGGCTTCTTTGGTTAATGTAAGATCACTACAGAAAGCAGCTTGTCCAGCTGACTTTGTGACAGCCGTATCCTTGTTAAGAAAGAACAGAGCAAATTTGCTATCTCTAGAAAGTCAACTGCCTTGGATAGGTGTTGAATAACTGCTCCCAACCACCTCCTTAACTAGAGCCATTTTAAGGGTAAAGGTGTGTCCCTGGCACTTTATCTGGTTCAGGGTCCTAAACAAGTTTTGCTCCAACTACCGATTTCTGGCAATCTTCATTAGGAAACCAGCTACTGAATAACCCTAGGTACACATCAATGGCCTATATAAATTTTATGGCCCCAATTTGTTGAAGGTACCAACTGAGCTCTTCATTGGATATGATGCATAAATTCTGGCACTGTTATATTACATGGCAAAACATAATAAATAACATTCAATCCTTCCATAGTATTTATATAATTGTTATTGTGTTTTTTTTTTAACAAGACTAAGGAATGCTATGCCAAATAAGGTGAGTGTGTAGAACATCTTGTAGCTTCTGCAAAGGCAGAGTTAAATTTTACTTTCAAATTAGTCTTCCAATAAGTTTTAGTATGAACTTTAAGATGGAACAAACCCCAAGTAGTAAAAATCTTTTAAGAATTACACTTATATTCTGGGTGGACAAAATCATAATGGCCTAGAACAATGCACTAAATGCTGAGTGGATTTTTAATGCTGATGTATTAAACTTTTCTTTGAGCTAAGATATTTTCCTCTCTGCACTTTATTTGGTTAAAAATGTGAGCTGTGCTATTTTTAGAATGAAATTCATACTTAATTTGCCTTTGTAGCACTGTTATAAGTGGAGAATAAAACCTATCCTAATTACTTACAATGAAATTATCTAATTGGGCTAACAAAGTTAGGATTCAGAAATGTTTTGAAAGTAAATGATGTGTTTCCCTCCTCTGTGAGCAAAGAGAGTGGACTTCATTTGGATTTGCAGAAGTTTCATATTTATATAGGACATCTTTCACTTGGTGCAGATGAAAACTCATTATGTCACTTTCCAGGGATGAAATTCATACTTTTTAATGTGATGTGCAAGGCCCTTCATGATTTGATCCTTGCTTACCATCATGTACTACACACTGAATCATACAGAACACTTGTTCCCTTCTGTCTTTTACTTAGGACCTTAGCAAGTGCTGTTCTCTCTGCATGGAACATTCTCTTTCCATCCTTCCCTTCCCCCAATTTGTTAAAGGCTAATTCCCACAACTTCCTTAGACTAAAGACTGGTGTCACCTTCTCCAGGAAGTCTTTAAAATGAGACTCAAAATGCCACATTGTAATTAATGTCCACTCCCTCTTAGACTGTGAGCTTTTGAGGGCGGGCATTATGAGCTTTTTTATCTTTGTATTCTCAGCACCTACTGTGCTTTGCACACAATAGTTACTCAACTCAAGGCTTCTTGAATAATCTTACAGTTATATGATATTTAGTGGTCTTGTGCCATCTCCGAAACTGTAATTAACAAAGCAAATGTTAAAATTTTCTTTCCCCATCTTATTCCCAAATCCAGTATAAAAGAATAAAGTAAATCTAGGCAACTAACACATCATCTCTAGAAGACCCCACTTTTAAGGAGAAGTACAGGTATGACTATTGCCTATGAAGTGTTTGAGAATTGAAACTTAAATAGAGCAATAAGCAGAACAGTTGTTTTACCTTTGCAAAATTCTAGCTGTTGGGTAAGTCTTAAACACACAAACACACACACACACATAGTATCACGACTTAGTGAAGTGAGATTTAAATCCAGTAAAAATTCTTTTGGATTATTCCATAAACTACATATTCTTATGTTTTTAGGTTCTTGCTTTATCAGCTTAGCAGTCCAGCCTTACCCCCACTCCCAAACAGCCCTTCCAAACCTCTCCTCCCCTTTTTGTACTCCATTTAAATTCTCATTTTTAATTAAGGTAACTGTTAACTAGGAAATGCATTTCCCCTAGCCATACTGGGAGAATTTTTTGCTCTCCTCTATTTATAACTAGATTATGCCTTGGTTCATGCTTATATGCAAAATGGATGGTAGGGGACTTATTGGGGAGAGTGAACCTATGGGTAGTTACCTCTTGCCATAATTTCCTGTAATTGCAAAAACCTTGTTATAATCAGGGCATGACTCTGCTTAGGTTACGTTCATTGCATTTCGCAGCATCACAGCCTTAACCATATTAGAAATAAGAGCAACTGCTGTTAAAGGTCTATGCTCAGACGTAATTTATGGTTAGAAACTTACTCTGTATTCCTTCAGCCATATATTATGACTAATGAACATTCTACAGTTTAATGGATGTGAGCACGAGGCAGAAATGCTGATTGTTCAGATCATTTAAGGGCTTGTTTAGCTCTGAATTGGTTATTTCATGGGGCATAGAAGCTGAAACTACACCAAAATATTATTAATTGACTATTTGATGTTTACCTTTATAATACCTATGAATAAATATATTGCTAAACAATATTATAAACTGTTTATCCTACTTAAGGTGGAACTTGTTTAGAATCGTCTTTGACTCAGGATTTGACTCATCACTTATTTGCAAAAATAATGAATGTGTCTGTTAGAAATGATTTTAAACAAATTATCATGATCCTGAAAATAGTCCTTGTGGCTCAAACTTTTTTTATGCTTATTAGCATTGTTATTGTATGTACAGTACTTGAAAATTAATGTAACTTTTTTTGAGGAACTCACTCACTTTATAAGAAGTCAGATCTGCCCCCATCTCCCATTCCAGTCCTATTAAGATGATTTAACACATTTAACCATATGTGTATACTTATTTTTCCCTCTCATTCTACAACTGTTTGGAGGTAGCGTTTTCATTATGTCACTCCTTGCTCAAAATCTTTCACAAGTTATGACATTACTAAATCTAAATGGTTTAACCAAGAATTCAGGATTCATACAAACTGTTCTCCAGCGACTTTTCTTATCTTGTTTCCTGTGGTCCCCACAATAGCCCCCCTTTCCCTCACTTCAGACAGCGACAGGATATTGTCACCATTATTCTGCATATAGGGCATCTACTCAGCAAAGCCTGCCTTTTCTCTTCTCAGGATTATTTATATCCAGTTCATCCTTCATGACCCAGATTACATCCACTGCCTCTGGAAAAACCTGTTATGGCCCATGATTGCAGCAAGGAATCCCTCCTCTGGACTCCCACCACTGCTTTTATGATTGACTCCATGGGGACTGAGGCTCTTGACTAAAGTTTTGTTGACTTGAATTATTAAGCTGAATTATTTGTATCATTTAATTTTTTTAAAATCCGACCTTACCTTACCACTTCAGATAGCCTGAAAAGTCCTTGCAAGAAAGGTGGTATGTCTAGGCATCTAGTACAGTTTGGATACATATTAGCTGAATATATAGATCCATGAATTGGTGAATAAATGACTAAAAATTGAACAAATGAATGCATGAATGGTGTAAATCTCAGAGTATACATGAGAAAATATATCCTAAATTTATATGAACAATTTGGTGTCTGGTGAGGGAAAGGTGGAGTTCTTTAAAGCCAAGGCTCATGATATTTAAATGATCTTTTAATGCTTACAGGGCAAAAAGTAGTAGATCTAGCAAGAATGGCCAGCAATAGGCTTTTTTAGTTCCATAATCCCTCATTTGAGTCCTGCATGTTTGGGAATTTAAGATCAGCATGAAGTTATGGTGACAACCTGGCCACACAATGTCCCCCTTTCCTTCTACCCAAGAAGGGATTATGCCCTCATTCTCTGGGAAGGGGACTCTCCTCCAAAGCATTCAAGGATCATCTCGCTGAAAAATTAAATGAAATGTAAAATGCGGCAGGACAGAACCAATCTTACTCAGAGAGCATGCATGAGTTCTGGTGGGGGAGGGAAGTCATTGCTGAGTTTTATAATATTTTTTCCTTTTAAACCTTTGAAAAAAGATCAACTCTGGTTTCAGTTTAATTTTTTTTTTCAAAAAACAAAACAAAAAAAACCCTACATGGCCACTTCTTCAAATTTGTTCCAGATGGATTTAGTCATAGGATGATTGATTATCCACTCAGTGTGAGCTGTGTGGTTAAGCTCAGAAACCTACAACAAACTGGTTTGGAGCTGTGTTTCATGGTAAATGGCAGAAAGGATAATCCTTAAGCTGTCATTTTAGAGTTAGTGATGAGGAAAGAGGAATTTAGTGGGACTACTTATGTCAAGGAATGTATTAGCAAATGGATGGTTGAATATGAAGAAATTTTATGAGCATAATACTTTTTTTTTTCCTCTCTGGACTTCACGGTAAGGGGAACCACATCTGACTAGCAGCCCCCTTGAAGGCTCCCCCAGCTCTCACTGCCTGTTCCGTGGGCCAGACCCAGCTCCCCAGGATGCTCCAGGCCTGAGGCCAGAGGCTGGTCTCTACCTGGAAGCTGAAGCACCCATTTATCCTAGCCTACTCAACAGGCCCACAGAGGTTTTTATTATTGGTATCAGAGACACCTGGCAAATCTGGAAACTAATTCTGGGGAGACTGAACCAAAGAGAAACTACTACATTCCACTCAGTGCTGTATCATGCCCTTTAAAAGGCAGTTGTTAAGCGTCTGCCTTTGGTTCAGGTCATGATCCCAGGACCCTGGGATCGAGCCCGCATCAGGCTCTCTGCTCCGCGGGAAGCCTGCTTCTCCCTCCCCGACTCCCCCTGCTTGTGTTCCCTCTCTCGCTGTGTCTCTCTCTGTCAAATAAATAAATAAAATCTTAAAAAAAAAAAAGAAATACTTAAAAAAAAAATAAAAGGCAATTTAACAACATTTGGTACATTTTCATTTTAAGAAAAAAACCCACTCCCTTTGGATTTTAATTACTCCTTTTAATAGCTGCATTAGCCTTTTATCTATTCTTTCCATCTGGTTAATTTACAATTTAGCTACTAGAATATTCTTTTAGGAGAGATTGGATGTGGCTGGTGGCTTTCCCTACCTGCCACCATTTGATTTTATAGGTTCTCCTATACGTTGTTCAATTTTTTGGTTTCCATCTTCACTGATTTTTCTGTTTTTACTCATATATCTTTTCTCTTTTTTCTTTCTCTCTATTATTGTCTTCTTGTTGAAAAACAAGCCACTATCCTGCCTCCTAATCAACATACCTACTCCTTAGAATCCCAAGAAAATACATGTTGGATTTTATGGCTTCTGAATTTTTAAGTCTTACATAACCTATTTATTGTAATCTTAGGTTATGCTCAGTACATGTCTGCTAATAGACTTTTGAGGCAAAAGAAAAGATGTAAACAAGTGTAAACATAAAAATGACAGTTCTAGGCACAGGCTTTTGACTCGGCTGAAGGAAGAAAAATGTGACCAAACAGAACAGAGGTTTCTATGGGAGAGATGGAGAACATTTTCCATGATTCCCTAACAAACACACAAATATCACAGATGTCTAGGATAAAAGTTAACATGAAGAGCAAGAAGAATGCTTATTAAATTTATTTTATGTAACAGGCATGTAGGTATATGCTAATCTGCAAGAATAAAGGTAGTTCTGTTTGCTCATAAAGTTTTTGTTTCATGGATATGGTTTATTTATAGAGTAGATTAAAGGGGTTTTTAATTACAAAGTTTCAGAATCAAAGGATATAGTCATAATTATTTAGGCGTGGTTTTGGAGAGGATTGGTAGCATTTTAGAAGTTCCAAGTCCATGAAGGAGAGAAGGGTACATTCATTCAGAAGGAGCTGTCAGAAGAGCGAGGTTCTTACACAGTACTCTGCCTATTTCAACCACACCCATCAGGCTGTGTATCTGAATGAGTCATCCAGTCTCCTGCACTGCTGGGGAGGTGGGTGCATTTTGCTTTTTAACTCATATTTTGCTTTTCGAAACCATTCAAAATTCTAGATTTTACTCTAAAGGTTTGGTTTGGAATCAACGGAGGGGGAATTTTCATTATAGATTGTGGTACGCATGGCTCCCACATGATTCCAGACTTCTGGCATTCATACCATTGAATGTGGCCTGGATCTTGTGACTTGTTTCTAATGAACAGAATATGGCAAAAGTGATGGGTTGTCGCTTCCATGATTATGTCACAAAAGACTGTGACTTCAGTCTTGGTAGCATCCTCTCTCTCTTGCCCCCTCCCTTGCTTACTCTGATGAAGGACCATGTTGTGAGATGGCCTATGGAGAGGTGTCTGTGGCAAGGAGTTGAAGGAAGACGAACTCATGATCAACAGAGGCAGGAAGTAAATCCTGCCAACAACCACTAGTGAGGGAGCTAGGAAGTGGATCTTACCCAGTGAAGCCTAGAGATGACTTCAGCCTTGTGAAAGACCCAAAGCCAGAGGACCCAGCTAAGCCACATCTCAATTCCTGACCCAGAAAAAATGTGACATAATAAGGGTTTGTTGTTTTAAGCCACTAAGTTTTAGGGTAATTTGTTATGTGGCAACAGATAACTAGCGTGTAGACTTCCTTACGGTTTCTATGTGATGTATAATAATGCATACACTCAGGAAAGACTGGTTACTTTGGTTGTAAACCTGGTTTGAGTCTGAGGCTGAAAATATCCCAGAATGTGAAATGAACAGACTTGTAGAACTTAAACAGATTATTCTTTGCTGAAAGGTACTTAGGAAGGCAGGAAATCTTAGTTCAGAATCAAGAAAATAATACAGAGCCTTTAACATTTAGTGTTGGCACCTTTCATATTGAAGCAGTTTATATTAATACATGCAAAAAAGTGTATTTACTGTGCACCAAAATAAAAACAACTCCTTTCTCTGCTAGGATTGAAATGGAGTCCTGGGCTATGACATGAACCACAATAATTACCCTTGTCAGTGCCTGGGGAAAAGACTGCAGTGATCTAGCTTTAAAGCTTCAGTGATTTGGTCCAGACTTAACAAACAACCATTCTAGGTGTGAACTGTTTTGTCAATAAAGCTTCACATCATTAGAACTGTCTGTTTTTTTGTTTCTGAGTCATTAATGTTATTATAATCACAGAATGCACCTGCATTCTTCCCAGGGCAGATTTTAACTTGTTCTGGTATGTTTCCCTGATAAAATACCATATGAAAGCCAAAGAAGAACTCCTATCAATATAAGCAGTTTAAAGGCCAGGCATGTATCAATTAAGAGCCATATAGATACCACACTTGGAAACTTTATAACCTAGACAAAGTGCACTCTCTTTACCTCTCTCTTAATTTCTCTCTTATTCTTTTACAATTGTTTTGAATAAGAGCTGGGAAGGACAACTTCTTCAACAGCTGAGAAAACTGAGGCCCAGAGAGGCTAACTGGCTTAATACAATCAGAATCACTTAGGGGAAGACCCAGATGGGAACTTTTGTCTCTTGCTGAGTTTCCGGAGGGTTTTGCCACTCTTTGCTGCCAAAGACTACTTTCTGGGATCCTCCTGAGCATTCAACCATAAAAACATTCCACTACAGGAGACAAGTCTATTAATTAGTAAGCAAAGGAAATATCTATGTATTACAGCTGTAGCTGTACCAATGGAATTTACATGGGAGAAACTCAGTACTAACCAGAGGAGAAAAATATCTTTTTGAAAAAACAAATGAATAATAAAACCTCACCATATGCAAATTACCCAAATTATAACACATTTTGCTAAAGGCAGAAAATAGAGGATGAAGAATCACTAGACATATCAGCTTCCTGGTGGGAAGCACAAACTTTCAACTACTGGAAGACAGGCTCTGTATATATCCACCAAATCTAGGGGCTTTGTAGAAATATGAAATCTCAGGTCTCATCCCAGGTCTACTGAATGAGAATCTTCATTTTAATAGGATCCCCAGGTAATTCGTTTTGCATTAAAATTTGAGAAGCACTGGTCTATCACACATAATATATAGAAGATTCTAAAAAACATATTAGACAATTGAATCGCAAATTTAAAAGACTCCATGAGCCAATTTTATAAAAACAGTAAAACTGATTTATTCAGTCACCCTTCCTTTTTTTCATTTTTTTGAGGAAAATATCCATTTATATGTATGAACATAAGTGGAAAATTAGTAATTGTAATACCATTTTATGAGATACTTCAGTAGAACCTATTTTCGATTAGTGTAGTCTACACTTGCTCATTGTCCTTAAAGCTCCTATCTTGCTCTCCTTTTCTTTCTCTTTCAGTTCCATTCTACATCTCTTTTTTTCTGCCCTTCATTCTTCTTACAGCTGCTCCTGACTCCCAGGGTAAGAGGAGATTCCTGGAAGAGAAGGTTATGGCTCAGCTGTTTGCCCTATCTTGCTTTTTTTTCTCCACAAATGTGTGAATATGGTCCTGGCCTCTACCCTAACAGGTGTTCGCTGCATTTTTTTTTTTTTTTTATCTTGCTTTTTCCCTAGATAACTGATTTTCATACTGAGTGGTATGTGGTGATGGCAGGTAGTGTTGGGGGGAGAGTGTCACTGTTACTTGAGTCTCTCAGCAGAGGAGCCAGGGAAGTCCCATGACAGGCTTCACCATTTCATCCTAATAATATTTGGTATACATATTTACAATCAGTCAATGAGCAAGCAACACTTAAGTCATGAATTTTCAGCAACTGCTGTTACTCAGTTGTGATCTTTGTGGATAAGAGGTTCACTTAACTGTCACAGCAAAGAGAAATTATTTCTTCTCCTTTAAGGGAAAGTGGTGTTTTCTTTCTGCTGAGTAGTAGAATTGACATACCAGTGATGTGTCATTTTTTAGGACAATTTGTAAATGTAGCTCTCCAAATCCAGTGCAAAGACATGGTCTGAACTTGAATCTGCATTGATTTTTCTTTTCCTAACCTGAGAACTACACTGAGTAACTTGCAGGTAGTTTTACCCTCTTCTCAGGACCTTTATTTGATTTTTTTAAGCTCTTGAGAAAGTTCAAAACACTACTCATATTTAATCAAATAATTCATGCAATCTTCCTTGTTGAGGTCTTCCTTATTTTTTCTTGTCACTATAAACTGTTCCCTTAATATGAGACCAGAAACTGTATTTTACCAAGAAAAACCATGTTATGACTCTCTGTAACACTTTTCGTAATGTGTAATTCTGCCTACCCCTGACTTTGATATTATAACCAGATTTTCCAACAATTCTTTAAAACTTTCTATCAGAACCCTAATACTGTGTGTGGCTGGGTTTTTACAAGCCCCAGATCTTCTAATAGAGTGATATTCTGATGGTCTATTTGGGGTATTAACCATCTGTGACAGCTTGGCTTATTGAAAACTATGGCTCTGGCATGCTTACACAATCCATTTTTCCACTTAAATTGAAAAATCAATGAGAAGATTTTTTAGTTTACTTAGAGTTGAACTCTAATTTACAATGGTTTTGTTATTTAACTTTTTTTTTTTTTTTGAATGAGCTATTCACCAAATAATCTTTACTGGTATTTCAGAAATATCATTAGCTGCTTAAATTGCACCATGATTAAGTTTCCTTCTTTCATTTAGCTTCTTTTTTTTTTATCACTAGCTTATTTATTTATTTATTTTTCAATCACTAAAGAAGGAAGGTCATGCAATTGAAGTTCAGAACAAAGCCCTGTATCTTTACCAGCTTGTGTGGGAGGATTTTTTTCCCCCCTCTGGCTACCTCCCTGGATTAGGGTACTTTTGATATGCCAGGTCATGAACTATTTTTACAAAACGGACCCACAGCTTTTACTGGGAAGTTTAACTAATCATGAGTGACTGGAATTTTCTGCCTTGCTTGTTGAGTGGACTTTTATTCTGGGCTACCTCCAGACTATATAATTTACCAAAGTCTGAAGAATGTAAGAGCATGGGGATTTAGTGTCAGGCCCAAATAAGCTATTTTTAAATCCATTCTACGAGGGTCTACCTAAAAAGTTTATTTTGTTAAAAATTCCGTTTCTCATTGTAGAATACAGAGGTGGGTCAGGATAGAATCCAGGTAAATCTCTAAGAAGGATTAGTAAGGAAACGACCAGGGTGCTGTAGAAGTGTAACAACAGGGCCTTTGAGGTCACCCCCTAAGGCTTTTACTTCTATTTCGTTGACCCTGTCTCTACTGTACTCCATCTAACAAAATTACTTGACTGATTAAATAATTCAGTAGCTGTCCAAGGTGTCCTATTCTCTTGTGAGAGGTAAACACATGAATTTAGAAAGCAGTTTCCAGTGTTGATTTTACAGAAATAATGAGAGAGTAATGAAATCATTTTAGAAACTTTATCAGCTTTGATTGGTTTGATTTGGATACATGTTACTTTCCTACCGAAAATGATGGTTCATCACCCATGTCTGTGCATACGCCTGTCTATGGGTATGGACCTGAGTGGGTGTATGTGTGCATACACATGGATGAGCGGGAGTAAATGCAGGCTAGGCAAGAAAGGGGGCGTCCGGCTGGCAGACGTAGATTTCTGAGGTTTCTTTTAACAACCTCTTTTAGAATGTCCTTTTCTCTTTTAGATGAGGTGTCTTCTGATATCACAAACTGCTCAGGAAAGAGCATTGATAAGGACAGAAAACCATAGTATATAATACTCTCTCTTTAGGCCTCAAATTATGAAACACGGTGATTAGAAAAAAATTCATTAGTGGGTTTAATAAAGTTAAATTGATGCCAGATACTTCAATTGCTCCTGTATTTTGGGAGAATAATTAGAGTTGAACTAATTCTCTAAGAAGTCTCTTCAACAGTAGTTTGAGGGATTCAACAGCAGACTCTGAAAAACAGACATACTACTCTTCATAATTAATACTGGGTAAAAATTTGGTAATTTTTGATAAAAAATTATTTTTTACCAAAATACTGAGATATTTAAGTTTTTTACCAGATAGTAAAAATGTCGACCACGATTTAATGGCATGCTCATTTGTGAATGTATGTATGACAGGAGAACTCTGCTGCAAAATATTTTGCAAGTAAAATCTAATTACCATTGAACAAAAAATCTTAAGATTGTGATAGACCCGGTTTCCCGGGGGGACATGAGTTGTTTCCCATTTTGGATCATGTTCTACACCTCCACTCAAGGGAGCAGGAGTAGATTCCTTACAGCACACATAGCTGTTTAGGGTGCAAAATTTGTTTCATTACAGTTGCTGGAACTTTTTGGGATTTAACTATATGCACAATGGCAGTTTCAATTCCCATCATGATTCTTATTTTAGCTGGACATACATAAAAGCTATACAAATAGCTTTTGCAGATGTCTCTGGTTCCATTCCCTACTTGACACTCTTATTTCATCTACAGTTCAAGTATAAGCTAGTTATTAGCTCCCCAGGGGCCCTCAGTAAGCTGGGTTCTTTCTTCCTGGGCCCCTGGGATCCATGGATTTTCTTCTCACCTCCCAAGCAACTCAGCTCTTCCTACCTTGGGACGAGATCAGAACTGTACTTCTTTAAGTCACCTACACCCACCTAAGTGGCTTTCCTGGATTCTCCCCTTCAGCATTTGAACAAAGTTGACTTAAAAAGGATAATTTCTGGCTGGTAGTTGAGGAAAATGAATAAGATGGATTGCTCTGATCCTTTCTTCCTTTCTTACTCTTATTTTTGAGAGCTTTATCAAGTGCCTTGAGCTTGTTCACAATATCAGAGAGTTTACATAAATATTTTCCAGTCTTATGATTATGTTACTTTAAATATCATAAATATTAACACTTCCCCCAAACAACTGTATTTTCATTACTCACCATTAGATTTCTGAGGAATTATATATTTGATACAAAGAGGCATTTGCTAGTTAAATGACTTGTCAGAAAGTAACAAAAAAAAATCTAGTATTTCCAATTACTAGTTTTGCTCTAGGAATAATAAAAACCTGTTTATTCACCAGTGTTTATTAAAAACCTAACAATCTAGGATATAAAGAATAGACTTTATAGCTCTTTTTAAGCTGCTTAAGCTTAAAATGGGAACAAGGTATCTAAGACCCCAATTATTAATGAGAAATTTGATAACATATATAGTTGGGAAATATACCTTATATCCGTATATTTGGTACTTAATAGCTCATTTACAAGGATGGATTTAGAACTCAGAGTAAACCGTAAGCCTGAGCTGATGCTTAAAAGCCATTCATTTATTCAATTAAACACACACACGTGCACGAAAAAATGCATTTGCTTAGTGTCTATTCAATAATAAATAAAATAGGACACAGTTCAGGAAGAAATTTAAACAGAGCTGGAGGAACATATTAGTATTTTGTTAGGGAGAGTTACTGAGGGTGGAACCAGTCACAGATGTTTGCTCTGCAGTGGCTCAGCATCATGTGTACTTTCTGATTAGGTTTTCCTCCACCTCCACCTGTGCCTTTCCTTGTTAGTATTCCTATCAGCAGCACACTGTTTCTGGGGACTCTCCTGGGAAACCATTCTAGGGTAGAAGGAACACAATGCTGATTCTCACCTATTCTGCTTGGCTACACTATGGTTACTTCCTCCACTGTTTGGATTTTAATTTCCTCATGACACCTCTCAACTTCCCCTCATAATTCTCTTCTAAATGGTCCATTCCAGGGCACCTGGCTGGCTTAGTGGTTAAGTGTCTGCCTTCAGCTCAGGTCATGATCCTGGGGTCCTGGGATCAAGCCCTGAGCCAGGCTCCCTGCTCAGTGGGAAGCCTGCTTCTCCCTCTCCCTCTGCCTGCAGCTTCGCCTGCTTGTGCTCGAGCTCTCTCTCTCTCTGTCAAATAAATAAATGAAATCTTTTTTTAAAAAATGGTCCATTCCAGGGAGGAACCAGACTTTTTTTTTAAAGATTTTATTTATTTATTTGAGAGAAAGAATGAGAGAGAGAGAGAGCAAATGAGAGGGAGGAGGGTCAGAGGGAGAAGCAGACTCCCTGCCGAGCAGGGAGCCCGATGCGGGACTCGATCCCGGGACTCCAGGATCATGACCTGAGCTGAAGGCAGTCACTTAACCAACTGAGCCACCCAGGCGCCCCAAACTTTTGTTCTTGACCACATTTCTGGGGACATGTTTTTTTTTTCTGTCCAAATATGGATTTCAGTAAATTGGAAGGATACCTGTATCACACATTGGTGATAGTTTTGGCAGTTTGGTTATGCACTTCTTGTGATGTCCCATGTGTTACTTTGCTGGACTGTTGTTGGTTTCTTCTATTGCTTTTTGATAACTGAGGGGTCAATGATTCCAAGTTCCCTAAGAACAATGACCACTCCTTCCTTCCACTTTGATTTTATCAAAGTGCCTCACAACACAAAGTAGTTCTCAAACTTGATTGAGTTTGTCAAGCACTAACTAAATGCGTTTGTGTTCTGTTTGATCAATTTCACTTGTGGTATTGCTTGGTTACCCTTGAATAGGACAGATGCAAAATTATTTGAAAAGTAGTTCAAGGTTTAAAAATTGATTTTCCCCAAATCTTAAGTTTTTCATTCTATTTACAACACATTTACATAATGTTGATTCACTGTCTCTCCCTCCTTTGAATCTGTTGTCATATGAAATTGACAGCAATAAGCTGTCCATGCTGCTGCCGGTATCTTGCCACTCAGTCTCCCTTTCATGTCATTTCTTCACTTCATCTTTATTAAATGTTTACAAATCAGTTAGGTTCAAGCTACAAGCCTGAAATTGTGGCTAAATGCTTGCAATGACAGCTGTGGTTTTCTGCCAATATTTGAATTCAGTTTTCTTGATCAGTTTTGTTTTTTAGTGTGCAATTTACAGTTACCTCCTGGAAAAAGAAGCACGCTAATGGATTCCAGATGTGGCATGAATTACTTATTTGTACATTCGTACAAAATCAAACACATTTGGGACAAATTTTGTTTACTCTTTGGTTTCAAAGAATAGAATTGTGCCAGTAATTCAACAAGTGTAAAGGCAATCCTTACAAATGGGGCAAATTGTTGATTTCAAAGAGTACAGTTTGAGACTTTCTGCTGGAGAAAGAAATAATGAGCCAGTAACCAGTGCACATTTCTGAAGTTACCCAGGCTTGCAATGCTACTGTCATCTGCTTCTTTTTCCTGCTACAGGGAGAAGGAAATTCATTCCATAGATTAAGTGTTAATTAGTGTTAACAAGAATCTTGTCTTTGATGAGAAGTAAATCCTTGATCAAGTTTAAATTGAACAGAAGACACTATGGGAACACTTCTAATATCTGATGATATTCACAGACTCTAAATAGAATGAGGTGTTAGCTGGGCATCTGGTAGTGGAAGGATCTCCTATCACTTTGGTAAATGAAAGATGCTTTAAGGCCAAGGTCCTCATTTGTGACTCTGCATGAACTAAACCTCCAGACAGTATTATCTCATCTCACCAGTTTGTGCTGTGAGCATAAGGGGGATGCCTATAGAAGGTATGAGTATCTCTTAGCACCAACCATTACCATAGCCAGAGCAGAACTTAGAGTTTCACCAACTGACAGTTTAAGGACTGCTATGGTATTTCACATTTGCAGGTTTTATAGAGAGATGCAAGGTCTCTTGTTTCCTTCTTTAGATGCTTCCTTTTCCTCTAGACTGCACATATCATACCCTACTAACTAGGATTCATGACCGCTCATGTTTAGGAATCAGAGTACTGGTGATGACAATAAGAAAGGGGAGAGAAGTAAAATAGAAATATTCTATCCTAGAAACAGAATATATATATATATATTTTTTAAATGTTTTATTTATTTATTCATGAAAGTCAGAGAGAGAGAGAGAGAGGCAGAGGCAGAGGGAGAAGCAGGCTCCCTGCCTAGCAGGGCCCGATGTGGGACTCGATCCCAGGACCCTGGGATCATGACCTGAGCCGAAGGCAGACGCTTAACCATCTGAGCCACCCAGGTGCCCAGAATATATATATTTTTGATGGTTTCTTTTTCCTACTTCACATTTTCCATGTAAAGTATTATGACCCTACTCTCTGATTTTTGTAGCTGAATGCAATTTTCTGATGTTAGGGTTAAGTTGGGTCATTGGTTCTCAAACTTGAACACCCATCAAAATCATAGGGTTGTTAAAACATAGATTGCTGGGTGCCATCCCCAGAGTTTCTGATTCAGTAGGTCTGATGGGACCCAGGAATTAGCATTTCTAATAAATTACTGGATAATGCTAATGCTTCTAGTCTAGGGACCACACTCTATGACATCATAGTGTTACGTGGTTATACAGCACAGTCTTTTGTTGCAGAAGTGTGATCATACTGACCTCTTTCATCCTTTCACCTCAAATAGGTGCCATTCAATTTTTATGAAGCAATTTTAAGGACACTTCTTAAGTGTGCATGAATCAGATACATATACATACTGTTCACAAATGTATACTAGAAATAAGTCTTTCTTTTTTTAAAAAAATTTATTTATTTATTTGAGAGAGAGTGAGACAGCACTTGTGCGTGAGGAAGGGGGAGGAGCTGAGGGAGAGGGAGAAAATCTCAAGCAGATTCCCCACTGAGCTCAGAGCCTGAAGTGGGGCTTGATCTCATGACCCTGAGATCATGACCTGAGCTGAAACCAAGAGTCCCTGACTGAGCCACCCAGGCGCCTGTATTAGAAATGTCTTAACTAGGCATTCAGTGACTATAGTATTTGGAAAAGTAAATTACGAAACTGTGCTAGATTTTTCAGGAGAAAATCAATTACTTCTATTGCACTGCATCAGCTTATTTAAAAAGTAATTAAGTTATCCCTATAAACTGGATCCCCATTTATTTACATGACTTTGGGGAATTTTTAGATACTCAAAGGCAATTAACAACTAAAAACAATGAAAAGCGATAAGCAGGCTAAATACCCATTTTCCTTTCTGCTTGAAGTATTCGTTTCTGTTAATATCATAATTTACTCAATTATAGTCTTCCTTTTGCAAAATATCTATTTTCTGAGATCAGAGTTCTTCACTGGGTTGTATAATTATATGTAACAAAAATTAGGCATTTCCTGACAAAACTAACCAAAGCGATGAGAAACCCTAATGACATTAGTGAGGATCAAAAAAAAAAAAAAAAAAAAAAGGGTAGTGTTTGAAAGCTCTTTGTTATGACAATGCTGGGTATGTTAAGCCACTTGATTAAACTATAATTTATAAATCCTCTTTTGGATATGAGATCATTTAAATTTCAAATGAAAGAAGTCAAAGAAAGACGTCCCTAGCATCTGAGAATCTGTACATGTTAGTTCAAGTTTCTCTTTTTAAAAGTAGATGTATAGATAATAACTTCTTTCCTTTTCAAAATAGTATTTTAGTTATCCTTATGTTTATAAAGAAATGTGCAAAAGATAATAGGTGATACCCAACAGTGTAGAGCTTTTTAAACCCTGAACATAATTTTTTTTGTTCCTTTAGGCTGTATAAAAAGGCAATTTTTTTTCTTTAGCTTTTTTAGTTGCTCCTGAATCACAGACAATAGTGATAAAAATGAAATCATTTAAAATACAGCTAATTTTTAAAAAAAATTTGACAAACAAAACTATAGTTGAAGCATGATATTTAATTTGGCTGTGTGGTACATTTTTTCCCAGCAGAAATGTGGAAAAATGAGCTACCTATGTTATGACATGTATCTAAGTATGTAGGTACTAATGTGTAGGTATTCTGTACATGCAAAGTTTAGAACAATGTGGAAACCAGCTTATGGACAAACTGACAAGTGGGATCCTGACAACGGCAAAGAAGGGCTATGTCCAGGTACTTAAAAATCAGTTAAGTTTTGTTTTTGAAAGTTCAAAACAAATTAAAAGAACAAATTTCACTGGACAAACAATGCCCTAACCTGAAAAAATGGCTTTAACGTTGAGACTTTCTCACTCTTGGCTGTGAGGTGCAAGAGATTCCATTATCGGGGGTGTGCTAGGGTGATCAACCATCCCATTTGCTCAGGACTGAGGCATTTCCGGGAATGCGGGGCTTTCAGTTTTCGAACCAGGACAGTCTTGGGTAAACAGAGACAGTTGGACACCCTAGTTTGTGTTTTCACATCTCTCAGTTATTATACCTTATATAATACAAGCCAGGTACTGTACTTGGCTTGGCTCCATAATCAGCTTCATTAGGCATTTGTATCAAGTTGATTTTTTCATGTTGCAGTTTCTTTGGCAAGTTAGTAATGATACCTGTAAATACTGACTGATTTCAGTAATGACTTGATTATCAGCTATACAAAATACTTTATGTTTAATTTTTTTGTAAGTTCAATTAAGTAAACAAATTCCTTCAAATTGGGCAACTGATGCTTTCTCTTCTTACTTGCCAGTTCCCAAATGATTTTTTTTTCTACAAGAATGAGGCTTTTAAGAAAGTTATATATGATTTTAAAAAATGCTTTCTTAATTTGAACTAGTGATTTTGAAATCCATTGCCTTTGAGGAAGATACACAGAGACTATGCAATAAAGTTGTAGAAAAATAAAGTGATCCATTAATTGGGTATAATATATTCCCCATTCACTCACCTCCCTTTCGGAGCAGATGAATATCTGTTGTCTTTTACACAGATGATAGATCATAGAGAAATGATTTCTAAACCTTTATTTATACATGACTCCAGGTATGGGACAATAAAATGATATTCATGTAATTTTTATAGTTGCCAAGGATGGTGCCTGTCATTTGAAATTCTCAGTGCAAATTGCTCCCCTAGTATCAGCTATGGTTGGCAAAAATTGTCTGAAAAAATTTCCTCAGTGTGAATTGATATTTGGATGTAATGTTGCTTTTTAAACTTCTTCCTTTTGCACAAAATTGAAAAATTCTGGACAAATACATGAAAAGGAGTAAAAAAAATCATGTTTTCACTGAATGTTAAAACACAGACAGTTGGTTAAAAGTATATTTATAAAACAGGGGTGCCTGGGTGGCTCATTCAGTTAAGCATCCGACTCTTGATTTTGGCTCAGGTTGTGATCTCAGGGTTAGATATCGAGCCCTGAGTAGGGCTCCACGCTCAGGGGGAGTTTGCTTGATTCTCTCTCTGCCCTCCCCCCAACCCCAGCTCTCTTTATCTCGCTCTCTAAAAATAAATAAATAAAATCTTTAAAAATATATTTATAAAATAGAATACACTTAAAATATCTACTGGTATTTAAATTATTAGGCACCATCTGTAACTGGTAATAGTGTGTTCAAACGTACAATTGACTTTAACACTGAAGTACAGTACAGATTTCAGCCATTACATAAAAAATGTCCTCAGCTTTAGGTTATATAATGATAAACTGTACCTGTTGAAAAAATATACGTGGAAAAAAGAAATAATTTTAATACAAATATGACTCATTTGCAGGCATTCATTTATTCTGATCCAGCAACCATGGTAAATGTGTTTGGATTACTGGGCATAGTATGAAACATTTAAAAGGGAGTGGAGATCTCTTTTAAAACAGAAGGCTCTTCAAACTCCACAATGATGTCAGAAATATAGGTCCTTGGAGCACATTATTGTTTTAAGCAGAGGTCCCCGCACTTTCACATTGGTTATAAAACATTATTTTGTGCTGCTGGCCTGGAATGAGAATGTCATGCATCTGTAGGCAATTAGAAGAAGCTGGACTGCATGTTTGATTAGCTCAATAATAAACGGGCACAAGTGTGACTCTACTTATGTTAGTCAGATTCCCTAGACAGATTATCCTGTTGTTATCATATGAAATAACCCCCTTTTATCAACAATTAAGTAAATCCACATTTATGGGCACTTTGCAAAATTGTGAGGTGGGAAGAAATCCAACTTAAGCCTTAAGTCATCCAAAAAACTTTTAACCCTGCTTTCAATGATACAGACCCCAATCCCAAGTTTTAGAAATTGGTTGAATTATGTAGAACAGTTGGGTTGGAAATACCCTGTGTGCACACAATCAGTTAATATGTTTTTAGCATCTATCGTAAGCAAGGCATTTAATAGTTTTACCTTATAACTAAAGAAAAAAGTTCTCACAGAAGAATTACAAATGTTTTAATCTGTGAAAAGTAATTTTGTAAGGTAGTTCTAAATCTTAAGAAAAATTAAATAGGATTTCATTTTTATTATTCACATTTTATTATACAGTTTCTACTATAACCAATGAATGTTGTAAGTCTTGAATATGCCCTATCCCAGAACTTCTTCATTCAGTTCTAGGCATTGTTCTTGAATTCAACCACAATCATCAGTGATAGACTATAAGCCACTTTGGGAAATGACTCATTCATTTACCTGTTTTTTTTTTCTCCTAAGTATCATTAAAATATACATCTGAAGCATGAAAAATAATTCAGTATATAAAAGTCAATACTAAAAAAAAAAATAAAAAAAAAGTCAATACTTAAAAAAATTTCACCGTAACTTTCCAGTTTCAGGAAAAATACTACCAAACCTTCCAATCCAACTATATATTTAAATAACACAATTAAAAGTTGCTATCTTAAAAAAACTCGATACTTTTTATCAATATTCACTCACATATACATAAAGTAACCTTTATGTGAGGTTATCTCACATAAAGTGAGCCTATCTCTTTGACATAATCCTTAAATTAAATATCGGAATATCAAGCAGATGCTGAAGCATTCATCATCATTATTGGAATTCTGACTCATGACAGTAACACGAAACAGATGCTAATATGATGCGCCCTCTGAAAAGTGACACCATCACAGCATGGGTTAGCTCTTGATGTGGGGTACTTAAAAATTTGAACACAAAATATAAAATAATAAAAGTCAGGGCATGATGGGTGTCCTTCATTTATAAGCCATTTGAAATCTATCTCATACAGAAGATAAAACTCAAAACCGGCACATAAAGGGCAGCATCTCAGGGAAACAGAAGATGCTTCTTTCACTTAATGCAGCAGTTTAGGTGACCCTGATTGAACACCTCAGTGTTGAGGGAGGCAGATGCTATCATCCTCACTCATGAACAGGTAGGAGGTTAGAAACTCCTGGACCCTTTCCATTGGCCAATGTGTACCAGGCACCTGTGGTGTAATATGGGATCTACTCTGTCAGCCCCTGGCAGTGCAAAAGGGCCCAGCTCAGTAACGAGCTCCACACCAGGCAGATCTGAAAGGGTTTGCTAAGTAGGAAAATGGAAACAAAATCTCTTAGCACAGTCCAGTTAGCTAATATCCTACACATCTTCAAAGCCCAAGATTCTTATCATTTTGCTAGCATGAGTCTACAGCTGTTTCTAGAATACACAATGATGTGTACTCCTTGTGAAAATAAACAGAAAAACCCAAGCAGATGGTGCCATGGTGCAAGTGATATAAGCAAAACGTACTCAGATGAGAACTTAAAAAGATATAAATGTGAGTGGGGCAGATGCCCTCAAAGATAATGAGAAACAGAAGTCCCATTTCTTTATTCCTCAGTGAGAAAAATAAATTAGTGGCAAGTTCAATGAAAAGAAAGCTTGAGAACCCAAAGGAGGACATTTATGGAGTAGCTTGACAGTACAGTTTCAAAGTCCAAATGAATAATCTGGCTGTTCCTTCTGAGAGCTGTGACCCTAGTTCTGCCTGCCTGGGTTTGAAAGCTAGTTCTACTCTCACCACCTGTGTGACCCCCGGTTCCCAAACTTGGCTGCACCCTGGAACCACGTGGGGAGCTTTAAAAAATATGGATGCCCAGAACCACCCCTCCCACCCCCCCGAGACTGTTACTTAATTGGGCTGGGGTGTGGCTTAGATATGGAGAAGTTTTAAAAGCTCCCAAGTGACTGTAGGTAGGTGCCACTATGATTGAGAACCACTGTGCCACAGCTTCCTCATTTGCAAAATGAGGACCATACAGGCACCAACGCCCTTTTAGGATTTTTGCGATGATTAAATGGTAATTCAGGCAAAGCCCTCAGCACAATGTGTGGCGTGTGGGAAGCTCTCAGTAAACGTGAGCTGTTACCATCCTCACCACGAGGTGCACTTGGACAAGAACATTCTCGTTAGCATAGTAAGTCATGCTTACCTTGGCACACATTATGCTCACTCTGTTCGTAGCCTGTTGCACACTGGATCCGGTGAGAAGGGTTGGCAGGGATGCGCTGGGCGTCTGCTGGGTTCCGCCGGATGACAAAGTTATTTCGGCCAGTCTGCACTTCCGGGCCTGCCACCGCAGCAGCACTGGCAACGAAGCCGCCCCCGGGCATCACTCCACTGGATGCCATGCCGGTGGCCGCCATGCCCCCAGCGCCTGCCCCCGACGTGGCAGCTGCATTGGCTGCTGCACCCACGCCTTCCGCGGCGGGTGTTTCTTGCTGAGGTTGTTCATTATTGACAATAATCTGGGCTGTTTTAGGAAGACAGAGGTATCCTCCATAGTGGTTGACACATTTCATTCCACCTTTGCAAGCGTCTGGAACAATGTCACATTCATCAATATCTGCAGTTGACAATAAAATAAATCAGGGATCTTCTCAGAGGGAACTCTGAACATGTAAATATATGCTCATGCCTTTTTGGTAGATACAAACAGGACAGCAAGAGTGACATGAGATGGAGACAGAAAGCTATGTTCAGAAGGGAAGTCTTTGAAGTTGGCTCACCTTTGCACTGCTGTCTTACAGGATCCCACTCATATCCATCTGTGCATTGCTGTGAAGAAAACATCAAAGATGGGACCAGGAGACAATTAATTGGTGTATCCACTTCCTAAGAAGTCACTCTAAAAGCTTCATTCCTATGGCAACAATCCTTGCTCTAGAGTCCTAGATAGATGATGAGATGGGTAGTTTAACATTCCCTAGATTTTCTCCTTCTTCCCTTCTTCCTTCCTTCCTTCCTTCCTTCCTTCCTTCCTTCCTTCCTTCCTTCCTTCCTTCCTTCCTTCCTTCCTTCCTTCCCTCCTCCCTCTCTTCCTTCCCTCCTCCCTCCCTTCCTTCCCTCCTTCCTTCCTACAAATCTGTGCATTGGACCACTTCAGGGCTCCCTTCTCAATCACCAGCTGCCTCAACTCTTGTGTTGTATTTGGTAGAGTTGCACATCACCATCTCGGAATTCTTTTCTCTGTCTCAATACTGATCTTCTCTAATCTCTCTGAATGACCGTTTTTGCTTTATTTGCCCTTCTTCCACATTATAAATTTTACCACCACCACCAACAAAAACAAGTTCCTTTTCTCAGCCCTTGACTCTTCCCCTCCTCTCTCAATTCTCTTAGAGCATTCCAGCACCTGCCTTTCCTTATTCCTGTTCAGCTGAGTCCCAAGCCTCCCACTCACACCCTGACCTGCCTCCTAGTTTTAATTCCTACCAGTCCTCTCTAGTTCACTCACTAAACAAACCATCTACTGAGTACCTTCTCCTACTGGGCACCATTCTAGTCCCTGGGCATGCAAAAGGTCATGAAGACCTTGTCCTTGTGGCTCAGAGATCAGAAGAGGAGACAGACAGGTAGACAAGTTGGAGCAAGATGTCAGGTGCTGTGACACAAGCATGTATGTGCAAAGAGTGATGGACTCTGTCCAGGGCTGTGTGTGGGCATGACAGGGTGGAAAAGAAGGCTTTATGGGGGAGGCCACAAGTGAACTGTGCCTTAGAGGCTCTTTCCAGGGGAATGTGGGAATTCTAGGATGAGGGACCATGTGAGCAAAGGTGCAACATTGTTAAAGAGAGAAGGAGCTGCAAGTAGTCTGAGTGGGGGGGATGCAGTTAGAGGGACAGGCAGGAACCAATTCCTACCTTGAATGTCAGTGAATCTCAAGCTTTATGATCAAGCCTAAGAGTCACCCAGGGTGCTTGTTAAAATGCAGACCTAAAGGATTGGATTCTGTAGGTCTGGGTAGGAGGCTTGGAATCTGAATTCCTAGCAAGCATCCCAGGTGATTCTGACACAGGTTGCCTATAAGCTACTTCTTGAAAAATGCCACGATATGTGATAAGAGGCCCCTGAAGAATTTTATTTATTTATTTTTTTTCCCTGAAGCATTTTTAAGCTCAGGAAAATATGTGACCAGATGCAGATTTGAGGAAGATGCTCCAGGAAAGACTGAGCAAAAGTAGAGTGAACAAACAAATACACTTGAATTTTTTTAATAGAGTTGAGAGCTGCTTATGCACACAACAGATGCTTGGCAAGTAAATAGCTGAATGGAGACAGAGAGCTCAGTTTAAATATCTTAGCGATATCTGAAACTTCACAGGGTGAAAACTAAACTCACTTTATCTCCTAAGCTAATTCTTTCTAGTTTCTCCAACCTGTCCAAGGCACCACCACCTTTCTTAGGACCTTGGATTATAACTGTAACATCCACACTGACTTTTCCACTTATTTTCCTTCAAGCTCTGCTGACTTTGTGTCCAGTTCTGTATCTACCACATTGGCATAAGCTTTCCTGACTTCATGAATAGGCAAGGCTGTTTGGCTGTCCTCCATATCCCTGTGTGCTGCACACAGCCTCCATGACAATTCTTCTTGGTCTCTTGATTGTGTTACTCCTACATTTAAGAGCTCACACTGACTTGCAGACTTCTCAACTCCCACTTCTGCCATCTCCAGGTTCCCCCCACTACCCAGCACCAGCCCATCTAACCTTGTCATCTCCTCAACTTGTCTTGGTTGTTTTTACCTCTAGACTTTGATCATGTCATTTTCTCTGATTCAGGTGCCTCTTCAGCCTTTCTAGATTAATCTGACATCATTACTTCTTTCAAGATTCAGCACAGAACTCGACCTCTTCCAATATGCCAGTACTGACATTACTTCCTTGCTTTTCTATCTCTTTAGCAACTTGTATAATCAGTATAATTATAATATTTGTACTTGCTTATGAACTTTGTAGTTCTCAACAGTATTTTCCCGAGGTAAATTCCCTGAGGTGAAGGTCTGAATTTTCTTAGTAAACAAATAGCCTTGAATTCTTTTGCTGGTGGTAAGAACAGCTTATGCACATTGTAGCTACTTGGCAAAAAAATGGCTGAATGGACCCTAACTTTAAAATGGAAGGAGTAGGGGTGCCTGGGTGGCTCAGTTGTTAAGCATCTGCCTTCAGCTTAGGTCATGATCCCAGGGTCCTGGGATCAAGCCCCACATCCTGGGATCCCTGCTCAGCAGGAAACATGCTTCTCCCTCTCTAACTCCCCTTGCTTGTGTTCCTTCTCTCGCTGTGTCTCTCTCTGTCAAATAAATAAATAAATAAAATCTTAAAAAAAAATAAAATGGAGGGGGTATTTGAGGCTGTCTTGTGAATATGAGCTCAATCTTCCAAAAAGTATCTTTCAAGCCAGGCACAATGACAGTTCACTGAATAATCTGTATGCTAACTAGAGAAGACATGCAGATTGTTTTGGGTATTTAGTTCCAGTACATTTAATATGGATCTACTATTAAACAAGCCTAGACTGAGTTTAGCTTCACCACTTGCTGGCTGTGTGGCCTTCAGCAAGTTAGATACTCTCTCTGATCTTCAGTTCTACTATTGGTGAAAGGAAGATGATACCACTTACCTCAACCCTTGCTGTGAAAATGAAAGGAGATAGTGTCCCCACAATGGGGTACTCACAAAGTAGTTACATCTTATTCTTTAACCATGAATTATTAGGCATACACAGTTCAAGAGAGAATAGACCTAATTTTAGAACAAAAAGGATGTCATATCTGGAAAATCTGCTATAATAATAATGAACCCTAGTCAGTGGTTTAAAACTCTAGTGTTTAATCCACAGGGATCTTCCTCTGCTAAAGATGAATGTGATTTAGTTGATGAACCAAAGAGAAGGGGGTATAAACAAGCAATTGTAAAAGCAATAAAATATTTTATTGGATGACTATAAAAATGGGTAGTTAATTTAACTTTAGCTCCCTAAGAAGGTAGTAAGTTTAGCCTGAACAACAAAACATTCTCATTTGAAGATAAACAACACATGTATTCATTTCTCATGCTTTATTTATCTTCAGCAGAGGAAGCAACTACATTTATCATTAAGTTAACAAAATATTTATGTGAAACCCTATTTGATTTATAGTTGATCTGAACAACAACAAGGAACATTTTCCAGATGAATACTAACATTCTGGGGATAATAGGATACCAAAAAGTGAGATAATGTTTATTATCAGTAATTGACATTAGCTCACTTTTAGGAGTTTTATTTTCAAAAATTTTTCACATTCTTTTGAGTAGGATTACTTCATTTTAAATTGGGAGCAAGTAGAAAAATATGTTTTTCATATTGTGATCCAGGACAAATGTCACTTGCCTCACGACACTGGTTAAAGACTAGAAAACACAAAACAAAATCAAACAAATAAAAAAACAAAACGAGGTGCAAACAAACTCACTGGAAGTGAAGTAAGTACTGCCCTCTGTTCTCACCATATCCATTCCTGATAGTGGGATGGGTCAGATGATGTTTTCAATATTTTATTATACGTTGGTTATGTCCATGCGATCAACTAATTAATCAGATATTACTTGGAAATAATCAGATGCAATTAATTAGAAAATGCAAAATCAAATTTCACACAATGCATTTTAGGACCACTTCAGCCAATATTGCATCCTGGTAGCACAAATATTCTACCTGAAGGGCATTTATATGAATTATCAGTTATACTATAAATGAATATATAGCCTTTATAAATTCAATAAAGGCCACTTCATGAGAACATAAGTCACATATACAAATGAGGTATGTGCTTTTGTGATGTTTGATCTTATTTGACTTGTCTTACTCTGCAAATTTTGGTTTTATCTGCATGTATATAGGAATCCAGGCTTTCCAATTCCTTACCCTCATTAATGTATTGGATGTATTGGAAACATGGAGCTTACTTTGGTTTTTGTTTTAAAGGGGTCTCCTTTTTCGGTCTTGCAAAAATCATTACATTTTGGTCCCTATCTCCACTGGTGATCTAAATGAACTTTTGGAGAGACCACGGGCAATTTAAACAAATCTTAAATGTGAACCGTCCTAAAGCGTTGTTTAATTTATTATTCTCCACAGCCTACAGCCCACATACACTGGAAGGAGTGGATAAAGTCTCCCTTGTGTCACAGAATCCCGCTGAACGCACTTATCTCAAATTCCATCACCCCTTACCGTGTACGTGATGGTTTCTTCGGTGTCCTGTGACTTGACCAGCGCCAGAGTCAGCATAGTTAGGAAAAGGGCTTTCAACATCGTGAATCTCAAAGAAAACACAGAACAAACTGATGCTTAGTAATTGCTGCGGGGGGGGGGGGCAATAACAAAACTTGAGCTGTGCGGTAATAAGCAAGGAAGGGCAGGAGGGAGAGGCTGAGGTTCCATCATACCCAATTTCCAACCTACTTTCTCATTCCCCCTCCCCCTCCTCAACCTTCCCTGGGCCAAACGAGACACTAAAGACTGTAAAAGGGCTGCAGAATTACATTTCACTTTACTCCATCCAGCTGCGCTGAACATATACAAAGGATATTCAGCGAGCATTTTATACTGCACCTACACAACAGGATCCAGAAAGGGGGTGGAAGGGAAAGAATAGAGGGTAATTAATTTCAAGGGAGATGGTGCATTTGTGTGTATGTGTGAGTGTGTGTGTGTGTATGAAAGAGAGAAACAGACATACGGACACACACACACACACACAGAGGGGAGGGGAGGTTTAGCAAATCTCATATTCCTTGAACATTAAGGCTTTCCCTATATTCTCACCTCCAGCTAGTGAAGTTCCTCGCACAGCTCAGCAGAAATACCTGTGAATTAATATGAATTACCTTGGCCTCAAACTTTTTTTAACAAAACACCAAAACAAAACTCAAAGAGCAATCTCCTCCGCTAGTAGAATACCTGCCCTTCAGAGTTCCATCTCATATCCCCCAGAACAAACCCTCAAAGTGGCATTTCTATGCCGTTCTCTGCGCGCAGTTTTGTGTGAAAGCCCCAGGTTGTGTGGAGGAGCAACCCAAAGCGCCTGATTTTCTGGGCCTTATCAGTCCCTTGGTACCCGACACACTACCTTCAGGATCGGGCTGCCTAGAGCCAGAACCCGCGGACCACACCGCCGCCCGAGGTACTAGTTTCCAGGCGGCCGGCCTGGCGCCCCCCAGGAGGTGAGGTTCCCTTTTTTAAGTTAACAGGCTGCAGCCTCGGGAGCTGCTCTGCGCTCCCGCTTTTAGCCAGCTCCTGTGGAATCCAGTTGCGGCTTAAGTCTCGTACATTAGCCCCCTGAAACTTTCAAAACTTCGTTTATGGGCAAAGCCCAGTCGGCTGACTGTCGGCGCGCACACACTTGCCCATCCAAACAGATGTCACCCTGGTACGCGCACATGCTGACAGATCGCATTCCGAGACCGCACACCTTCACCTCCCTCTCTGCCTGAGAGATCCTGCACAGTCTGGGGCAGTTCTCGGGTACTCTGCACCCCTGAGGTTACCCCACTTACTTCCCTGCGCGCGGCCCGGCGGGCACTGGGCGCGCCAGGGGCTCCTACCTGCGCGGCCGCGCTGCTCTCCGGGCCTGGGCAACAAGGGGAGAGTGCAGGGGAGGGCAGCCCGGTGGGTCTGAACTGGCGAGGTCTGGCAGCGGCCGCGGCGGCAGGAGGAGGAGGAGGAGAAAGGGAGGGAAAGGGGGAGGGCGGAGGGGGGCGGAGGAGAGAGCTGAGGGAGGCGCAAAGGCTGAGCTAGGCGCTGCAGGCCGGGCGGGAGAGCGCTCTGCGCAGCTGAGTCTGCGCCCCCTCCTCCGAGGGCCCTCGCGGCTGCGGCGCCTGCCCTCCTCTGCCAGCCCTTCACCCCAGTTCCCAGACACGCCGGAACCCCAGGCCGAAGATGGCATGCTTGGCATGTGAGGTCTTGGGTTTGAATCAGCCTTGGTGATGCTCCAGGCTTCAGGACAGTATCTCGTGCCCCGTAGAAGGAAAACATCTCTCCCACAGAGCTGCTCAGGGTCCTGAGAAATTGCTTAAACATTTTTTTCCAATAAGTGAATCCTAGGACAGTTAATTAACCCCATTCATTGGACTGGTTCTTTTTGCCCTTTCTTTCAGATGATTGATTGATTGATTGATTGATTGATTTTTGCGTGGGGGAGGGTCTGCTTCCTCAAATGTTGAAAAAAGAGAATTCATTCAACAAATTTTTGACCTACTATGTGCCAGGATTGGCAGTGGGCCAGGTATAGCTCATGTTAACAAAATTGTGAGGTCACGTTTGTTTTTGGTCTCACAAACCTCCCCTATTTATGGGCCCATTTTCTTACCTACTGCTTCTCTTCTCTCCACTGGTTCACTTGCAGGAGTCCCCACTACTGGTCATTCAAAGTTGGGCATTTCATTTTCACCTTTCATACTAATGTGGAATTTCGGGAATCTGGAGAGCAAAAAAAATTTTTTTTCTGGCTTCTTCAAATCATACCACACAGATTGCTGTTATCTCCGAAGGCTCTAACTCTACAGTCAGATTAATAGTTTGCTTCTAAGGCAGTCATGTCTTCTGAGAAGCAAACAGCCAAATACAACTTCATGAATGAGACAATGTGCCAACTGAAGGTACTAAAGGACTTTGACCCCAAGCAGAAGACAGAGGCTGGGAGAGAGAGGATCAGCTCCTTCCCCTTTTCTGCTGGCCAATGGGGGAGAAGGTGGTAGACAATGCAAGAGAGAGAGGCTTTGGGTGGAGGCCTCTCTCCTTATCTCTGGGGTATGCAGTGGGTTGTCTAGATCTTGCCAGATTGGTTGCAAGCCACACAATATTGGGCAAGATCAAAAGAGCTTCCTGGCCCTGAAGCTTACATAAGTATGTGGGATTTTGCTAGTAGTATTGAAGATTTTTACTACTAAAATTCAAATAAGTTTGTTTTCCCAGTCTTAATGACCCCCAAACTTAAAAAAAAAAAAAAAGAGGAACCTTGCCTTTGTACAGTAAAAAGATCTGTCCAGACATTTTCTTCTATTTTTTTTTTAATTCTATCTTCAGCCCTCTCCCCAGAAAAAGTGGGTTGAAACTCCCAAATTTCTATCTCCAGCCGGGAACTCTTCCTGCCTGAATATCCAACTGCTGACATTATCTTCATCTGTACACCTAATGCGCATTTCAAACTTAGCAGGTCTGCTGAGTCTCACCCTCTCTCCCAGCCTACATGCTTCACCATCTTGATTAACAGCAATTTCATCTTTCCAGTTTGTTCAGCTCCAAAATCATGAGTCAACCTTGATTTCTCTTTTTCTCACACACCTCGCATTCAATTCTTCAGAAAATTCTCTTGGCTCCATCTTCAAAATATATCCAGAATCAGACCACTGTTCATCACTTCTTTTGTTAACCCCTGGTCTGAGCAATCAGCATCCTCCACCTGGATTATTACGATAGCCTCCTGCAGTTTTTTTCTCAGCAGAAGTTCATATAGATGGATCCTAGAGTAGGTATTCTTCCGTGTCTGGCTTCCCTCACTTAGCATGCTTCTGAGATGCATCCTTGTTGTTCATTCCTTTTTATTGCTGAGTAGTATTCCAATGTATGGATATACCCTGACTTGTTTATCTGTTCACTTGTTGATAAATATTTGGACTGTATGAATAAAGCTGTCATGGGCGTTCATGTAGAAATTTTTGTGTGGATGTATGTTTTCCTTTCTTTTAGGTAAATAGGAGAGGAACTGCTGGGTTATATGGTAAGGATATGTTTAACTTTAAAAGCAAACACCAAACTGTTTCCCAAAGTGACTGTACCATTTTACATTCCTACAAGCAACATGTGAGATCCCATTTGCTCCACATCCTTGCCAGTACCTGGTATTGTCAGTCATTTATAGTGTTAGCTGTTTTGGTGGGTATATAAATGGCATCTCATTGGTGATCTCATTTCTAATGATGTTGAGCATTTTTTATTTCTTTATTGTCCACCAATATATATTCTTTTGTGAAGATCCCATTAAAATCATTTTTTTTTTTAATACAGGGAGGGTGGGGAGCAGGGGGAGAGGGAGAGAGAGAATCTCAAGCAGGCTCCATGCCCAGTACAGAGCCTGACATGGGGCTCAATCTCATGACCCTGAGATCATGACCTGAGCCAAAATCAAGAGTTGGATACTTACCTGAATGAGCCACTCAGGCACCCTATCCTTCCTATTTCTAATGATAGTGTCTCTCTTTACTAGTTGAAAAATAGTGAAATTGGCAATGACATTCTTGGGTTACTGATTCAGGAGGAGGCTTATTATCCCACTTCAAATTAATCAGAACTAAAAGGAAGTACTTCTTTTCCATAGTTAGGGGAAAGGCCTTCCAAGCTCACAGTGGAGGGGAACAATGGAGCCCTTGGCCTCAGCTGCCACTGGCAGCCATATTACCACCTGGAGGTAAGCCAGTCTGATCGTGAAGGTGGTACATGCTGTGGGTGGCCAACAGGTGGATGGAACCTAGATCCTGGGTAGATTGTTCAGAGGGCTGAATGATCCTAGGACCCACGATACTTTTAAGGGTTCTCCACAATGTTTTATTTTCTTATAAATTCAGAGGAAAAAACAAATATCATCCAGCCTGATTAAATGTCTTAATACCATTGCAGTCATGGAATACAATTTTATTTATTTATTTATTTATTTATTTATTTATTTATTTATTTATTTATTTATTTATTTATTTTAGTGGAGGAAGGGGTCCATGAAGGCAAAAGTGCCCAGGGACCATGAAAGTCATAATATGGCCCTGATTGTTACACTTCCAAATCAGGCAAATGTGGACTCTGTTCCACCTCGGCACTCCAGTTTTGTGAGGTAATATATTTTTTTATGATTCAAGCCAGTCTGAGTCAGGTGTTCAGTTACTTGCAGCAGAAAATGTACTCACTGCTAGCGTGAGGAGGTCTCCTACTCTGGAAGCTCTGGCCCTTGTGATGTGCTATGTTTGTGTCCTGCACTCCTGAGTGGCAGGCTGTGTTTCTTGGGAGAGGCTGTTGGGAGAGATTCCCAGGCTTTCTGTCCTTGGGCAAGCTGAGTTCCAGCCACTTCTGTTTGGATCAGCTTCTGAGTTCCTCCCCACCACCCCCTTGGCATTTGTGTGTATGTGCGCGTACGTATGTGTGTGTGTGATTTTTAAAGATTTAAGACTTGAACTCTCCCTGTAATTCAAGAAGGTGACTCTGGCTTTTCCTCATGTGATCTGAAAGGTAACCAGGAACTAACTTTTATAAGGGGGTCCTCTGCTTCCTAGTTTACCAACTATTACACTATATGTATTACAAATAAAAATTTTTATTATATTTTCTTTAATATTTCCTTTTTAAAAATTCCCTGAAAATAATTAGAAGTCTCAAGGACCCACAGGCTCTTTAATTAATTGAGTCATGGAGTCAACAAATCCTGTGGTTACAAACTGATTAAGAATATTCACTGATGTGTGGACAATGGGAGAGTGAAATCTGTAAAAAAAACAAAATGAATTAAACAAAAAGGCAGTAAAGATGAAACAATTACATAGGGATTAATGGCAGGGTGGTCAATTCACCCCAGTTTACCCAGGACCTTCCCAGTTTTTGCACTGACAGTTCTGTGTCTTGGAAAAGTCCCCAGTTCTAGACAAATTTAAAGGTTTGTGTAGTGGAAAGAAAATAGGACAAGTAGCCAGGAGTTCTTGCCTGGACTTTGCTATGCTCTAGCTGGGTAACCATGGCAGTCACTCAACTTCTTTGAATCAGTTCTGCACAAATGTTGACCAGGATAACAACGTTTATAACTGTAGTTATTATTTTATACTTACCTGTATTTGTCACCTTGTTTTTGCTGGTTCCTCATCTATTCCCTCTTCTTCTGGAAGGTAATAATATCCTGATTTTTCCTTTGGAAACCAACCCTTATAGTGACAGGCCATGACTAGGCCTGCCCATAGAATGCCAGTAAGTATACATAAAGGGAAAACTCATAGGCCCTAAAAATAAGGGGAAATGGTCCAGTGCTAGGACAAGAAGAATGTCAAGGCCAGAACCTGGTTATTAGGCCTAGTGATGTGGCAGAATAATTGTCTTCTTAAGTTGTTTCCATGTGCTGATAAGAATGAGGATACAAAGAACACAGGGCCCATAATTCCATGCCCCTCTGAGTGGAAGGAGTCCATTCCACATGGGCTGTCAAGGCTTCTAGGCTTTAGGCCTGCCTCTGTGAGCTACAAGGCAGGCAGAGAGCTGGGGCATACCTCCTGAGCCCGTATTTCATTATATCCTTTGCTGGCTGATTCTTTCTATCCCTGAATCCAGACACCATGGTTTGATCCAGAGCATTTCCAATCCATATGATTTGCATGAAGCTTATTTTTCCTCTGACTCTATGGGTGAACACATGACCCAGGCTCTGCTAGTCGTAACATCAAATCTCCTATATCCACCGTGATTGGGTCAGAAATGATAAACACACCCTAAGATAACCCCCACTGAAGGGTCAGTGTGGCATAAGACTAGGATTCCAGAGAGTCTGGGTTCAAGTCCTGACTGCAACTCACTGGTTATATGAACCTGGGAAAGTCACTTAACCTCTCTGGGCCTCAGTTTCCTCTTATGGAAAGTGGGGATAATGATGATTCCTATCTTGTAGAATTTTTATGAGTATTAAATTAGAAAATGCACATAAAGCCCTTAGTACAGTTCCTTGCACATAGTTATTGCTGCTGCTATTTTACTATTAGTACCAGGGACCTATCACTCATGGGTCTGTGCTGTGAGCTTAGTAAATCAGATTCACCGTACAATAAGATAAAAGAAGTTACTACAGTTTAAAATTGTCTTCTTATTTTTGTTTGTAACTATTTGTAGTTTATGGAATATTTAGAAGAAGCAGGGTCTGAACACTTAGTCCATGGCAGTTTTATGACTAAGTCATGGAAATGTGTGGCTCCATACTGAGCATCAGTACTGTCCTGAGGTGTCAGTATTTTTGGAATAAGTGGCTCTGAGATACCTAATATTCTGAATTTTGAATGACATAAAATTATACTTCCTTACTGATAATAAACAGTACTAGCTAACACTTATGTATTACTTACGCTGTGTCAGGAACTATAGTACGCAGTTCATATGTGTTAAGTCAGCAACACTATTATTATGCTTATTTTGCTAAAAAGGAAATTAAGGCACAGAGCAGTTCGGTAACTTGCCCTGGTCATACAGCTAGTGAGCAGCAGAGTAGGGGTTCAAAAGCAGGCTGTGTGGTGCCCAAGCCCCTGCTCTACATGCTTCTTTGTGTCACTTTCTCCCCACTATAAACTGAACTTGGGGTGGCAGGGACAGAGCAGAGGCATGGATTATTTCTTCAACGTAATGCAACCACAGAGATTCAAGCTGGATTGAGCAATTGGAGATAGTAATAAATTCACTTTGCTAAATTGCTATGAGCTCAATGGAATCTGAAATTTTAAAGATTTGAAGATCTGTTTGGTGGGGGGAAAAACACAATTTCAGAAGAGATTCACAGGTGTTGATGACCATGCATTGTGCTTTAAGTCTTCATATGCTTTAGAATGTGTATCTGAATCAAAGGTGTCCTGTCAGTGTGGCTCAGTTCTAAGAGTGGCTGACTAAAGCATAGGCTAACTCCACCCAGCAAGAACCCACAGTGAGTATCCCTGACATTCTAGAAACCAAGACATGAATCGTAGAATTAGCCTACAATTTCTGGCCATGTAGCCAAACCAGGCAATATTTGGGTCCAGTTGGTTTGTAAAAGTATATTCCCTTATGAAGCTGTTGAAGGAGAAGCCAAGACTGGAGCCAGTTTTGGCTGTATAAGCTTTTGCCTTGCATAGAAAGAGTTCATTTGTTAAATACTAGTATTCTTAGTGCCATGATAAAAATTGATCCCTGCCTAATGATAGCCCTGTAACATACTCTTTCAAGAGTAATGTTGATTAAATTATTTATTTTCTTGGGCTGCTTTCATATTGATGCTTAAAAAAATCGTACTTTTGAATAGCTAGGTTTACTGTTATTATTCATGAAAATATTCTCATGGTGAATACACATATACTTGCCATTATTGAAACAAGTCCTTGGAAGAGATAGCTTCTAATACTCCTTTTAGTGCTAAGATTCTTTGATTCTATCTTGTCTTTTGGAGTCCGCACTAGGCCAAGAGAAAAGATGAATTTAAGTGGGCTTTCAGCACATGCTAAGTCTTTTCTAATACACCCACTCAACATACACACACACATAAACCGTTATAAACTTGTACACAGAAGATAATGTGTATTTATTAAATTGATTGCTATAATACCCCAAACATTAAGCCATGTGACTGGTGGCTTGTGGTTTACAAGAGAACTCATTGAAACACCTGGAGGTTGGATTGCAACTCTGGCCTCAGAGAATATTGGCAAATTTGTATTTATGTGATATTCATTTGCCTCAAGTATGTCATTGGTTAGTTCTTTATTTTAGTGAGGCCAGATGTATTCTCCTTCAGAATGTATTTGGTGAAACACTCTTCCTGAATGCCAAACTGATATGAGAAAACTTTCAGTCATCTGGAGCTTGTAAATTGTTCTGAATTTTTTGGAATTTTATTGAAGGCTTAATTTCATCATAAAGCAGAGAATACCTTGGATGAATAAAAAGCAAATCAATCAGAAATGATTGGAACCAGTAATTAAAATTTCCTTGGAGAGATAAAATGTATGATGTAAATCCACTGCCTTGCAAAAAAGATTGCTTTCTAACAAGTTATCAGATCTTACAGAGCAACTTCAGGTGCCGACACAGATATGAAACTTTATTTTGTTTTCAGCGACAAGTCCCTCCCTCTCCTTTCAAACTTGGCTTTTCCGAAAACTTCATTTGGCTAATCAAGGCTGATGGGGTTTCAAGATGATTGCATTATGGAGCATGAAATTAGAAAAAAATACCCCCTGAAAATTAGTAATTTGATTTCAATATGTAATTTAAAGAAATGGATCATTACTCTCCCACTTTTGTCAGTTTGGAATCTTTACATAATATTTTGTTGACTTAGAATTTCTATGTTCTATTTTCCAACTTTATTTTACCTTATGTGAATTATTTTTCCCTCACTCTAGATTTTTACTAAAATAGAAAATCCTCCTTATCTGTCCTTTTGTGAATACTTAATCTTGTATCTTGATACTGATCACAGATAACAAAATGGGTTTTGACATCTTTTTGAAAATATTTAAATTAACTTTTTAGGAAGCAATGGTTCAAACAAAATTGAAATGTTTTCATTGAAATCTAGATTTTTAAAAAATGTGTATAATAATAGTAATACATATTTATGATTTTTTTCTGTTAATATGTCATATCCTATACAAATGGAACTGCTGAGACCAAAGCCTAAAATGGAATAGACATTATTGTTTTCTCTCTGCTCTTTGAGGAATTTTAAGGCATAAATTATTTTGGTTAACTATCTTTAACTTCTTTCTCAGTGTAGAATGTGGAAAGTCCAAAAAAACCCAAATCCTTTCTACTTGGAATTTATAGTATGCTGGTAATGCAAAAAAATATAAGGAATGACATATCTGACTTTTATTGTTGATTAAATAGGGCAAATGTGGAAACTCTATTCAAGGTAAGAGGTTGAAAGTTTGCATATCCACAAGGGAGATATCACAAGGATATTGCTTAGATTTAAGCAGTAGTTGTTTTTTTTTAAAACTGTTCAGGCAGATGCTTCAAACTGTAGTTGATTTTTAAAAGGACCAAGAGTTATAAAACCCTTGGGTTTGTTCAACTCAGTTGGAAGAATGGCAGTATCAGAAAGGACTTTCCAATCTGATTTAAGATCGATGTATTCATTTTATGATGAAAAGGAGATAGAAGGTAAAGGGGATCTTTACAACCATCTGTTCCAACTCCCTCATGAACCTTGGAGCTTAGATGACTTGTCCAAGTTAACCCTAGTTAGTGGCAGAGCCAAGGACTAGAACCAGGTGTCTTGACTCCTCGTCTTGGGAGTGCTCATGTCCCTGTCTTAACTCTTTATCTTCAGTCTCCTTTGTCTGTTTGACATACTCTTCATTGTCATCCATCCATACAACACAAATTGAGCATTTGACAGAGGTATGTTTCTAGGCATAGGGAACTTTTGGGTGGAGCAGACACATATATGTACAGAATGAAATGAGTGTTATCTCTCTCTTTCACCAAACTGTGATCTTGAAGGCAGGGACTGTGTTTGTCCACCTCCTTCCCAGCCCACATTGTGCATATATGCTCTATGAAGCTTTATGCCGAATGCACTTGGCCTCAAGAAATTTCTCCACCTGTCCCTATGCTATGAATCCTCTTGTCTGTTTTGATTTCTGTCCCATTGTCTCCTACTAGGGTCCTCCTTTCTAGTACCCACTTTGGACTGACAGGTCTCTTGGTCAGTCTGCTTTGATTTTGGTATCTGTCTTGGAGATTACCTTTTATATTATTTATGCTTAACACTATGCTCCTTGGGCAAATGACCCAAATATCTCCCCCTTTTGCAAACACCCAAGACACTGCCCCTAGCCCACCTTGGTGCCCAGGCCCCACTTGTCTGGGAGCTGAAATTGATAGCTTTATCTTTGTATTGCTGAGAAAATGAGGATAGCCTGGCACTTGGTAGATACTCAATAGATGTTTGTGGAATGAACAGTAAAGACACTGCATAGTGTCATCTTTGTCCTTACCCTATTCATCTTTTTATTGAACATTTAGCTTGGAGAGATGATGTTAAGTACCCTATGTGATGTAAAATGGTTCATGGTTCATTTGATCCTACTCAGATACATAAATAAAACCTTCTGTTAGTCTTGAACCTCCAGAGAGTTGGCTTTAAATACTTGGAAAATTCTATAAATAACTGGTTATTTTTCTCCCTCCCTGTGTATTGTAAAGACTTAGTTTGGATATAAGTTTGTGCTATATTAAGGGATTATTTTCTCTTCTCTAATCAGTGATGATTGTGCTATAAACACCTGCTGAGTTTCTATCACTTAGTGTTCTTTTAAACACTTTCAGAAATTCTGGGTTGGAGCTAACTAATACCTAGCAACTTAAAAATAATGTTTGGGGCACCTGGGTGGCTCATTTGGTTAGGCTCCGTCTCTTGATTTTGCCTCAGGTCATGATCTCAGGGTCATGAGTTTGAGCCCCACATCAGGTTCTGCACTGAGTGTGGAACCTGCTTGAGATTCTCTCTCTTTCCCTCTCCGTCTGCCTCTCCCCACCCCCTTGCTCACACACACACTCTCTCTCTCTGAAAGAAAAGGAGAAAAAAATTTAAAAAATGTGTGAATCAGTTGTATTTTAGAAAAAATAAATGTATTTTTCCACAGAAGTATATTAAAGGAGCTAACAAAGAGTTTAAAAATCACAATCTTGATTAGAAGCTTCTTTTTCAGTGAGTTGCTAACATTTCAACAGGAATTTATTATATTTCTAAACATTCTGTAGTTTCCTTCTTCCTAATGACTCTTTTAAATAATAGTATTTTTTTGTTTTAAAAGTAATATATGCTCAGTGTAGCCATTTTACAAAATATAGGAAAATATGAAGATAATAATTAAGGTCATCCATAACAAAATGACTTAAATGTTATCTAAAAGAGAATCAGTTAACATTTTGTTGTATTTCTTTCCAGATTTGTTTGTGTATATATATATATATATATATATATATATATATATGTACACACACACATATATATGCATAAGTGTATACACACACACACACACACACACACACACATATATACTCTTATTCAGTCTTCTCTGATTTCTCTCTCCTCTCATATTTATTCTAAGTACATATGCAAATATAGACAATGGTGTTATTTTGGGGCATATACATTATACACATGTACCAAATGTTGTATATTGGTTTTTCTTTTTTCTTTAACATATAATGCATTATTTGTTTCAGACGTATGGTCTGTGATTCATCAGTCTTACACAATTCACAGCACTCACCATAGCACATATCCTCCCCAATGTCTATCACCCAGCCACCCCATCCCTCCCACCCCCCACCACTCCAGCAACCCTCAGTTTGTTTCCTGAGATTAAGAATTCCTCATATCAGTGAGATCATATGATACATGTCTTTCTCTGATTGACTTATTTCGCTTAGCATAATACCCTCTAGTTCCATCTACATTGTTGCAAATGGCAAGATTTCGGGTTTTTTTTGATGGCTGCATAATATTCCATTATATATATATATATACCACAGCTTCTTTATCCATTCATCTGTCGATGGACATCTTGGCTCTTTCCATAGTTTGGCTATTGTGGACATTGCTGCTATAAACATTGGATGCACATACCCCTTCGGATCACTACATTTGTATTTTTGGGGTAAATACCCAGTAGTGCAATTGCTGGGTTGTACAGTAGCTCTATTTTCAACTTTTTGAGGAACCTCCATAATGTTTTTCAGAGTGGATGCACCAGCTTGCATTCCCACCAACAGTGTAGGAGGGTTCCCCTTTCTCCGCAACCTCGCCAACATCTGTCATTTCCTGACTTGTTAATTTTAGCCATTCTGACTGGTGTGAGGCAGTGTCTCATTGAGATTTTGATTTGGATTTCCCTGATGCCGAGCGATGTTGAGCACTTTTTCATGTGTCTGTTGGCCATTTGAATGTCTTCTTTGGAAAAATGTTCATGTCTTCTGCCCATTTCTTGATTGGATTATTTGTCCTTTGGGTGTTGAGTTTGATAAGTTCTTTATAGATTTTGGATACTAGCCCTTTATCTGATATGTCATTTGCAAATATCTTCTCCCATTCTGTCGGTTGTCTTTTGGTTTTATTGACTGTTTCCTTTGCTGTGCAAAAGCTTTTTATCTTGATGAAGTCCCAATAGTTCATTTTTGCCCTTGCTTCCCTTGCCTTTGGCGATGTTTCTAGGAAGAAGCTCTGGCTGAGGTCGAAGAGGTTGCTGCCTATGTTCTCCTCTAGAATTTTGATGGACTCCTGTCTCACATTGAGGTCTTTCATCCATTTTGAGTCTATTTTTGTGTGTGGTGTAAGGAAATGGTCCAGTTTCATTCTTCTGCATGTGGCTGTCCAATTTTTATATTGTGTTTTTCTTTGTCAAGATTTTGTTTTTTTAAAAGATTTTATTTATTTATTTGATAGAGAGATAGAGAGCACAAATGGGCAGAGCGGCAGGCAGAGGGAGAGGGAGAAGCAGGCTCCCCGCTGAGCAGGGAGCTGGTCGCGGGGCTTGATCCCAGGACCCTAGGATCATGACCTGAGCTGAAGGCAGCCACTTAACCGACTGAGCCACCCAGGCACCCCCTGAACATTTTGTTTTAAACATTTCCTCATTTTGGTAATGTTTTGTAAAGCCTATCTTTTATTTTCTCTATGAGCAATCTCTAGACCTAGGTTCTGGTCACTACTGAATTAGGCTACCATAATTTCCTGGATAATAATCATGTCTACTTTCATGGGTTGAAAATCTGGCTTTCATGGGAAAATTATCCCTTCATTTTATGACACTTTCAGATTGGGTTAAATACTTGTCTACGCTATAACAGCATGGTGTATATTTCCTTTTTCATTACACTGACCTACAGTCTCTGATTGCTATGGGCATATTTATCTGTGTGTCTGTTTCCCCTAATGGGACCAAAAGCTCCTTGTGGTATCAGGTCATTTTAATTTTGATATCCTCAGCACTCAGCAGAGTGGCTTTAGTTGGTGCTCCATATGTGTTTATTAAAGAAAAATGAAGAAAAGGAGGCCCAGAGACATTACATGGTCCCAGTGAGCCAGATTCATCTAGGACTCTTTCCTGGAGGACAGGGCTGATCTTAGTTTCTTTGTTACTGAAGTTACTGCTGACCACAGCAGGCCTACATTGAGAATAATAATTTGTTTTCTGGGCTTTGTGGCTGTTTTTTACTACAGGACCTTCAGTTCCAAAGTCCTTCCTCCTGGGCAGGTCAGATCTGGGGGTGGTGGTCCCACATGGGCTCATGAATGCGCCCTTCTCACTTCTGCTTGATAGCTGATAGCTGCTGAGCCTGCAAAATGGCATAACTCTCCTGGGAATGCAGTCTAAGGCATTCTATTGGGCACTGAAGTTCCCATGGTTGGGTCGGAGCCCTCAAAGTTTCCAAAAGTGAGCTGTTTTCTGGAGGCTCCAATGGTCTGACCCTGCCCTGAACCCATGCAGAAGTAAGGGAAATGTCTCTTACTTCCTTCTGAGCTACATTTTATCACATGGGTGCCAAAGTGGCATTGCATTGGACATCAATATTTACACAGTCAATAGCAGAAACAGTATCTTGAGTCTATTGTCTCATCAGCACCTTTTCTTAGGAATCAGTGTGTGAGGCTTTGGCCGATAGGACAAATCTGGGTGACGATACAATACACAAGACACACTGCTACCCTCTTTTCTTCCTCTCAGCAACTGTGTCTTTGCTATTGAATCAAACTGGGTTCTCTCCAGGAGGCTCCTTAGTCTCCTAGTGCAAGTCATCTTCCAACAGGCCCATGCTACCTGTTCACCAGATAAACTCATATGTCTGGATTTCAATGGAGAACATGGCATATGTATCTCTTTATCAAATTAAAAGTTGGTCTGCAAGGGTGATCTGTAGATCAATAGAAGATAATGAAGATGAAAAGGATTTTGAACTTCCAGCACAGACTGAAGAACTTTTGAACGCTTGCTAATTCTAGATTTCCTTTTGGATTTTCCTTGAAAAGTTTTGCTATTCTTGCTACATGGTGGCTATTACTGGTATGCCTAGTTACTATTACCTTTCTTCTCTTCCCCATAGCATCTATGTGTCTTTCTTCCCCAGCATCTTTTAGCCCCCCATTTATTTTTCTCATAGCTGCTGAGGAAAGCCAGATTTCTTAAACCAACATCATTGCCTTGACATGAAATAGATAACAACTGGGTCACAGACAATAAGGGCACCCTTGTCCCTTTCATTCTTACTCCTTCTTCTATAAATAGCTTTGAAACTGGAGTTAAGCAAGTTAAGAATTAGTTTAAATAAAATAAAACATTTCAGAGTCTATATTGTAGCCTGGGGATCATTTTTCAGGCCATTCTTATTTCCATATTCTCATATTTATCAAAATCCTGCAATATTAAACGGGCGCTAGATCTTTAAATCTTAGACCTCCTATGCCATTTTTTGTTCTTTTATGATTGTACTTCAGAGCTAGAGGTTTAATTCCATTCTATTGTATAGATGAAGAAATCTACCTAAAAAGAGATATACACACACAGTGAATAGCAGAGCGGGTCTGGGATTCTGTTTTCTTGATTCTTATCCTGTATAATATCCATCCCTTCATTCATTCATATGGACTTTTTGAATACCTGCTGTGTTCCAGGCCCTGGGTTGGGTGTCAGGGACACAAAGAAGAAAGCTCAGTCTGTGGCCCATCCTAACTTAGAAGAGGAGATAGATAATGCTTAATCCTTTCTGGAGGAGTCAAAGGTATTTTGTGAGACACATAATATAATTTATAAGGTAGTTACCCAAGTTTGAGAAATAGTTTATAAAAACAAGTAAAATTATAAATGCATAATATTGGGGTAAGAGTTAAGAGATTCAGATTTTTTTTTCAGTAATAACCTACTGTCAAACATACATTACAACTGAATCTAAGCTCTCTAGGGACAAGGGTTGTTTCTGTCTGTCCACTTTTGTGTCAACACTTGCCATGCAATAGGTTCTCAACAAAAATGTGTTGAATGAATTACTGAATGGACAGTTTTTTCTTGGAAGCTGTGGTTTAGTTGAAGAATCTCACAGAACATCGTGAGGATATTATCAATAATATGGCTTCCTGGGGCACCTGAGTGGCTCAGTCGTTAAGCGTCTGCCTTCGGTTCAGGTCATGATCCCAGGGTCGTGGGATCAAGCACCACATCGGGCTCCCTGCTCAACGGGAAGCCTGCTTCTCCTTCTCCCACTCCCCCCTGCTTGTGTTCCCTCTCTCGCTGTGTCTCTCTCTGTCAAATAAATAAATAAAATCTTTAAAAAAAAAGAAAAGAATATGGCTTCCTTCCTTCCACCTTCTGCTAAAGAGTGATTGGCTTCAACAAATGTTTATCATCTTTCTTTTGCAATTCTGTTTGGCTACTATTTTTTTAATATTGTAAAACCTAAGAGACTCCTTGCTTAACAGACCTTAGAAATAGAGTTAATTTGAATATGTTTTAGTCTTTCCAACTAGATTTCTTAAAATGCAAAATTTTTTAAAGATTTTATTTATTTATTTGACAGAGAGATACATAGCGAGAGAGGGAACACAAGCAGGGGGAGTGGGAGAGGGAGAAGCAGGCTTCCCACTGAGCTGAGCAGGAAACCCGATGTGGGGCTCTATCCCAGGACCCTGGGATCATGACCTGAGCTGAAGGCAGACGCTTGAAGACTGAGCCACCCAGGCGCCCCCAAAATGCAAATTTTTAGAGTGAGGGTTTATGTTTTTTTCTTTTGATTTCCTACTTTGGGCAACAGGTAGATTTTAAAGCACATAAAATGTTTAAGACTTACCCAAACTCAAAACTCCTTTCCAAATGAAAGTGAATGTGTATGTCCATTATTTTAAGTGGTAATACATTAAGTTTGACTAGCTTCCAATCTGTGGAAATAATGTTTATGTGAGAAAGCTCCTAGTCATGCGTTTGAAACTGATTAACAGACTATGTGCTAAATATCCAATGCTATGTCCTAACACTGGCTTTACCACCATGCCTCTAGGAATTAGTATAGTCTAGAGGAGTGTCAAACACCTAAGCAGGCAATTATAACACAGTGTGATGGGGCAGCACAGAAAGGTCAAGGAAGATGCAACTAATCCCACCTTGGGAGGCCATGGAAGGTTTGTTTTGGAAGGAGAGACATCTAAGGGGAGTCCTGTAGAATAAATTAAGTTAGCCAGGGCAAGGGAGGAAATAGTCCTTCACAAAGGCTCAGAAGAGCCTCCTGGGGAGCAGTAAACAGTTCATCTGACTGGGATAGAGAGAACAAAGAGGGGAGTTGAGGCCGGAGAGATGGGTGGGTTAGATCATGAGGGCTTTTTTTTTTTTTTTTTTTGCCAGACTAAGTGATTGGGCCTATTTGGTACTATGTAAATGGGTTTCAAGTATGTTTGTCTTGAACTAGTAAGTGTTGACTGGATTTAGAAACAGAGGTTATATTTGGCCTTGAAGAGAGCAATTAACAGGAGGGGTGGGAGTGGAAACCAGAATGCAGCAGGTTTAAGAATGGATAAAAAATGATGGTGTAGAGACAGTGGTTGCTGTCAAGAAGTTAATTCAATTTATGAAACAGTTAAAGTTTGTATGCCATTAAATGTATAGAATTAGTATGGAATTTCAGGTTGGCTACAATCAGGGAAGATAGGATTACTATTATATATCTATCTCCCTTGATGTATGCTAATTTTATTTTCCCAGAGTACTGTGAAGAAAATAATGTTAGGTGATAAAAATGTTTCCTCCAAAAAGAAGTCTTCATGGTCAAGGTTAATGCCTTCTTCTTGAAAATTATGGTGCATGTGAGATCTGAGAAGTTTCTACAGGGTTTTGTCTCATAGTGACTAATTGAAAGAATTAAAGTAGATTATATTGTATGTGGACTATAATTTTAAAAAACTGGGTATTAAGGAGGGCACTTACTGCATGGAGCACTGGGTGTTATACACAAACAATGAATCATGGAACACTACATCAAGAACTAATGATGTAATGTATGGTGACTAACATAACATAATAAAAAAATAAAAATAAAAAAATAAAAAAACTGAGCTCATAGATAAAGAGAACAGATTGGTGGTGGTTGTCAGAGGCAGCAGTGGGGGGTGGGTGAAATGAGTGAAGGTAGTCAAAAGGTTCAAACCAAAATAAATAAGACATGGGGATATAATGTATTGCAATGTGATTTTAGTTAAGAATGCTGTATTACATATTTTAAAGTGGCTAAGAGTAGATCTTAAAAGTTGTCATTACAAGAAAAAAATTTTGTAACTTTAAAATGGTGATAGAGGTTAACTAAACTTATTGTGGTTACCCTTTAGCAGTATATACAAATATCGAGCCATTATGTTGTACATCTAAAACTAATATAATCTCAAAAAAATAATTTAAGTTGTCTCCATGCCCCACATGGGACCCAACAGGGGGCTTGAACTCATGACCCTGAGACTAAGAACTGATCTGAGATCAAGAGTAGGATGCTTGATGAACTCAGCCACCCAGACACTCCTAATCTCAAATAATTTTTAAGTAGTTACTGCTATAAATAAAGCAGTAAACAGGAATTTAATTTTTGAAAATAAATTATTCATTTTATACAAGAATTCTTGACATTATCAAAGACACTGGTTGTAGAGTTTCTTTGGCTCTTTTATACATGTAAAATTATTTGATTTACAAGAATTCCTCATTCATATTGTTATACAAAGCAGTCCACCTGTACTGTTAAGTATCATGAAGTCTACCTTTCAATAAAAACTTTTTCAGACTATAGCATTAAAAATTAAGCCAATAGATGATACTTCTGTTGTTAAAACTCTTATCAAGGGTGGATTTACCATGAAGTTAATGAAACGTCAGAGCCCCCTCACTTGCACAGCCTTCTACCTAACTCTGGATTTCTAATTCCTAAGGTCTTGTACTTAGATTTTGTATTTATAATTTCAGACGCCTTTTCTTAAAGAGGGTCCCCAAATTATATGTTAACCAACAAAAATCTTGGTCTTCCTTGATTTCTCTGTAATAGATAATCTCTAGAAAAAGAATCTCAGTATAAGTATTTAAAGCTTCTATGTTGAACTTGATCAAGAAATTGGGAGAATAGGGTACTGAAGGGAGAAGCATGCACACTTAAATTTTAAATAAGTGTCAATGAGTAGAGAATAATCTTGGAAACTAACAAAGCAAAACATTTCTACGACTAAGTCCTTTTATGTTATTTTTGTGTGGCTTTGCTATCTTGTAAGAGGCCACAATTTTAGGGGTCACTGTGAACTAGGCTTAAATTAATCTACACAGCAAGACTGGGGGACAGGACCTATTTCTGTTTGCATTGCACAAAAATGAGGGAACTGAGGCCTACAGAGCTAAGACTGATCTGGTCTGTCCATTAAGAAAGTGTATAACTTAGCTGTATATTGTTCAAATGGTCAATATGTTCAAGTGGTTCAAGTGGTGAGGTTTTTCTGTTCCATACCTGAAAAAAGTTAACTCTTAACAGAAAAATATATCTAAAGACAAATGCCCTGGTCATAAAGGAAATATTAGGAGCCATGGCTGGCTCAGGACACATCCATGACTACACAGAAAAAGAGACTCCAAGCATATGTCTTGTCAAGAGTGAGTCTGTCTATGGTGTCATTAGCATACAAGAATGAGGTCTTATTGCTTTGGTATATTTTAGATAGTTGTTCTACCTAAGGTATTTTATTAATTTTCCACCCCAGGAGAGCATTAAACCACTCAAAAACCACTGGTTGTGCATAATCAGAATCTTGTTAGAACATTGGGATGACTATCAGGAAAATGACTTCTTAAGAAAGGAGGAGTAAAACTATTGTCTTCTGACAGAATAAAATGAAAGATTTGGGCCTAAATTAACTATGGCCATGGGGAAAAGAAACATTCAATAAAAACATTCAATAAAAATACCCGTGAAGAGTTTGTATATAACGCAGATACCTGTTGTCACACAAACAGTCTAAGATTTATTTTGTCACTAAAATACTTCAGTGTGAGAGCGCCTGGGTGGCTTAGCTGGTTAAGCAACCGACTCTTGGTTTCGGCTTAAGTAACGATCTCAGGGTCGTGAGACTGAGCCCCATATCAAGCTGTGTGCTCAGCAGGGAGTCTGCTTGGGATTCTCTCCCTCTGCCCCTCCCCCCACTCACATGTGCACATGTGTGTGCTCTCTCACTCTCAAATAAATAAATAAATAAATCTTAAAACACAGACACACATACACACACACACACACACACACTTCAGTGTGCGTAGGGCTTGTGGTAGACATAGCCAGAGTAGGGAATCTCATCTATGCTAAAGCCATCCTCGAGTACCTGAAGAACAGGTCATCCCATTTCTGTACCCAGCTGTCAAAGCATTTATATTACCAAAATGGAGTCATATTATTCCATAGAACCAAATGTATGTTTACTTGAATCCTCCTGTGGTGATTGTGTTTTCAGGCTGATCCCTGGTCTCCAGAATTCTTTCTAGAAGCCTCAAAAGGGTTTCATTATTTATTACAGGCTTTTCCCAGACTATTAAGGCCTCCCTTACTTTCCTCCCAGTCCAGCAATATTTTATTTTTAAAGAGCACCTGGTACTCCAAGCATAGTTTATTCTTATGTTTCAAATCTGAAATCTGGTTTTTAGAAAAAACGAACAAATAGCTGAGATCAGGCAGAATCTACTAGTTTTAGTAACATTTTTAGGGTCTCTGTATTTGGTAAATTACAACAAAAAAATCTGTTAAAAATTTACCAAATCATTTTATAGCTGAAAGAGCTGCTTCTGAATGTTACATTTAACCTGAATAGCTGACAGATTTATCCTTTCAATAACCTCCCACTCCTGCCCTTCTAACCCCCTACCTACTAATTTTGTCTTATTTAGTCATGAATAAATAACATTTATGATTACAGTATGTGATGGCCCTTGGGAACTGTGAGATGCTCTCAACTGGAATTTAAATTTCTACAAGCAATAATCCAATTTGTCAGATTTTGGGATCTTAGCCATGTATACTTAGCATTATTCAATCACCAGAGTCATATCTCTAGGAAAGAACAGGTCTCACCACATAAATTTAATCTCTGAATGAAAGCCAGCATGAGTTAAACAGACACAACTAATTGGGTCTTCACCATAAAGAACATTTCTTAGAAAGTTGTGGCATAACTGTTCATTACCTGATAGAAAACTCTTTATTGGAGAAGATGTTTTGCTATGAAAATAGAAAATATATGAGTTGGGGGTACTTTTTGGGAAGTAATCACTGGGAGGGTTAAATCATGTTTTAAATGTAACAGAAATCTTGGAATTTTGATGCTAGGGAAGCAAATTCGAAATGAAATTTAAGATATTTTGTACTGATCAAGTTTGTCTTCTAATTATAGCATGGTTTAGTATGTTTAACAAAAAGCTACCAACACTTGGGAAAGTTGGAGCTGGATTATTTTAGGTGGAATTTAAGCCACCTGTTTCCCTGAATTTTTTACTCTCTCATTTCCTCTTTCATACATACACAGTTATTTAGAGAATGGGTAAAAATCAGGATTGATCTTTAATTTCTAAAGCATTTGCCGGGTCCTCGTAGAAATGCCACCTCAGTAGGTAGCTTTTTGGATTGAATACGTTTTCTCCAGACAAGGGGGACCATGTAACCACTGGGAATGAAGTGTAGGTTGTAATTCTTAGTTATTTGTTGATGTAGGCCAAATTCCAAACAATGAACTAGAGGTGAAACTCCCTAGGTCCTATTATGAGTCCCCATGGCTTCTTAGGGTCCTTTCGTTTTTCTTCTCATTACATTATTAACTGTATAACATCAGGGGATACATCAAATGTCCATAATGGAAGCATAAAGTATAAACAAGTTATAATTTAGGAAATTCTTCATTTTAGATGTAGGGTTCTCATATTTAATGTATACATACCATTATTGAACTCCAGATAATTTTTCTTTGTTAAGTTTCTGCAGATTTTTTCATCTTCCCCCTGATACTGGATTTTAATTTTTATGACTTCTTTACACTTCTTTATATTAAATTTGTGGCCACATCAAATATGGCATTTAAAAATAATTTCACCTGTGACTTCCACTATGTTCCATAGTTGTGTAGTCTTGTATTGGACTTCACAGTACTTCTTGAGCCTTGGCATGTTCCGTTTGGAAAGTGTTGGGTTCACCATAAAAGAAAAGGTGAAGTTTTAAAAAGTGGCAATGGTATTACCTCTGGTGCTGTTTGCACACCATATTATTTTTCTAAATACTACATTTAAAATTTCTTTCTTTTGAAGTTATTCATTATACATGACTATTGTACAAAATAAGAAAATAATGACAGGCAAAGAGATGTAAATTGAAATCACCTCAAATCCTACCACTCAGAGGTAACAGGTGTTAATATTTTTTGTTTGGATGTGCTTTATATCCTTCAATATCTTTCCATTTATACACAGACATAGATAAGTATATATAATGGGGTCATACTATGCCTACTTATAGCACAACTGGTTTTTCCCATCTAATATTAATATAGACACATTTTCCTGTCCACAATTAGGTATTTATGCTATAATGTAGTGGTTGTTTAATGTGTTGTAGATTGCTGTAGTTTATTTAGCTAATTCCTAATTATTGGACATTTAAATTATTTCCAACTTTATATTGTCATAATTTTCCAACCAGTGTCCTTATACCTAACACTTGTGCATTTGATTGATTATTTTCTTAGGATGAATTTTTAGAAGCATTATTCCTGGGTCACAAAGTAAGCACATTTTAAGGTTTTTGATATCTTTGCCAAATTGTTTCCCAGAAATATTACATCAATATGTATGCAGTCCCTCCTATTGAATATGGGTGATCTTTTATCCCATACTATCCCTTTCTTCTTAATCTTTGGCGTTCTCACTGTTGAAAGTGACACCCATGGTTGTTCTGATTTCTACTTCATTGATTACTAGTGAGGTTGAATACCTTTTTATATATTTACTTGTACAGCTATGATTTCTTAAAAAGGATTGTCTGTTTCAGTGCTCAGCCTATTTTTCTATTAAATCTATTCGTAGGATTTAGAAAATGCAATAACTCTGCTTATTAGATATGACACAAGATTTAAAACATTTTGTCATTTGCCTTTTAATGTTTGTGATACTTTTGACTTACAGTTTAAATCTTTAAGTTTTATTTTAAAAATTAAATATTTGTACAACAGAACATGTAAATACCATACAGAAGAGTATTTGAACAACAATAATAATAAAACAAGTAACCCTGTACTCACATCCCAGTTTAAGGATAGTACATTTCCAAAATGCCTATCATATCACATTTCCCTTTCTTCCAGAGACAACCAATTTCCTTAATTTTGACTTCTTTTCTTCATAGTTTTGTCACATATGGATAATTCCTAAATAATATATTACTTAATTTTGGATATTTTTGAATAGATACAACTAGAATCACACTTTATGAATTCTTTTGTGATACCCTTTATTTTTTTTGACTAAACATGACCCATTGAGAATCACCCACATGGAGGCATCCTTTTTAATGCATGTAAGGTATTCCATTATGTGGCCATATCACAATTTATTGATTCATTCTATTACTTCTAGTTTTTTTGTTATTGTAAAATAAAAAATGCTACCATAAACCTTTTGTACATATCTCCTGGTGCTTATGTGCAAAAAAATGTATTTTTAGTATTGGAATTGTTGGGTTGTAGGGTAGACATATTTTCTGCTTTAAAAAAGAAACTCCTCCAAAGGGTTTATATCATTTTGTCCTCACACCAGCACTGTTTGTTTCTATTGTTCCACATTGTTCTTATATTATCAGACTTTAAAATCACTAGTGACTTTATTATTTTTTTTAATTTTTTTTAATTAAAAAATATTTTATTAATTTATTTGACAGAGAGGGACACAGTGAGAGAGGGAACACAAGCAGGGGGAGTGGGAGAGGGAGAAGCAGGCTTCCCTCCAAGCAGGGAGCCCGATGCAAGGCTCAATCCCTTGACCGGGGGATCATGACCTGAGCTGAAGGCAGACGCTTAACGACTGAGCCACCCAGGCGCCCCTAAAATCACTAGTGACTTTAAAATGGTTTCTCATTGTGATTTTTGCATTTCTCCAATTACTGATGAAGCGAGCATCTTTTTCATGTTTATTGATCATTTGCAGATGCTCTTTTGAGGAAAGTATTTTTGTCTTATGACATTTTTCTGTTGAGCTGTTTTTGTTTCCTTTTCTCCCTCTCTTCCTTTCTTTTTTTCTTTCTTCCTTTCTTCTTTTCTTTCTTTTTTTCTGTCTTTCTTTCTTAGGTGCTCTTTATATATTCTGGATACTAATCTTAAGTCAGCTTTATCTGTGAAAAAATGCCTTCTTTCTGTTTGTGACTTATTTTTTTCTACTTACTTTTACAGTATCTTTTGGTGTCATAATTTAATTCATAAAGCTTTGCTTTCATGATTTGTGTTTTGTGATTTTGTGTTTGAAATTTTTTTCTACTCTGAGGACATAAGGATACTCATCTTTTTTTTTCCTGAAAGATAAAACAAGTTTGTTTTTTCATATTTATGTTCCTTTACACATCTGAAATTGATTTTTATGAATGGTTTCATGTGCTGGGGTAGGTTGTTTTATTGCTCCCAGTTCTTCACCCCTCCTCATATCCTCTTTGACTTGCGGCTTCAAGTTCCTCCCAGAAAGTTAGATGTTATTTTCCCAGCACTTGAGTTGGAATCAGTCACCTGGCTTGTTTTAGCCAATGGAATGAGCAGAAGAGACATCAGTTTCAAGCCTAGGCCTTAAGAGGCCTTATGTGTTTCTGCTTCTTCTATTGCTATGAGAAAAACATGTCTAGGCTTGTCCACTAGTCCCAAGAGAAAGAGAGCTATCCCAACCAAGCAACCTAAGCTGAGCCCCGTTGATTTCAATAGAATTCCAAATAATTGAGACTTGTCAGTGATAATAAACCATCACTGCTATAAGCCACTGGGTTTAAGGTGGTTAGTTCTGTAACACTAGTTAACTGATACAAGTGCTGATTCAATTTCATTTTTCTTTTCTGGATGAAAATCAGTTGTCTCTCTTTTCATTATATATAGTGATGTCTCTGTCTTGGTTTTCTTCTGGTTAGTATTTGCCTATTGCTTTTTTTCCCATCTTTTTTCCTTATGGGTTAACTATATTTTTTAAAATTCTAGTCTAACAATTTTGTTCTTTGAGGGAGAAAACATTGTCATTTTTATTTAGAGTGATTATTGTGATTTTGAATTTATTTCTACCATTTTAACTTTCATTTTCTCTTTGTCTTACTTTTTCTAGGTTTTTTTTTTTTTTCTCCCTTTTACTGCTTTGGGACTGGTTTGTTATTATGCTGGATTTTTTTTTTATTCTACTTTTTCTTCTAGTTTTTAATTATTTCTATAATTTTGTATTATCTTAAAATTTTTAGCATGCTTATTTAACTTAAAAATGTTTAAAGATAAGCACTGTCTTCATCTTCTTGGATAGTGTATGGACTTTAGAACACTTTAACTTTGATATCCATATTCTGTACTATTGTTTGCTTTTACTTTTGTTCTTTTTAAAATGCTACACATTGGACATTGTTATCACTGTATTCAATGTCTGTTTAATTTGCCGACATGTTTACTATATTTTCTCTCAGTATATCCTCCTGTATTTCACACTTTTCTTCAGGGCTTTGTCTTAGAATATTTCTTTAGAAGTTCCTTTTGTAAGTGTCTGCCAGTAATAAACTTTCTCCACTTTTGGTTTGTCTGAAAATGTCATTATGCTCATCTTGAAAGATACTTTTGCTATGTATATAATTCTAGGTGGAGAGTTATTATCATTTAGCATGTTGAAGGTATTATTTTCATAATCTTCTGGCTTCCATGATTACTCTCAGGATGTTAGCAGTCACTTTAATTGTTTGTACATAATCTTTCTTTTCTTTCTAACTTCTTCTAAGACCTCTTTAATTCAGGTATGCAGCAGTTTCTCGTGATGTGTCTAGATAAGGACTTATTTACACTCTTATTGTTGTAATTCTTGAAACTGAGGATTTATGTCTTTCCACAATTCTAGCAATTCTCTGGCATTTCCTCATTTTCTTTATTATCTTTTTTTGGCTGTCCTTTTAAACATATTTCCATCTTCTCTCTCCTCCAAGTCTCTTGACCTCTCTTTTATATGGTCCATCTTTGATTCTCTTTGCTACAAATGGGTACTCAGACTTATGTTCTGGTTTACTGGCTCTTTCTTCAGCTCTGTCTAATCTGATGATTAATCTGACAATTAGGTTTCTATACTTGATTGTTATAGTTTTCATTTCATTTTTAAAAGCCTGTACATTTTTTATAGTCTCTTATTTCTTCATAATTTTCAGTACTTTTAAAAACACATTAAACCCACATTTTTTTTAGTCAGTATATTATAATTCTGACACTGACAATTTCCAAAGTTTGATTGAATGGCTTGGTTTTCCTGCTGACTCTTGTTTGAGGTGACTTGGTTCCTTATGTATTTTGTGATTTTTGTTTGTAAACTCACAATTATTGGAACTCTGTGGGAAGTGTAGGAGGCCAGGGTTAAAAGTATCTTCTGTAGAGAGAATTTTCGTTAGCTTCTATAAGCTAATTAGGTGCTACAAAATTGAAAGCTATTTTGGTCTACTTTAATTTTCTTTTCAGTTCACATAGACAATGTGAGTTTTGTTACCAAACCAAAATGAAAGATGACTTGAGGTTATTAGTTTTCAGGCATTCTCATCTTTCCCAGAATCCAGAATTGAGAGCCCTTCCTCTGTGGGGCAGGGGATCAGGGTTTTTATTTTGCTTTATTTTGTTTGTTTTCTTAGTTTATCTTTTTCACCGAGAATGTCTCCTTTTATGATTTCAGTTTTATGGAAGTATCTTAATCTTAATTTCTGCCTTGAATTGACCCTGTTTCCTGTTTCTCATTAAAATTGAAATCTTCAAACTGCCAGAAATCAGAAAAATATCAGCAAGTGGCCGCAGGAAACTGTGTACTTTAGTGCTTGATTATCTTTTTGGATTCTAGCTATTAAGTAATTTTTGACTCTGAAGAATTCCCTTATTTTCTTCTATTTAAGCTATGCTTCTAAAAGGTTTTAAAAATGTTTTATTCTGAATTTTTTTGGTACCCTATACAGAAGCATTCCTTGGGGTACACCATATTGCCAGCAATATTATAAATTATTATAAATCTGGAAATTTAAATATTTGATGTAGTGAAATCTATCAACATTTTCTTTAATGGGTTTTGGTTTTGGTGTTAAAATTAGGAAGTCCTGTTCCACTTCAAGAATATTCAAATATGCACATATATTTTCTTCTTGTAATTTCATGGTTTCATGTTTTAATAACATTAAAATATTTTATTTAGAATTTATCTTGATGAAACACAAGAAGTAGAAATCTAATTTTATTTTTTTTCTCAGACAACTTGTCCCAAAATCTAGGTAATTTGTCAAAACATAAAAATATGAAATAATTAAGGTTGAAGTAATTATCACCAGTAAAAAGGGTTGTGTTGAATAGAAGTTATAAGGATACTTATTAGCTGCATAGTATGGAAAATCAATTATGAAAACGAATGCTTTTGTATTTTTAAAAGTATCTTAATTTCCTTTGTACTCTTGCGAAGAGAATGGACTTTTATACCTTGGCTTTAGTTACCAGTGCCTACTGAGGAAGATACCTTTTTTTAAAATTTTTATTTATTTTTTATTATTATGTTATATTAATCACCATACATTACATCATTAGTTTTTGATGTAGTGTTGGAAGATACCTTTTTTTTCACAAAAATTCCCAGGGTACTATAAAATGGGGCATTAAAATAGGAAACCCTGGGGAACTAAAGATTTTTGCTGACCTCATGTATATATTCTGTTTTTCCAAAATCAGAATCTTGTATATATTGAATTTCCCCATTGTGACACGATAATTGGTGGTCTAGTAGAGAATTAGAAACAGACACACATTAATTTGGAAGGGAAAATTGGAACTTGAGAATGGTGAGTAGATAACTTCTATAGAAGAATATTAGGCACTTTTTCATAGATTAAATTGTGCTTTCTAGTCAAGCTTCCCTGTATTTATAGAATCATTTTCATGCAAACTAAAAATTCACTGTTCTGTGGGGACTCGCATTGTGGACATAATCTCAGTTGTTCAGCAATTATTTGTTGACCCTTCAAAATCTCATGTTGGGTTTTTGTGTAGGGTACAAAGAGACTTCATCCCTCATTTATTTATAATGTAGGAGAATAGGCTATTTTTATTAATAGAACATATGAGTTAGTCACATTTTTCCATAAAGTCAAATAATAAAAATACATTTGAAACTAAAAGTATATGGAAGAGACTTGGTGCTTCCAGGTTTTATAGTGATTTCCACTTACCGCCAGAGCTTTGGCTGTTATTGGCCTGTGGTTAGAGATGAACAAGGCAGTTTGGAATTGAATCAGGGTTACTTTTTGATGTGTTAGAAGTTGCTTGTTTACTTGTTATTTTTTTCCTCATAAAAGGGAAGTTATGCAATTCTAAGCAACATTTGTGACATATAACACAGAATCCAAAGTAGTGTTAGGAACATAATAGGCATTCAATAAACACCTGTAAATTAACTGAAAAGGGAGCATAAGAAAACATCACCCTGTTTATTTTAACATTCTTGTTGATTGCATTCTAGGTAAACGACAGTTTATTGTAGAGAGAAAAACAGGACCCAGTGGAATCTAGGAAAGATGTGGAAAGAGAAGTTTGTCCAGCAGGTCAGGAAATTTGAACCCGTTGTCAAGAGTTCTGAATGTTTTTCCTGTTGAATGTTATGAGGTGCTTACCCATCATTTTTGTTTGTTTTTATGTGAGCTTAAACTTTGAGTGATTTCTTGACTAGTGCTTTTTTATTTAACATTAGTTTTTTTTTTTTTTAAGGATTTGCATTTTGTTTCACAACAGTTGCCCAAAATATCCTTGAAAAAGGAGGGCTGTGTTCACCTTTAATACTTAAAAATCACTTGGAGGCAGTTCAATTGAACATGAGTATGTGTTTGCAAGAAAGTAAAACATAACCAGAATGAGTAACCTCTGTTCTCTGAGGCTTATTGCATATCATTTATGCTTGAAAAAACAGAGTGAATTTATTTGTTTTAATGTCCAAAAACTTTGACCCAAGAGTTAAAAAGAGCTAGCAGACCAATACAGTAAAAATAGCTGCAAACTTACTTTTTAACTGGGGTGATATTTAACCTCACATCTCTTTATCACAGAACATGTTGAAAACAGTTTGAAATAATTTTCTAGTGTTAGAGGCACATTTAGAGTATCTACTCTGGTTAATATGAAGTGCAGGTCGTCCAAATTATCTGAATAATGCAGGTCTCCAAAACCACCCTGGAGATAAAGGAAAGTTATTTTTTTAGTTTAAATTATCCAAATAGCTTATCTTTATAATCCCATGATACTCAGTAATTGCTCAATCTTCATCGGATCCCTGCTGCCTTGTGGACAGAGTTATATTAATAAAATGAAAGGATTTAAGGAAACCGTATGTCAGGAATCAGCAGCGAAAGGCTCATTTTACTTTAAAAATGTTGTTTTTAAATTAGAAATGATACATAATAATTGAGTTAAGCCTGAAGAAATCCTGATTAATCTCTTCATATATCTATATTTTGTTGATTAATCCTCGGAGATTTTGCTCAGTTGTTTTCTATTTTCTCGCAAGGAGTGGGTGGATCTTAGCTTGATTTGATGTTCCCTCCCAGGCCACTAATAAAGGCAGGCCTCTTTCCCCAAATGATTTTTTTTTTTTTTTTACTATCTCTCTAGAAAAATGCTGATGACAATATCTTTTTTATTACCCTTTATACTGGGCCTCTTCATGCTTCTTCAATTCAATATAACAGTCAATTATTTAATATTTCATGAATAATTTTGGGTCAAACAAGGGCTTTCCCCCTCCTGCCTGTTGTTTTACAGCTCTCAGTGTAACCTAGAAGGCACAAAAGAGAATATGAAAATCACACATTTAGTTATTTCTTTTAGACTCTGAGTTTGATAATAACCAAAGCGATGTGGATAAAATGATCTTTCAACGATTAAACACTTTTGCCCTTGTTACTGTGCCACATACATTGTGGGGTATAAAAGCTTAAGCTGCATTGCTGTCAACTTACAGTCTGGATGAAGTGGTCATATTTACATCTGAGCACTTGACAATTAAATAATGGCATAAGACCATGCATGTCTACATGTGAAAATAAGCAGTACAAACAGCAAGAACTGTAAGTGCTTCTTTTTTTTTTTTTTTTTTTAATTTTTTATTGTTATGTTAATCACCATATATTACATCATTAGTTTTTGGTGCAGTGTTCCATGATTCATTGTTTGTTCATAACACCCAGTGCTCCATGCAGAACGTGCCCTCCTCAATACCCATCACCAGGCTAACCCATCCCCCTACCCCCCTCCCCTCTAGAACCCTCAGTTTGTTTTTCAGAGTCCATCATCTCTCATGGTTCGTCTCCCCCTCTGACATATGGAGGGTAAGTATCAGTAGAGGACATAAGGACTTAGCCAGTGGAGTCACATCTTACTTGGGGGTTAGGTGCCAAAGTCAATACACAATATAAAAACTATGTGAAGTCCATATTTTTGAAAGTCTTTTAAATTGCCCATAAATTTCAAGATATATAGTCACAAATAGGTTCCACATTGGATCCTGACATATGTTCTCTCTTAGCAAGTTCTGTTCAGGTAGTGTTTCATTTACTGTACAAACAGATCACTGAAGAACCTGGCTCAGTTTATATTCAAATCTGAAAATCAGCCTCAGCATCACAAGCTTGTTTATACAGTGTGGGGTGCACGGGAGGTGCATCGGACTGACTCGGCATCTCTTGCTCCTTTATTGGAATAGGTGGAAAAATTGTCCACCCTTTACAGCCCTTTCTCTCTCACTCTCTCCTTCTTATCAAGCCTCTAGAGGTTACTTTACATAAGTTAAATGTGTATATGATATGTTCTACTGTGTGTAAGTTACACATATTCTTGCCAACTCTTCCTCTACCCATACCTGGAAAGTTCTGATATGTTTTTATTTGGCTGCATTTAACATTTGTGAGGCATACTTAGCCTGTGTATTATTTTTTCATGGTTATTTTTGTAAGATCAAGGCTCTGTTATTCAGGACTTTTGTATTCTCCTATTTCTTCCTTCTCATCTTTTTAGTTTCATGGGAGGAAATATACCCTAACTTTCCATAAGCTAAAAACACTACCCATCCTATGTCCCACTCATTTCTTCTAAAATTCCATCCCTTAAAAGATTTACCTATCAGCAAATATTAAGGAACACCTACTGCAATGCAAGGATTGGACTAAGGTTTGAAAAACACAATTTAAAGTGCAGCAGGAAGGAAAACAGAGACATTTAATAGCTCAAAGCACCATGTTGTAAATGCCAAGCCAGTGATACAGAAGGTAAGTGGTGTGGCCATTCAGAAGAGGGAGACACTCACTGCCTGGGGTGGAAAAGTCCTCAAAAAGGCTAGGATTGAGTCAAGCCTGGAACCTTGAGTAGGATTTGCATAAGCAGAGGGTAGAGTGCATTCATAGCCACATTCATTTAGACCAAAATACATGACCACTACTGGTACTAGTTCTCTGTGAGCTCAGTTTCTAGTGATGGAGACAGACAGGTAAAAAATAAATTTCAACACAATGTGGTAAATGTGCTCATATAGGGATTGGAGCAAAGTCCTATGAGGCCACAGGGACTCTGCTAGATCCTGAAGGGAAGTAAGAAAGGAGGAGTCATTTGAAATACACTTTAAAGCTAGGTAGAGGCTTCCCAGGGTACAGAAGGAAGAAAGGCACATTAGATCAAAGAAAGCACTCCTGGCATGATTCTGGAAAGGAAAAGAAGTCCCCTGGTGGTGACAAAAGGCTGGGGGTAAGGGTTGTGGCACCCAGGGAAGCAGATTATGAAACATCTTTTATAACAAGGGGAGGACTGAAAGGATATAGGGAGTCAAAAGAGAGTTGGGAGTCACAGCATGACATTATCTGATTTTGTTTCCTATAAGGAAATGCATTAAACCTGTGGCAGGGAGACCAGCTGAGAGTGAAAGCTACACAAGGGCAAGGTTGTGTTTATCCCTTTGGTATGCCCAGCACTATCACATGGTAGGTGTTCTAAAATATTTCACTGAGGTAAACTTTTTGGTAGCTTGAATAGTCTAAGGAAAGGTTGAGAGTCCAGACTCAGGCCATAGCAGTAGAGGTGGAAAGAAGAGGTCAAATTTGAGGGGCACCTGGATGGCTCAGATGGTTAACCGTCTGCCTTCAGCTCAGGTCATCATCCCGGGGTCCTGGGGATCAAGCCCCATGTTGGGCTCCCAGCTCAGCTGGGAGTCTCCTTCTCCCTCTCCCTCTGCCTCTCCCCCTGCTTGTGCTCTCTCTCTCTCAAATGAATAAATAAAAAATCTTAAAGAAAAAAAAGAAGAGGTCAAATTTGAGTGATGTTTGTGAGATGGAATCCATAGGGTTTGTTGTCTGATCAGATGTGGTGGGAGGTGATTAGGAAGAAAAGAAAGTTGAGGATAATGCCAAGGCTTTTCACTTGGGAGACCAGATGGATTTATCATGAATTAAAACATAAACCACAGAAGGCACTGTAGGTTCTCTTTTGGAAGTGGACATGTTTTGTTTAAAGGGCTTATGGGTTTCTCACTCAACCATATCCAGTGGGCAATGGGAAATACATGCTTGGGAAGTGGGGTTGAGATTGAAGCTGGGGATATAGCTTCATGAACAGAAATTAGATGGGTTGGAAGTAGATGAGACCACACTGAAATGGCCACTGTGTGAGGAAAGGCTCAGGATTGTCTTGAGTTGAGTAGCATACCCTAAAACCTTATTTGAAAATAAGGTCTTATCTTTTCTTAAAAAGATTTTATTTATTTATTTATTTATTTATTTATTTATTTATTTATTTATTATTTAGAGAGAGAGCACATGTGAGTGGGGAGAGGGGCAGAGGGAGAGGAAGAGCAAGAAACTCAAGTGGACTCCATGCTGAGCACAAAGCCAATGTGGAGCTCGATCCCACAACCCTGAGATCATTACTTGAGCCAAAACCAAGAGTTAATGCTTAACTGACTGAGCCACCCAGGCACGCCAGGGTCTTTTCTGGTATAACTTGTTGAGACGAATTTACACTGGATTAGGGTGGGCCCTACTCCAATGATTGGTGTCATTTCAAGAAGAAAAATAGAAACAGATACAGTGCAGAAGCCCACGTGAATACAGAAGCAGAGATTGGAGTCATGCCTATGTAAACCAAGGAATGCCAAGGATTGCCAGGAACTACCAGAAGCTAGGAAGAGGTAAGGAAGGATCTTCCCCTTGAGCCTGCAGTGTGGACATGGCCCAATGACACCTTGCTTTTAAACTTCCAGCCCCCAGAATTGTAAGAGAGTATATTTATGTTGTTTTAAATTACTCAGTTTGCGGCACTTTGTTATAGTAGTCCGAAGAGACTAATACAAAGACTGGGGATGGACCCTGGAACCTGACATTTGAGGTAGCTGAGGAGGAGGACCCATGAAAGAGGCAGAGAAGAAACGGTCCCAGAGGAGGAGGAGTGGGCCACGTGAGAGCAGGTGTGGATGCACGCAAGCAAGTTTTGATCAGAAGAGACAACTTGTGATGAGGGATGGTTTAGAGATAGGGTCCCACAGGTACGTAGAACCAATCTGCAGGGCACAGCTGTGCCAGACGCAGGCATGCGGTCAACCTGTGTGACCATTGTGGGCGGGCAGGGAGCAGAATTGTTCTGAGCTGTTTCCGTGTCTCTAATCTTCCGTCTCTGAGGGCCAGCCTTTCTCCCTCTTGCCTCCAAATTCACAATGGTCTCCCCTATTCTGTAAGGAATAGAACAAATGACCCTGGGTCAAATTGGCCACGCCTCTCATCTCTCTTTTCACTCGCTGCCTCCATTTCCTCACCACTCCCCCTTGGGGATTTGATTTTCTCTTTAGTTTCCTGATTAAACTTTAACTTGTTAAATCCAGTGACTTTTTCCCTCTCCTCATTTTCCTTGACTTCCTTGCATCTCTGCAAGGAATGTTAATGTTAATTAGAAATTAACATTTCTAATCTTCTTTGCCTTGTTAAAAGTTTCTCTTCCTATGAATTCTCTGCTGCTATATTATTCCAGTTCTTAAATTACATCTTGGTCTCCCCAGGGTTCATTCTTCCTGCTGCTGCAAAATGTGGACTAGATGATTCTTTTGGTTTAACCAGGACTTCTGTGATTCCCTTCCTCCCTCCCACAGTCAATTTATATAACTATTCATTGAATGAATTAATTATGAGTTAATTCAATACATATTAATGCCACCAAAATCCCTTCTCCACATCTGACCTTCCTCAGGCCTAATCTGATTTTGGTCAGGAATATTGAGCATTAACTCTGTGTCGGTTTAGAGTCCCTCTTATTTTGCTTAAAATGTTTCCTTAAGGAGTTCATAGAAGAGAATTTGGAAAATATAGAGAAGGTGGAAAGGAGAAAAAAAATTACCCAATCCTTTCATTTTTTTGACATGTTGAGATTTATTGTTTATTTTTACAAGCATATTTAAAAGTAAGTATTTTATATATGTGTGTATATCTGTAATATATGTTTGTCTTCTGCTTTTAAATGTAATATTATAATATAAGCATTTTCATGTCATTACTGATATTCACAAATATTTTTCGTGGCTGCATATTATTCTGTTGAGAGGTTATACTAATTTTTCCTCAATCACTTTCTTTTTTTTTTCTTTCCTGAAGATAGAAGTGTTTTCTTCTTTTTAAAATTTTTTTAATTTAAATTCAATTTAGTTAACATATAGTGTAATATTAGTTTCAGGGGTAGAATTTAGTGATTCATCAGTTGCATCTAACACCCAGTTCTCATTCCCTCATGTGCCCAGTTACCCCATCCCCTCACCCCCATCCCTGCCATCAACCCTCAGTTTGTGTCCCTATGGTCGAGTCTCTTATGGTTTGACTCCCTCTGTTTTTATCTTATTTTATTTTTCCTTCCCTTGCCCTTTGTTCATCTGTTTTTCCTTAACCATTTGCTTAAGTTCAACATATAAGTTGTTTCTATGTTTTTCTATTATAAATAATTCTGTAGTAAATATCTTCATGCACAAAGCTTTACATTTTTTTAATGATAAGATTTTTTTTTAAATGATAAGTTCCCCCAAATTGACTCTTTGGATCCAAGGCATAAATATTTAAAACCTTAATATATATTGTCCCGTTGCCGGTGAGAGAGTTCCACCAACTTGCACACCAGCAGTCTGTGAAAAGTACCTCTTTACCACAGCCTTGAGAAAATGTTTACTTAATTTTTTTGCTCTTTAAATAATTGACTCTTTTCCTCTAAGAACACTGATCATGTGTCTCAGTGAATAGACCTACAATTCTGATATTTTTCATGATACATGCATTTAAGAACTGATAGTAGAAACTAAGTTGATGACAAGGGTTCGCCTTTCACTAACAAAAGCATGTTTACTTGGAAAGGAGAATCTCAGAAAAAGAAAGATCTGAGAAGAGAATTTGATACGGTTTTAGAGGCAGTCTCTTTGAATCTGTGGGACAGTATTTTGGCTTGAATTTCTCTGTAATTCCTCTGCAGAAAAGAAAATATTCTTAATTTCTTAATTTTAAGCAGAAAAGCAATTCCAACAGAGAGGGAGTAGCTTTCTCTCTGCAGGTATGGGGTTCACATCTCCTTATAGAAAACATCTTCCCAAAGGCATGTACAGATGAACATTTCTGATGTGCTTGTTATCTGCTCGCCGAGTGAAGTGATTGTTTAGCAAACTTTTATGAGAGAAGCATATATTATCCTAATGTAGGTATGTGCAGATTGTGCATAGGGTCAGCTCAAAACATTAATTAAATTCTTCTTGCTAGTTTATACAGATTGTAGTGTCAGTTCATGAAAGAGAGGTTTATATGTTTGCAGAGTTCTTTCAAAGAATCTGAGATCTGATACATGACGTAAAATAATCCATGTCTTAACAAGTCTGATTTCTGAAATCACTTTTTCCTGGTGTGTGACACTTGAATAAAAGAGAAAATATAGGTGCTTGATACCATGCAACTGGTATGTTCTGTCTTCCCAACTTTTGGGAAAATCTGACCACTATTAATATAGTGAAAGCTAAATTTTGTAGAATGTTAAACATTCATGAAAGGAATGATGAAAGAAATGATAGGTTTCCTGCCAGCGTTGTGGTCAGCAGCAGTGCTCTGGCCTGATTACTTAAGCCCATGTTTTTCCTAAATCAGTCATGAATCAGTAATTATCAAGTTTTGCAATACTAGGTGATTCTCTTGAGAATAGCAAATGATTTGCAATGTTAAGTTGATGGCTTTAAAAAAAAAAAATTTGGCTCCTCTTGGTGGGTTTCCCTGGGCACTGGGCAGAACCCCTATTGATTTAATGGGGCTTTGTCTCTGCAAGCGTTGTAGATTGATCTTTCCTACACAATCAAATAGCACATATTTGCTTTCTTTCCCCACAAAAATAAGAATGGTACTGGTGTGTGGTGTGTTGGTTTCACTTCCATTCATTTAATCCTAAAAGGTGCGGGGGGGCGGGGAAGAAGTCACAGATCAAAATTCAGGAATAAAGTTTTGTTTTATTTAGTTTCTTCTTGAATGTTTTGTGATGACCTGTTTGATAACTGTTTTCTTCAGCTATAAGATGTTCTCCTTTGTGCATTGGCATTATAGACCTTATAGTTAGAAGGGACTTCATGAAAGTTTTCTCATTCAGTCTCCTCCTTTGTGAAGCTCAGAGGAGTTAAACTGTCTCAGTCACAGAGCCTAGGATTGGTAATAGGGATCCAAATGTGGGCATTTTCTCTTACTCGATACCTCCTTTGGTACCAATTACCTGGTTTAGATACCGGAAACCTGGAGCTCAGTGAATCACACTCTCAGAAGTTTGTTCTGACGTGCCACGTGACACCAGGATTTCAAACAGCTGTTTCTTGATTTCCAGGACCCTCGTGCCATTGCCTATTTTTCACACGCACCATCCCGTGACTGCCTATTTCACCCAGGAGGCCTTTATAAATTTGCTTTGTCCATCTCTGGCTTGTTTCACTTTGGAGATGCTTTCTTCCTGGGCACATCTTTGGCAATACGTTCCCAAAGATTTTAATGCCTTAATGTCCTGGAGGGCCCCTTAGTGTGGAGACCAGGAGAGCCTGCATCAGATGAGCCTTTCAAAGTACTCTAGAATCCTACATATGTCTTCGCCCAGGGGCTGCAGTTTTAGTTCTTGAGTTAGCCTTTGTCTTGGGGGTGCTCCTTGACTGATAGCCATCATCTCCTTTAAATACTAATGAATTTTGGCATTCTGAGGCTCTCCCAGACACTCTGACCTCAGGAGTTTGGTCAGGCTCTTGGGAGAAGTTATATATTCCCATGTTGTCTGTTTCCTCACCACCATACAGTCTGGGTGCTGGTCCCCTGAATGAGCCTAACCCGTGACTAGTCTGCAACATTATCACTGATCCCGGCAAGGGTTCCCAGATTCGTCTATTGTGCCATCAAGTGGGAGCTGCAGAAGTTCACACAATCACAGGATTGGAAGGGAGCCTAGTGGTCATTGAATGCTTGAGTCACCTCTACAAATCACTGCCAACTAATTATCTAGCCTGACGGGAAACTTATTACCTCCCAAGGCGGTTCATTCTAATTCGGACAGCTCCGACTGGTGGGAAATTCTTTCTCATACCTATTCAGTGTTGATGTGTTTCCCGTATTGAGTAAAACAGAATTCCTATTAATTAGGCCCCCCAGAGTTGACTTAACCTAATACCTTTGGGAGAAAAACTTATTTGCATTTACAGAAACTGGAGGATGCTGCCTTGTGAAATTCAGAATGTAGCCTTACTTCATCAACAGACCTGTAGTAGGCATTTAATATAAAACACTTGTTGAACTCAACTGAATTATTCTCTGAAGAAAGCAGTGATGGCTACAAGTAGAGTGCTTAGAGCATGCGTCATTCTTTTGGCAGCTACTGCCTTGGGCTCTTAGTTACTTTATATGCACGAGTCTTGCCTATACAGCTAGTTGTTGAACTCCTCGGGGGTATGGACCTGTGTATTATGTGTAGTCTCTAACAAGCTTTACTCATGACCTTGCATTCAGCTAGTGTTTTGCAAGAAAGTGAAAGTGTAAGAATTACTCCTTCTGTCACTCAGTTGCTTTTCTTTCTTGACCCAGATGATGAGTGGTGGTAGGGGTGGTGGTGGTGGGTGTTGGCATGAGCCCAGGGCCAATTTTGTCTTATTGAAGGAGGTTTTAGAACTAATTTCCCAACAGAAATGCATTTTCCCAGACCATCCTACAAAAACCTGTTCCTTTCCTGTCTCTGACAGTGCTGCAGCATTGGCAGAGCTACGTTAGGGGTTAAGTTGACACTGGGGTGTTGGTCTGGCAGCCTGACAATGACATACCAGGAACACCCTTCTCCACTCATCTGTTGGGTGCACACTTCCTCATTCTTCAGGCCGCATCAGGAATACCTCTTTGTGGAACCTTCTGGATCTGCCCAGGCAGAGGGATCACCTTTTCTTTCTTGTCCTTGCTGTAGTAGGGACAGTTCTCTATTTTTACACATGCTGCACTGCATTCACGTCATTGGCTTCTACCGGTGTCTCCTTTATTATTTTGTGAACTTCTGGAAAAAGGGGGACTGAGTCTCATTTCTCTTTTTCTCCCTGTGCCAAGGGCAGTGACTAGTGCAAAGTGGGGAGATAATGAATATTTTTGAAGGAATGACTATTTAAATAAATGAGTTGTTTGTGAGGACATGGGAAATGCACTCCCAAGTGCTAGAGAACCTATTTACAAAAAAACTTTTGGAACATAGCAGTTTTTGAGGTTGGGCATTGCTTGCCCTGTTTGTGTACTCTCAGGGCTCTGCCCATGATAGGCATGACTAAACAGCGTCCTTTCAGTTAACTGTAGTGAGGGTCGTGCAGTCTGGGATGAGCCATGAGCTGGATCAGGAGCAAAGCAAGGCAGGCCCTGGTGATATAAACCACTCTAGTTGGTCTGAGGGAGCACAGGGTGACAAGTAGAACATGGTATCCCCTGAGTCTGGCAACCAAGAACATATAAAGCAAGCAGTTGACTTTACAGAGTCTGTTGGAATCAGTGACAGATCCCAAAGGTGGTTAAATAGCGTGGTGGGAGGAGTTGAGGAAGAGGTGAACCTCAGGAGTGTCCAGCGCTAATTGGTCAGCCAGCATCAGGGAATCTGTCAGCAGGTAAGAGGTGTGTATATGAAGGGAATATTGGCAAGAGCCTGGCAGAGCTCTAAACCTAGGGGAACACTGGCATAAAGCCGTTTATCATTTGTTCAGCAATATTTACTAAATATTTGTGTTCTCCCAAATTAAACGTTGAAACCTCATCCTCAGTGTGGCAGTATTTGGAGGGGAGCCTTTGGGAGGTGCTTATGTCATGAGGGTGGTCCTCATGAATGGGATTAGCATCCTTATAAAAGAAACCCCATTGTGAGGACACAGTGAAAAGATAGCCATCTATGAATCAGGAAGTACATTGTCACCGGATACTAAATCTGCCAGTGCTTTGATCTTGGACTTCCCAGCCTTCAAAACTATGAGAAATGAATTTCTTTTGTTTATAAGCCACCTGGTCTAAAATATTTTGTTATAGCAGCCTGAATGGATTAAGACAAATATGTCTTGAAAATGCTTCCAAGAGGAGGTGAATTCCTGATCTGGTTGTCAGTAGGAAAAGAAAGAAGGTGCCTAGTTATCAGCATCGGCGCATATGATCAGGGTTGTACTAACTACTGTGACAAATGTGAATTCCTTGTTATGGGGCTAGAGCTCCCTTAAATGCCTTCTGTTTCCAATCAGAATATATCTTAGAGACAGGATGGGGCAGAGCTTCCAGGGCCAAATATATCCAGCTGTGGCAAGAAGAAGGTCTGAGCCTGGGTACCAAGGAGGGCTTGACAAACGTCTCTTGACTGATAGCACTGTATCTAGCATATAACTATCCATTAAACCATCAAATATAGTTGATTCGCTACACCAAATGGTGGCACTACATAGCAGAGGGCAAGAAACACTGATTTTAATATCATTTTGTCCTTGAAAAATACTCCATACTTACCAAAATACTTTCATATTTCACTATTTCATGAGACTCTAAAATTCTTTGATATAGGCTGGGCTGGTCTTATACCCATTTTTTGGATGGGTAAATTAAGGCACTGACAGTTTAAATGAATCATCTTATTCCTGGTTAGCTAATGGCAGGACCAGAACCGGAACTAGGAGCTCCTTATTGCTAAGTCACTGCTCTTTTCCTTATGCCACTGCTTTGCTCAGGTGATGCTGGTGACATCTCTTGAAGGACCATGTTCACTGAGAATTCAGTCCAGGTTCCCTATCTGGGAAACAGGACCCAGCTAGGTCTGAGTATTCAAGAGGATACTTTCAGCAAGAATACTTTCAGTATTCAGCAATACTCTCAGCAATAATTGTGAACCCAAGTATTGTTTAAGGTACTTGCTTTAAGAAATATGCTTTAATTCTGATAAAGCGGGTTATTTAAAGGAGGTCTCCTTAAATGTACTGAAGCAAATTAGGTACTACCAGAGATTTAAAAAGATCAGTTTCTAGTAAAAATGTTCCCATTTTTTTGTGATTTCACCATGCTGCTGAATTACTGAGTTCTTAGGATGTTCTAAATACAATTCTAAGCTTTGAGAACGCAGCAAGAGACAAAAGAGACAAAATTTCCTTTGTCATTGGGCTGTGTCCTAGTTGGGGAGAGGGTGTTTGAGGAGGAAATTTACAGAAACCAAGTAAAATATAAAGTATGTCAGATGTTGATAAATGATGGAGAGAAAAATACAGCAGGGAATGGGGGCAGGATATGTGTGAATTGGGAGGGGTTGCAATTTAAAATAGGATGATTGGGGGAAATCCTCACAAAAAACTTGAAAGAAATACATATCTGTGTACATATTCAAAGTAGTAAACATCCAAACTGGCTATCAGTAATTGTTAGTGAGTACACACACACACACACACACACACACACACACAAAACAACCTACCATTTACTTCTCAAATTAACCCCCAACTCTATTCATCTAAAAAACGAAATAAATTTGACTTTATGTTTTTGTAGAACTATAAGGATATGGAATTTAGCTATCACTAATCTCTGCTTTTTATATGCAGACCTCCCACTGTTTAGCTCAGTGATAAAATTCCACAATAAATTTTGACTTGAAAAATGTCAGGATATCACAAAAATGAGAATGATGAATGAAGGCTATGAGATGAGGCAAATATTTGGCAAATCCTGTAAAGCACTTAGAACAAGCTTTATTAAGTGTAGAGGAATCAGATGATTATTACTGTTTTTATTTTTATCTGGGGTCAAACATAATTAAAATAAAACCTTTCCTGTGGGTTTCCAAATTAGTCTAACGATTTATTGGTCTCCAAAGATCTTTGTAGACGGTCATCTTGGCACAAAGTTCTAAAAGAGGGCTCTCTAGATCTGGAAAGAAGTCGGAAAATAATTTGTTTAAAAACAAAACAAAAAAAGTCTCAAGAAATATTGTGAGAGAATGTTATATGATATATTGAGGATTCGGTTGAAAGGTGCTATCAGTGATCTATGGCAGGCTGGGCCCTGAAATGTACAGTTTGTCCTGGTTTGTAACTGCGAAGATCAAGGAAGAAATGTTGTAGCTGCCCTCTTGTGGCCAAATTGGAGGTTTTTGCCTCTCTGTCTCAATACTTGCGGGAAACCATATCTGCCCCACCCCCCAACCCTTGAGCTATTCATGAAATAATGTGAGAGTATTAAAATATTTCAGGTTTTCAGGTGGGCTCCACAGATCTTTCCCCCAAAGCAAAACCCTGCAAGTCAGTCAACACATATTTTTAGGTTGAGCAAAACCCCTGGTTCTTGGTAGATTGTATTCAAACTGTGGCCCCTCTGCCATACCTCAAGGGGAAGTCATGGGTGATTCCTGGGAGGCTATTAAAGATAAAATCCTCAAGTCTACAAGTACTTTTTGGGGGAATTGCAGAGGTAGATATAAGAAATAACAAGAAGGGCTTTGGCACCTCTCAGCTGGATAATCAAGGCTAAGTCCCTTAACCTGAGAGCTTTGACCTCAGTTTCCTCATATAAAAAGGAAGAGTTTAAAGGCAACTTCCAATATCCTCATTAACTCTAATAGTCTGTAAATATGTGAGTTGATGAACAGGGCAAACTACTTTTTAGTCCTTGGGATTTCTTTCAGGTTAAGTGGCTTTATGGTTAGTGAACTGAAGAGCCATGGGGAAATTGTATGATGAAACCTTTGAAAATTGCAGGGGACTGCAGAGAGGTTTGTAGAACTGCCCCATTGGTCTTGTGAGAATTTTTCAGTTTATTCATATAAGTACTGAATTTATTAAGTATCTTCTATGTGCTGTGCATTATTCTAGGTAAAACAACAGTGATGGAAAATAGGAGAATCCTTGTCTTCAAGGAGCTTATTGTTTGAAAAAAAATAAATTCCATCATTTTAATGTATCTTTATATAGTTTGCTTTTATATTCATAGGTTCTGAAAATAATAAGAGGACCTACCTTAAACTTTAAATGCCTCCAAAGATCTTCTAAGTGAGATTGGCTCAAAGCTTAACAAAACTCTCAGTAAACTTGGGCAAGAACTGGTTTTGGAATCAAAACTCCAAGGTAAGGAGAAGTGTGCCTTTTGGTGAAGCTTCTAGTGGAAGAGGTGCCTGGTTATGCTTTGGTCATTCTGAAAACTGTTCTTTCATGGGCCATTTTTTTTTTTAAATAGAAGGAATTTCTAATGGGTCCCATATCTTTTCAGAAAATGCCTTTTCTGTGTCCTGTTTTCACATTTATGCCATGCTGTGGAATGGTTAATTAAAAAGCAAGATTTTATTTTATTTTATTTTATTTTTTCAAATGCAAGATTGTATTTTAAATGATTCACAATTTTATTTAAAATTTTTATTTTATCAGGATAAGATTATTTTCCTTGTTTTTTCCCTCCTCAAGTCCTTGTGCATGCTCTGATGTTTAGAGAAACCACCATAAATTTTGAAGTATTAATTGTTTTGGATGTGAGAAATCTTAAGATAAACATTACTAAGATCAAAGTTGACTTATTAGTTATAAGGATATACACATATGTGCTATGACCAGGTTACAGGGTCCTGATAGACATGATTCTTCAGATTACAAGAAATTCTGGGAAGACCTCTTGATGACAGAGATTTTTTTTTCCTGTTGCCTTGGTATTTTCGGAATATCTTACACATCATCTACTATATGTGTCTTTGTTAAGTTAGAGTCTGGTTAGATAGAACATTTGAATTCTATTCAACTTGGCAGTGTAAAGAGCCTGGAGTCCAGTGATTTGTCTTTAGGGTGGTGTTTAGGGAATAACAAAATATTTCAGAATCATTAAGGGTATCAAGAGGGAATTTGGGAGTGGTTGAAATGCTTTGTGTACTTCTAAGAAAGCAGGATGGGAGAGATTAGAGGAGGAAAATGGTTTTAAAAATTTCACTTAGTGATTTGTAAATACAATAAGCATTACTGCAGGTTCATAATAAAATAAAGTGATTATAAACTGGTAAAAAGATGAGTTTATTCTGATCTCAGTTTAATAAAACTGGGTTTAATAAAACCAGGAAGGTAAAACAAAAAACAATTCAGATGTTACAAAGGCAGGGTCATTGGTGAGTAATATTAGAACTCCCTCTTGGGCAAAGATATATCTGTTAGGAAGACTTTTAAATGTGTGATATCATTTTGGTACAAATGGTGATACCATAGATCACTTCTTTAAACAGGATTTTTAGGTTGATAGGCTCTGAGGAAGGTAGTATGAAGTCTAAGAAAGAATATAGACTAGGTTCAGAATATGCTGGGTCAGCTGGCTGTGTGGTCTTGGATAACTTTTTGGTCTCAGTTTTTTCCTTGTAAATTGAAGTGATTCCTCTTCTCTCATAGGCTTATACAGAGAAGGCTCCATGCCTTCCCCTTCCCACATTTTCCAGGTTTCTAGGAGAGTTTTGCTATATATCTGTTGGTTCTCCAAGATCATGCCAATCACCAAAGCCTAAAGAGCTAAAAGAAGAAAAAAATGGTTTAGAAGTTGTTGATTGAATTAAGTAGTACATGAAAATTTAAACTACCTTGTCTAGCTATGCCAAACAAAGAAGGATGTTTTTAACATTGAAGGCAAATGGTTTTTAGCCCCATGGCCTAAAAGGAAAACTGCATTTTTTGCTTTTTGTTTAGGTGTGGAAATGTGGAGAGGAACAGGTGTTACTACAAGTCTTGCACATATGGCTTGGAAGCTGATCCACCGTATGTAAGTCGTTGTGATTTGAACGTGGTTGTTGATTGCTTTTTACTCAGACTTCTTTCCTGCATTCATTTGTTCCTTCATGTCATTCAAACATTTCGACCATTGGGTGTACATTATTGAACATAGTTTCTGTGTATTTATGGACAAGGCTATCTTTAGAGCACTGCCTCATTCTGGATCACAAGTTCAAATGCATGTGCAGGTCAGAAGTGAATCACGGCCTACTTAATACCACTGTGAGCACCAGTGACTATGCTGAATAGGAGAACACATGTTTAGTCCAGAGAGTAGTCATCAGTCAGTGGCTTATTGCTACAATGATGTGGGCTGCATATTGCCAGATCTTCCAGTTTTTTAAAAAAGATTTTATTTATTTATTTGAGAGAGAGTAGGCGAGCAAGCAAGCAGGGGGAGGGAGAAGGACAAGCAGACTTTGCTCTGAGCACAGAGCACGGAGCACATCGTGGGGTCGATCCCATGACCCTGAGATCATGACCTGAGTTGGAATCAAGAGTGGGCTGTTCAACCAACTGAGCCACCCAGGCGTCCCAAGATCTTCCAGACTTTTTTGAGAGAAGTCAGAAATGTAGGCTCTAATGTGGACTCTCCTGATTGTTAAAATACTGCCAACCAAACAGAGCCCATTATCTGAGGACTGCCAGTTTGTATACTCAGATTCCAGATGCAGTTAGCTCCTTTCTCATGATCTGCCTCCTGATAGTGTGATGGTTAAGAGATAACTCAAGTATGAATCAGTGTGTGGGACCTTGGCAAGTTAGTTGGTATCTCTGTGCCTTAGTTTCCTTATCAATGAAATGGAGATGATAATAATAGTGCTTATCTCAGAAGGTTTGGGGGGAAGAATCAAAGGAGTTAAAATGTGTAAGTGCTTAGAATGGTGCCTGGGATGTAGCAGGTGACAGCGAAGTGTTTAATATCATTAGTACCTCTTTCATGTCCTCTTATTAGAGGCCACACCCCTCTTTCTGTGAGGTCTGGGAATAGAGGAGGAAAATGAAAAGGGAAACAAGCCTTTATTGTGTACTAGGAATTATGCCAGGTGCTTTGTGTGACATTTTCTTATTTAATCCTCATGCAGACTCTTGAGATGGATTTCATTCCCATTTTATAGTACTGAGAACTGAGACTCTATGAGACTCAGTAGCTTGTCCAAGGCAGAGTTGGGACTTGGACTTAAGTAGATCTGATTCCAAAGCTCATCATTTTATATCAGAAAGCTTACCAATCTTGAACCAGGGAGATTTGTGAATTGGATGCCTGGCTTGACCTTCATAAAGGGTTTTAAGAGAAATTGCCTTCTAAATGAATCTGCTTGGTTTCAGATAAACTAGGGGGGCTAGTTTATTTGTTGCCCATAAATCCACCCACCCCTCCCCAGGCAAACTTGAGCTTCTTAAGGGCAAGGACTGGGTCTTCCCTCTATATGGAGCTGCCAGTATATACAATGAGCTCAAAGGCTTACAAAGAAAGAAAGAGGGAGTCAAAATAGGAGGCTCTCCATCTACAGAGTTTTGAAGAGTCTGAACTCGACCTGTGGTGACAAATGATAAATTAATCACTGCACTAAAAGCCCCTGGACATTATAGAACTTTTACCTCCCTTCCCAGCAGGGTTCCTTCTGGTGTCAATGACTAGAATCAGACTTGGATGGGCAGAGTGGAGGTGTTGTGAAGGGAAGGAAGAAGGGAGGAAGAAATGAATGAAAGTGGGAAATCTGTCTGTTTAGATAAGGAGAGCAGGGGTGTGAAAGGCAAAAGCCATCAAGCAAACTTCCTGTCAGCTGCACACAATGATCTTAGGCTCGATGAACTTCCCAAATCAGGACAGAATAAAAAAAAAAATCACACACAACAGTTTCTTTGGAAAGCCCTTTTCACCTCCACATGCTCTGTTGAAAACAGCTTTTGTTTTTGGTAGATGGAATAAAAGAGTATGGGAAGTTTACTTAAAAGAATATCTGCTATTACAAATCACATAAAGTCTTTCCCAATTAGGGCTTAAGTCACATCCATCTATAACTCTGGAGCAGAAAAACACAAATATCTTTATGGTGGCTGGTGATAATGTTTTTAAAGGATTTCAATTTTCTTCCATATGAGAAGTTTGAATGTCCACAGTTCATGCTAATCCTTGCCTCATTGACTCAAATGTGTTGAGTCAGTGAAATTACGAAAACCACAAACTAAATGATTAATAGGTTTGTTTTCAAGAATCAAGTGGAAAACAAACAGGCCACTAGAACTATAGTTCCCACTCTGTCCCTTGATCACTTTGATCTCTCACTAGAGCGAGGGGACTGTCAGATCTGCTGCACCATCTCACTGCTGCTCTTCTTCACTCTATCCAGATGGAGTGCCAAGGCTATGAAGGCCACACTGTCCCACCCAGGGGTCAGGCAGCCTCACAGATGGGCCTTTGGAACTAATCCAGATGCAGAGCAACACTGAGCCCATCCATCCTGAGTCAAGCATTCATGTTTGAATGAATGTCCTGCAAGTGCTCTTTAATAGGCTTAATCTGGCAAGTTACTAAACCTCGCTCCGTCTCAATTCCCTCACCTTGAAATGGGAATAATCTGAGAACCAACTTCACATGTTTGTGATGATTAAATGAGCTTTACTACATGTAAAACACAACAGTGACTAGCAATATTCATTAATATTTTTAATATAATAACATCTTTTAGAGGTGATATTGATTATAGGTATAGGTGATCATATTTTTATTAGAAGTAACTTTTTCCAAAATGCTCTGACTTTGCAAAGATTTTAAAAGGTCCTGGTGTGAGATCCAAGCACCTTTATTCACCACTCTCTGAAAATTAACCATTTCTATTAAAGTCAGATTTTTATCTCTTTCTGTAAATTATCCACTTTCAAAATGGTCTTGTTCCTTGGAGGGAAAAATGGTGTAACTATATAGTAACTCCATATGGATAAAGCAGTGGCTGATTTGATAAATTAAACATGACTTATAAAAATAAATCAAAGGGGGGTGAAATTCACTTTTTCAAAGAAATAACTTTGTTCTATACTGTTTCCCTATACTAGATTATTTCTCATTTTCACTAAGTGGGATACAAAATTGTCAGGCCCAAATTAAAATTTCACAAAGCTTGGTTTCCTAGTTCATACCATAAGGTGTTTTTTGATCAGTGGAATGCATCATTGTCAATTCTCAGGAGCTGTCCTTTAGATATTTCTCTATATCACATTACTGTAGGTAGGAGAACTGGTTAGCATTATAGTGGCAAAGCAGAATTCAGAATTACACTCTATAGTCACCCTTAAAATATGTTCCAGCTTCAAGATCTTCCTTTGGTAATGTTGGGTTGGGGCAGTATAGTTTAGCAAAAGGCCACAGGGTTTGGCACCAAATAGATTTGTATTTGAATCTCAGATATACCACTTATTATTGAGTTTTGAATGTATTAACTATTCTAATAAATTTATGGAACAAATGGTTCTCAAACTTCAACATGGCCCAGAATCACCTAGAAGGCATGTTGAAACACACATTGTGGACACCACCCCCAGAGTTTCTGATTCAGTAGGTTTTCCATTTGGCCTAAGAAGCTGCATTTCTATTTTATTTCCACATAAATATGGCAATAATGCTGGTCTGAGGACTATACTTTTAGAACCACTAAGATACATTATGTGTAGTAAATTAGGTTCAGAAGGTTCCAGTTGGGCCAGAATTTCTGTATCTCTAAATGGGAAGAATATTAACTTGCAAGATTTTCTGTGAAGATTAGAGATATTGTAGATTCACCCAGTCCTTAGTGGGCAGTCAATAAATAGTAGAAATTATTCTCTAGAGTCAGACATCCCTGGATTCAAGTTCAAGGGCTGACTGCTGACTGAATGATCCACTATAAACTCCATAACCTCTCAAAACATCATTTATTTGTAAAGTGGGTGGTATGGTCTCAATTGTATTCCCCCAAATCCATATGTTGAAGCCCTAACCCCAATGTGATGGTATTTGGAGAAAGGGTTTGGGGGAGATAATTAGGCTTTGGTGAAGTCATGAGAGTGGGGGCCTCATGATGGGATTAGTCTTACAAGAGAGACCAGAGAGCTTGCTTCCTCTCTCTCTCTCTCTCTTTCTCCACCATGTGAAGACATAGCTAGAAGGTGGCCATCTGCAAGCCCTCATCAAGAATCTAAATGGCTGGCACCTGGATCGCATTCTTCTCCAGAACTGTGAGAAATTCCTGTTGTTCAAGCCATTTTATGTATTTTGTTATGGCAGCCTAACCAAATGCAGTGGACATAACCCCTATCCTGTAAATCAGGGAGATATATATATATATATATAAAATACTGTGTGCACAGCACTTGGAACAGTGGTGGCTACCTATAATAGGAGGCAGCCAATGCGTATTAATGGTATTATTTAATAATTGCAGTCGTCATTATGCCCTTCCTTCCAGTTCCTTTGCCGGATTTCTCCTTGTGTTAACTTTGCTAAGAACTCCTCAAATCTGATGATAAACTGATTGCAGGGCATGTGGATGAGATGAGAAGTGTTGAGGACTAAATCAGGTCGTTGCCTTTCAACTTTGTTGCTACAGATTAATTTCTGTCCCAGCATCTCATCTTTGGACCAGCACATATTTATACAAGAACAATAATGCTATCAACCTTCTTTCTGGGTTCAGCCTATCCGAGAATAAGCCCTCTCACGTGGCTCATTTTCTGGTGACAATCCTTTTGTCAGAGCACAGTTGTCTCCTGGGTGGTATCTTGCACATGTGTTTTCCATTAAAGTAGCAACTAAAGAGTGGCAGCTGTGAATCTTTTCTGGCTGGAGCTCATGTTCTGTTTTCTTCTTTTATAATTAGCCTAGGGTGGAAGTTTTTGGAGGAAGGGAGGGGGAGGCTTCTTTGTGAATTGAAAATTGGACTTCAAGCATCTGACATTGGGTTAAATTGCTCAAACTTTGCTGTGATGAAAACTTTCCCCAGTTCTCCCTCTCTCATTAAAATTTCCTTGTTTATAAGTAGATTCCTCAGGCTTTATATTTCTACAGCTTTCAAGCATCTAATTTTGTTTAAAACAACATGTTAAAGTATTAAAAACTTGATTCAAGTTTTAAAAATGAAAAGAAGTCAAATGCTTCTGATTTTTTAGGGACAATATTTTATCATGGTGAATAATATTGTTGGAATCACCTAGACATGAATGAACAAGCTGTCAGGGGGTCACTTTTAATAGTTTTTATTATTTTACTTATGAAAAAGACATTTTGTACAGCCACTCTGGAAAAAGTTGGGCAGTTTCTTATAAGTCAAACATGTATATATCATGTGACCCAGTAAGTGAAAGCTTATGTTCACAACAAACCTTCTCGGTTGCTTCTAACAGTTGTATTCATAATTGCCCCAAACTGAGAGTAACTCAAGTATCCTTCAGTGGGCGAATGGATAAAAAAATGTGATACATTCATATAGTGGAATACTCCTCAGCAGCGAAAAGGAGCAAATTATTAAGATAAGGAACAATTTGGATGAATCTCAAAGGCATTTTTGATGAGTGACAAGTTACATGACAAACATTATATGACATTCTTGAAAAGATAAAACCTTAGTGAAAGAGAATAGATCAATGGGTTACCAGTGGTTAAAGGTACTGCTTTATAAATTAGTAGCGTCAGAGAATTTGGGGGGTGATAGAATTGTTCTATACCCTGAACAGCAGTGGTGGTTCCATGTCTCTATACAAGTAGGAAAATTCATAGAAATATACATCAAAGTAAGTCAATTTTCCTGGGCTAATTAAAAAGAAAAGAGATTAGTGGTAGGGGCAGGGAGATATTATGTCTCTTTGAGGAATACAAAAGATTGTTCCAGTATGGTATGCAGTGAGGAATTTAAGTGTGTGTTGAGGCAAATCTATTATGGAATTTCTGTACAGGTAGGAAGTGTCACAGAGATTTGTTGTTTGTTTTTAGAGAGAGAGACAGAGAGAGCAAGAGTGAGTGCAAGCAGGGGTAGGGGCCAAGGGAGAGGGAGAGAGAATCTTAAGCAGGTTCCACACCCAGCACGGAGCCCAACTTGGGGTTTGATCTCACAACCCTGAGATCATGACTTGAGCCAAAATCAAGAGTTGGATGCTTAACTGACTGAGCCACCCAGGTGCCCCACAAAGAGATTTTTTTTTATTATTATGCATAATGAAGGGAAGGAGAAAGGATGGGTTCAATTTTACCCATGGTTTCACACACAACTAAAATTCGTAGGACAACATAATGAGTTAACAATACTCATAAATTGCTTTTTAAAATCTCCAATCCTCACCAATTATTAACTTGCTGATCTCCATTGCATTTTCAAAAATTAGTTGCATCTGGATTCTGAGATGCTTGAGATGGGAAGTAGTTGGGTCAAAAGTGGGAGTTCACTTTCCTTTATACTGTACATAAGCTATTCATATCCTACCATCTGAAACTAATTTGTTTTGTGTGATTTATTCCATAAAGTTGCTGGAATAAACAATGCATGCACAGCTCCTCAGATGTGTATTCAGCAGGGACTTGCTTGCCTGTGTATGATTTTCAGCTTTCTCAGAGCTTTCAGAAATACCATCCAGCACATGGGATGTCACGTGGGTTCTCGGAGGGCCTATGATTTATAAACTCGGGTACTTGCATGTGTGTGTGTGTGTGTTTGTGTATTGTTTTTTTAAAATCTGTGATTGATGTGATATGGGCCACGGTCCCCATTCCCAAATTGTTTCTAAGTCCAGTTCAGTGAGTTAACAATGGGGAACAGACATGTCTGGTCCAAATAAGCAGAACAGGATTGGGACTGTTTCGTCAAATGGATGAGAAGTTACAGCACTTTGGTCTGTCAGTTGCCTCCTAAGGAAATGAAAGGTACCTGAGATGGTGCGTTTTCCATGGTGGCATTTAGTAGCTGGGTATGGCCTGACTTCAATCCTGTGATGTGGATGCAAAAGCATTTCCTAAAGTTTCTCAAACTCTTCCACCTCCCATTCTTACTGCCGGAGCTTTGCTAAGTGGTGGCATGATACAGAGGAATGGGACACAGCCCTTCTCACAGACCTCACAAATAGCTTCACAGTCCTCATAATGTAAGCAAGTCCTTATCACACCACATGTTCCAAACTGCATCTTTCCTCTTTTTTAAAGAGAGGCTATACTAAAGCCAATATGGGTCACATCTAGTGTTCTTTCTCCCCCAAATCCATATTTTCATTTTGTCCCCATAATTAAATTCAAGCATTACTTAAGTATTTCTTTTCTGATTCCATATGCCATCATTGTCACTTTAAGATAGAGAGTACAAATAATCACAGAATGTCTTAGAATGCTCTTTTCAGTTCTAGAAATATACTTTTGAGTTTCTCCTTGTAGTGAAAGGGCTCCTTCTCCAGGATCTGGCTTACACTTGAACTTTGGCATGTGGTTCCCTCTTGCCTTATATTCTTAGAGGCCATCAGTCTTTATGGTGTTCAAAAGTATTTTTGGAGCATCTTCTATATACCAGGAGCTGTTCTAGATATTGAAGAAATAAGACAAAGTCACAGGCTTCTTAGAGTGAAGAAGAAATAGAATCAACAAGGAGATAAAAATAATTTCAGAGTGTGTGAAATGCTAAGAAGGAAATAAAACATACCATAGAGCGAATGTGTGTGTAAAGGTGGGGAGAATGCATTACTTTACACAACAGGTGGTCATGGAAGACTGCTTTGAAGAGCTCACATTTGAGCTGAGTCTGGAAATAAGAACCAGGTATGTAAAGATTGAAGAAAGAACATTCTAGAGCAGGTTGTTCAATCCATTGGGCACTGTCCTCTTCATGTTTGAGGCATGGGGATGGGAATTGCTTCTCTTACCATTTTACTTAATATTCCACTTAAGGAATTGCTTCTTCTCCTTCAAGCCTTGGGCTGGGTGGGTTTGGAGATCCTAGTATCCAACAGAGTATCCACTTCCTCATATCGATTTCTACCAGGGAACTGAAGTCATAATTCTGTGAAATTGGAGGTTGCTGCCATTCCTGCTTCTGTAGATGGTCATAGGCCTATGTTGATAATCATAACATCGGTTCTATTCCTTACCCTCTGCCAGAACCTTGGCTGGTCAGGAATTTTTATCAGGTGGGTGAATCAAATGTTTGTGCCTACAGGACACAAGTCTTTGGTAGTCTTGTCTTTATTGGGTCACTGCTATTTCTACTGACCAGTATTTCTGCGCTTGGGAGTACTATGATGCGTTCCAGTGAATCACCTGGGTTCCAGACATAGTTTTCCTTGCCCCTATTGTGTAGAAGCAACCCAATTTCCCCTTGGTAATTGAGGGCAATCACCTTGGACAGTACAAGGAAGTGCATGCTGGCGTAGTGGTTTAAAAAAACCCAGGGAGTCTCAGTGCTCAGCTTAACAAAACTATGTTTGAACAAAAGTTGTTTCTTTTCCTTCCCTTTTTCTGCTACCTCTTTTGAAGAGCACTGGTGGTGACTAACTTTACAATTTAGGTTTGAGGTAGGTGTAAACTGGGTATGAATTAACATCATACCCAGCGTCAATACAATGATTATAGGACCTTTGTGTCAGCTATGTTAGGTACCTGAGTTTTTCATCCAGATAAAGGACAGGAGACGATGTTGAGGAGCAAAAGTGATGAATTGTACTGGAAATTTTGCATTTACCTTTCCATATATACTTTCTACTCTTCTGTGTGTCAGTAGGCTCACCTCTCAGACTATTGTCTGGGGCTCTTTTGCCATCCAGGTGAGTTTAGCCAACAGGAGACACTAGATGGAGCTCAAAATGCAAGAGGAGGAAAGAAGTTAGAATATTTTTTCCTACACTCCCATACCCAACCATGCTATCTATGATTTGATAGTGGCTTCTTCTCTCTACCTAAAGGCACATATATATATATAATATATGGGCTCCTTTCTTTAGTTTCAAGTTTAAAACATAATGATTCAATATTTGTATATATTGCAAAATGATCACCACAGTAAGTCTAAGTCATGCCCCCTCCCTTTTTTTAACAGTTACTCCAGCTATCTAGGGAGAGAATGGATTTGAGAAACACACACACACATACACACACTTAGCAATAGTAATAAAGTAATAAATGAATAATCATTATACTAATGGTTAACATTTGAGTGCTTATTTTATCCCACACACTGCCTTAAGCACTTAGATGCATAGTCTTCTCTCATCTTCATAACCTTCTCATGAGGTTATTATTTCCATTTTGCAGATGGGAAAACTGAGGCACAAGAAGCCCAGCCACTTGCCAAATAACACTCTCTAAGTAGTGGAGCATTCTGACTCTAGAGTTTTCACTCTTAACGATTAAACAGTGTCTCCCTGCTATGCAAAACATAGCAGGATTTTGCAGAAGTATAAGAGAGAGGGGAACTTGGACTATGATGGAAGCAGTGGTGATGATGAGGGTTGTCAGATATGGCCTATTTTTGGGATGAGCTGGAGGGAATGACATAGAAAGGAATCAAGGTGAATCCCAGCATCATGAGTTGAACAACTAGACAGATGTCAGTGCCTTTAGCTGAGATGGTGAAGATGAGTGAAATGGCAAATTTGTGAGTCCAAAAAATAATTTATGTTCTGGTCATGTTAAGGTTGTCTATCCAAATGGAGGTGCTAACTACATTAGTGTTCTCCAGAAAAATAGAACCAAAAGGATCTATTGATTTATCTACCTATCCATAGAGACAGAGAGAGATTTGTATAAGAAATTGGCCCACATAATTATGAAGGCTGAGAAGTCCTAGATCTGCAGTTGGCAGTCTAAGGATCCAGAAGAACCAATGGTGGAAGTTCCAGTATGAGGGCAGGAGAAGACTGATGTCCCAGCTCAAGGTAGTCAGGCAAGAGGAGTTCCCTCTTACATGTGAAAAGGTCAGCTTCTTTTTTCCATTCAGGCCTTCAGCTGATTGGATGAGGGCTATCCACTTTAGGGAGGGCAATCTGTTCTACTCAGTCTCCTGATTCAAGTGTTTATCTCATCCCAAAATGTCCTCACAAACACACTCAGAATAATGTTTGATCAAATATGTAGGCATTCTGTAGCCCAGTCAAGTTGACACAAAAAAACTATCACAGTCCACCCTTTGTCAATGTGGCCACCCATGAGCATCTCCTTAATCGATACTTAATCTCCAGATAAATATAATAACAAGGTTATCATTCCACCTAACATGATAGAGCTATCCTGCAACATAACCCAAAATGCACAAACCCCTTCCCTAGAAGAAGTAGTCCCTTGAGTAAAGTTTACTCTTCTTGATATCCTATAACTTATGTGCTATGATGTAAAATTAGCAATACTTCTTATGTTACATGATAAAGGAACAAGAGAGAAAACAAAAATATATGTATATTTTGTATATACAAAGCATATATGTATATATGAATACACATACACAAACATACTTATAAGAAAATAAGGAGGAAATACTCATGAAAATTGCAGTGTTCATTTCTGTAACTGATAATGTTAAGCTCGTATTTATAACTACCTTCTCCTATTACCCATTCTGTACTTTCTGCCTTCAGGAAGCACCTCAGCTGGTCATGGTTCTTTACCTGGTGGGGTGACCCAAACCTTCATACCTAAAGGGTCTGAGCCATTGGTAGTCTTGCCTAGATTGTTGTAGTTTTCCATTAACTTTAATCATGGGGTATGGTAGTACTAAAAGACACCTTCAGGGATCTCCTGTATTCCAGACATATTCTTCCTTTCCTTCACTGTGGAGTAGCAGCCCAATTTCTTCTTGATAGTCAGGATCAATCACCCCAGCCAGCCCAGTAATTCCCTTCTTCGCCTGTTGATTCAGAGGCATGAGGAGTTCAAAGTGGTTGGGCAACAGTCTTCACTTCCAGTTCAATGGAATCAGTGTTGTGTCTCTTGGTGGAAGCATTCCTCCCTTTGGAACAAAGACCTCTATGGCAGCAGAGCATAAGGTCATGGGAACAGGAAACAAGTTTTGCAAGTGGGTTGCTAGGGGTGATAGTGAGTGGTGCCACTCCCATTTCCACCCCTTGATTCCTGGACCCGTGAATCCTGGTTATGGAGAAACAACACCATATACGGATGCTGATTTAGAGTGTATACAGCCTTCTGCAGAACCTTGCTCCAGTCCTACATGGTATTACCAGTTGATGTAACTGAGTCTTCAAAAGGTCATTGCACAATTCTGTCAGGAAAACTGCTTTGGGATGGGGGGAACATAGTAAGACCACTTAATTCCATGAGCATGGGTCCATTGCTATACTTCTTTTTCTGTTAAATGAGTCCCTTGCTCAGAAAAAAATGCTGTGTGGGATAACATGATGGTGGATAAAGCATTCTAAGCCCACACAGATGGTAGTTTTGGCAGAAGCAATGTATACAGGGAAGGCAAATCTATATCCAGAGTAAATGTCTATTCCAGTAAGAACAAAATGCTGTTCCTTTCATGATGGAGATAATCCAACGTAGTCAACCTGTCACCAGGTGCTGGTGCCTTAGGGCACCTTAGGGAATGGTGCCATATTGAGAACTCAGTGGTGATCTCTACTGCTGGCAGATTGGGTACTCAGCAGTAGTGAGGCTGGCCATGATGAATAGAAATCCATGTTGCTGAGCCCATGCAAACCCTCTATCCTTGATACCGTGGCTACTTTATGAGCCCATTGGGTGATAACAAGAGTGGCTGGAGAAAGAGGTTGACTGGTATCCACAGAATGGGTTTCTTATCCACCTGATTATTAAAATCCTCCTCTGTTGAGGTCACTCTTTGGTGAATATTCACATGTGACACAAATATCGTCATTTTTTTTTGCCCATTCAGAGAGGTCTAATTTCCCCAAATTTCCCTGCCACCAGTTTTCTAATGTTCCTTCCAAATCCTTGACCATCCAGCCAAATCACTGGCCACAGCCGATGAATCAATATATATTTATACTTCTGGCCATTTCTTCTTCCAAGCAAAGTGAACAACCAGTAAACTGCTTGAAGTTCTGCCCACTGGGAGGATTTCCTTTCATTGCTATCCTTTGAAATGTCCCAGAGACTGTAGTGCTCAGCCGTCCACTTTTGGGTGATGCCTGCATATCATCCAGAACGATCTATAAACTGGACCTGAGTGTTTCATCCTCTGTTAACTGGATATAGGGAACTCTCCATGAGGCCATGTGGGAGAGAAAAGGCAGTATAGCAGGAAGGGGGACCATGGGCATTTGGGCCACTTCATATAACTTACTTGTGTCTTTAGGGCCTGCACAGGCCAGATCACACACACACACACACACACACACATATATGTGTATATATATATATACCTCTTCCATTTGATAATGGAGTGCTACTGTGCATGCCCAACTTTATGGCTTGCTGGATCAGATTAATACTCAGTTTTTGTGAGGCATCTCAGGTCTTAGTGGTCCATGGTAGAGCATTCAGTCTCTACTGAGGTCCAGTAGTAGGCCAAGATCTGTTACTCAAAGGAGAATAGTTTTTTGAGGAGGTTAGTAGGGCTTTGAACCAAAATCCTAAGGGCCTGCGCTGTGACTCACCTATAGGGATATGCCACAGGTTCCAAACAACATACTTATCTGCCACTGACATTTCAGGCACCATTGGATCTGTGAACCATATGGCTCAGGTAGAAGAGCAGCTTGCACAGCAGCCTAGTCCTATTGCAGAGCCCTCTCTTATTCTGGTCCCTACTCAAAATGAGCAGCTTTTTCAATTACTCGGTAAGTGGGCTTGGGTACCACACCCAAAAGAGGAATATGTTGCCTCCAAAATCCAAAGAGGCCCACTAGGCATTGTGCCTCTGCATTGGTTGTAGGAGGGCCCAGATACAACAACTTATCCTTCACCTTAGAAGAGCTCTCTTGATGTGCTCTATACCAGTGAATCCCTAGAAATTTCACTGAGGTGAAAGGCCCTTAAATTTTTTCAGATTTATTTTCCACCTTCTGACAAGCAAATGTCTTACCACTAAGTCTAGATACTTGCTACTTCTCATTTACTAGGGTCAGTCAGCATAATGTCATAAATGTAATGGACCAGTATGATATTTTGTGGAGTTAAAGGGGATCAAAATTTCTGTGAACTAAATTATGTCATAGGGCTGGACAGTTGATATACCTCTGAGGTAGGACAGTGAAGAAAACTGAAAGCAAACTGTTTCTGGTGGTCCCCATTGACAGGTATGGAGAAAAAAGCATTTGCCGTATCAATAGCTGCATACTAGGTACTGAGGGATACCACATCTGGTACAACTTGATTAAGTTTACAATAATCCAGTCATTCTTCTATATCCATCTGTCTTTTGCAAAGGCCAAATTAGCAGAATGAATGGGGATGTGGTGGGAATCACCACTCTTGGCTTCTATTAGGTCATTCATGAAGGCACTAATCTCTGCAATTCCTCTAGGTGTGAGGCATTGCTTTTGGTTCACCATTTTTCCTAGGTAGATATGGTTCTTTAATTTTTTTCTAAAGGGGGGAGGGGCAAAAGGAGAGGGAGAGAGAGAATTTTAAGCAGGCTCTAAGCCTAGCATGGAGCTGGACACAGGACTTGGTTTCACAACCCTGAGGTCATGACCTGAGCTGAAATCAAGAGTCTGATGCTTAACCAACTGAGCCACCCAGGTTTCCCTAGGTATAGTTCTAATGGCTTCTACATAACCTTTCCTACCATAGTAGCCAATTATGGTCAAGGAACCGGTATGAGAATTCTGCCAGTTTCTGAATATATCTATTCCAATTCTGTATTCCGAAAAATGGGAAATAACCACAAGATGGGCCCAGGTACCCACTGGGCCCACTGTGAGACAGACCTGAGCTAAAACTCCATCGAACACCTGACCTCTATAAGCCCTGACTCTGATTTGTGGACCACAGTAACATTTTGGTTCTCATGGAATTAGTGTTAGTTTAGAGCCAGTATCCATAGTCCCCAAAGGTCTGATTATTTCCTTTCCCCAGTGCACACTCTGCCAAAAGGCTGTAGGTCCCTTTGGAAATGACTGGAAGAAAGATAAACAGTATAAAATTTTGATAGTGTACTTGGGTCCTTCCTCAAAGGGATCCAGCCTCCCTTCACTCAAGGCTTTACTTTCTGTAAAATGGCTCAAGTCTGGGAATTGATTGAGGGTGGTCACTTTTTATGATTCAGATTAGACTTTTGTTCACTTGACCTAGAACTTTTCTGCTTATACAGGTAAGAATTTAGAAGGTTTCCTATGTATTTTATTTCCAGGAACACCATGATTGACTAGCCAATGCCACAGTCTACAAGAGTTAAACTATTCTGATTGTCCCTTTGAATCTGCTGTCCCTTATGGGAACTGTACCCATCTTGCCTTTGGTGGCTGCCATCACCCGGGACCCAATTATTCCCCTCATATTTAGGTTCCCTCAATGCGGTGACAGCAGTTCTTGCTGTAAGGTCTGATTTACTGAGAAGAGCTCTTCAAGGATTTAGGGTTCCCTCACGAATTTATAGGTCTTCTGGACCCTCCCAGGGTAGGTGAGCAGGTCTTAAATGAAAAATCCACTCTAACTTTCCAATCTCCCTAAGTCTTTGAACCCTTCCTTTACATTAAACCAAGGTAAGTCTAGCATTTCTAACTCACTTATTGTAGACCACTTTTTGGTCCATGTTTTAGCCAACCAACCAAATTGTTAGGGCCCTTTCTAACTCTCCATTCTGCAATATTAAATTCAAAATCTCTACTTAGTGAATTTGTATCAATAAATTTGGCCTGATACAATCTTATGTTCCTTCCAACATTACTCCACACTCTTATTATCCATTCTCACACCTATTCTCTGGATTTCTGTCAATATAAGTTAGAGAACTCAAGTTGTTCTTCTGGAGTACAGACACATCCTCATGGGACACATTGTACCTCACGTTTAAGGGCCTGCTGAGTGCTGGGACTGTGTCTTCTTATAGGTGTAGAAGCAAAGAGGGGTGGGGGCTCCTGAGGAGACTCAGCATTGTCTTGCATGGAAACTACCACGGTAGAGACCATTTCAATTTTTCCAAACAGTGCAGGGTTAATCCCCTCAAGGTAAGGCGGGGGATGGAGGTGTAGAGGCCACTTTTACTAGCAAATGCCTCAGAATTTAGAGGTTCATCCCCAGCTTCATCAGAGACTTCCATCTGTCCCCATTCCAACTTTCAGGATGTCATTCCATCCAATCAGTCCAATCCAAGAGTTAGATATATTGGTCTGGAGCTCAGGGAACAGTTGGGGCTAGAGATGTGAATTTGTGATGCATTAGCATATGGATAGTATTTAAAGATATAGGACTTGATTCTAAAACCTCCCACCCTCTCCCACCCCAGGAGAGACTGGAGATAAAGGCCTGAAGACCTAATTAAGAGTCTTTCTAAAATTTCCTATTTAGGTATGTACTTTTGTTCTGAAAAGAATAATTAAAATGATGATTTCCAGGACAAAAAACTCATTTATTCAAACAATTACTAGAAGCCCACTATATGCCAGGAAATCTTCTAGATGCTAGGGATACCACAGTGAATACTACACAGTCTCCATCCTCAAGCTACCTACATTCTGGTAAGGAAGACAAAGAATTCAAAAAACCCAAACAAACAAACAAAAATACACCAAATGTCAAGTAGTGATAGGTACTATGAAAAAAAATCAAGCTGGGCATGAGGATAGAAAGTGATGGAAATAAGAGGTGCTATCCTATTGTTTTTAAGTTTGTTTATTTATTTAAGTAATCTCTACACCCAACCTGGGGCTCAAACTCACAACCCCAAGAGCAAAAGTCACATGCTCAGCACAATACTCTCTAGTTCCATCCACGTCGCTGCAAATGGCAAGAGTTCATTTTTTTTGATGGCTGCATAATAAGTCAATCAGAGAAAAACATGTATCATATGATCTCACTGATATGAGGAATTCTTAATCTCAGGAAACAAACTGAGGGTTGCTGGAGTGGTCGGGGGTGGGAGGGATGGGGTGGCTGGGTGATAGACATTGGGGAGGGTATGTGCTATGGTGAGTGCTGTGAATTGTGTAAGATTTGAATCACAGATCTGTACCTCTGAAACAAATAATACATTATATGTTTAAAAAAAAAAGAAGATAGTAGGAAGGGAAAAATGAAGGGGGGGGATTTGGAGGGGGAGACGAACCATGAGAGACTATGGACTCTGAGAAACAAACTGAGGGTTCTAGAGGGGAGGGGCATGGGGAGATGGGTTAGCCTGGTGATGGGTATTAAAGAGGGCACGTGTTGAATGGAGCACTGGGTGTTATAAGCAAACGATGAATCATGGAACACTACATCAAAGGCTAATGATGTAATGTATGGTGATTACCATAACATAAAAAAATAAAATTAAAAAAAAAAGTCACATGTTCTTCCAACTGAGCCAGCCAGAGGGCCCTGGAGCTGCTATTTTGAATACTGTAGTTAGGGAAAGTGTTCTTGAAGAGACTTGAAGTGAGAGAGCTAACTATGTGAGCAGTGGGGTAATGGAGTAGCTGGGTATGGTAAGCAAGGAAGAATGGAAGGAACTGGAAAAGAATCCAGGGGTCTGATTCTGTAGGGTCTTGAGAGTGAAAGAGAAGTGGGATATGGGAGGGGGAAAAAGGGAGGCAGAGGGAGAACTGGGGAGATGGAAGGAAAGGAGAGGAAAGAAGATACAAAAAGCCAAGAGGGCTGGGGTCTTGCAGTGGGCAACTGTTAGAGAATTGAGATTCAGAGGTTCCTGAGCAATTGTGGGGGCACTAAGAATAAGAAAGGAGATTCCTAGAAGTATTGCTGAAGCTTATGAATTTCTTTTCCTTTAATGTTCTTTGTCAGATATGACTAGAATTGGGCATTATTTTTACAATTACTTATGGTCATTAGCCTATGTTTCTTTTAATGTAGCACTCCACTGGTACTGGGCTGTATGGCCATATTTGGGTTGTTTTTAAATTTAATAAACATTACATTTATGTATCACATTACCTACAGGAATGACTATTGAGAGATCCTGCATTGTAGCCTTTTCTCCCTTTCGGGAACATATTCAGCTGAGTGTATGAAATATATATATATATAACATAGAGTATATGGTAAGTAACTTATTAAATTGCTTATGAAACTTATTTAATAAGTATGATCCACAAAAGTTGTATTATTGCTTGTATACAATATTGTTCAATCCATGTTAAAACCTATTTTAAGACTGTTATTCTTCTGGAAACTCCTGATTTCGCACAGAATATTTTAATTAATTTTTAGTCTGCTCCTTTTACTAGTATGTAAGTGCCACTGGGATAGTGATTTTGCTCACTCCTATATCATAAGTGCCTAGGATAGTAGCTTCCATACAATAGGTGTTCAGCCAGTGTTTGATAAGTCAATTAGTATGCGAAATAAAATGAGTTAGTTTGTCAAACTGCTTGGACCCTTCAACTAGAAAATGCTGGAAGTACAAATGACTTTGGGCTAGTTGAAAGTAGAATTTAACAACAGGTTATCTTTTATAGTAATTGCTTTGTAGCATTTTTTCTTATAATAACATTTATTTTAGTGGTAATAGTGGGAAATAATCCCTATTCAAATAGCAATACCTATTTAATCCCCATAAGCCCTTAAGTTAAAAAACAAACAAAAAAAGCAAAGATAAGAAGAATCCAAAAATTGTCTATTAATTTTTTTCCAAGTTATAAAAATGATCAGCAACTTTAGGTTGCTTTGTTTAGTAATATATTTAACAAGGAATGTACCAGTGTGTTATAGGCACAAACATGGGACTAGACTTACTTCTTTGGTTTCAGTGGTAAATCTGTGAGAGTGTATGCTAATGATAGGTGTTTTAGCATTTTGGGACCATGTCTCTTAGAAACATTTCTCTTTCGGGTTAAATTAAGAGTGCTTCTTTTACTCTATACCCATAAACACATCCCAGCATATCTAACATGAAGTGTTCACTGAGGCTTGTTTAGATGCTGAAGGCAATGCATTAGGAACTGATGGTGACCCATTCTTATCCAATCAGTTCCTGATGCAGTATCTGCGACATCAAAAACTCTGTAATAATTATATTAAGTATTTATTTCCAAATGCAACAACTTTGTTCTCACATACAAAATTTGCAATTAAGTAATCCTTTTTAAGGTATCATGTGATAAAATCAATCCAACATCAAACTAATGAGTAATTTCCCCAGTAATTTCCATACTAATGAGACTGGAAAGTTCACTGATTGCTGTCTGTGTGTCTGTTTTCATTTATCTGAATACCACAGAGACCTGAGCGTTAAGGTTTCACCATATTTTGAGACATTGCAAACATGATGTGTATAAGACTCCTGTAACATAATCATGTATTTCATGGCAAACTAGTGTGGGTATTTTTTAGAGAGGATATTTTAAAAATAGCTTTCCTTAAGCCACTTGTTCCTATTTTTTAATGAGAATTTTTAAAATGTTAAAGTCTTAAGGTAGATTTGAATGAGACAAACTGGTGAGCATTTAATTTCAGATTCACTGATTAGGATAAATTTTATGTACATGTTCAATTTTAAGTTATTCTAGAATTCTAGCTCACTGAAATAAGGTTAGAATTAGAATTAGTAGATATAAGAGGCATAGGACACCAAGAAGAACATAATGGTCAGATACACAACTCCAAGAATGTTACTGGTTTCCTACTTTATTGATCATTTTGTAGGTCAGTTTTTGATGATCTCATCAGAAAATTCTAATTAGTCCTCTAAAATGTCCCCAAGTATAGAATGAATGAAGAGCTCTAGTATTCCTTAGAAAACCTATCCTTCTATCCAATGGAACTTTCGGTTTACATGGGCTATCTTGGACATAGAGGGTAGGAAATGACTGGGTAGGGGATTTGGAAGTGGAATACAAATGGACCACAGAACGGAGACTGGAAAGTCCACTGATTTCTGTCTGTCTTCATTTATCTGAATACCAAGTAGACCTGAGAGTTAAGGTTTCACCATATTTTAATTCTACCAATGGTGAAATTTTGGAACATTAAAATAATCCAGCTTATTATTTATTCTCTTTCTAGAGTTCTTATCTATGGTGAAGTATGTTATCTCAATTGTTCAACGGCCATTTCCTTAAGGTGTATATGCTTTTCATAGAGTGTATTTCAGTAAAGCCAAAGGACTTGTAAACAGAATGGTCCTGGGGACCCTGAAGACCTCTGTTAGAGAAGAAACCCCAGAAGAAGGACCTGAAGAGTCAACCCATCATAATATTTCCTTGTAGCTCTCATTGTCCCTCCTGGGTATAGGTTTGGTTTTTGTAGGTAGATTTGACAGATTAAGAAAGGGAGTTAACAACTCTAGCACTGGCTGGGAAATTAGTTGGCATTGTGAGCTAGAAGGAATGTGATAAGGAAATAAAAATAAGTGTGAAGAATGGGACTTGGTTCCTCAAGATTTGATTGTTGCCAATATGCAGTGTGATCTTTATGTAATGTCACTTATCCAAAGTAACAGAAGTCCATTTGCCTACATGTCATGATTCTAGGCTTCTATGGGCTATTTGGAGTACACAGTATAGGATTGCAATGGGTTTTGAAAACCCTCAGGACTGGGACATGGTGGCTGGGATGGTTGACTATGGGAATATCATCTTTAATTACAAACTGCTATGAGGAATTAGTGGGAAAAGAGGGATTCATGGAGGTACGTAAAAGCTCCTATACGGGCCAGGGTTTATCAAACTTGAGCATGCAGCAGGATTGCCTAGAGGCTTGTTAAAAGACTGCTGGGATACACAGGGTTTCTAATTTAATAGATCTGGGATGGGGCCCAAGAATTGGCATTTTTAACAAGTTCCCTGGTGATATAGCTCAGAGACTATAATTTGAGAACAACTACTCTAGTCTGGCCCAAGACTTTATGAGCTATTGGAAACAAATGATCTTAACCAGGACTGTGATAAAGTGAGTGTGATGATTTAGAAGAAAAAAGGGCCAGAATGAAGCACCTACGGAAGTTCAAGTGCTAGTAATTATTAGAGTTCAAGAATGTTGCTCTTTAGACATATTACTATAGATCTTTTAGAAATATACTTGCAACTTCCTGTTTTCATTTCCTTTTACCCCAGAAAAATCATAGAATAAAAACTCTTTAGTTCTCTGGATTACTTGAGTTTGGAAATAGAGCTAGTTTGCCTGTAGACAGGGCAAAATGATAGTAAGGAAAGACAACTCAGTAATCTTTGGGGCATTGTATCGTCCAAGGGCATCTCTATAAAAGAAAGTCTATAATAGAACTAAAAAGCAGAGGGTCATTTTTTTCTAGAGGCTCTCCCAGAGGATTTACTAGAGAGATCCTCCTGGTATGTCAATTCCAGGTGATAAGAATGTCAGCCAGGTGACAGAACTTGTTTCTAGAGTTGATCAAACTCCTCCCTTCTCCCAAAGTTTTCACCGTGCTATTCCCACAACTCCTCCCCTTCTTCAAATCTTGACCTCACCTTCTGTCTAGATAAGGTCTCCCTATCCTTTGCTCATAACAGTTAACAGTTTATATTTACAATGGAGATATTTACATGATTGGCTTAACAACCAACTCCTCTACTAAGGTAGAGATGGTTTGTTAACCGCTGCATTCCCAATACAAAGCCTGGCACCTCAACTGGCATTAAGTACTTGTTGAATGAAACATGAAAAGCAGCTGTATTTTATGGGGAGAATTTGAAACCAGAGTTTCTTGGTCAAGCATGTTGGCTGAGCTTAGAACTTTCTCTATCCTTACCCCCTCCAGAACATCATGTTCACTGCTAGTGGAGTGTGGGATTCAAGCGCAGCAGGTTTTGAGACTGTGAATTAAATAATGCCATAACCTCCAAAAGAAAATGTGTTTTTAAAGAGAATTTTGGACTTCAAAGATTACTTGGAAGAATGGGCTAGACAGTAACCTGGCAAGATTACTGATCTTGAGGGGCTCTAGCTGATATAGGATTGAGTCTGTAACCAGGAAAGATTTCCTCAACCCTGTTCCACCTTAATGGAAGACAGCTCTGGCATGGATAGGATGGGCAGCTATAGACTTCCTGAGACCTTGCAATAGTCACTGGACACACAAGCCTTTTTTGTTTTGTTTCGTTTAGTTTTGATTTTTTAATTAATTAATCATTTATTTGGGAGTAGGGTTTGGCAAAGGAAGACAAAGATGGCCTTTCTGGGCATTCAACGACTGTTTATCCTCCAATAGTACAGCCTGGGGAGGGCCACAGAAAATTCTAATTTGGATATACATAGAAGACAGACACGGTGAGACTAGGACCACTTTGTAGGTTGCATGGGGGTGCTGCTAGGATGCTTCTGGCTGCTCTGTCAGTGACTTCAAAGCCTTCTTTGTGGCAGATGGAACTTTTACTGGCTGATTTGAGCCTCCCCACATTCCTTACTACATACATTCAGATGCAGAGGACGATAAAATCCTTTGAAGGCAGAAGGGTGGTTCATCTAGCTAACTTGTTCTCAATAATGGAATAAGTAAAACCTGCTGTCAAGTTGGGCTTCCTCACAGCGTGGGGCTCCCTGCAGCAACTGAAATGCTGGGTCAGCCTCCTGAGCCGGCATCGTTAACAGTCTAATGGGGCTGGTGATCTTGCCTCACTTTTTGAGCTGGGACTGAAATGTTGATTTCTAGCACTAAGAAAGCTCAGTCAAGAGTTGTCCAGGAAATGAGCTCCAGGGGAGACCTTTGCTTGTCTGGGAAGGCAGTATGGAAAGCCAGGAAATCGGTGGGGAAATCACTAGACCTCCAGACTTCTGTCACTCTGGTAGACACCAGAGCCGGGTGGTGGTGGGACATCTTGGGGCTGGTAGTCTATACCCAGTGAGGAAGCCAGGGATGCTTAGAGAACACTCAGTACAAGTTTTGGGCACCACAGGTTGATGTGCAGTACATACTGGGACAACTGGTCAGGGAAGAATCAGGCAAGATCTAAAGAATCAGTCTTGGGATGCCCTTTGCATGGGGCCCCAAATACTAAGGCTGTAGGAGGCACACGGTCCCTGTGGCTCCTAAGGGCAAATCCAAATCCGGGCATAGAGGTGAGGTCTGACCTGAGCAATGCTTTGGGCCTCCATGAGTTGGGATCTTTGATCAGACAGGAATACATAAGCTGGAAGATGTAGAGATCATGGTCATCTGTACTGAGTGGAACGGAATTCAGGTTTAGTGCAACAGCTCAGGATCACAGATTAAGTATATGTCTATGGTGAGGGCCTGCAGACCGGCAATAGGCTCTGCCTGCTTGCTCGCTCTGGGTGAGGGGCCAGCTGCTTCCACTTTGACGTAGGTAGTCTTCATTGCATAGGTAGTGAAGGGGTAACAAGGGCCATACTGTAGGAGCTGGCGACTGAGGTGGGGACTTGGTTCCCAGGAGCCCTAACAAGTTCTCCAACAGTGAACAAGACAGAGCCTCCCTACAAAACCTGGGAACCTTGATGTACTCTTTCCGTTTGGACTAAACCCATCTAACAATGTTTTGAAGGTCTCATTTACAGAGATGCCAAAGCCTTCTCTTATTTTGATGCTAAGTACCACCAGGGTACAATTCTAGAATTTTTAAGGTTTTTTTTTTTTCTTCTTAAAGTCAGGTTTTATGTGGCTGAAAAGATAGGTAATTTATTTTTTTCAAACAGTAACAGAGCTAATCAGGTGCCAAAAGGAGTTGGGGCTCCTAATTCCAGAGCCAGTTTTCTTTTTGTTCTTTATATTAACTCTCCTCTTGGTAGGAACCTGCCTTTCCTGTGGTCTACGCTCCTGAAGTTTAATTGTGAGGAAGTTGTTTGGAACCCACCCTTAGAGTTTATAAATTATGAAGTTCTGAGAAAATCCTATTCAATCTGTGTGACCTAATAAACAAATCCTGCTACCCCTCTAATTATAACTCTCCCCGTGTTTCACAAGTCATTCACAGTAAAACCCCACATCCCTACCATGGCCCATCCAGCCCCTACTCCAACTCCAGCTCCTGCCAGTTTCTTTCTCTCTCACTCTACTCTACTCTACTCCACTCCACTCTCCACTCCACTCCACAGCCTCACCTCCGACTGCACATTAGCATCTGCTGGGTAGCTCTTAAATAGTGATACCCAGGCCCCACGACCAGTTCTTCTGATTTGATTCAGCTGTGATGACACCCTGGCCAGTGGCATTTCTAAATGCTCCCTTGGTGCCTGTATGCATGGACAGTACTGCAAACATCTACAGTACTTACTGCGTGCACTAGCGTGACCATGAACACAGCTCCTGATACACGGTATGGGCTCGTCTATTTAAAAACGATTTCTTATCCTGTTGAATTATGGTAATTTTCTTTCCTTTTGAAAAAATGACTTATCTTTTTTGAAAAATTGTCACCAAGAGTTGGAATTGGTAATTTTATGTTTGGGCGGCAGAGTTTATTTCAACTAGCAGGAAGATACAGTTGACCTTTGGAGAATTTCGTAGCTTGAAAGGGCCCTAATGAGCCCTGAGGATTAATATGAAGCCCTCTTCCTATCAGAGGTAAGTTATTTTCTGGCTTACAGTTCAGGATTTGTCCTGTTAGTCTGGGAATAACTAGTTCTCAAACTGACTTTCTACTACCCGACATCAATTTCTGGCAAGAAAACCTAATACTTCACAATAGCAGAAGTGTAATTCGGTGAGATAGACGTACAGACTTCTTACTGAAGATACCCAAGGAATAGTTCCTATGCATCAGCCAAGACCTTTGAAATAGCATCTTTAATAATTTCTGCTGTTAAAGTTAATCTTACATTATTTATAAATTTGCTCTGTATTCTAGTTTGTTTTGTGCTGCTGGGTGAATGAGAAAGGGAAATGGCCTTCATTTTTTTTATCCTGAGGAATTATATTTGTTCGCAGTCTTTTTCCAGAATATGGTCTTCTGCCCCTGTTTCCAGGAGTCACCAAGAATTGGAGTTAGGTACAGCTCAAAAAAGTCTTTGAGGCCAGAGCCACAGTTGATTCCAAAGTTCAGTATCAATTAGGACGGTTGAATGTGAAATGTTCACAGAAGGAATGAGGAAGAGCCATTCTATGTGATAATCTGGGCAGCTGAAGTTTGAGTAGGGCCTGGCAGATCATCCTCTCTTGGACTGCTTGGAATGTGACAGAGTAGCACCCACAAAAAGTGGGAGGAGCTTTCAGAAGGAAAACATTTTAGGTTCAGCTTCTAACACCTGAACCTGTATAGCCTTGAAAGAATGCTATAAATGGAATGTGAATCCAATAAAGGCAAATTAATTCCCAAGGCTTGTTGCCTTTCCAGTATAGCAGGACTTCAGAAAAGACTTTAGTAAGATTAAAAGATGTTGAACGTGAAATGGTAACCATAGCAGCTTTGCTTTTTCTTTGTCATGAAATAGAAATTTGGTACTATAATTTTGGTTGCCTACAAGTCTTTTGATCCATGAGGGCAAGGAAATTGCTCTGTTTAGCATAATCCCAGAGACCACTGTGGGAGATTGTATGAACATCTCACAGTTGCCAGCTGAGATTAAGCCAACTCACAGCCATCCAGGTTAGACCTGCAAGAAGAAGAGAATCATGTGAGCAGAGGCACATGGGTGCCTTGGGTAAAAGCATGGTGCTGTTCACTGAGCCCATCAGCTGAAGACTTGTGTCTCCCTGCTTTTTTCTTGATGAGACATTATCAAGCTACTTTTCTTGGGGAATAGAAACCTTATTTTCACACATTTCTGGTATGTACAGCATTGCATGTAATGTCCTAATCTTTGCATTTAGAAAGGATTTGTTCTATTTAATCCTTACATAATAAGAAACGCAAGAGTATAGGTGAATGTAAAACCAATCACTCAAAAACCCATTTATAAGCAAGCTTTCTAAAATATTTGGGAATACCAAAGCCAACACCCTAAAATAGTTCCTCAGATAAAAAGACAACAAAACAAAACAAGAACCCCCCAAAACAAAACAAAACAAAAATCCCCAGCAATTATGTAAGTGAAAAAAGTAATGACCATATTATACTCACCAAAGGAGCAGGTGTGACAGTGGGGATCCAGGTCTTCACCCTTTTTAGATGGTAGTTTCTGTGTCCTTCCCTTTGCCCATGCTGCTTTATTCAGCTAAGTCAGATTGGGCCATGAATCTCAGCCCTTTCAATTCATTGAGTGGGGCTGATCAATCATAGGGATAATGATCAAGAAAGGAGGGAGGGAGAGACTGCAGAGGTGCTCCATCATCTGCTGCAGGGATTCTCAGCTTCAGGGAGCATAAGGAGCATCGGAGGCACTTGTTACAAACACAGATCCCCAGGATCTATGTCCAGATTTTGATTCTGTAGGTCTGGTTTGGGGCTGGGATTTGCACTTTGGCGCAAATCTGCCCTGCCTTTCTCTCTCCTTTCGTAACATACTAACCATTTCTTCACCTACATTGTGGACTCCAGCTGTGACAAACTGCTTTAAGTTCCAAGAATCCAATGAGCTGCATTATGCCTTTGTACATACTTAGGATGGTTTCCTCTTCCTCTCTCCCTCCTTGAGCACCCCCCCACACACACATATGCACAATACACACCTTGTGTGACTGACACACACATTGAATCTAACACCAATATCAGATACTGCTTTCTCTCTTTTCTCTCCTTTCTTTGTGAGCCTGTTCAATTTGTACCCTCTCTATTTTGACACCTGTTATGCACAATGGTGTTTTCTTGCTTACATACAGGCTCCCTTGTTAAACCATGAACAACTAAATGTAAAGACCACCCTTATTCATCTTTATAGTCTCAGTCATACAATTCTCAGTATGGCATCTGGTACTTAAAAGGTACACAATAAAAATTTGTTGAGCTAAATGAAATGTTTGTTAAAGCAAAGAATTATAGATTCCAGCTCATAACTTGTCCCTAAATAACTGAGACTTGACAGAATTAGGATAGCGATAATTTGCTAAGTTAGAAAGATGGCTTTTCATGGAAAAAATTCAGGTAGATATATAGTTTCAAAACAATTAAGAAGGAACAAGGGAATATAATGTTGCTTTTCATATGAACTGCTAAGTAAAAGGCTACTTTTTTGAAAAGTAAAAATGTCTGTTCACTGAAATTTAACATTTAAAATATAGTTCTAAGTCTATTTTTTGGAGTCACATTGCTTGGGATCAAAAAGAAATACAAGGTTTTATCCTAAGCAGAAAACAAGGACCTATCATTTTTCATGTCTTTTTTTCTCTAGGGGTTAGGATAAATCAGATCCAACTCCAAAGCAACATGCATGCTGGTTCACTTTTCCTTTTCTCTTAACCTTAGATTTGATTTTCCTTTCTCCCTAGAAGGCTTAACACTGAAAAGTGACTCTAAAGAGACAGCAAGAATAAAGATGTAGTTCTTCTTCCCTCTACTGGAAAACATTAGAAAAAGATCATAAATGGAAATACTGTACATCGATGAGGAAAATGAAGAGCTGCAGTGAACCTAAGACATAGGGTATGTCATTCCCACAACCACAGTGGGGAAGGCTATGAAGGCAAAGCATAGACACATACTTTGCTGCCTTCCCCACCTTACTGGGTTGTGATGGGCACTTAAAAGGAAAAAGGAGGGAAACAATATAAAGTAGTTTTAGTAACAAAACTATGCTAATGTGGCTATCTGGTCCATAGGCCAGATAAATGGGAAAAATAGTAGCAAAGTATCAAGAAATAAGCTATTTCTAACACTATTCATCCCATTCAAAGATATTAGGAATATTACCATAGGAAGAGAGCCTCTAAATCCATAGTAAAGTATTTCTACAGGCATCTTTGGGGGTACTGCAATGTATGCATTTGTGATCTTAATTCTGTAAATTCTTAGATCTTACTCTATAGGTATTTATTGAGATGGAACAGAAATTTGTCAGGTCATTGGATCTGTTCAGATAGTGGCAATCTTACTATTTCTCTGAGGATCATGTTATTTACTCAAAGTTGGGAGTTATTTAGATACCTTCTGAAAACTTGGAAGGATTATTCCTCCTACTGCAAGTTTGTGGAACGTAGCATAAGTTGTTGGGAAGCACATGAGCTTTGGAGTAAGGTAGACTGTGGTGTGGTACTATCACTTACTAGCTGGGTGCTTTAAAAGGTGAATCATGAATAATTTCATTTCTTGGAGATTCAATTTTCTGCATTTTAATACTTGTGGGTGAGATTATTAATGACTAAATGGGATGCTATTGTGAAAAAGTCTACTTAGCACAAAATCTGATACATAGATACTCAATAAATTCTGGTTTTATTTTTACTATGATGTGCTTTGGTTAACTCAATTACTTTTTTTTTTCAAATTTCCAACCTTTAGATTTTAGAAAAAGTGCCCAAATTCCACTCTCATTTTTATGCTTATGTTATCTGCTTTGTTATTTTCTTCCTTCCGAGAAGTTTTTCAAATCTACTTCTGTATGTTGCTAGAGTTACTGATTTATTATTGACGTACCGGGATGTTCTAGGGTGTAGGCCAAGAGGTATCTCCACTTCTATATTGAGGGGCTTCTGAGTTAGCATGATGTTTATGGTTTCTCAGAACCCCTGGTATCCGCAGTTGATATAAGCTATTTTATCATTCAGTTTTCTCTTCTTTATGGATCTGAGCACTCCATCATTTGAGACATGTTATTTAGAAATCTAGTCCTCCCTTAGTCTTCAAGTTGGAATTCTGAAACATCTCAGGTCGTTGGGTCCTCAAACTCACATTGGTGCTGGAATAGTACTAATTTTGTTACGTTTGAGTATCTTTTGCAAACCCTCTTTCGGAAACGAACTACAAACAAAGACAGAAAAATCTATAAAAACCAACTGAAAAGGTGCTGATGGGTGGGCGGACTTATAAGAACCCATTCAGTGTGACTCTATTCTATATCCCCACTTCCTAGCAGTTGTGGGGACCACCTGAAGTTTCCCCAAACAAAATTCCTCTCTGATTTCTGGATGAGAGTCGCTCTCCAGGCAATAGCCGTTTTCAGGTCTTCTTCCTTTTTACCTTGCCTCCTTGTTCTTTATGGGTTTGGGACTCTGAATCCCCCAAGGTTTGAAAGATAGCTAAACATTATTTATTATTTTTGTAGCTTTGTAGGCATTCAAAAAATGTTTGGCTTCGAATTGGTTTCAATAAAATAGTTGGCTGCAATTACAAATGAGCATTTTGGCTGGAATTTTGTTAAATACCAGTTTGAAGCTGAATTTTGGTAAAGCTGCCCTGAATACATCTATCTTTGTCAATGGATTTGTTTGTTTATTAAGTGCATACTTTCTGGATTTTTGTGGGAAGAGAAGGTCAGACAGAGGAGCATGAGGATTAGAAGTGATTACGAATAGAGAAAAGGATTCATGGAGAATGGTGTCTAGAGATAAGGCGTTACGAGAAGGGAGTCTGAGTCATACTGTGCATAAGTGGGTGTCCAGCCCAAAGCCAAAGCCAGAACTGCCATTGAACTGAGCTTCCCATTGGCATGTTTTCCACATTCTGAATGGTGGAGACATTCTTGAATAGGTAGTCACAATTAATGACAGAGCAGAAGTATAATTGATACAAAGAATGGTTCCCATAAAAAAAGCCTTTTTATACTTCTCTAGTTTAAGCTTCTAGAAAGCCTTAGATAGAAGCCAGCCCTAGTTTAAGGGACACAGTGTATCTTTCATAACTGAAGCAAAGGGGAGGAATAAATAACTTCTTCAAGGAAAGCCATTAGCAGGTTGGATAATGATATTGACATGAGTAACTGGAGAGAAATAAATAAATTACATGCTATTAGAACATTCATTAAGGACTGCCTGTGTATAACTGGATGTAACTCTTAAGACTGGGTGTATGCCACCTTCCATTTCTTAAAAAAAAAAAAAAAGTATTTTGAAGGTCCTCTTTCTGGAGGCCAAAGACAGCAAGAACTAGCTTCAGTGACATAAAGCATTGATCATGACTCAACGGGGTTGTAGTCTTAGAGGCTGAATCAGCTTAAACCTATCTTCTTTTGTAGAGTACACCTACAGTAAAAGAAGGAGGGAAGTTTATTCTGGAAATTTTTAGGAGAGAGTGTCTAAAACTCCAGACCTCTGAAGTTCTTGCCACAGAGAAGAAACTTTAGTCTCTAAGTTTGTTACAGTTTTCTAAGATGATACTTAGTTTGGGACCATGGGGGAGATGCTAAAGGCAATAAACAAAGAAGTACAAGATGATTAGGTCCTTGAAGCCTGCAAAACTTTAGGTCTCAGAGACAAAATGCTGGGCAAGGTGGTGACAGGGTTGACTTACCCATTGTCTGCTCCTTAGAGGCGGGGGCCAGGTTTGAGATTTCTTCTGTAATTGAGACCCAGTGGCTTCTTATTGAGGAGTTGAGTGCCATGCCACAATCTGGCAGGATGTACATCCTGCAAGAAGGTGGTTATTTCACTTGATCTTAGCCAAAAGGCTGAGAAGCGATGAGAAGGTGGTTATTTCAGAAGCAAACACATCTCCATGGTTAATTGGCAAGTGACCCAGACAAATGGTGTAACCTCTACAAAACTCAGTTTTCTCATTTTAAAAATGGGATCCCAAATCTATTTTGTACTATTTTAGAGGCTTAAATAAGACTATCTGTGTCAGGTGCCTAAGAATGCCTGATACAGAACACTTAACAAATGGTAGCTGCTACTTTGTTATTCTCTCAGCTCTAGAACAGTTTTGAGTTGACCCTACTGTCATAACAAACAAACAAAAAACATCCTTAGCTAATCATACTAACCATAACAAAAGCTGCTATTTAATAAGTGATTACCATGTGCCTAATTGTATGTGTAACTAAGTATTTTATGTAGATTATTTCATTTGATTTTGACAGCAATCCTAGGAAGGATTCTTATAGAAACTAAGTTGAAATGGGAGAATGTCCAATAGCAGTACTTTTCAGTGGAGTTGCAAAGAAACATGGGACTCATTTTCTGGAAATGCAAGTTCCAGCGGTATAATGGAAGGTTCTTAGAGAAACTAAATTGAAATCGGAGAATGTCCAATAGCAGTACTTTTCAGTGGAGTTGCAAAGAAACATGGGACACATTTTCTGGAAATGCAAGTTCCAGAGGTATAATGAAAAAGAGAGAGAGAGAGGAAGAGAGTAGGAGGCATAGTAATTTTTAATCCTACGAGTCCATCCTGAAAAGGAACCTGAGAAAGCCATTGAGCCAGCACCTGCAGAAGGACATCTAAAGCTTTGTGGCAAGGGTGGCCAGAGAGCCCACTGTGAGGAAAAGATGAAGGAAAAAATTTTGCACTGTTTTTGAGATACTAAGAAAATACAGGGACCTATTAGGGAATATAGGCGCCCAGTCAAAAGAAGAAATTCCTTGAGGGAAAAAAAAGCATGAAGAGAGAATATCTGATGAGAGCGAGGCTCTACACACAATCTCTTGGATTGAGGTTGAAGAGCTAAAGTCCCCGAGGCAAGAAATGAGGGCTCTAGGAGAGGGAAGATAAATACTCTCATGTGAAATCAGTTATTCTGATTGCAGGCTTACATGTGTTTGGGGAGCGGGTGTGAGGACTCTTCACACGTATTTCTAAATTACTTTGTTGAGGTAAACACTTATAGAAAAATGTATAAATCGAAGTGTACAGCTTGATGAATTATCACAAAGTGAACACACCCATGTAACCACCACCCAGGTCAAGAAAGAGAACATTACCATCTTTATAATATTTACTACTCATAGTTTTCACACGTTTAGTTTCTTAAATGAATGTGTGTCCTTCTAACATAGATATTTAAAGAGAAATGGGGTCAGTTAGGATGTTTTATATATAAAGTGAGAAAAGAGAGCTTGTTCTAAAAACAAATTGGGGAAAACACTTAAAATCCATAAAATTCCATAAGAGTGAGATATTAAAATCTGAATAAAGTATAATTAAATCCCGAAATAAGGGATACTTTTGTGCACCCTCCCAAACCATCGGGGCATTGAAAATTACATTTCAGAGAGGAGTCCCCACTAGAAGGGAATACCCTGTCCCCTTTGCCTAAAGCCTTCAAAAACATAGAGCATTTGGCACTGTTTCAAGCATATGGTGTGCTCAGCAAATATTTTTCAATAATGATAATGGTGGTAAGTTACCTTTTTCATAAACTACATGGTGATCCCTGGTTTCCTTAAAGCAATCACCTGTGCAAAGAAGTATGCCTTTTAGTTCTTCTGAAGCTCTGGGTTGGAGCCTCAGGGAAAATAATAATCTATGAATTAGTGGTGATGTATCTTACACACACCAGTTGAAATGACTTTGCTCTTACCTCCATCCCACCCCACAACAAAACACCGCTCTGAGTTTTGCAGAGATGAGGGAGAGGACAGCAGGAAGGAAAGAAAATAAGAGGCAAGATGGTGAGGAGCAAGTATAGGAGGGAAAAACAAAAGCCAAGTTAAAGCCACTCAAGAGAGGTCCCTTTGTACTTTCTTATGCTTCAAAGAATTAATGTTACAACTTGGCATAGCAATTAACCACACTTTTTATTAGATCAGATTTCATTTTGTGCTACTCATATTTTGGTAGGTAATCATTTGTGGTATGAAGGAAGTTATCCATGGCAGCCACCACAGTGGGTGACCACTAAGACAGAAAATTAAAAGGCATTTGTCAAATGGAAAGGTTATCTGTTCTTTACATATTGTAATATCCTTAATGGGCCCTTCAGTCGAAACTTTACAGAAGACAGAGTTGACAAGTGACATGGAAATTTGATGATGAGTAATGAATTGGTAGCATTTACCTGTTTATGAGTGCAAATTCAAGCCTGGTCTTAAAAAACCCCAAAATGATCCCTGCTGTGGTACCAATAGATCTTTCTTGATTTATGATGGGGTTACATCCCAATAAACTCACTGTAAGTTGAGAATGCTGTAAGTAAAAAATGCACTTAATACACATAAACTACAGAATATTGTAGCTCAGCCTAGCCTACTTTAAATGTGCTCAGAACACTTACGTTAGCCTATAATTGGGCAAAGTCATCTAACACAAGGCCTATTTTATAATGATGTGTTGAATATATCCTGTAATCTATTGAATACTGTACTGAAGTGAAAAACAGAATGGTGGAGTGGGTACAGAATGGTTTTAGGTATTTCTGTTGTTTAACCTCGTTTATCCTATGCCACTGAATATGAGAGAGTATTGTACCATGTATCCTTAACCTGGGAAAAGATCAAAATTCAAAATTCAAGGTATGTTTTTTTACTGAATGTATATCAATTTTACACCACCCTGAAGTTGAAAAATCGTTAAGTTGAACCACTGTAAATCAGGGACCATCTGTATTAATGACTGGTTTTGTTTTGCTTTTTAGGTTGCCAGCAGAAATTAGGAAAGGCATCTGTTTCATAATGATGAGTGAATTTGATGATATGTCATGTCCTCAGGAATGGAAAGGCATGAATTTAGCACTTACCCATTGGGGTTAAAGTATAAATAGATGCACAATTCACATGAAACTTTCTTTCTTGGTGCCCACTCTAGCCAGCAGATTATAAATTAGCAGCTTTGATTTTGAGTCAGCCACTAAGCTTATATGACAGATTGAATAATTCTTTAGGACACTTTTCTAAGATGATAGACTGTTCAAGTAGTAACAAGTGTCACATGGTACAAAGAAAACTGAAGTCTAGTTTCAGGCTTATCACTAACCAGTTGTGTGACCTGGGGCCACTGAACCTCTGGGCCTTAAAACTGGGCAGTTAAGGATGATGGGCTTTGGAGTCAAACAGATGTGGTTCCAGGCCATTATTAAACCTCTAGGACCTTCAGTTTGCTTATCTGCAAAATAATCTGATTTCATATGAGGTTGTTATAAAGATTAAATGGGACAGTGCATGTGAAATGCCCAGCATACAATCAGTGCTCAATAAATAAGAGTTGGAATCAGTAGTCACTATTTTCCTTTCTGGATCTAAAATACTACGATTCTATGAATGATAGAGTTTGTAAAGTGTCTGTCAGGTTTAGATCTGTTAGGAATTTCAGATTGCTGATGGGGTGGTACATTGTAGCCAAGCTCTATTTCTGCATAGGCCTTTGGGCACTATATACATTTATTGAAAATCCTGACATCCCTTGAAAGCAAATTGGAGAAAATTTGCTCCCCTGTCAGAAGAAGAAAGACCACATGAACTTGTCTGGCACCTCCCTTCAAGAGAGGCTGTTTGCTTGCCTTAAAGATGAGTGGCCTTGGGATCACCAGAGTGGGACAAAGGAACATGGCTGGGCCTGGGAGGGAAAGTGATCAAAGACAGAAGGTCAGAGTTTTGGGGGAGGCTGAAGATGGGGGCAGATTAATATTTCTAGCAATATCCTTTCTTTTTCAATTTCCACAGCTCTGGACGTAGTTTATGGTAGGGGGAAATAGCAAGGGACCAGGCCATTCCCAAAGCTTGCCCAGTTCACCCCAAGCATGATAACAATGTCCTACATCTTTTTAGTTCTTTATCATTGGTAAGTGTTTTCCCAGCCATGGGAAATAAACAGGAAAAGGGGATACATTGTTTTAAAGATGAGGAAATTTAGATGCAGTGAGGCACAGATAAGGGAGTCAAATATTCCAAACCCAGGTTTGCCGACCTATGGTTCCCTGTTTGTTTTCCATACTATTTTGTCTCAGATGTATATTTGTGCAGGTTCTTTTCTTTCCATTTATGTCTTTCTTAACTTCTGTTTCTTTGCTCACAAAATGGGACTGTTAATAATGCCTTCCTCTTCAAGTTTGCATGAGGACTAAATGTGTATAGGGTGTTTCATGTTGTTGCTATCAGACAGTTCTAGCTCTCTTACTGCCTAGGAGGATGCTAAATTCCTAGCATTGCTTTTTATTGTTTCCTCCAATGAACCCCATGTTTTGAAAGATTTTGTCTATCAAATTGCTTATATTGGTTAATAATTTTTCTTTTTTATTATCAAAGACATTTAATACTTTTTTTATTATCAAAAACTGCCAGTTGGAGTACCTGTTCAGCAATTCCATCAATACTGAATTGATTTAATTCTAATAAGAGCAAAGAAACCTGGTATTTAGAGAGTCTTTTCATCCTCATCTAAGTAAATGTACTTTTTTCAGGGTGTTTGAAAGTCTGAAACATCTTGCTATTCTCCAGCACAGTCTTTCCAGATTCTGGACATAGCTGGGCCCTCACTTGTCAATGAATAAGCCAAACCTTATTATTATATTATTATTATAATCTGAGTAAGTTGTCATTTTGTGTGTGATGTAATTCAATTTTTGAATGTTACAATTTTTTCCATCACATCATGGGAAATTGGTGTGGTCCAGAAATAATAAAAGTGAATTCATTATGAATGAAACTGAAGATGAATTTTTAACACGCTACCAGAAGTTATGGATTAACAGTCACACCATTTCAGACACTATATTCTGATACATAAGAACTAATTTGTGTATTTTATCCATTGTCATTAAAGGCCAAGTTCGATTATAATTTTTAATTTGTATTTTTTTACCCTTCAGCCATGCAATTTTTATAATATCAGAGAAGAAAGGAAAATAATTTTTTTTCATAAGCAGAAATTAGATCTTTTATAGCCAAACTTAAGTGTTAAGAGGGGAAATTATCAAAGATATTGAAAAAGACAAATTCATATAAACTCATCTCTTATTTTGAAAAGATATATTACATAGAGAACAAGTCTTGAGTCTTTCAGATATTATTGGGTCAGGCTAAAATAATTTCATTGTGAGAGCATTTTCCTTCTCTGTGTGCAGTCTAAGTGCATATTTTGTGCTCTTAGGAATAACTTTCCAAAGCTGTGTGAAGAATGTAGCAATAAAATCTAATAAGAATTATGGCTCATGACTTGAATGATGTCAGTACCCTTTTAATCCTCCCAAACATGAAAACGTTTTCTCCTCCTAAATAAGATTTCTTAACTCTTTATTGCTAAGGAAAATTGCAGAGCTCTGCAATTCCATTGGCAAAGTAAGAGTTAAAGGAAGATGTTCCATTCCATTATTAATACTTACACTTGTTATTAAGATAATCACTTTAGAAAAGAAATGTATCCTAGACAATAATATTTTTGTGAATACTATTCTTTTGTCCGATTTTTTCATATATTACATAATATCAGAAGATCTCTGCGTTCTGTCTTCCAGCAATAATCTTCTGTTTTCTGTAAGCCAATGGTTCTCAGACTTGAACGTGAATCAGAATCACCTGGAAGGCTTGTTAAAACGTTATGACTGGGGCTCATTCTCAAAGTTTCTGACTCAGGAGGCCTGGGCTGGGCATGAGAATGTACATTTCTAATAAGCTCCCAGGTGTTGCTGATGCTACAAGTCTGGGGGGTCACATCTTGCTCTTAACAGCTTTAAGCCGTGTAACCTTCCTACAAATTAATTTGATGGGATTCAACCCTCATGAGACATGTATGTCCCTTAGTTTAGAAGAAGCGGAAGTTCAGTAAGTTATCTATAGTTTGGTTATGTGGCCAGTCCAGATTTATTTCAAGTCAAAGGACTGCATCTGGAAAAGCATAGTTGATGAATGGTTCGATGCTTGAAGATGTCAGACTGTAGAATCTCTACGGGTAAATGTGTGATTTCTTTAGTGACATCACATTTGCCTGCAGAGATTTTCCAGTCTGTCACTTTTGAAGTTGCACTTAAGATGGAAAAAAGCTGTCTTCTTTCTACAGTGATCTTTCCAGGAAGGCTAGATTTTAAACCTAATTTATCCAAAATTAAAACTGAATGGGAAAACAGAGTTATGGTTGGGGTTCAGATAAGAGAGTAAACAAGAATGGATACTCTCTGATTCTGGCACACAGCTCCATGGAGAATGAAGGAAAATGGGAAAAGTGAACCTTCCTCAAACCACAACCAATCTCATTTGCAACAGTGTTTTTGCCACACTGAAATCTTTATGTCAATCCAAGTAAATATCCTCGAATTTCAAGCAATTTTATCTAAAGGTTAGACTACACAATTGGGTTTCTCAGTCTTTCTTAATTTACACACATACCTAACTAATCACAAGAGAGATGAGTGGAGTGAGTAGGTGTGCTTCTCACTTGTTTCCCCATCTCTCTTCTACTTAGAACAGCTGTCTTATAAATGACATTTACCTGCTGCTAATTTTTAAAGGGCTGGAATAAGACATAAAAAGCAGTATTTACTTCAGAAGCTCAATAACCTGTGAATATTGTAATATCATTGTTTATAATGTTGGGGTTTTTTTTGTTGTTGTTGTTCATTTGTCAGAACATACTTTTTTCCCAGTGTTAGCTGTAAATTTATTTCAACATTTGATCACAATAGGGACTTTGTGTATTTTGTTCCCTGCTGCATCCCAGCATAGAGAACAGTTCCTGGCACATAACAGGTACTTGGTAAACATTTATTTAATGAATGAACATTAATCTTACATAGATTGTGGGTTTTTTTTTTTTGCAAATGCTTATTTACCGTTAAGAAGGCAATAGATATATACATCGTCACATTTTATTGATATCAGGGTAAACATATTTAACTTTATAAAAGACAAAAACAGAACATTTAAATATCAAAAATCTATCTTGGTAATAAAGAATATTCCTATAATAAAACAAATTATAATGGAGCTTTAAAATTTTTTGCCTTATAGTCTACCAATGTTACATTATGCCTTCCTGGCATGTAGTTTTATTTTAGATGATGAGTTTTTAGTCCTGGATTATATCCAAATTTATGTAATGAATCACAAAATTAGGTTTGATTTTGTTTACACTGCACAACACAGTGTCTCGATTATCTGTTAATCTGCCATTTACATATCCTTTGACCTCAGGATGACTTTAAAAGCATCCTATCAATTGTATTCTGACTTTTCTAGATAAGCCATAAATACAAACTTAACCTTAAATCTCTCATAAGTGTGCAGAGGATGTAACAGGTGGCCCTGATCTGATGTGAGTGGAGCTAAATAATATGCTGAAGTAATTGGAACTTAGAAAGATAGAAAACATCTGGTTTCAAAGGAGGACATTTCCATCCATTTTACTGCTTTTTAAAATAGAGAGCTACATCATTCTGGGTTATGTAGAAAGAAAGGGCTAGTGTTAGGAACTCCATGATCCTCATTCTGTTCATCTAAGCTCTAAAGGGTGGGACTAGTATACTTGATTATGGAAGGAGGATAAGGCTTCTTATGCCTTTTTATTTGTTTTTTGTTTTATATGTGTTTGCAGGGCCTGGTTAACAGTATCACTTGTTCTTTTGAAGAAAAGTTGAACTTGTGAATGATGGATTCATAGTTGCCATGTCCCTGATTGTTGACATCTTGTTTGTTTCTTTGCTCCATGAGAAGGCATGGGCATGGATGGAACAGATCTTTGGAAGAGCATCATCATTTTAACCACATAACTAGGAGCTTTAGAGGCAGCCAGCCTATAACATAGGGCTCCCATTAGTTTAAACACTTACACAGAGAGATGCCTTTATAAATGCAAATATATGACATATAAGCATTATCTGACATCAACATATTACAGATGAACTTAGAATACCACACCTACCAGAGATTAAAGGTCTGAAAAAAATCAAGCAGTACAGTTACATTTTGAAAGACCAAGAGACCAAGGTCTACCAAGTAGTTCTCAACTTTGACTGCACATCCGCATCATCTTGGAATTTATGGAATAGACAGATTTCTATGCTCCAACCAAGACCTCCTGAACATGAACTTCCCAGATGTAAATTTGAGAAGTCTCTATTAAAAAAAAGAATTTTATTTTTTAGAGAACTCTCATGTTCACAAAAAACTAACTGAAAAGTTCAGAGAGTTCTCATATGCTCCCTATTCTTACACACCCACAGACTTCCTCATTATGGACATCATGCACCATAGTGATACATACATTCACTGCAATCAGTAAACCTGCTTTGACACATCATTATCACTCAAAATCCATAGTTTAAATTAGGGTCATTCTTAGTGTTCTCTGGCTTTTGACAAATACATGGTGACATGTATCTGCCATTGTAGCATCATACAGAATAGTTGCAGTGCCCTAAAAATTCTCTGTGCTCTGCCTATTCATCAATCTCTCCTTCCAGCCCCTAATCTTTTTACTGTCTCCATAGTTTTGTCTATTCCAGAAAGTCATAAGGTTTGAATCATACAGTTTGTAGCCTTTTCAGATTGGCTTCTGTCAGTAATATGCATTTACATTTCTTCCATGTCTTCTCATGGCTTGAGAGCTCACTTTTCTCACTGAATAATATCCCACTGTCTGGATGTCCCACAGTTTATTTATCCATTCACCTACTGAAGTACTTTGTGGTTCCTTCAAAGTTTTTGCAGTTATGAATAAAGCTGTTATAAATATCCATGTGCATATTTTTATGTGAACAAAAGTTTTCTATTTATTTTGGTAAATATTAAGGAGCATGATTGCTGGATTGTATGGTAGGACTATATTTAGTTTTCCAAGGAACTGCCAAACTGTCTTCCAAAGTGGATGTACCATTTTGCATTCCTACCAGCAATGAATGAGAGTTCCTGATGCTCATCTTTGGTGAGGTGTCTGTTTAGGTCTTTTAACCATTTTTTAGTTGAGTTGTTTTATTCCTTTTGAGTTTTAAGAATTCCTTGCATAGTTTGGATATTGGTCCTTTATTAGATGTGTCTTCTGCAAATATTTTCTCCTAGTCTGTGGCCTGTCTGCTCATTCTCTTGACATTGTCTTTTGCAGAATGGAAGTTTTTAATTTTAACAAAGCCCAATTTATCAGTTATTTCTTTCATGGATTGTGCCTTTGGTCTTGTATCTCAAAAGTCATTGCCATACCTGAGGTCACTTAGGTTTTCCCCTATGTTACCTTCTAAGACTTTCACAGTTGTGCATTTTACATTTAGGTGTGGGATCCATTTTGAGTTAAATTTTGTGAAGGGTATAAGATCTGTGTTTTTGTTGTTGTTGTTTTTGATTGTGGATGTCTGGTTGTTCCAGCACCATTATTGGAAAGACTATCTTTGCTCCACTGTATTGCCTTTGCTTCTTTTTCAAATATCAGTTGACTATATTTATGTGGGTGTACTTCTGGACTATTTTGTTCCATTTTTCAATTTGTCTAGTCTTTCACCAATACCACACTATTTTGTTAAGCTTTATATTAAGTCTTTAAGTTGGGTAGGGTCAGTCCTCTGACTTTGTTCTTCTCCTTCAATGTTGACTTGGCTCTTCTGGGTCTTTGGCCTCTTATAAACTTTAGAATCTGTTGATATCCACAAAATAGCTTGCTGGGAATTTGATTAGGATTGTTTTGAATCTATAAAGCAGGTTCAGAAGAACTAACATCTTGACAATATTGAGTCTTTCTATCCATTACCATGGGATAGCTCACCATCTATTTAGTTCTTTCTTGAAATCTTTCATTAGAGCTTTGTAATTTTCCTCACACAGATCGTGTACATCTTTTGCACTGATTTATATCTAAATATTTCACTTTTTTGAGGTGCTAATGTAAATGTCAATGTGTTTTTAATTTCAAATTCCACTTGTTCATTGCTAGTATATAGGAAAGCCATTGACTTTTGCATATTAATCTTGTATCCTTCAACCTTGCTCTAATTACTTACTAGCTCTAGGAGTTATTTTGTCAACTCTTTTGGGTTTTCTGTATTGATAATCATGTCCTATGCAAACAAAGATAGTTTTATGTATTCCCACTGTGTATACTTTTATTTTCCTCTTTTTTTTTTTTTGTCTTATTGCATTAGCTATGACTTCTTTTTTTATTAACATATAATGTATTATTTGTTTCAGGGGTACAGGTCTGTGATTCATCAGTCTTACACAATTTACAGTGCTCACCATAGTACATACCCTTCCCAATGTCCATCACCCAGCCACCCCATCCCTCCCATCCCCCTCCACTCCAGCAACCCTCAGTTTGTTTCCTGAGATTAAGGAGTCTCTTATGGTTTGTCTCCCTCTCTGGTTTCGGCTTGTTTCATTTTTCCCTCCCTTCCCCTATGATCCTCTGTCTTGTTTCTCAAATTTCTCATATCAGTGAGATCATATAATACTTGTCTTTCTCTGATTGACTTATTTCGCTTAGCATAATACCCTCTAGTTCCATCCATGTCCTTGCAAATGGCAAGATTTCATTTTTTGATGGCTGCGTAATATTCCATTGCATATATATACCACATTGTCTTTATCAATTCATCTGTTGATGGACATCTAGGCTCTTTCCATAGTTTAGCTATTGTGGACATTAGCTAGGACTTCTATTACAATGTTAAAAAGAGCAGTAAGAGGGGATAGCCTTGCTGTGTTTCTCATCTTAGCAGGAAATCTTCAAGTTGTTCTCCATTAAATATGATATTTGTTGTAGATTTTTTGTAGATTTTTAAAATAAAGTTGAGGGAGTGCCTCTATTCCTAGTTTGCTGAGAGTTCTTTTTATCATGAATAGGTGTGAGATTTTGTCAAATGCTTTTCTGCACCAATTAATATGACTATGTGATTTTTTTCTTTAGTCTGTTGACAGAAAGGATGACATTTATTGATTTTTTTGGATGTTGAACCAGACTTGCATTCCTGTGATAAATCCCACTTGGTCATAGTATATAATTATTTTTAAACATTGTTTATTTGATTTGCTAATATTTTCATGAGGATTTTTGCACCTATGTTCATGAGAGATTCTTCATGTCCATTGCTTTATTTTCTTTTAAGTCTGTCTTAAACAAAGACAGTTTTATTTCTTTCTTCCCACTGTGTATACTTTTATTTTCCTTTTTTTCCTTTTTTGGTATTAGGGTAATGTTGGCTTCATGGAATGAATTAGAAAGTATTCTATTTTTCTGGAAGAGATTGTAAAAAAATTGGCATAATTTCTTCCTTACATGGTTTGTGGAATTTACCATCAAAATTATCTAGGCCTGGTGCTTTCTGTTTGGAAGGTTATTAATTGTTGATTCAATTTCTTTAATCAACAGAGATTATTCAGATTGTCAACTTCATCTTTTCTGAGTTTTGGAAGATTGCACCTTCTAAGGAATTGGCCCATTTTATCCAGGTTATTAAATTTGTGGGCATAGGATTTTTCATAATGCTCCTTTATCCTTTTAATGTTCACAGGATTTGTACTGATGGCCCCTCTTTCATTTCTGTATTAGTAATTTGTGTTTTCTCTTTTTCTTCATTGGCCTAGCTAGGGACTTATGATCTTATTGATCTTTTCAAAGAATTGTTAGATCAATTAAGAATAGGAAAAATAAAAGTTTTTTTTTGTCATTTTTATTTATTCATTTATTTATTATATTATGTTAGTCACCATAAAGTACTTCATTAGTTTTTGATGTAGTGTTCCATGATTCATTGTTTGCATGTAACACCCATTGCTCGTTGCAATATGTGCCCTCCTTGATACCGGTGATGGAAAAATAAAAGTTTTTACTTTACCTTCACTTACCCATTTTCTAATGCTCTTCTTTTCTTTATTTAGATCCAAGTTTCTAGCTTATATCAATTTCCTCTCTGAAGAATTTTAACATCTTTTGTAAGGTAGATTTTCTGGCAACAAATATCCTCAATTTTTTTTTGTCTGATAAAGTCTTATTTCTTTTTAACTTTTGAAACATAATTTCACAAATTACAGAATTCTAGGTTGGTGGGTGTTTTTGGGTTTTTTTTAGTACTTTAAACAAATTTCATTCCACTCTTTTTCTGCTTACATTATTTCTGAGGATAAAACTAATGCAATTATTGTCCTTGCTTCTTTATAAGTAAGGTGATTTTTTTCTTCTGAGCTTTTTTGAGATTTCTTATCATTGATTTTCTGAATTTTGAATATGATATGCCTAGGTGTAGGCATTTTATTTGTTTTGTTTTGGCATTTATCCTGCTTGGTGTTCTCTAAGCTTCCTGGGTCTGTGGCTTGATGTCTGATATGAATTTAGGGAAATTCTCCATCATTATTGCCTCAAATATTGCTTGTGTTCCCATCATTCTTCTATATTTGATTTTCCCATTACACATATGTTAAACTCTTTGTAATTACCCCCACAGTTCTTAGATACTCTGTTCTTTAAGAAAAATTTTTATTGTTGTAGTTGATGTAATGTTATACTAGTTTCAGCTGTACAACATAGTGATTTGACAATTCTATACATTACGCAATGCTTGCCATGGTAAATGTGGTTATGCAATGCTTGCCGTGGTAAGTGTGGCTACATTATGCAATGCTTGCCATGGTAAGTGTACAATGTTATTAAAATATTATTGACTATATTACTTTTTATTCCTGTGACTTACTTATAACTGGATGTTTGTACTTTTTTTTTTAGTTTTTCTCTGCTTTTCCATTTTGAAAGTTTCTGTTGTCATATCCTCAAACTCAGAGATTCTTTCCTCTATTGTGTCCACTCTACCAACTAACTTATCAAAGAAATGCATTTCTGTTAGTATTTTTTGAACTCTAGCGTGTCTTCTAGATTCATTAAAACTTTCATCTCTTTGCTTACAATAACAATGTATTCTTGCATGGTGTCTACTTTTTCCAGTAAATCCCTTATCATGGTTTTAAAAAAATTCCTGATCTGATAATTCCAACATTCTTGCCATTTCTGACTCTGGTGGTTCTTATGTTTGTTTAGTGTTGTCAAATTGTGTTTTGCCTTCTAGTATGCCTTGCCATATTTTTGGTGAAAGGTAGGCATGATGTATGGGGTGAAAGGAACTGTGTAACTAGGCCTTTAATAATATGGTTGTAAGGTGTTAGGGGAGGAGAAGCATTCTACAGTCCTATGATTAGGTCTCAGTTTTTTGGTGAGCCTGTGTTCCTGAGCTGTGAACTTCAACAGTGCTTCTCAGTACCCTATTCCCCCACCTTAGGTGGAACAGGATAGCTAAAAGGAGCTAGAGTTGGGCTTATCTCAGGTCTGATAAAACCCCAGTAGAGGTTAGGCTCTGGTAAAAGAGTTTCACCTGAGGGCAGGCCTTAAAGAACAGAATACTCTGGTGTATTTTAAAATGGTTCCTTTTCCCCTACCCCTTTTGGAAGCACAAGGAGGTTTTTCTCCTATATAAACCATAAGGACCTGGGCGAGCAACTGGAGGTAAACATCAGAAAAGTTTGGGGGTCCCTCTATGACTAAGTCCTACTGGAGGTTTTAATTCTCAGACTTGTCCACACTGATCCTCCAATGATTCCTCAATAGCAGTTCAGGTTTTCCTACCTTGGTACTGGTTCCCGTGGAGGTTTCTGCTCTAGTAAGTTGTGATTTTCTGTATTCACCCACCTCTCCAATTTGGGGGGTATTGGTTTGTGCTACGAATTCACTTCTCTCATGAATCTAAGAAGAATTGTTAATTTTTTAAAGTTTATTCAGCTTTTTATTGTTAGGATGGAGCAGTGACTTCTAAGCTCTGTGCATGCCAAATGAGAACATGGAAGTTTAGAAATCTGTTTTTCAAGTTGAGTCTGATAATTGGGTTTGGAGCTCACTGGCTTTTAAAAATTAAAAAAGCAATATGATCTTGTTTCAGAGAAAATCTATGAATTTATAAATTTATAAAACAACATAAAATATAAAATTGGTAAAAGTGGAGGCTGTTCCATTTGGAGTGTTTGGTGAGGCAGGGACCCATTGTTTTGTCCTCTCAGACCCTCATCTGGTGGCAGCCCCAAACTGCCTTGCAGAGTCCTTCATTTACCATTCATAAGGCTCTCTCTGGCATGGAATAAGCCAGTGATCTCTGAAAGGTCTAGGAGGAGAGGGTTGCATTTGTGCGTGAGTGTCCTACCAAGGCAAGGAAGGACGGCACCCAAAGGGGCACTGACTTCAGGTATCTGGCCTGTAATTGCCATGAAAGTGAAGGGGGCAGGAAGGTGACACAGTTGGAATCGAAGTTAGAAATCTATTTGCTGCCCAAAAAAACCTTTTGCAATTTGCCCCCGTTAAACGTTCCTGCCGGTGCAGGGTATTATTTAGTTAACCCAGCCTAAGGGATGTTTTAAAGGTGGAGGATTGCCCTGGTGATGAACAAATATGAGAAATAAACTTCCAGTGGGGCTGGGTTGCAGGCTGACTGTGATTTCCTGATGATCTATAACAATGGTTATTCCCTAACAGCTGGCGCATGTCTCCCTCGGACAAAGCCACTGGGAAGCGCAGGCGCTCAGATTGGTGAACCAGAACCGTTTCCCTGGAAACCGTTAACTAGCACGTGTTTTATTGTTTCCAACTGCTTTTCCTGGGGTATTTGCAGGTGGTGGGAGATCCTTTCTTAAAGAGGGGTCATAACCTCATGAACTTTCAGATGTTGCAACAAATTGGGGAACAAAACATTTTTTTCTCTTTCAAATATATTAAGTAAATCTTATTACATAGCATTTTCAAGACAGATGCAGCCCAACAGTTTTTCTATTTTGCCATTATTTCCAGATGTTACCAATTTTAAAGTCAGAGTTCCCTTTTATGATCAGGATCTATAGGAAGACAATATTAGTGATCTGTATGGCAGCAGTATATTATTTTGGCCTTTTTGGGGTGTGTTCTGGCTCTGCATTTTGCTATAGAGTGGGAAATCCAACCATAAAATCTGAATGTATTTTTAGCTGGGCTTCTAATGGTTCATATATTTTGCCTCTTCATTAATTGGGCTCAATGTTTTTGCCTTTACTGGGAGTTTTTTGTTTTTAATGCGCCAGAAAATTTGTAGTGTTGCTATAAAATACAAGACCAAATAAGGTAAGACTTGGTCATGTTAGAATTTCCTTCTATATTTATTTGACATATTTTTGAAAGAATCAGTTAATTTCCAGATGGATAGCTCCCTCTTCTGTCTGGTTTCTAGAATTCGCATCTTCTGAAACCACAGATGGAAGATGTGCTATGTATCACAGAATTAGTAGCTTGGCTGAAGGTGAACATACTTACTATCTGTCGAATGGCAAATTCATGATTGGAATATGGAGGGTGTTTCCACTGTAATTATTTGGTTTAAAATAAAGTCATAAACCCTGTAAGTGCTGGCTGAAAGTAAATGAAAACATTCTTTTAAGATAATATTAAATAGATATCCCTGAAAAACAAATGCAGCCCTCATTGATTGCTTGTCTCAACTCTATTTGAAATACCTGAACTTTGGTCAAATAAGCATTTGTCACTTGATTTGCAAAGAATCCAAACAATAATGCAACTCAAGTCTTCTTCTTGAGCCTAATTTGCAAAGCCTCTTCTTGGAAATGTTCTTCATGGGTTTTCAAACCTGCACCTATTTATAAATTACATCAGTGGCATTCAAATGCTCTCCACCAGGACCTTAGACTGTTTAAGGGCTTTTTTTTTTTTTAAGTATTTAAAAAATACCTTTGTTTCCTTGGGTCCAGTTTAATCACTACAAGCAAGAGTTAGGGTTATGCTCTGAAAATGAACACAAAGATCTACAACCTAAACTCATAACCATAGAACCAAAAGAGCTGATAAACTATTTATGATGATGAGGGCATTTATATATTGTATTTGTTTCTAGAATAAATTTTGACTGTGGAGGAAAATGTAGATTCATTCAGACTTACCCTTCTCATTCCCTCCAGTGGCAGGTTTTCAGGGCTTATAGGACCGTAATCATGTACATATATATATGAAATTAGCACTGTTCACAATTCTCTGCTTTGCTTTTGTTGGGACAGGCACACCTGAATGATAGACCTCATTTCCCCTCACACAGTCCTATTGGTATCGTGTCATTGTCGTCTTAGTTTCATTCAAGTGGTATAAGGAATGATTTGAGCATAGTGGAATGAGAATCAGCAAACTATTGATTATCCATACTGGAAGACTGAAGCATACATTTAAACATTTTAAATTACATCCTCATCTCTCAAATAATGCTCCAAGTTCTGAAGTACTATGTGGTAAATCTCATTTGGAATGAGGGATTGTCGGAAATGATTACACCCAATTCAACCTCCCCTTCCCCAGCACTGAGCCCAGGGAGGGTAGCTGCCTTGCTGAGGGTCCTGCAATGAGGTGGTGACACAAGTGGTTTTTCTGGATCATATCTGAGTACTCTTTTGGCCAAACCACACGCTATGCAGTGGTCAGAGAGTTCTTTACTACTTGGCTGTGGTTCCACAAATAGGACTTCTGTGATTTCTTCCCTCCTCCCAGTGCACATACTCTCCCCCTACCATTTCCCAATGACTTACTGTCTGAGTGACTTTGGACTAGTTAACCAACCTCCCTGTGCTTCAGTTTTCACTTCTATGAAATGAGGCTAATAATAGTGCATGCCTCATAGAATTAATACCAGTGAGAGGCATGGCACTGTGCCAGCATACAGTAAGCACTTGATAAATATTGGTTATGGTTATTACTATATTTTTCTGCCATTCTTTATCCAGCATGTACTGTGGTCTTCATTTGCTCTGTAGCATGCAGTAATCACTTTCTAAAACAACTGAGATTGTACCCCCATGTTCATAGCAACATTATTTACAATAGTAAAGGCAGAAGCAACCCAAGTGTCCATGTGTGGATGAATGGATAAATAAAATGTAATATATACATATACTGGAATACTCTTCAGCCTTAAAAAAGAAGGAAACTTTGACATGTGCTGTAACATGGATGAACTTTGAGGATATTATGTTAAGTGAAATAAGCCAGTCACAAGAAGGCAAATACTGTATGATTCCCCATACATGAGGTAGCTAGAGTAGTCAAATTCAAAGAGATAGAATGGTGGTTCGCAGAGGCTGGGGAGGAGGGCATAATAGGAAGTTGTGTAATGAGTACAGTTTCAGTTCTGCAAGATGAAAAGAGTTCTGGAGATTTATTGCACCACCATGAGAGTGTACTTAACACTACTGAACTGTAGATTTAAAAATGGTTCAGAAGGTAAATTTTATGTGTATCTTACCGCAATTTAAAATTTCTAAAACACAACTGAAGGGTCGAGTGCAATTAGAGCCTATTAGTTACACTAGTCAACCCCAGACATGCTGACTTCTTGGTCCCAGAGTTCTGGGCCAATGCTGTGGATCCGAACGAAGGTTTTGGGGGTTAAGTGTGTGATAGCAGGTCGTATCTGTTTTAGTTCTGTTTTCGTCCTCTAGGATTGTTGACTTCTTGCCAGGGATGGACTTAATTTCCAGGGCCTTATAGTTTGTGGACTCAGATGAAATTACAGCAGCACACTGTCCCCCCACAGACATATGAAGAAACCCCAGGGACTTTTCAAAAAATGCAGAGACATGAAAAGCAAACTTGATTGAGCAAGTTTACCATAATAAAAACGTCTTGGGGGGTTGGTATAGGCTGTTAGAAAGAAGCTTAGAAATCACCTTATTGAACAAAGCAAGCAAAGAGAGAGAGAAAAAGAAGAAAATTCCATCTGGGTTTAGGATTTCTTTTCAAAATTCCTGTTTAATTATCATTGTCTGCAGAGATGATGAAAAGCATCATACAGTTCCAGGATAAAAAGCAAGCACAACTGGAAATGAGTTTATGCTAAATTGGCATTTGGCAATTTCTTGTCATAATCTGATGTAAAAGTTGTATCCCTTTTATTTCAATTCATGAATTACTTTTATTCAATTTTAATATCCTTTTAATTTCAATTCAGTAACATTTACTGAACATCTATATAGTGTCTCAGATAAGAGACTTCTGGTTGGAGTTTTAAAAAAAAGCTAAAACTTTAAAAAAAATATTCAAAGTAACTGAATATACTGGAAATAATAACAGCCATCCTTCCAAATAACATGTCCATTATGATCATGGGACTTACATAAACTGAGTATTTGCAGAGGAAAATTCTTCAACTATATTGTAGCAGGACTGTCTTCTTTCAGACATGCTAGTAAGTCACCACACAAGTGGATGGTCTGCCTTAAGCCAGCTCAAAAAAGGGACAAGATAAGTACTTTTACAGTTCGGCAAAAAGAGCAATGAAAATGCTTAGTAACAAGACATCACTAAAGCGTGTCCAACTATGTCACTTTTGAAATGCCATATTTTAGTTTTACTTTGTTCTTATGGAATAACAATGGGAAGTTTCACTTTAAATGTTATAAGTTGTACACTGACATACAATTATTAGCTTATTCAGGCACACTACCACAATCTTAATTTCAGCATCATCTTAATAAAAACCTGGGTTTATGAATCTACTAACTGGCCCTTTATTGGAATCCAAAGAGGTCAGTAACAATCTGGAAATCACAAAATACACATGAAGAAAAACACAAGACTTACCAAGAAAAACAGCTGTAACAGCATCAGACAAAAGGCCAGTTTGATGACATGATTCATTCTTTCAGCATCCACTACTTACTCCCACCATCTGAAGGCTCTAGACATAGGTGGGAGGAAAAGGGGGTTGGTTTTAATACTAAGAGCTGTGAAAGGTGAGAAACTGACTTTGACAAACACATCTAAACATACCACTGTATTTTATGATAGAAACATTTTCCTTTTCAGTCTCAATATTTCTAGCTGAATAAGTACCTGCTACTGCAAGGATTTGTAATAGAAACCTTCTTTCCTTTTGAGAGAGCGAGACATTAAGTGCATTTTCAAAGGTTCACATTTAGCTTCTAACCAAAAGCGAACCCTTTGTGGCTTTCCAATCCTTTTCAAGTCAAGAAGCCTTAGAGAGAAACTGAAGTGAAAGAGATCAGATCTTGGCCTACCTCTTTCAGCCCTTGAGGATTCCTTTTCCAGGTAGTTTCTCAAATAGTGATGCTATATCAGAACCCTCAGTTCTCCTTGGAAGTTATTCAATCAGCAGAAAGACAGACAATAATGGCACAGGAACTCTGAGTTTTGTATAGGAAACGGACAGGCAGTCTACACTTTGTTATTCATTTGATAGACAGAGCCATTTTGACAGCCCTAACCTTGGAAACCACAGGTCCTGCTGAGCTCAGCAGGAGTCAAACGCTGAGTACCATCTGTCAAAGCTTTATTTCCCCCCTCCTTCTGATCCACGCCTTTACTATAAGATGCTGAAAAGAACACTGAATGGAAAGTCTGCTACCTACAGTTAAACTTGCGTGCCTCATAACGCTAATGTTGGGGTAAGAAATGCACTCTGCAGTTACCAAATTTGGGTGAAGTGAATTAGGTATGCTATGTCCTTTCTTAATAGTTATCCTCCGACGAAAGCATGGGTTGAGAAACCATTTAACTGCGCTCCAAACAACGCATGCTACAAAATTAGGAAATTGCACCTAGTTAATGGTTTTTGCCAACTCTGTGGCTAAAATCATGGATGGCTTGGAAAGTTCTCAGTTCTAAGGATTCGTGGGTTTTTTTTCCTAGTGTAGTTTAAACCTGTATAAAACAACAAATTTGCTTCTTTCCCAAAAAATAGACACTTTAATGAGCTAACCTCTTGCTTCATAAATAAAATCTCAGAACACACAAATAAAATCTCCCCCTCTATGTAGCACAATCAACTCTAAAAAATTAACAAGTCTAATCATAATAAAATCAATTAAATCATGCTGCACTTGTATAGAAGACGATGTATCAATTGATAATAAAGGAGTCAGAAAGGGCGTTGCTTTTAAGTGCTACCGAAAAGCTACATAATTTTTGAAGTACAAATTTATCTTGCATTAAAAATTTTGTATATGAGTAATTTTAGGTGTCTATTTGAAAGCTTTAAATTTAGAATACCATTTCTAGCATACACAGTTCATTCAGAAATTTAGAAAGTTTCCATAAACACAGAATCATAAAATAGAAGTTTTGAATTTAAAAGTTTTACAAAGTGAGGTCTTTTTTAGCAGAATTATTCCAAATTTAAATTTTCAGTTAAATTTTGTGCTTAATTCTGACTTATTTGTTTTATCTAATCCCTCCAATTTTCCTAAATGCTAAAAAAAATTAAGATAGTATGTTGTGATAAAACCATATATACTATATGTACTAGATTTACTATATTTTAGTAAGTATATTCATTGTTTAGTGGATAATTACATTGTCAAGATTATAAATTAAGTATTGTAATTAATTGATTATATTTACACAAGTATGTACTTCTTACATTTTATATTTTACTCAATGTGCCGTATGTATGTTGTGCAGAGATTTAAGAGCCCTTACATATAAATGCTTAAAATGCTTTATGTAAAATATTTTTAATAAATTTCACACCCAGAGGGTGATTTTTAAATTTAAAGTGACCAAGAAATTATTTACTTTGCAATGTCAAAACTAGTTAATGAATAACAAATCATTTCTAATTATTACCATATTGAATTTTTGTGCATCAGTTTTACAAGACACTTAAGCCGTACATGCTTTCATGAGTATATGAACAAACGCATTTGAACAAAATCTGAGCAGGTAATACTTGAGTTGGGACTTGGCCCCTTTTCTGAGCTTCCCTCCCCTGCCCTTCCTCCTTGGAGGGGCTGGCTGATCTCTTTCAGAGGCTGAGAAAGGAAGCTGACTTTGCAGGCAGACAGGGTCCCTGCTCCGTAAATACCTCTTCCACCAGCGTGTTAATGCCTGAAATCCTTTCTCCTGGGGGCAGGAAACAACTTTTACCACACTGAGAGAAAATTCAAAGGCAAAGGCCCCCAGGGAAAGACAGCACGTGGATTTAAATTAATCTTGCTGACAGTTATTCTAAGAGCAAAAAGAAGCAGAGGAGAGCAGGAGGGGAGGCCCTCCAGATGGAGAAGGGGTGAAGGCAGAAGAGGCCAAGTGGGGCTTCCTCAGGGTTTCACTTAGGAAGGGCCAGTTCAAGTGTCCACAGAGTTGCCTTGCTTGGCGTCACGCGTGTGTAGGTTTTCTTGTGTCTCACTGTTATGTTAATTGTCATAGTATCAGAATCTGAGTGTTCAAGGGATGTTAAGGATCTAGTTTAGTGAAACTCTATGTTTATAGAGATGAGGAAATTGAGACACAGACAGACCTACTCTATAGTTTATCCAAACCTTGGTTAAAAAGCTGTTTCAATGTGATTTGACTGTGTTTAAATCCTTCCAGAGAATTTAACTTAATAATTTGCTTTCTGGTCTGTCAGTAACAATTACACCCTGTATTCTATATTTTATGTATATATTTATACTGTAGCTGTTTCTAAAAAGGGTAGAGGCAAGTCCTTATATTTACACTGTAATCTGGAGTTCATGAAGTGCTTTTTTGCATTGAATTTACTTTCTTAGTTGATCTGGCATAATAGTTTTTTTTTTTCCTTTTTTTTTTTTTGGTGGGAAAGTGGACTCTAAATGTCATGTTTATTATTTCTGTAGTCCAAGTCTACTGGGTTTATTTGAGCATGTGCTAGTTGCACAGTTCCGTGGCAATCTTGGGGAGTCAATAATATTCATTCAACAAAGATTTATCAAGGACCTTCCTTGTGCTAAGAATTGGGGATACTAAGAAAAGCCTCTGTATTCAGAGAGGCTACATTATAGCAGGTAGTGCGACAACGATGGGACATACAGAAACATGAATTACAGACTAAGGCAAATATTATAAAATTACCACTGCATTAATTAGCATGAGGGAAAGAGACATGAAGGAATGAGCGGGTGCCACAGGGTAAGCTTTTCCTGTGGGACAGATCTGCAAGCCTCTGTGAAGAAGAGGTGATAGAGCTGAGGCACCCCAGGAAAGGGCAGAAAGGAGAAAAATGCCCAGGCAGAGGGTGCACAAGCCAGTGTGAGGACCTGCAAGAAAGCTGGTGTGAGGGCAGCTTGGAATGCGAAGTGGAGAATGACAGGGAGGGCCATACCCCACAGAATTGTGTGGACTGTGCTAGGGATGATGTGACTCTAATCTAGGGGCAACTAGAAGCAAATGGTTTGAAGTAGGGTAGAAGTGTGGTGATCTGACTAGATTGGGTTTTGAGATGGCCACTTTGGCAACAATGTGGGAAAAGTTGACTGGGCAAGAGCAGAGCCGTAGCTGGAAAGGGCTGACTTGCTTGTTGGGAAAGCAGTACCAACCGCATGTCCCCACTGCATAGATGGGGCAACCGAGGCCGGAGAAATGACACAACCAAGCTCCAAGCCCATCGCCTGATTTCTAGGACAGATATTGCTGGCGCCTTTAACTATCCCACCTTAAAGTGTAACACAGTTTCTGTTGTTTAGTGTTTGTGCACTGAAAATGATACTGCCTCAGGCATGTTTGAAGATGCCACCTGAATCCATACCCTTCTTTTTATGAGACAGGCAGTCTAGTGTGGTGACAGTCTGTAAGGGTCACCACAATCAGGGAGCTGTTTCTGTCCCCATCTTGACAGGAAAATGGAGAGCCCCGCCCCCCACTCCCACCCAGTATAGTTTCTATCTCTCTGTGGCCTTTTTTTATAGAACCATATAGGTTAACAAGACAGTATTTTCGTTCTCCCAAGAAAACTGCAAGGTACATAGATTGTATGTGCAGTGGAGTTTGAAAGAGGCTGAGCACTCTGTGTTCTGGTTTCCTCATCTGTAGAAGTGGGGATGATAATATTACTGTTCTCAGAGGACTGACTGAGCCAACTGATGAAGCTTTCAGCACAGCACCGAGCAGACGAGTGCTCAGTCATTGTTCACTCTTGTTATCATCTGTTGAGTTCAGGGCCAGGTTTAAGGATAATTTGTAATAACTCTATTAGGTCTCATCATTATTACATTTATTTTCATTTTCTCTTCATAATACTTATTCTATTTTAGAGAGATAATTTAATTGAATAACTACTGAAAGTTTAGAAAACAGTCACCTATATCCTGTGTATCCTGATAAAGCACGGTAAGTTTCACAAATGTTTTCCATTGTTTTCTAGAAGTGTATCTGTCCTGACATAGAATTGTAATGTGCCACAGTTTTATAACCTGCTTTTCCTCTTGACATTATACCAGAATTTTTCATGCTGCTGCCAAGTCTTGGAGAATATCATATTAAAAGAGCAAATATTCCATAATTTAATTAGCCATGTCCTGAACAGAGAGTATTTTGGTTGCTTTCAGTTTTTTTCTATTATAAATAATACTGTAATGATCATTTTAGTACATGTAACATTTTCTTCTTTAAGATTATTTTCTTAGGATACGTTTTCAGAAATTAAATTACAAATTAAATTACAAACTTGAATATTTTTGTAGTATTTGCTACTTATTACTAAATCATGGCCCTACTCTTATTTTTAGTTTAATAACTTTATTTTGTAAATGTCCTTTGTTTTGTTTGGCTTCCAACCTATTTTTTAAAGAAGTGATTTGTTCAAAGTCACGAGGGTGAATAATGGTAGAAACAGTACTTGAAGTCTTCTTTCCATTATACCGATGATGCCAATGGGAAAAAAAACTCTCATGGCCTAGATGTGAAAGAGCCATTCCTTAGGACTAGCTGAAGCAGCAGAAAGGGCAAAAATCTAAGATTTGGGAATTATGAGTTCTGCTACCATCAGTCATCTACTGTTTGACTTTGGTCTTCTCAACTATAACATAGATTCATTGTTTCTTGCCCACATATCCTGGGAAGTTTGAGGCTTACATAGTGCACCAGAGTGCTCTTGGAGCAGTGTAAATCAATGCATTGGTATAGGGCAGATCTTGCTCTCTGAATCCTGAGCATTGAGTTGCTCTAAGAAACTGTAGTATAGTGTGGTTCAAACTTGGATCTGCAGAAGAATCATTCGGGGATCTGGTTAAATGCAGTTTCAAAAGGTCTGGGGTAGGGCTGAGATTTTACTTTTTTTTTTTTTTTAGTAGGCACCACCCCCCAGTGTGGAGCCCAGCAAGAGACTTGAACTCAGACCCTGAGAACAAGACCTGAGTTGATACCGAGTCGGAGGCTTAACTGACTGAGCCACCCAGGCATCCCCTGAGATTTTCTATTTCTAACAAGCTCCCAGGCAATGCCTGGTGCTGCTTCTGCTGGTCCATGAACCACACTTTAAGAAGCTGGCTGAAACAGCCACTCTGAGTGGTTGTTCACTCACACAGGTGACTATGCCCACTGTGCAGAGTACCCTGCCCACAGAGCAATTTTAGTAAGTGGAAAAGAATAAAGAGTTAATAGTAGTTGGCCAGATGCTTCTGAAGTGGGGTCTAACATGCTGGAGTGTGCGGTGTGTGAATATTCCTGACCTGTTTGTGGAGGAAGTGTTCTCTGATCTGTTTCCCCTTGAATCCGGGAGACCCCCTGAACCTAGGAATGTTCCTTTTCCTGAGATGTGGTAGGAAGTGGAAAGCAGTAACCTGGAATAATGGAGTAAAATGGAAAGGTCCTAGCCTTTTATTATTATTTCCCTTATCTGAACTCAGACCCAAGAATGAATTTTTCCATCCTTGTTTTACATTGTTGGCAATCCCACCAAAGTCCCCTTGAAAGCTGACCGAGAAAATTTGCCAGCAGCAACTTAGAAGCCATAATGCATTGTTAAAAATCTCTCCGAACATCTGCTGCATGAAAAGAAACAAGGTCTTGCAGTGGGGAGGGCAAGAGGGCATCTCCAACGTGGGATGTCCCAAGGCTGCTCTAAGGACGCCCTTTCTCTGCAAGCAGGCTGCCCTGGGAGGCTCCAGCACCTGTTCTTACACATTCCTGCTGGCTTCTGTTGTTTGCAGTTGCTGTCAAAAGCATCCCAGGAGAGGGTTGGGACAAGCCTTGTCAGGGAATAAGAAAAGCCTGGAGTGTGGCAGTTGGCCTCACAAATGCAAGGATGTTCACAGTCCCAGTAGGGACTCTCATTTCCCTTTTCACATCACCACAGGCCTCTTGTCAAAGGGAAATCCTTTGAGTGTAGGTACTGTGGCAGAGAATGTTTCTTTGAAACTCAGGTGATAGCGATAGCCTAGTTCCATTTTTCTAAACCTGAGACACCAGGGGCATGACCTGGAGGTACCCAGCCTTTAGCCTCGTGGAGTTGCTGCCCAGAGAGCTGGCTGGTACCTTTTCAAGAAGGAAGAAAAGATTCCAAGGTTGGAGCACAGAACAGTAGTCCACCTGCAAATCTGACTTGAGCCTTGAAAGATCAGAGGATATAATAAGTGTACTTTTATTTTGAATTTTTGCCTCGAAGACCTCCTTGGAAGGATCGCACAGTTCCTTCAGTCTGATAGTGCAGGTGCTTCTGTCCTTGAATGTCATTATAAGTTGCATCTTAGGATGTGTGAACAGTTTTTGATATAATGGGGACAACTTTGGCCATTTTTTTGTATTTATCTTATTGTAAGCAGTAGGGAAGTAGGATTCTTTGGTCTCAAATTAAAGGTTTTTCTTCTTGTTCATTGGTCATCAAAGTCTCAGTTTTAAAATTTAAAGCACAGAAAATACAGAAAACAACTTTTTTTATACAATTAAAAGTTAACTCCGTAAAGGACACATTTGGCATGCTAGAAGATAGTGTTTACAGCTTAAAAATCCTGCCTTTCCTTTGCATGGACATCTCTCATCCAAGGACAAAAAAGTTACAACCTGTATTTCAGAATACAACTTCTTTATCAAAAAACATAATCCCCATCAGGGTCCTGAATTTTCTTCACTCGAAATATTAATATGTTTGTCTCAGTTAAGTTTTGTTTGTAATAAAAGTTGTTTGAGCTACACAGGTTTTCAGAGCATTTAAAAAATCTAAATATCAGGAAACTAGTAATGTGAGCTTATTTACTTTATTTAATGGACTACAATTTATATTTAGGAACTGTATTCAGAGTAAATCTGCTTTGAGCAAGAAGCAAAAGCTCTTTGAAGTGTTCTTCTCTTTTGTCCAAGTATAATCACTGGGTTTTGGTTAAACTGATATTTATTAATTCCTTCGGTCCACTTGAGGTTTTACATACATTTTAAAATAGAATAATCTTGGGCGCCTGGGTGGCTCAGTCTGTTAAGCGTCTGCTTTCAGCTCAGGTCGTGATCCCAGGGTCCTGGAATCAAATCCTGCCTGGGGGGCGGTGTTCGGGCTCCCTGCTCAGAGGCGAGCCTGCTTCCCCCTCTGCCTGCCACTTCCGGGCTTGTGCCTGCTCTCTCTCTCTCTCTCTGACAAATAAATAAAATCTTTAAAAAAGTAAATACAGTAGAATAATCTATAGGTAATTATTTCATTAGAAAACTATGAAATGATGTCTTTTACATTAAAATCAGTTCATTTGGCTACTAAAGAAATCACTGTTGTTTTCCTTTAGGATTTTAAAATTCTGTATTATTAGAATGGTGATATTTTAATGTAAATTTTAAGTACATGATTTTAGGATGGTTATCAATTGCTAATGAACATAATATAAATTTAAAAAGTGTTTTTGAAACTGGTATCATTCATGAATAAGGAAATCTGATTTTCAAAATGGCTGGTTTTAGCTGTTGTAGAATCTTGCCGAAGGCAGGTGAAAGATGCATATAATGCAAAATTTAGAAAATCTGGTTACCTTCCTCACAGAAAACAGTTGAAATACTTAAGATTAAAACTGTCAGCCTAAAAGTGTACGTATTTTCACTCTTCTACAGATACGGAAATGTCTTCTGCCAGAGAAGATTCTAGCAAGTGTTTTTGTAAGGCCTCTTCCAGAGGACATTGCTTGCTCCAGCTCCCTCTCACCATCCTTTGGGGGTGGGAGTCATGGCTTAAAGCTTAGTTCTTACCTGACAGCCTATGGGGGAACTCTCCAACCTTAGGGTAATCCGATCCCAAGTCAAAGGAGACTTGGAATACTTCCAGCTCTTGCCCGTTCTCGTAAAGAGGGCATAAACTGGCAAGTCTTTCTTTCAACCTCTCAAATTTCCTCTTGCTCTTTGTAAAAGTCATCAGTGGGATATTGACTCAGAACGGGACTTATCATTTTGCGGAAGGAACTGGGGCTGTTGGATTTTGAAGCATCTGCGTCTACTATCCCTTTATCCAGAGGTGGGAGCACCAGAAACACTGCTGGATGGAAGCCTGACTGACTGTGGAGGAGAGGTGCCTCCAGATGAGAAAGCCCCAGTAAAGGGATGCCCTGCCTATACGGGCAGCCATTCAACCTTCACATTTTTAGATTGTTTTGAAGGAGCTCTGAAAAGAAAGAAATCTTTCATTGTAGGAAAAAGTGCCTATACGCTAGTGTGAACTATTTAAACCAAATTTAGTTTTTCGGTGAAAGTAAAAATAATTTTGGCATCGTACTGCCTAAACTTGTCTATTTTTGAAACACCTTGGAAGCACACGTATTCATTGGTAAGCTTGTGATAAGAGACTTTTAGAAACCTTTGAATATGTTCCGTCAGGGTAAAATCCTGTTTCATGGCATTTATTCAGCCTATAGAATAGATTCCTCCCACCCAGTATCCTTCCTAGCAATGTGTATATTGTCATTTATTTAAATATGCCTTGTGGGGCTAAGCACTTCTGGTATATTTTTCATGCCAGACAACCTAAGGAAGCAACAGAGGCATGGCATGATTAAGCTTATAGGTCACAAGATAAATTTACATGGAGAGCCAAGTTTCCAGCTTTAAGCAAATGACTTATCTGTAATGTTACGTAAGTATAATGACTGACCTTTCAAATGTTTGTTGGGCTTCAAGTGTCCGGAACAATCAATACATACCTTATTGTTTATATTTTATGTTCCCGATCCCATTAATGTATGCCTATGGAGTGCCGGGACACCATTAGTTTCTGATACTTCTGAAGCTACTGGGTGGCATTCATCAAACAGAAAGGCAGCACTTATTGACTTGTGACAGTTTTTTGAATTTCTCAAGCTCAATGTTTCATGAGCTGCTTATCTAGTTTTGGTAAGCAAGGCTTTTATTGCTCTGAAGCCTCCTCAATTAAATAGTAATGAACCAATTTGTTTAAGGCGAATCTTTAACTTGCAGACTCATTAATTTCTCCATTGTGAGTGTCGGAACATGTGTTCTTGGGCAGGGTGGAGTAGAGAAACTTGGTGCGATGATTGCTGGGTGGGGGAGCTGGGAGCGTGAGACTGTCTCTGTGTGACCTTGCACAGGTCTCTGAATGTCCCTGAGCCTCTGGTTCCCCAATTGTGAAGGGGGCAAGGGAGTCCAGATAATCACTAAGGTCCCTTCCAGCATGAACATTTAATAGGTAATGGAATATCAATATGCAAATACATGAGTAGCAGTGAAACCTTACCAGTAAGTGCAAAACTGAAATGTGGGGAAGTCCTTCAACCACCCTGCCTCCCCTCTGAATAAGGAAATAAGAGAAAGCTGCATTCCTTCTTATTTGCCCGGAACATAATAGACTCATTGTGGGTGTCTGGGAGAGAGGTATTTGTGAAGTAAATATACCTATAACAAAATACATATAAACATAAATATACTTATATGTAAATAAACACATAAAAATATATATAAATATACATTAAAACAAATGTAAATATATAAACACCTCACAAATGTATATAATTATACATAGGCCTATAATTACATATATATAAGTATATATATTATCTAAAGGCCCCCCTTTTTTTCTTCATTTTCTCCTATTCTACATACCTTATCTTCACCCTACCCCAAAAATGCTCAAAGTGAAAAGTGTCACCTGTTATTGAGGCAGAATAGGAACTCTTATTCATTGAGGAGACAGGAGATAGGTACCCGCCTCCGTATTAACTCTCTCTTTCTAGGGTTTTATTATTGGAGAGTCTAATGACTTAGAATTAACCGTCCATGGTCCATTTAAAAAAATCATGAATTGATGAATTGGTTTCTAAATTCTCTGTGTTATTGACAAGTTGCTGCATCACTGCAGCTATAAGACATGTCATCCATTATTAACTTTGATAGCACTAAAAAAGATAAATTAGATCTTTTAGGTAGAAATGAGTTCTCACAAAGGCTGCCCTTCTAAGTGGACATGGTCTCAATTTTCTCTGAATTTCATCCCACTTATTTGTTTGAGTTTATTCTGGTTTCACTTAGATTTTATTGATTGTTTAGTAAACATTAACTGATGATAGAGCCTTCTTAATATGAACAGATAATAGATAATCAATGTGTAATGCAGCTTAAGTGATAAAATACTTTTGCCAGGAATATAAAACCTGCCATCAGGACTGGAAATGACTTATTTTAAAAAATTAAAATTTACAATGAACACTTTACAAAGTAAACCTATTTCTTCAATGTGCAAAAAGTTAAATTTACTTTTAAGACAACAGTACTAGATAGGAACATATACATAAAACATGGTATTTCTCAGGCACATTTAAAGTATAAACATACACCTATAGGAACAAACTAGCATCCTTTGAGCTCTTATAGTTTGTGCTAGGACAAAGGTAAAAGGCAATAATAATAAATTCAAAATAACATTTGAAATTTGAGCTCAATAGTTGATTTATTACAGAGGGAAAATGTTCTTACCTTGGCTTTTGCAAAAATCCTTATTCTTACTATTATTTACTTCTCCAACCTAAAACAGTCTTTTGTTTCATAGCCAGAATCTTATTTTTCTAACATTGCCCATTAACGTTTCCAGTATCTGCTGCAACACAAGATGTGTTGGGAAAAAAAAAATGACTTAGGCAAGTTTTTAATACCTCAAATTGGACCCGCCCTTTATCCCACAATCCCTTTTGTGTGTCTCATTATTGATCAGACATATGCTGTTTTTTGAAGCCTGGGAATTACCAGGGCAGTGTTTTATTTGACTGTTTATCTCTTTAGCAAAATTGTTGCCATCTCTGACCTTTCAAAAATGTTTATGACAAGGTGTTTGCTGTTAATTGCACACAGGAAGGAGTGAAAAGCCTCCCGGTTAGATCTTGTATTCACCAGAAGATAAGATTTTCTTGCAAAATCAGTCTTAGAGGAGGCAGATTTGGGTTGTTGATTTTACTTTTACATAGCAATATTGCTTGAGAAAATTACTGTTTTCTAATTAGCAGGCCTATTAATAGGATAAAAAAAGATATGGCTTTATATTAAATATGCAATAGCTCTCCTGGCCTTGATCTGTTTTCATACCTAGTGGAAATGCAGGAATAGAAATATAAAATCACAGGCTAGAAAGGACCTTAAAAGATCATCTAATTAAATCCATTTTATTTTGCAGATTGCTAAACAAATGTAGAGAAGTTAAGGCACTTGTCTTCTGCCTATAACCAGTCAGGACCCCTTCAAAGTTTATTGACCACCCATCTAGTGTTTTATTACTGTCCGTAAGATGCAAAACTCTGCACAGATGCAGGCAATTGCTCTGGCTTGGGTTGCCCTTGTGGAGACAACAGGTTGCTTAAAGTCCATGTGGACAGGCCAATTTTCTTTAGTTACTTACAAAACAAGGAGGTATTCTATATTCTTGTAAGGCCTTCCCTGATTTGGTCCTGCTTGGCCCCCTTGGTCCCCCTTGGCCTTCATTTCTTGCCCCTCGTCCCATCATCCACGATGCCCCACCATACTTCCCTTTCTTCTGTTCCCAGGACCCTCATATGTTCTTTCCCACCTTGGCTTTTTTTCTTCAGTTTGGAATGATCTTCCAACAAATCTTTCCTCAGCTGGTTTCTAATCATCATTTAGGTTTCATCTCAAATGCCACTTCCTCAGATAGGCCTTTCTTTACCACCCAATGTAAGTATGATAATAGTAATAGAAGTAGTGAAGCAGCAGCTGATACTGAGCTCCCAATGCCCACTCCACTGTCGTATGCACTTACTGAAAGTGTTTATTAATTCATTTAAACCTCAGGACAGCCCTATGAGGTACGCTTATTTGGTAGTTGAAATGATTCTTTTCTTTGCTCCCTTATTATCTGTCTTTTTCTTCCCACTGGGAAGAAAAATTCATTTTCTTTGCTCCCTTATTATCTGTCTTCCCCTCCACCCCATTAGACTCAGTTCCCTGAAAACTGGGACCTTAGCTCTCTTGTTTACTGCTGTTTTCACCAGGTCTAGGATAATGCCTGGATCTAGTGGTTCCTCGGTAAATACTGCAGGAGCGAATGAATGAATTTGAGGAAAGGCAGCTGGCTGGTGAGAATGGAAGAGGCTGGGGGTTGACTCCCTAGTGAATGCCTGTGAGGAGGATTCTCCCAGGAGCAGAAGCTAGCCTGATGAGAGTAAGAATAAGTGAGTGGGCGCGTCAAGAATAGGCTCCGTTTCCAAGAAGGTTGGCAAGAAGGGAAGTGGAATGCTAAACAGCAGTAGTGGTTTCATGCTTTTGTCAGAAAATAGGAGCCTTCCGCCCTTGCCACTGAAGAATGCCCCCTCACTGCTCTTTAATGATACAGGGAGACCCGTTTCTGTCTCATTCTCCCAACAATATGACCTGCTGAAAAACTGAAATAATGGTTTGACCACAGAGTTCCTGTCCATCTTCATACATTTCACCACGAGGGCCTCCTGGGCACTCATTTCCCAGGATCATCCTTGGGGTAGCAAACCTTCCCTCGTCTCTCTCTGTGTGGTCAGCAAGTCTAGAAGACACCTGCAATGTGCCTTTGAATCCCAGCAAACATGTAATTCCTCATTTTCTACAAACTCTGAAGTTGCCAAGAGCATTACAATTACTTATCCCAGGAGGGAGACCACAGAAATAGCGAGTGCCTACATGAGTGGCTCTGAACCGTTCCCACTTTGGTCTGTGTCCTGCATGGCCAACTAGCAATGTTTCCATTACATTGTCCCCGTTCCTAATGTGTGCAATAAGCAGTCCTTCATCCCCTCGACAGCACTTACCTGCTGTCAGAAGGAGGACAGTGCCAGAGATGTCACATGTACAACCTAACTCCTTTAAAGGTGGTTTTGGGTAGCAGTCCTTCTAGTCTCTAATGAGGCACTGGTATGAAATCATGAAACCACAGTGGGAAGGGACATTTTGTTTTTTTGAGGACTCTATTATGAAGCCAGATACTGCTATTATTTCAGGGAAGAAAATATTGCTCTCCTTTCAACCATAGCAACAACAATATTGTCTCTTTCTCCGCATCAATTACAAATAAAGATTCTCTGTGGAATTCTTTGTGTGTTTATTCTCTGGTTAGTAATTGAGAAAAGGTAATAATTCAAATGGAGCCAGTAATCTAAAGCAGAAAAGAAATATGAAGGTTAAAGGGCAAATGTGGCCTATGACACAATCTGGCCCAGAGTTTCTCAAATGGGGTGGTGCCACAAGCACTCAGGGATCAACAAGTCTTCCTCATGAGCAGCTTTTCCAGGCATTGGAGGATGGGGAGCATTCTTGGTCCTGGGTCACAACTTCCAGTAGCACCTGCCAGTTACTGTGACCCCCAGAAACACCCTCACACCTTGCAAAAGACCTGTGGGAGTTGGCAGTGTGTTCTTTGGCCATGACCTGGCTCAGGATTCTTTCACACAAATGCCAGTGCTGCCAGAGGCTAAGGTAACATGAATGTGCTCCTCTGGCCCCGTGTAAGGCAATGGGGAGTGGGGTCCTGTGATTGCTGGGGAAATGTGCCTGGTTTGCCTGGAGGTCTTCCAAATGAAAGTTTAATAGACGGGAAGTCCTCGCAGCTTTCTCAGTGTGTCTACCTCACCCTTCCCACCTCCAGGCTTTCCTTTTCCATCTGCCCCTCTTCCATCACCCTGACCATTTAACCAGGGCCTACCCCTTACACTGTATCATATATAGGGAATTCATGTTGTTTTTCACTTCTGAGCTGTGAGCTCTTTGAGGGGCTCCTGTCTTATTTTGGCCCTGTATCTCTGGCATCTAATGTAGTACTTGGCACCTAGTAGGCTGCCTTAAATACTAGTTGGGTGGGTGGATGGTTGGATGGATGAATGAATGAAAGAAAATTATTCTAGGTCCTTAACCAATTTCTGATTAAATTTCCCCTTAGTCTGCATCTGCTGTGAGTCCTTAGGAGGCATCTCTGGGTTTCCTGTAAGTCCTCTCCTGGCACATGGACAGGGTTTATTTTCATGTCCCTGTGTCCGTTCTGTTTGTTCAGGAATGCTGCACAATTGGAATAATTGAAGCTGAGATTGTAAAAACTCGTCTCATGAGCTCTCATTGCTGTGCTTTGCCCAGGATCACATTCTGCTTTCTCAGATGCGTGAGGGTTCCATGGCTTGTGATTCTTCTCTGCTAGCAATGTGCTCTGTTTCTTGTTGCAGTGCATGGCGGGGCGGGGGGCGGGGGTTGCTTCTGTTCCAGGTAAATCCAGCCCGGTTGATGTTGGGTAGTGACTTCAGTGGAGGTAAAAACTCCTCCAGTTCCAAAGTCAAGACTTCCCAGAGCATCTTCTGGGTTCCCCTTCCTTCCTACTTCCATAACTCTTCTTTTTCTTTCTCCCTCTCTATGCTCCCTCCCTCCCACTTTTTCCTCTCCTCCCTCGCTCATAAATTCTAACCTGTTCCTTTGGTATATGTGCTGCCGGAGCGAGCACACTAACCTGTTCCTTTGGGTTGGAACTATATGAGAAATCAATTTTGCTGATTCTCCACCCTCTTCCTCCCATCTTATTCGGCTACGGGGCCCCTAAATAGAGCAGGAAAAGTGGCATTCAGAGGTAACATAGTAAAACATAGTAAGGAGGATTTTAAGTAGAAAATCTTTTCACTGGTGGGCTCAAGATTCCTAGATGCTTACAACATACCTCCTCTTGTTTCCATTGATACTATTCTTTCCTGACACTGTTTTTAAACATAAAGAGATATTCTTAATTCAAATATTTCTTTCTCCTCGCATGGATGCAGTTTGGGGTTTGGTTGTTTTTTTTGTTTGTTTTTTAAAGAAAGCACACACTTGACCAGCTGTTTGGTTTCCCACAGCCCACATGCACAGGCCCAGGGTGTTCCCCTGTGATTTTCAAGGCCTGGCTCTCTCCTGATAAGGTCAGCAGCACACAGTTTTATCCACATCTGCTGTGTTCCTCGAGGTCAATCAAAGTATTCTTCCTTCTGGGACTAATGGGGATCTCCCGGAGAGAAACAATTATTGCACTTGAAAAATCTATTGATCTACATTGTATGGTTCACCTGGTATTTGGGGTTCAGGGATACTTTTTGAACCTGGGAGATGATTCAGAATAAGAATACACTAGCAAATACATTCATGCTATGCACTCCCCGGTGTTTGCTGTTACTACTGTTAGGATGGCAGGATTCTGAGTTCATTTGCCACAAAATGTCAACAATGTAGGTCAACTAGCATTACTGACTTCATTAGTTGAAATTTAACTTTATGAGAGCACAGTCACAGATCAAAAAACAATCATTGGAATCATGAGCATTTCCGTTGGTGCAATTTCCCATCTCCCCGTTTTCTTTGCTAAAATTTTTATATATCTTCTAACACTGTTCTGAATAGAAATAGGAGCAAATGACTCCAAGCAGCAGAAAGCAAGGGCACTGGGCTGCCAGTCTTTACATTTCACTACTCACGTCATCCATGTTGAAATTTTCATAAGAAATTGGGTCCAGGACAACATCCTGTGTTGCAATCCAGATCCAGGAACTGAGGAAATACTTAAAGCCCTTCCATAAACTCTTCACTCCCCCACCCCCACTGCAAGCCAGTTAACCAGAGTCCCAGTCTCTTATCCCTCTTTTGGAATTGGAAGACCTCGAGCCATATCCCAGTCTCAGGCTTTATCAGCTGCATGTCTGTTTGCTCTGGGTTTAACCTGTACACCATGAAAGGTACTTTCTCATAGTTACATTGTGAAATTAAACAAAATAATTCACAAATTACTGGTATGCTATCTGGCATACAGGAGACCCTTAAAGCATTGGTCTAATTTCTATCTTTACATTCTGGAGAGCCCAGTGAACAGCAAAGTAACCTAAATGCTGAAGATACTGCATAAGTCTCAGGGTGACATCATTGAAGTTTTGTAAGAAAATACTTGGATAGGAACTTTTGTTCCTTATGAAGATATTTTCTGAGGGCTTAAGAAGTAAACAAAATTGAAAGTTTTTATTCCACTGAGGTATAGAACTGAAGCAGTTTTCTGAAGATTTTGTGTTGGGACATTTATTTATTGTTCTTATAGTGTTTTATCTACAGAGGAATCAATAGAATGTCCATTGATTGGTAGCTGCAGTCTTACCATCTATGAAATGGGCTTAGTAATTATAATAGCCTCACAGGATTTGGTGAGGATTGAATGAGATAAAGTATACAGAGAGCTTTGCATACCACCTGCCACATGATAAGTGTTCAATAAATATTTGATTGATATTATTACCAGCATTAATAAAATGCCTACCACAGAGGTTGCTGCATTTCCATACAGAGGTTGAAAAGGATGGAACAGATTACCTTTCAGCTCATTCTAGTGAAAAATATACCCTTTTCCAATTTTGATAAATTTAAGATAATAATCACCAGAATAGTGTTGAAGTCTCCATTTGTTGAATTTGGATAATTCTAAATGACATCTCTCAATATGAAAGTCCATAGTTTTAAATGTCAGAATGTTGAAAAGCCCCAAGACAAACACCAAGTAGCATCTAGCCATTTCTCCCTTTCAGATGGGTGTCATTAAAGGCAACCCATCCTTTCCACTTGCAGAGATCCTCAGCTCTGTTCTAGAAGTTACTCTTTTTCCTAGAAGTTTAATAGAAACAAATGGAAATAGACCAATCTGTATGATTTTTTTCTGCTGATTAGAGAACATGATGGCTTTGGTTGTTTGCAGAGCAAAAGTGCTGATGCAGGAAGGCCTAATTGATTTAAACAATATATGGGCCTGCTTAATGCTTTAGGTCAAATCCTTGAGAAGTTTGCATTCCTTATGCAAAATTAAATGTGTTGCAAGCATCCTTCTTGTCAAATGCCTTTTTTTTTTCTTTTGTTCATTTGGCTCCAGGTTTGACTTGTGGGGATGAATCATGGTAGCCTTGTGGCAATAGATTTCAGATCCTGTTCGTAGACAGCAATTAAGTTCTCACTATTACTCTCTGCTATTTTTGTATTTTGTTAATGTCTCCTCTTGCCATTTGAACAGCTCAGCATTTCTCATTCTCCCATTTTGGTAGTCTGTAGGTTGTGGTTTGGTCCTCTTATAGAATAGGGTTTTTGTTTTTGTTTTTTTTTTTCCTTTCTTTCTGAGTGATTCACACTTTCATCATGTGCTTGAGCTCCCTGATAGGTGGGGTATAAGGTTATGCCCAACCTCTTCTTACTGTATCAGGCCCTCAGAGAAGTTAGAGGTGCCTTCACTTAAGGTGGCAGGTTTCTCACTGCTACTGCTCTTCCTTGTGGGTGTATGTCTTTGTTGTTGACTCCTTTGGGTTGGGCTATTTACATGTGACCTGGTGACCACCAAGCCCTATGTTCCCTCCTTTAGTTCTTCGACTCTCAGAATCTCTGCCAGTTCATTGTTGATGGACCCTTTCTGATCTAGAATTGATTGGATATGACAAGTAGATGGATGTAAGGATGAGGGAGAGGGGGACGTTGAAAATAACTCAGGCTTATAGATTGGGCTACTGAGTCGATGCGGCTTGCAATAATACTAAGATAAGGAATGAGGAAGGAGGTTGGCTGGAAAAATGGTAAGTTCAAATTTGGATATGAGTTTGCTCTGTGTTCAGATCATCCTTTAGGTGGAGATGCATCAACAGGCCATTGGAAAGAAGATCTATAGCTTAGTATTAGTAAGGCATTAGAGGACCACTGCTCAAAGGGATCATCTGTGCCTTAAAGTTTCTTTGTTTTTAAAAATGAATATATTGTTTAATTACATGAAATCAGCCATCGGTTGCATGGAATGTGTGAGCATCCTCTTTCATAAGAGGTCCCTCTCATATTTCTCTTCTAACCGATAGAAGCTGATAGCCACAATCTCTTTTTCTCTTTTATCATGGCAAATTTCAAACATGTACGAGAGAGAGAAAATAGTGTAAAGAACCCCCACTTAACCATTACCTTGCTTTACCAATTTTCAACTCATGCCCAGACTTGTTATGCCTGAACCACTCTACCCATTTCTCTTCTTTCCCAGAGTTATTTTGAAGATTTTATTTATTTCAGAGAGACAGAGACAGAGAGCACAAGCATGAGAAATGGGGAGGGGCAGAGAGAGAAGCTGACTCCCCGTTGAGCAGGGAGCCCGATGCAGAGATAAATCCCAGGACCCTGGGATGATGACCTGAGTCGAAGGCAAGCTCTTAACCAACTGAGCCACCCAGGCCCCCCTTCCCAGGATTATTATGAAGCAAATCTCAGACATTATATGTGCTATTGAATCTTTAAATGTTTTAGCATGTTATGTCTAAAAGATAAAAATATATTTAAAAAAACAAGCACAGTATCATTACTGCATCTAAAAATTAACACCAATTCCTTGATATTATATCATAATATCCATGGGTGTTTAAATTTCCTTGTCTCATAATTTTTAAAAATTATAATTTATTGAAATTAGTATGAAATAAAGTTCATACATTGTAATCTGTTCCTATGTCTCAAAGTTCCTTTTAATGTATGGGTTTCCCTTTCCAGCTCCTTTGTTTCTTCCAATATATTTGTCTAAAAAAACAGGAAATAGTCCATTTATAAATTTCAGCACTTGAATGCAGTAAGTTCTCAAAAACTGCTGGTGCTTTCAAATAAGCCAGTGTCTCAGAATTTCGAAGAATGGGAGTCAGGGAAATGCATTCCTAAATCCAGCATAGGACTGTGCGTTAAATCATTCAGCAGTAGGGAGATGCCAGCAGATGGGGAGGTTTTCCATGTATGAAGTAGTGTAGGTGGACTGGAGACAGTTCACATACAGGGCTAGGGTGGGTCATCCCATTGTTGTTGGGGTGACTCCCCTCAACATCTTTCACTCAAATCAAGATTAAATGCAACATGATAGGGGCTCCTGGGTGGCTCAGTCGGTTAAGCGTCTGCCTTTGGCTCAGATCATGATCCCAGGGTGCTGAGATCGAGTCCCACATCGGGTTCCTTGCTGATCAGGGAGCCTGCTTCTCCCTCTGCCCCTCCCCTTGCTCATGCTCTCTCTCTCTCCCTCTCTCTCTCTCTGTCAAATAAATAAATAAAATCTTTAAAAAAAATGCAACACAATATATTAACTTTGATTGAACTGTCGTGTTGTTATCCAAATCACCAGCAACATACATTTATGAAGATTTTCTGACTTTTGGATACTCAGATATGTTACTCTCCTGGGTTATTGTTGAGGTCTTTAGTTGTGAAGGTTTAAAAGTGATTTTCTCTAAAAATCTCACTCTCTTACCTCAAGAAAGGGCTACTAAGTGTATATGTTGGTGTGGGTTGGTGTGTTAACAGTATTTTTTTAGAGATTTTTTAATTTATTTTTGAGAGAGAGAGAGAAAGAGTGCACACAAGTGCACGAGTGGGGGGAGGAGCAGAGGGAGAAGCAGCCTCCCCTCTGAGCAGGGAGCCCCATGTGGGGCTCGATCCCAGGACCCTGGGATCATCACCTGAGCCAAAGGCAGATGCTTAATGACTGAGCTACCCAGATGCCCAACAGTATTTTTAAGAATAACTTTTTAAAACCACTGTTATATTTGTGTCCTCATCTTTAGGTTAGGGGCATGACCTTGGGCTTTTATACCTTGTAAGACTTTCTCCTATTTCTTTGGTTCAAAACAGGCAAAACTAAATCCCACAGAGCCAGAGGTGATTATTGACTGGGTTATGGGCTCTTCAAAGAGCCAAGGAGCCTGGGAATCGGTGCACTGCAGTGAATTCTCTGGGATATTACAGACTAAAGGGAGGATGCTGAAAGAATTTGGCAATGCTGCCGTTATATGAAAAGTCTTTTTTGAAAATGTGCAGGGGTAGACTTTGGAAAATCCTCTTGGGGTTTCCTTTCTTTGGCAGCTAAAGTAATAATGTTCTCATTGTACAGATGGAGAACTGAATCATAGAGAACTTGACAGAGGGCTCCAGTGACCTGGCCAGTGTCATACTGCACAGAGGTAGCAGGGCAGGAGGGTGGAGGGAACACTGGCATATTGATACACCTCATTCTGTTGTCCAGAAAATACCGTTGTTGGGAAAAGGAGAACATATGCTTCCTTCACTCTCTTGTTGTTGAAGCTCCTGAAGGGTTGTGCACCTGCAACATTTCAGGACTTTAATCTCTGGGCCCCCTTTCAAACCCAGCCAGAGAGACAACAGTGGACACTGATGAAGAACTTGGCCACTGAAGTCACACAGCCCTGGGTTATGCCTGCTCTGCTACCCACCAGTTTTATGACCTTGGGCAAGACACTTAATGTCCCAAAACCTCAGTTTCCTTATCTGTAAAGTGGGGGAGAATAGTATCTGCTTGATTTTGGTGTCAGGGTTAAATATGCGGGAATCTCTGTAAAGCACACAGCATGGAGCTGGACACGTTGATGCCTAGAAACAATGGCTGCCATGATTGTCATCCGCTTACCACTGCAGAGTGGTGAAATGAAGTCCTTCGTACCTCACGTGTCTGATTTGGGCCTCATAGTATTGAACATGCTCACAGACCTCTCCAGCCATTTTTGTCTAGTTTTTTCTTTCCACAACTTCAGCTGTTGCTCACATTATACACAGTGTAAAGAAAGCAAAGCTTCTTTGCTTTGGTCTTCTCTCTTTTCACCTTGCATTTATTCTGCCTTCTCTGCCCTTCTTTAGAGATGCTTTGGTGTGGAAGTGTCCTCATGCTCACTCCTGGGTCTCTGGAACCACCCCCTTTGCCTATGTCCCCCTTTCTTCCATTTCAACCAATCAAAATTTGTCCTTAGATGCCTTTCACCTAGAGGATGTAGCTCCTGGTCTGTAGGTTGGATCCAGCCTCAGACTTATTTTCTTTGGCCAGTGCAGTGTTTACTTTTTATTTAAAAAAAAAAAGTATTAGTTACTAAGTTTTAACAGTGGGAAATTTCATATAAAAGCAAGAAATGATAGGTGTCATGGGGCCCACCCTTCCTAGCAGCCATCAGCAGCTGCGTAGTTGCTATCCTCTTCAGACAGCTTGGTGCTGTTCAAGTTCACCATAGTTTTTACCCCTCTCTAAAGCCTTAAACCTAGCCTGCCTTATGATTTGCCTTCCTCCTGATGCGAGAGTCATTTGCTTTTATAACCTAACAAATGTAAATCCCCAAAGGTAATAATTGGTGGACTGGCTTAATGAAGTACATGACTTTCCAATGTTCCCCATATATTCAACATCAATATATATGAACTGCCTTTTTCATGCTGAATTAAGATGATGAACAAACATTTCAAGCTGATGTGCAGGGGCACTACCTGCCAGTTCAGACTTGGGAATATTACTGTCTCTACATACCTCAGTATTTGGGTGATATATGAATCTTTGTGTGACTCTTACATTTTCTATTTAAAATGTTATAAAAATTGGGGCACCTGGGTGGCTCAGTCAATTAAGCATCCGACTCTTGATTTCATCTCAGGTCACCATCTCAGGGTTGTGAGATCCAGCCTGACTTTAGGCTCTGCACTCAGTGGGGAGTCTCCTGGTCCCTCTCCCTCTGCCCCCCTCCCCCGCTTTTGTGCTCTCTCTTTCTAAAATAAATAAATACATAAATAAATAAAATCTTATAAAATGTTATAAAAATTAATGGACACAATGAAAGTGCTAATGCCAATGTTAGAAAGTTTGAAATCGTTCAGTGCAATACGTGTTGGGCTCATTCAGCCCCTTATTGGGGTTTCAGCTGGAAACTTAAAGAGGATGTGTCAAAGGTAAAAAAGATATCAACAAAACCCAGGTCTATAAGAAGAGGAATGTTTTCTAATATTTTAGCTCTCTGAGAATGAAACTGCTCTTAGAGCATATAAGTCATGTTGTTCCAGTTGTCCTTTTTCAAATCTGGTGGAAGTTTTCCAAGAACATTGCATATAATATGTACTATTTGTATTTGTTGTTGTTGTGTTGTGTTTTTTTAGAGGACTGCTAGAGACACAGGCATTACCCAAAGGGAAGAAATTTCATTGGTAGATGTTTTTAGGGTCTGACATAGGTCATTGTGGAAGATTTGGGGGGAATATTTATTGAGCACCTAGTAGCTGTAAGGCCCTCTTAAATTGTCACAGGAGTCCTGGCAGTCGGTATTGTCTCTCTTTAATAAGGCAGCACAGTGTCTCAATCTGTGTGGGTCCATTTCCCAGTTCCTCTCCTGACTTGGTTGGGAACCTTGAGCAAGTAACATAACTTTTCTAAGCCTCGGTTTTATGATCTGTAAAATGGGTTGTTGTGAGCATTACATGAGGGTAATATGTGTTAGCATAGTTAGTGCAATTCCTAGCATAAAATAAGAACTCAGCAAATGTTGGCTGTTGTTATTTAGACTCTTGAAATCCTTCCACCTTGGACAGCTGCCTCCTCTTCCTCCAGGAGGTTTGGGCTTAGCTTCCCAAAGGTAGAGGTGGATATTTCTTGTGTCAGTTGGCCGCCTCCCCGCCTTCTCAGACCATCCGTGCAAATTGCTTGCAACTGGTGGTTTGTGCCACTCTGGTTCCATCTTTGGTCCCTCCCTCTCTCACCCTGACCTGCAGAGCTTGACTTCCAGTATATTGCCTCTTCCTTGCTTAAAATGAAATTAGTTCCCCACCCCCGACACCCTTCTCCTCAGTTGCCTATCTGCTATTTCCCCCCGAAGTTCAAATGATTTCAGTGTTTTGGGGGACTTTTTAAGGTGAACAGCCGTGGAACTGGGGGTCCTCAGCCTGGCCAGTTTAATTAGAAAGACTGTGGAGTGTGCTGTTAATTAAGTAAGGACTTATTTTTAGATACGGGTGTTCATTAGTCCTCCTGCGTGCCTCTTCCTTCAGATTTCCAAAAAACAGGTTAATTTATGGCCTGGCTAGAAGTTATTAACTCTTAATCTTCACCCTGTTTAGCAAAATCACTCATGAGGCTTCTCTGTTGCTAGAAAATCCCAGTGAAGGCGAGATGAGCATCACATTTGGAAAGCAAACCTGCCTTTCTTCCTATAGTGCATTCTTCCCAGTGGTGCCTTCCAAAGCCAGTGCTGTAGGCTGTGGGGATTTGCTCCAAATACTCTCATATTAGGTGCCTTTCAGCTTTATCATAGAATCCAGCTCTTAGAGCTATTGAGCCATTTTAAAAGCACAGAGCTCTGCTGTCTGTCGGGGAATGATTCACCCTGCAGACCACACTCTGGCAATTTTCTCCCCAGGGCTGTCTCTAATGTCTTGTTGTAGATTGAATAAGACTGAACTTAGAAACACTTTAATAAAATTTGAGGCAAGATTATACCATGTAAATATATGAATGTGATTTTATATATATATATAATAAATTTAAAAACATATAAAATTATATATATATGCCATATATGTACTTTAAAAAATAAGTGAATCTTCAAAAGGGAGATATATCCCATATGATTTCACTTCTATAACACTCTAAAAATATACCATTATAGAGATAGAGACAAGATACTGGTTGCCAGGTGTTAGGGACAGGATGTGACTATAAAAGGATGGACAGGGAATTCTCTGTCGTATGGATCAGTTCTGTATCTTGATTGTGGTGGTAGTTACACAAATCTTTACATGTGATAAAATTTCACACACTCACACAAATAAAAGAAAAACAATCCCAGCAAGATGATTATATGATATACCATGCATTAAGTCGAATATACGTAACTATAACCAATAAAGTAGAGAGCAAATACAACATGTATTGCTAAGATTGGGAGCAAACTTACTGGCTGTAGCTGGACAGGCAAATGACCACGTTTAATCAAGTCATATTTACACTCAATGTCAGTTGAAATAGGTTCACCGAAGTCTTCTGCTTTATTGTAGTTTTAGTGCCTACTAATGAATAATAATGCATTTGAATACCCTACAAGTATGTTACAATTTTAGTACCTTGCATTTTGCTTTGGGCTTAGTTAATAATTTCACGTGGCTCTGTGATCAAGACACAAAGATCTTAAGTTAACAAAGGGTTATTTTTTGCATTAGAATGGAACAGGGATTTAATGCCTGAGTTTATAAATGCTCATTCCTGTTGTGGACATTAGCCTCTGTATGGTTAGTCATCAATAAAGTAGAACTTATGGGAAACATCCCTTTTTTCTCTTTCCCTTTATCACCATCATCCCACTTCAATATGACTATTGACTCTGATTGATTTTTAGGGGTGTGGGGGTAACTGAGAAGACCACCTTTCCTTTCTGTTTCTGACTCTTGATTTTCTTGGTAACATTAACTCCTTATACACACCTAGTCAATAGATTGTGAAGAGTTTAAGCTTATTTTATAGGATTCTTTCCCCCGTCTTTTGTGTATATTGTCTCCCTTTTTTTATTATTATGTTATGTTAATCACCATACATTACATCATTAGTTTTTGATGTAGTGTTCCATGATTCATTGTTTGCGTATAATACCCAGTGCTCCATTCAATCCGTGCCCTCCTTAATACCCATCACCAGGCTAATCCATCCCCCCACCCCCCTCCCCTAGAGAACCCTCAGTTTGTTTCTCAGAGTCCATAGCCTCTCATGGTTCATCTCCCCCCTCTGATTTCCCCCCCTTTTAATGATCCTTCCTTTGCACAAAATTCCCTGTGCCTTCATGAGGCGGGGGTCCTATTTCTTACAGTAAATAACTATAAGTAAATAACATGACGACATGTTAAATCATCTGTGAACAATCATGCTTCTTAAGTGAGATTATCAGAAGAAAACAATCTATTACAATAATTTTTTAAGTGGTTCTTATATTTAAAATGCCAGCAATTAAATGTGCCTAGGAAAACCTAAATAATGACCCATTGGCATTGGAAGGAAATTGGAGCAGTGCTTAACGTAAATAAATGAATTTCTAGAATACAGTGGAATTTCAGTCACTATGACACCTGCAAAGGAAAGAGAATTTTTTTAGGGGTGCAGGCAGTTAGCTTTTTTCATACTGTTTGTTATGATAATCAAGCAATTGCCTAAATCAAACATGAAGTTTTCTTACCTCTGAATGTTCAATATGTTAAAATTTATATATATGAAATTTATATATACATATAAAATAGAATTTGGGTCCTCTTAGCACCTCTTAGCATCTCTACTAGTTTTTAAGTTCTCTAAGAGCAGATGTTATATCTTTTATATAGCTTTGTGTCTTAGTACTATTTACGATTTTTAATATACTTATATTCAATATACTCTATATAATTGATAGTAGATATTTAATAAAGATTAGTAGATTTAATGAGTATATTGATATCCTCAAAAAGTTTAGATGTAAACATATGATTGTATAGGTGAGGTCATTGGTTGCTATATTCATGTTCTTAGATCTCTGATTCACCTTAACTAGGATCACATTCAGCAATGATACAGCATTACTTGCATTGTATTTTTGGCTTTGATATTATTTAAGAGATCGTTTGGGATGTTAATGTTAAATTATATACACATGAAAAAAATTCTATATGTTCATTTTTCAAACATGCTTCCTTGCTTATGAAGAAAACATCTGTCCTTTGGGAAAATGCCAGTCTGTTCTACGATGGATATCCACAATTATTGCTCAAAGAGAAAACTTAACATTGTTTTTCAACAAAAGTAACTGATAAACAACCCATATAATTATCAATAATGTTTTTACTACATTTCTGGGTTTATATTTCCAAATTTCACTCTTATATATAGAAAAACAAGTGTATATTATTCCGCTCTAAAGAGAATCCTAAATTCTGAATTCTAAAACTATAGAAGAAAAAGATTTTAGCTTTTGTTTTCCATTTTTAGTAAAAAAAGAAAAAAAACCCATATCACAAAACAGAGTTCAGCAAACTTTTTCTGTAAAGGGACAAGACAGTAATTATTTTTGGCTTTTGCAAGCCAAATAATCAGCTTCTGTTTCCACAACTCAGCACTGCCCTTGTAGGGAAAACAGCCAAGGACAATATGGAAACAAAGGGTGTGACTGATTTTAGCCCATAGGCTTTAGTCTTTATTTTGCTTACCCCTGTTACAGACACTATTAAAGGAATGTCTATATATATATATTTTTTTTCCTTCCTTATTTGGTGGAGAAAACAGGTGTTATAGAGGAGATTCACCTGGAAGCACTATGGGGCTCTCACAATATTGGTGGTAATGAATGTTTAGGAAAAGATTAATAATAAACCTGTGGACTCTGCAGGACTGGCACACAGAGTTGGCACTAGCTTCAAACAGAAAAATTAGGTCCTCTGGTGCCCAGATAAAAGGAAGATAATTTTGCTCTTAACCCCATTTTAGTGATAGCAGTTGGCAGGTGTCCATTGGTGCTCTCCCGGGTGATGCGTAGAGAGCAGATGGTCAAATGTTAGCACCAAGCCAAAGGCTGAGAAGTTGAGTTTTGATTGGTTGGTTACTTGTTGCCACCTCTTTGATACCAAAATGGATATCAAATGAATATCAAAAGGGGGACCATGGGCACTCACTTTCTATATTAGATAAAGGAGAAAAATAGCAATCCATTGCTCCTCCATTTAGACCAATCTAAATTGATTATCCTCTCCTCTCCCATTTACCCTCCCACATGTCTCTCTCAAACCATAATTTCAGGAGTAAAAGTATTTATACATTTTTGCTGAGTTCGAGGATTTAATGTGCTGAGCAACATATCATTCAAGAGCTGACCTGCAATTTTCTGATTGATAATGGAAATAAATGTTAATGTATTATTAGCCCTCTTATTTTTGGCCTAAAGTGAGCTAGTAAATAGAGTCATTATATTCTGCCTGTAAAGTGTGCAAGCAAGCAAAAGGGAAAGTGCAGGAATGGAGGTCTCTTTCTCAAGTTAATTATAATATTGGAAAAATGAATCAGACAGAAGGGAATATCCAATTTCAGACCCTTTTGCTAATAAAAAGGGTGATAGGAGAACCAATTCTGAACTCTGCAATGCTAGTCTTTGGAGAAGTTTATTGCAAAAGTTTTACACCTGAACCCCTGTATTTGAATTTTTAGTTCAATGCTTGCAAATGTGGAGACTGAGCTTTCAGTGAATGAAACCCACCATTTCTCTGGACTTGTCAGTCTCTATGCCCTAGCAGCCTCATGTTGCTATGGCATTGCTTGGAACAGTCACCCAGTCACGTTGGGCCTCCTAGTCCTGTGCCTGCAAAGCTCATACTGAGTCTAAAAGAGAGTGAGAAAAGAGAATGAAAAAGGCACTCAGAGGTAGTACCCAGGAACTGTCCTGTTGCTTCTCAACCCATGGGGCAAGTCTGTGACTTGCATTCTTAAGGGGAGGGGTATTGCCTCTAGGGGGTAGGGAGTCACTGTTTGAGGGACCAAAAAAATCTGAGGCATTACAATGACTTGTGGCCTCCCAAGGGTTCCAGTACACAAACAGATATACACTGACTTTATCTGTGGCATTAAAATGTCAAGGGGGAGCAATTTGGAAAAAACATCTAAAAAGAATCCTTAATGGGGTGCTAAAGGTTGAGAAGCACTGCCTGTGAGGAAGAAGGAGGCCCCTTCCACCTTTCTGCTCAACCTTCCCAAAGCACCGGTTTGATCATATGAGCGACGGCCACCTGTTTGCTGACGAATTGTGTCAAAGTGTCAGAAGTACCCTGTGTTTGCCTTGAGGTGGCAGGGGGGAGAAGCCTGGGTGCCTCCCTTCTCCACCAGACCTGGTCCCCCGAAGTGCTGTGCCACACACAGTGTCCTTGGGTCCTGTTCTCCACACCCACATGCTGGTAGGCTGAGAAGCCAGCCAAATCCTAGTTACGACATTTGGAGCTATTTGTACAGAAAGACTTCAGAAGACTTGGAAACCCAGGGAGCATTTTTATGCTGACCAGTTTTGTTGTCCTTAGAGGAGAGGATTGGGATTTTCCTTTTCACCAGAGGAATTTAAGTTTTTTGTAATTTTCAAATTTCCAAGTTACAATCCTCTTCTCCCGTATATTACTCTGGGAGGGGAAAGAGGGAGAATAAATACCTCACTAGACTTTCCTTGGTCCCACCTTGTCCCTCTGTGAGGATGACCAGTTTCAGTGAAAACTGAGTGCCCTGCAAGAGTGAGGCCGTTCTCCCGATCCTGTCTCCTTTGCTTCCGGTCCCCCCAGCTCTATTTCTCCTGTAAAACAGCAGCTGTGTGGTGTGAGGTCCGATTAACAGTCTTGGACTGACATGTTCACACTCAGACTCCTCTTAGGAGACAGGCCACATGGCAGTTACCAAAAGGATGTTCTCACCTCTGGGCCTGAGCTCTGTCAGTCAGGAATTGATTAAGATAAAAAAAAAAAAAAAGCATTTGGTGAAATTTGGGAAAGACATTAGAGTGTAATGATCCCTTTTCTTTGCCATATATTTTCACAGAGTGAATTCTTCTATGGCCTGGGATAAGATTAATTTAAGGTCAGGCAGATATTTCTCAGTGCCAGGCACTGCTCCTGGCATTACCAAGAAGTAAAAAGCAGTCAGATGTGAAGGAGATAAGAAAGTATAAGGCCAATGGTGATTAAGAAAAAAAAGGGCAGAAGTCAAGTGTGTCCTAAGTAAGGCAGAAGAAAAGGGCTGTGGGTGATCAAAGAAACATAGAGCGCATCTGGTTGGAAGGACTAGAGGAGGCCTGGAAGAGATGGAATGCGAGGCAGGCCTGTAGACAAGGGTAGGATTTGAAGGTGGGATGGTGGGCAGTATATTGCAGGGGGAGGGGAGGATGTGAGCAGAAGTCAGTGCTGGGAAAGCAGCAGGTGCGTTAAGGGAATGAGCAGCTGCTCTTTGGATTGGGAAGTTACAGGTGATGTTTGAGAGTGCAGTTTCCCCAAATGGAGGGCAGAAGCTACCTTGCAAATGTGGAGGAAGAAGGAGCAGAGTTGGCAGAAGCTGAAAGGTTAGATGGCTCTTTACAAGGCCCAACATGGAGTTCAAGGCCAGAGTAGCTCGTTCTGCAGTGACCCCCATATGCATCTGAATTCTGAAGGGTGTGTGAGCTGACCTCCTTGATTGCACGGCCACGTATCTCAGTGTGAGAGAGAGCGCTGGAGGCATGGAGGAGAGCCTCAGAGATAAAGACTCCTTTCCCTGTCACTGTTCAGAATTCAGTGTGTTTCTCTGAATCCAAGAGGCCGTTCTAGAGGAAATGTGTGACTCAGGTAGGATAGGCTGCAAGACACCAGCCTGGAGGCCTCCAGTCTTGCTGGAGAAGTAAGACTCATCCACTGGCTTAGATGCTGGTTTTACTGGGTGACATCATCAAGTCCTGACCTCTCTGAGCTTCCTTTTTCTGGCACGGTAAATGATGCTATGACCTTCCCAACATAAGCAAGATCCTGTAAGGATCTCAAGTGATCACATCTGTGAAAGCACCTCAAAAATTTTTATTTTCATGCTAGCATGAACTAGTAGTTTTGAGTCATAAATTATAAATAGTTTTTCATAAACTCTTTGTTCCTTTGGTCTAAAAATATTGAAACTGAGCTTTAGGGGTCATCTGAAACTCATAGATCAATAGAATGTAAACATTAAGAGGGACTTTAGTACCATCTGGTTCTTACCTGCCAAAAGGCAGCTCAAGAGAGTAGATGCTAGAAATAGATTATGTCCAAATTCCATCTCTGCTACTTACTAGTTGCATGACTCTGAGCAAGACGATTTTTGCTTCTCTGTGCTTCAGTGTTCTCAGCCTGGAAAGTGGGTATGAAGACTGCTCTCCATCTCACAGACTGGTTGTGAGGATTAAGTGACTTAGTCTGTGCAGAGCCCCCAAGAATCTGCACAGAGTAAGTACCCGTATGCACTGTTATGGCTAGTTCCACTGACTCATTTTTCTGATAAGGAAACTGAGGTCAGGAGAGGCGAAGTGATGACTTGCTCAAGGTATTTCTTTGTTTGGTGGTTAGGCCAGGGACTAGAACACGTCTACCTGACTTCCAGGTCAGTGTCCTTCTACGTCTTCCCATTGTCCTCTGCTTATTCTTCTGTCAGCAAGATTTGCTTCTCATGAACATTTTGAAATGAAGAAAAATCTGTTGGGTGCCTGGGTGGCTCAGTTGGTTGAGTGACGACTGCCTTCGGCTCAGGTCATGATCCTGGAGTCCCCGGACAGAGTCCTGCATCGGGCTCCCTGCTCGGCGGGGAGCCTGCTTCTCCCTCTGACCCTCCCCCTTCTCATACGCTTTCTCTCTCTCTTTCTCAAATAAATAAATAAAATCTTTAAAAAAAAAAAAGAAAAATCTGCCAAAATCATTCAGGTATCTTCAAGGACTGAAAAATCACCTATCTTTCGGGTGAAGGAAGAGCCTCTCAGAAAGAACTGTAAAATCATGTCCTCCCACTGCATAAATTCCCTGAAATCCCTTCCTACTGGATCTGCTCGCCATGTTGCCTTCTCTTGCCTGCTTGAGGCCTGAACGTCACACCTGCTGGTCTGGGTCTCTGGCATAATGAATGAGAATTATACAAGGCTCTCCCTGGGCTGGAGGAAGATAGAAATTGTAAACTGTTGCCTTGAGAGTAGAGTCTATATTTCTTCATGCTTGTATCCTGGGCACCTAGCACAGCATCTAATAGGGACTCAGTAAATGTCCACTGATTGACGTGGAAAAAAGTAATGTTCAGCTTGTGACACTGGGGAGTTCTGTGTATGCAGTCTCATTGTTAACTGGTAGAGACATTCATTTTATATAGTTCCTACCCTGTCCTGGGACTCAAATAGGCTGTAGTGAGGGCTCATTCCTGGGTTCCTGGGGAGAGCCTCTTGACCCCTTGGGGACCTCAATCTGTGTATCCATGACAGAGTAATAATAATATGCACAACATCCTGCAGAGAAATGAGCATCTGCCCGCAAAATGCTTAACCAGCTGAGGTGAGAGATGCCAGGAGGCTTGGGGGACACTGGGAAGCATCACCTGGCAGCCAGCACCCGGGAGCCTGGTTGGACTGGAATGTCAGCCTCAGAGAGGAGAGGAGGACACTGCACAGGTACAGAGCAAGTGACTGGGAGCTTTGACCCTTCCATTCCTCAGAGGCTCTAGAAGGGTGGGTGGCCGTGGTCCAGGATCTGGAAGAGGCCTATTCCTACCCTGCTCACCTAGGCCAAAAGCAGTAGGAAAGCCAGATAGAGTGCAGGGGAGGCCAGCTCCAAGATGACATAAATCAGGGGTTCCTGCTCACATTTGTGTGCCACTCAGCATTCCGTGGTAATGTTTTCCACATTAACAATAAAATGAGAAGAAAAGGCAGTGTGTGTACATGCGTATGTGTGTGCCAGGTGTACTTTTATCCTCCTGATTTGTGTGCTGCTTAATGATGAAATGTCTTTTCTTTCATGAAATGTCAGTATTGATAGATGGTAGATAAAAACAAAACCAGAATCTCTTTATTGAGAAAAAAGGCTGGTGCCTGATTTTTGAGCCCCATGGGGGAATGTATAAAGTAATTAATAGATATATAATATTTATGTATATCCTGGTGTGTGAAAACCCGAAGTTTGGGCACCGCCTATGGGAATGACTTGTCTAGGCTTCCACAAACACAGAAAGTAAGTAGTGGTGTTACTTGATATGAAGGCTGAAAGCTGTGGGAGTCTCCCTTGAAGGAGCTGTTCAGAATCTGGAGTTCAAAGTCAAAGGCAGGATTTATGTTCCGACCCCTGCTGCATAAAGGGCAATATATTTAATACTGTTTGTAGTAGTCATTGTTTGAGTATCTTCTGGAAGAGTGCTAGGAAGTTTATGTATCTTTATTTTAAGGCTCCTCACAATCCTGGGGTGTGTGTGAATTATCCCATTTAATAATGAAGAAACTGAGGCTCAGAGATTTATTAATTTGTCTAAAATTATCTGACAAGAAAGCATCTGGGCTGGGATTTTAAAGCTTGTGCTGTTTGTTCATCATGTGGACTTTATATAATAATAGCTGCCATTTATCCAGGTCTTACTGTGTTCCAGGCACTGTGCCTAAGCTCTTTTTATGCATTATATTATTCAAATAGTCTCATAACTCTATGAGGTATGTATGTGTGCATTGTTATTCTCACTTTAACACTTTTACAGAAAAGTAAATTGAGGCTAAGAAAGGCTCAATTATTTGTCAGGGCTCACAGCTAATAAAAGACCTGAACCCAACCTATCTGCCTGGCACTAAGGCCCATGCCCTTCCCCATGGTAGTGAGCTGCCACCCCCGCCCAGTACAAGCTTCCTGAGAAAGGGGTTATGTCACCTTGTATTTCTTGGCAATCTCTTAGCTCATTTAAGACTGGAGAAGAGAAAAAGGATCACCTAAGGCTTGGTCAAGATGTGAGGATTTGGAATTTGTCAAAGGGGGTTCTGTGGGTACAGAGGATTGGTGGAAGGCAAGAATATTCTTTCTGCCTTAATAGCAGGAAACTGGAGTTGCCTTGAAGTTGAATAAAAATAGGAAAGCACTATTTCTTAAGGGACCATATAATCCATACGAACTAAAGGGCTATGTCAAAATGAAGTGAAAACTGGAACAGAGAGGCGGGGAAGTGACAGAGTGGTGTCTAGAGACCACTAGCATTAGCATTTCCAAACAGGTGAGAAAGCCTTTGACCAATGGAAAGGTGATGGTACATTTTAGAAGTAGAATCATGAAATCCAGAAAAGAGCAATCTTTTTCTTATGCACGCTAAAACGTGAGCAGCGCTGTGCTGCAGTCCTCTTGCCACGTCCCATTTTGGGTTAGCCTTGGAATGGCTAACATTCTGTGTTAGTCTTGGAAGGGCTCCAAGCTTTAGGATACCACATCACCTAGCTGTCAACACTGGAACCCTGAGCACTCATCACTCATTTGGCACCCAGGCCTGATGCTCTGGACCATGACACTTCCCCCTCAGTCTGCATAACAACTCAGCAATCACTACAGAAGTCTCTGCTGTGGGTTCTGTAGGGGATAGCCTTACATCCCATATCTGAAGACACCAATTCCAAGAGATGACGAGTCACATCTTTTTCTGGCACATGAGGAAGAATCGATTGTGGATTGTGAAAATTCTTCTATGTTAAACCTTTTAGTAACATTTTCTCTTCAAAATGGGAAACATAGAGGTCTCCTGTAGGACACAGAACCCAGTGGCCCTGGATTTCAAGAAGAAATAAACAAGCTTTAAGAAATAGTAAGAAGACACTAAGGCAAGTGCTTGAATCACTTGCCTAGTGAGGACGAATGTTTGTGTCCACTTTGGAAAGAATGAAAGCACATGACTTGCTGTGCTGCAGGCAGCTTTGACCCAGTACATCCTGGGCACTTTCCTTTCAGTTTTCAGTCACTGGCCCAGAGAGCACTCAAAGGGTGATCGGGCAGGGTCTAGGAAAGTGACATTTACTTCTAAATATCTCCCTCACCAGGATCCGAATTGCCTGAAATGCAGTCATTCGAGATTCAGTGCTTATGTATTTCATCCAGGCATTTTTCTTACAGATCTAGGGAAAATATGGCCTATTGACATTAAAGCCCATGTGAGATAGGACTCTGAGGAGCTGAGCTATCTGGGCATATGGTGGGAAGAGAATAAGAAAGGGAAGAAATTATGTAGAAAGGAAAAGAATATCTTTCCTAAGGTTTACCTGGTGAGAACCCCTCACTCTCCCTGACACTTCTTTAAGCCAGACCTAACCAGCCTAGAGTCAGCTTTAGGGTTGACAGCCCTGCTTTCATTGACTGTTCTCGGTCAGGGAACCCTGATCAGAGAATGCAGTTGGTCCTTTTGGCTTTGGTCTATAATTGAGGAAAGGACAATTTCTTTGACCAGTGGGGGACACTGTTGTCAACCAGCTGACGGTTCTCTCTGGCTAAGGCTGCAGAATTGGTCGAGTGGCTCTTTCAGATAGATGATCTTAGCTCCTCCCCTACGAAGGGGCTCAGGCTCCCTTCTGTGCATCTCTATTGAGATGAACCATCAGCAAAGCCATGCTCAGGGAGCTGAAAGTCTCTGTCTGATGGTGAAATAGCAGTAGATGCATCCAGTGGACTGGTGGCTGGCTCCATTTTTGGAGGAGCCCATAACAATCATTCCTTTAAAATTTCAGATTGAAGCAAAGAGCTGAAATCTCAACATGGCTCTTCAAACAAGTGGGCAAATCGTTGTGAGTATTCAGTTTCAAAAGACTCCCTCCCTCAAATTATTTTAGAGGCTGTCTTTCTTTGAGAGTAGAGAAGCAAAGAATGAAAGTTCATTTTAATCTGATTTACTCTTAGTTCAGAGGGACAGAGCCACAGTTGTTGTTCCAAGGGGGAAAAAAATCGAGCCCCAGATGCTTCTTGAAGCCAGGAAAACTTCCATTTTCTTTGCAGCCTTATAGAGCACAGGCTCAGGAAAATGACTAAAGCCTGAGAAATTACAAATATCAGATTAACTAAGAAAACCAGTGAACAGCTGCAATTTTCTGCCATGACTTTTTGTTGTTGTTGTTTTGTTTTTTTAATTTAAGGGCTAGGAAACCTTTTATGCATTGGGTTTTCCAAATTGATTCTAAGAGTATATTATGCTAATAGATAGTAGCTTACAACATAAAAAGACCCTTGGCTTTCTGTTCTGAATTTCAGCCATGGGGGTGGCATCTCCGCTATTATATCATACTTATTTGCTCTGATGAAAGAAAAGAAGATTGAACATTAAAAGCTGAAGGTCATCCATACAGTTGTCCCAATAGCAATCTGTGTACCTTTAACCCTGTGGAGGAAAAGTAATTACCCTTTGGCTTCTGGTGACCTCAACTAACCTTTGTTGAAGGGCCAGAGAAAATAAAGGCTGACCATCAGCCTGCCCTGGCTGCCCTGGGCTTAACCTGCTGTGTGAATGAAGAACAACCCAACAATAAGAGGAGAGGATGTTGCCATGGAAATAGCCCTGGACGAAGGAGCAAAAATCAGAAATTTATCACAATTAATTGTTTTATTAAGAACCTCCGATCTTTTTGGATTGTTCCCTGGGGAGGGGGGGGGGTGTGTGCTCTCATTTAGATCTCACCAGAGAAAAATTCTATTCAAATAAATGAAGCAGCCCATGCAGTAAACCCATCTGAGTTGTGGCTCCAACTGGACAGCTTTTCGAGAGACGAAAGGATCTATATCTCCCCCTAATCTATAAAGATGCAAATGCAGACAGCCAGGAGGAGGGCCTAGGAGGCTGGTGCTACCAGATACATGGGTCGAGGGTGAAGGTTTGGGCCTCTGTCTTTTGATATTTTCGGTAGACTGGTGCCTGTGCTTGCATGCCTTAGCAAGGTCTGGAAAGTACAGGTAATCATATGTAATAGTTTATCAGTGAACAGAAATGCAATGTCACATTTTGCTGTCCTTGTTTAACCTTTCTGTTCAATAGAATCCTCCCTCTACGTGCCTTTGAGGTGAGCTCATTGAGAATAGAGACTAGAAATTTGCCATCCAATTATGTTCAGATTAAACTGGACTAGCCCAAGACGCTCTGGCTGCTGTTGACTAATTGAAGGAAAAAGAAAGAAAGGGAGTGAGAAATAGCTCTTTTGCCTACAAGCTATCTCTTAGGTATAAGCAGATTTATTTAGGAGGAATAATATTTTTAACATCAGAAGTTTTCATTTGTATTCATTTTAGTTGTCACTTTTATTTTAATGCAAGGATGAAGTTAGATTTTAGAAAGTAAAAATGTGGAATTTTCATTTTTTTTAATTAAGTGGATTAGGAGTTGCTAAGTAAATGAGAACCAGATAACACCTTATCTTTCTTTTTCTTTTTGGGTGGATGTTAGAATGGCAATGTGAAACATTCATCCGTTGTATTTTCTAAGCAGTGAGTTATTTATGTTAATCAGTTTTTAAAATAATTTTAGGTACTAAAACAAAGCAGGTGGTTAAGCTCAGATATTGATTTTTCTCTTTAATGAGTATTTCATCAGTGAAATTGTAACCACCGATGAAGGAGAATAAACCATAGCAGGTGTTCACTGAAGACCCTGTTCACAATGAGATTTGCTTTTTTGGTCACAGCATAAGATGCCAACCTGGGTTTCATTTATGCAGTTTAACTCCAGATGTTTTAAGAAATTAATCTCATATTGCAGAGAGATATTTCTTGGCTTTTATTAGAAATTTGGGAGTTATATTTAATAGATGTAAACTTTTTAAACAAAAAGACACTGTCGGCACTCTGTTAACTGACAATGAAATCCAGTTCTTGAGCTTCTTGTTTATCTACCTCCTGCCTGCAGTTAGTTTATCACTCATTTTTTGTGTTGCTCCTCTGTTAGGCCCAGGATTTTCTGTCTGCTAGCACGCCGGGTACCTGTGGTCATAAGGCCCATCTCGAACAATGTAATAGATGTAGCTAGACTCCTTAACCACTCTGGGTGGCCTTTGGCAGGCTTTGAATCTTTTTCTCTGCTATAAATAACAGGTTTTCCCAAGTGGCAGCAAACATCTGAAAAATAAACCTGCAACAAGGTCCTGCTTGTGCTTACCTTATAGTTTAGCAGCACCTTGCTTGTGATCATGCTTCTTCATTTCCGTGTGCCTCAGTGTTTTGGTGAGCTCATACCCGCTTGTAGGTGCTAAGAATGTTTCTTCTGGCTACAGGACCTGCCATACTGAGCTTAGTCTTCACAGGCCTCACTGTATTTGGACCATCTCCATGTTTTCTGTTTTTATTAACCCTTTGCTGGACAGCATGAGTGAAGCAGCAAAACGCAAAGTGAAGATGGTAAGGGGTTTCTGTTGTTTCACCTGTTTGGGCCAGAGAGGAGTGAGAGAGAGAATGAAGATCAGGAGCAAAATGTAAGAACTGAAGCTCATCTGTCCTGTGTGGAGGCAGCAAACATCTCCTTGGTTTCCCTCATTCAAGATGATTATGCATGTAATTTCTGCTGATTTGGGTAATCATCTTGGTATTACAATTACCAAAAGATATTTCACTACATATATAGTTTACTTGGGGAGTGCATTTTTATTGTTCGACTTTTGTTTAGAGGAAAGACACCATATGCATTTAATTAGTTTTCATAGAAATCTTTCCAAAATAATTTTGCAAGGAACAGGATAGATCAAATCTGTCAATGACTAGATATTGTAATGAAGACATGAGAATATTTACTGACTTATAACTGACAGTGCTTTGACTTTAATTGCTCTTCAATAACACCCATAAAAATGATATTAAAGTATGAAGAGTCATTTACAAGAGGACTACTGAGAATAGTTCTTCATATTTTTCTAATTTTCTACTCTTTGCTTCTAATCCTTAGTCCTATGTATGCACACTTAGCTACAATAAAAACGTACAAACTATGCAATGCAAATGAGCAACTAAATATAGTATGCTAGAAACAAAAAGATAATTATGTAATAAATGAGAGAAAAAAATTAGATAAATATATATGTGGAAAAATGCTAAAAACTGCCCGTCCAGTACACTTTGAACATGCGTAATTGAAAAACAAATTGGAATTTTGTTAACAGAGTTTACGATAATTTTTATAGGGTTAACATCCCTGTTTTAGAAACAACATGGAATTTTGTCCACAGGGTTTAACATACTTTGTATAAGGTAAACATACATATTTTAAAATAACATGGCATTTTGTCACGAGAGTTTATAATAATGTCAGGTTGCATGGGTACTTTCAATAAAGGGGAAAAAAAGGGTTGTTAAATAGCTTATGGGTGTTAACACTCCCAGCTCCAAATTCAGCATACATTAATAGCATGGCATTATTCTGCTACACTCAGGATTTAAAATTTTTCTTTCCATGTACTATGACTCTGTAATGAATCATATATGGAATACAGGATATTTGTGGAGAATACCTAGGCATGACATTAGCACTGTATCTGAGTTAAAGGATGCAAAAACATTTTACAAAAATTATATGGCATGAAGAGTAAATGGACACAATTCAGTCTTCAACAGACTGATGGAAATATGATGCTCTCAAACTTCCTATAGTTTCAAGCACAATGCAGAAAGCAGGTAAGTTAAAAAAAAATTAGATCTGTTTAAATGCCCATCAAAACCCAAAGATATTCCAAAGAAATGGTCAAATGTGCCTTTCACAGAGTTCTACATGGTTCATCCTGAGTTTGAAGCAGGAGTAGGAATTTTAGAAAACATTTCATTTAAAAATAGATATTATGTCCTTCTAAAGCAAATGATCAAACCAGTTTAAAGTCACAACCACCAGAATTCAATATACAATAGTGCCGTGTACCCAGCCAGGAGGTAGCTGGGTTTGGTGCGATTTGTACCCTCACACCACAGGCACCTAACAACAGTGAGTATCTAAGCTGTGAGCAAGAGTATCAGCTAGCCTAAAAGTTACCTTCAGGATGAAATTGCTTCATGCTGCAGCGCCCTGGATTTCCAGTTAACCAAACTCTGTTTCCAGGAGAAAAGTCCTGAGGTAGAAAGAGTTCTCGTTTGGAAGCCCTTCCCGCTGGTCTTCTTAGGAAGCTGGTGCTGGAACGTTTTATTTTTTTAATCCCATTTGATAATTGGACTCTGTCAACTAGCGCTTGTCTACCCATCACTAGCCTTTCTTAGGGTGGAGATGACCGGAAGGTTGAAGGACTGCCGGCCATACATCATGCTCCCCTTCTCGGTACACCTTAGTGTGAGCATGGCATCGGGACTCTGAGGGGAGCTGAGCCATCATATAGTCCACAGATTGCAGGCTTTCCCTATGTCCTGCAGTGCTGGAGAAGGGGATTATTGCTGCAGGAAAAAAAAAATCTGGCCACACTGTAGAAATAATCATCGCAGTTCAGCTCGCCCCACACCTCCCTCTGTGCGCTCTCTCTTCCTCTGTCTCTCCCTCTCCCTTCCTCGCTCTCTGTGCGAGGCCCCAGCTGATTCAGGCTGCATCCATCCATACATAAATCATTCCCCTTATTCTATTGGTTACATGGTACATGGCAAGTATTGATTTTTTCCGTTGCCTCATTGCTGGAGAACACTTGGTTTTTGTGAGACAGAAAAAGAAAAAAAAAAAAAACACATACACACACGAAACAAAACCTAAGCCCAACAAAAAAAATCCTCACCAGAGTTTTGTCTAGATAAAAAATAATGAAGCAGATTTGTATCATGCTAATGACAAGCATGTTGTAAAAAGACCACACTTTTGGGAGGCCTTTTGCTGTTTGTTTTCATGTACTCATGGTCTACACTGTCTCAAAATAAGAAAGAATTGTTCCCAGTTGACAAGAGCTCTGGGTTCAGGAAGTAGGAACCACACACACACAGAGTGTCCCTCCGTAATTGTGGGGGGCAAGGAGACACCTAATTGATCGCTAACTCCAGGAAAAACGAAAGTTTAGTTAAAACATCACTCACTCAAAAACAAGCATAAGGAGGCAAAAATAATGCCTCATGGCCAAGTGGCATGCACAAGAAGAAAGAAGTTGATCTAGGTTTATTTTGTGTGGTGATAAAATGTGCAAGTGTGACTTGTTTGTGTGAAGTAGCAATATAGAATGTGCCTCAGCTGTCAAAATAGTATGTCTTTTAGTACTCAGAGACAGGACAGAGCAAAAAATGAATACATCTTAGTTTAGGATTCTGACATTTGAGTATCAGAGAGAGAGAGAGAGAGAGCATTCTTCAGACCCAAGTTAAAACACACAGGAATCTTAATATATGACTTGTCACAAAGACCAATTTGTTTTAAAGTGGTAGTGGCTTTTGGAGTCTGTCCAAAGGGGTTTTATTCCTGAAATATCAAAATGACTTCTTTATGAGGTAATGCTATCCAAAGGATTGGCCCAATATACAAGGAAATTATTACAACGAGGAAATTGTTATAAGAATGTTGCAGTGTGGCCATAAGGCTTGAAAAGATGGTGAAAAGTCCTTTAAATTTTATAAACGTATGTGACAATTGATTATCAATCTAACAAAAGGTGAAGTTTAGGAACAAAAATAATTCAGCACATTACACAGGTCAGAGGACATTTTCTTTTCTACTTAGAGCCATCAACTAAGAAATTTACTACTTAGAGCCATCAACTAAGAAATTTACTAATCACAAAGTGTAAATGAGCGGTGTAATGGTTTCTTGAACCTCCTTTATGGCTAAGAAGAATTCCTTTTAACCCAGAACACTTACTCTGTACATAAACAGAGTTTACGAATTCAACTGTCACTATCCTCAGAAGTCAGACAAGGATTTCTTCTCTTTGGCCTCACAAAAGCTATGCTGGGGAATTCTTTTTGTCCTTTTCATCTCTCAGTTTACCTAGGGGCCCTTGGCCCTTGGTTCCTGTTGGTGACAAGGGTGCTGGACAGAAGATTCTGTGGAGCAGGGCTGCCAGGGGCGTGTCTATGTGGAGCTGCGGCCGGCCTGTCTGGGTGTTTCGGCCTTCAGTGCACAGAATTACACTTCTCTTTTTTCTCATTGTTAACTTCCTTTTATTGAAAGACTCTGAGCATCTCTGTCTGCATAAAAGCACTGGTTTATCTAAATTGCCCTTTCAAGGGAAACTGTGACTTAAAGTGTGGGAGGAGGCCTGCCTGGAATTTTGTCCAAATGTTTTGTTGTTTTGTTTCATTTTGTTTGTGTGGTTGTTAAAGTTTTGGGGCTGCAATCCAGTTGCATGTTCTCCCAATTTCCTATCCATGCACTGGGGAGGATGGTAAGCTTGCCTATCTATTTACTTGCCTGGTAAAGGGGCCCATAAAGGACTGTGAGCATTTTAGATGTAAAAGGAAAAGAGAAGAAAACAACAACAGCACCTACATGGGAAACCCTCTGAACGTGACCTCTTCCTTTCTCTGCTTCCTCCTTTCCTGCTTCAGCAATTTGAGCAAATGTTTACGGACCACTTACTCTGGGCTGGTGATTTACTGGGGCGAGGGAAAGTGGCAAAGCTAAGTGCCCATGCCTGCTCCCAGCCCAGGGAACTTGCTGAGCAAACACACAGGTGTCCAAGCTGCTGCCCAGGTGGGGGCGGGTCACTCATGTGGTGAGGCTTCTGCTGTGTCACTGCTTCCTGTTTTCTCTGTAGGCCTGTTTCTCTAGAAAAGTCATATAATTACATTGAGTAATGAACACCCAGAAAGGTCTTTGTTTTAATGTCTTATCTTCATTGAACTCAAATTCCAAGTGACCAGCATAAAGCTTTGCCCACACACAATAGGTGTTTATTAGTGTTATTTTAAGACAAGGTGGTTCCAAAAGGAGAGCTAATTATAATCAAAGCTAACAATTATTATACAGTTAGGGTATCAGTGCATCACATCATGTAATTTTCACAATAACCCTGTTTTTAAATAAGCTTATTTTATGCCCATTTTAAAGATAATGAGGGCGCCTGGGGGGCTCAGTTGGTTAAGCGACTGTCTTTGGCTCAGGTCATGATCCTGGAGTTCTAGGATCGAGTCCCACATCGGGCTCCCTGCTCAGTGGGGAGTCTGCTTCTCCCTCTGATCCTCCCCTGTCTTATGCTCTCTCTCTCTCTCATTCTCTCTCTCTCAAATAAATAAATAAATAAAATCTTTAAAAAAAATAAAGGTAAGGAAATGGAGGCAGAGAGAGGTCAAGTAACTTGCCCAAGGCTGTCCAGCTAATAAATGGGGGGATCAGGTTACAGACTCTTCCGCTCTTAACCATTATTCAGTATGGAGCCCTTAAATTCCAGCTGAGAATCTTGACAGAGGGTGTCACCAAGGAAGTGGCTTCTGTGCTGGCCCTGAAGCATGTTGCATCCCATAATTTTTGTACCCTATAAATATACTTTGATTCACTATGAAAAGAGGAAACATTTTATATCTACTAGTGGAGATTTGCTATTATGAGGAATTGGGGGAGGGGGAGCAGCTTTTGGGAAAGAAAATATTCACCTGTTAACCTGTCAGGACAGGTCTGGATATTTGTGAATGGGGTTTTCCTAAGGCGAGGCTCCCCCCCACCCATGGAAGGAGCAGTGACAGGCCCTAGCAAATGGGAATCCCAGGCAGAGTCACTGCCTCTGAGGAACAGTGACTTTCCACAACAAGTGGCAAGCGTGCTCTTGAATTTATAGGTTGAATTCATAGGTTTTTAAGAGAACCAGAGCACAACTCTTTCTTATTTCTTCTCTACTCAAACACTACCAGGTGAGACTATAAAAATAGCGAGTGGAATTTACCTCAGAAATTCACCTGTAATATTTCCTGACCTCCTCAAAAATTTAGAGGTAGGAAGAAGTAGAGTTGCGGAGCAGGTTGATTAGCCTCTTCGCAACGAATCCCTTAGAGGAGGAAGCTGGTTCCAACCTTCCTGAAGGTGACTGACCTGAGATTTGCCTGCCTGAGTCTCCTTCTCAGAGCTCTTGGTCTCCGTTAACACACAGTGATTTACATAAAATGCATTCATTCAAGAATTGAGGGCAAGGAGGTATTTCAAGATATAACAAATAATAATAATGACATTAATATTATTAATATAGAGTCGATACTAATGTAGACCAAATATCACTGGGCACACATTTTCCTTCCTTTCCATGATATCTCTGTCATTGGTTTTGGTCTTCTTTGTGCCTGCCTAACTGATATATCGGCCAATCCCCAAACTAAGATCCAGAAGGTATGTTATGACAGTGGCCATCTGAAAGCACACCCCAGTAAGCCCTGCTCCCTGGCCGTTTGCTTGCTCCCCACCTGCATGAGCAGGAGACAAGTCCCAATGAACACGGACTGTCCAAGTTATCACACTCCTTTCACAGCCCGGGAGGGAAAACAAAAGAGCAGTGGGCAGCCCATCAGGGATACAACCTAACCTATACCCCATGTTATAAAACTGGACCGATAAGAACCAGGGACAAGTTGTTTTACCTGAATTTATTGCCTAGCAACAAAGCGTCTTCCTCGAGAGAATGCTCTTCTGTGGGTTACCAAGTAATTGGCTGTGACAATGACCAAACAGCTGGCCAACTAATCTACATACCATTTAACCCCAGCCAGCTGAACACGGGACCGTGGACAGCTCACTAACAATAGACACAACCTAATATTTTATTTAAGAACTGACAGAGGCCACAGTTGTATGGGTCCTGCAGCCTGTGGACGTCACTATTTTAATTTGGACATCCGGTTCTCCAGGACCTGCTGTGCTGAAAGGGTTGTCAAAGCAGGGGAGACACGCAGACCAGTTTCCATCAGAAGGCTACACTGTGCAGCTTTTGGGGAAAATACTTCCTGTAACTGAACACAAAGTGCAAAGTTTTCTTGAGAATGAAAAACCTGCAGACAGTCATTTAAAGAAAGGCAAAACCAAGTTTGGTCCTTCCTAATTTCTTACAGGTAAATGCTGAGTTGGCTTGGCTGTAGAATACAACACATCGAGAATAGATTAAAACCTTCTAGTACGGTTAGATGTAGACAAGTATTTAGCACCATTTTGACACAGGAAGATTGGATTTAGATGTTCTTGTTCTAAAGGACTCTATTATAGGCCATGATTACATACCAAGTCATTTCTGTTCTGGACTCCAAAGGAAAAAAAGAACACAACCATAGGTATATCTGTTTGCATACATTATTCACATTCACGTCTTTAGGATTTTTGCTTATATCTGGAAATACTTTCCCCTGTATCCGTGACCCCCAAAGTGTCAATGCTTCACGTTGCAGACTTACACATTTTCCACCCACAAACAGCTGTGGAAGGTGATCTGTTGCACAGTAGAATGTCCAGAATAATTTAGAGGAGACCTCATTACGATCTCTCCCCTGTGTACCTCCACAAGACCCACTATGGGCACCAGAGAGAACCCATTTCTAGGAAATGGAATCATGAGAAGGTGAAACCCATCTTTTTTTTTTTAAGATTTTTTATTTATTTGTCAGAGAGAGAGAGAGAGAGAGAGGGCACAAGCAGAGGGGAGCGGCAGGCAGAGAGAGAAGCAGGCTCCCTACTGAGCAGGGAACCTGATGCGGGGCTCCAACCCAGGACCCTGGGATCATGACCTGAGCTGAAGGCAGCCATTTAACTGACTGAGCCACTCAGGCGCCCCTGAAACCCATCTTTTAAAAACAAACATACCAGACAGAACCTCCACATGTTACTCATGAGTGGGTCATTTTTGAAAGCTTTGTTTCTGTTTCAGTTGTGCTGCTATGTGCTACAACAGACTTCACTGGAACTCTTCAGAATTGGTTTACTATCACTTAATAAAGCCCATGGTCTTCAGAGCCGCATTTCACTTGGGGCCAACTAAATAATCCAGCACCTAGAATGGTTGGCACACAGCTACCCTCAGTATATACGTGTGGAATGAACCTAGCTTCATCTACCCGTCTTAGTAACCAGAAAGCTGTAAGTGAACTTGATTCAAAAATTCAAATTGACATCCACTAGATGGAGATTTGCCATTTTTGAGACTATTCAAAGGAATCTAATGTTTCTAAGAAGGTACATTCCTCACTCTTTTATTCACTTAACAAATGTTTATAAGGTGCCATCTATGAGCAGGTACTATTCTAGGTCTTGGGTTATGGTGGCGAACTAGACAGAAGAGCTCTTGGCTTTCAGCAAAGGGAGACAGAAATAAGCACGTCTATAATAAAATGGCAAGTAATTATATGTACCAATGGGAAAAACAAAGCAGAAAGCAGGAGAGAGAGTGAGGGATGGGAGGATAAGAGTCTCTAAGGAGATGGCATTTGAGCAGAGACCCAAAAAGATGAGGGGGCAAGACTTAGGAAATCTGGGAAGAGGGCTTTATGGGGAAGCAATGGGAAGTGCAAAAGCCCCAACGTAGCTATTATAATTTAAAAAACAATTAGTGTAGACAATAGTATTTTTGTAGTAATTGAACCCCCCCCCAAAGCATCCACTTTGTAGGAGGGAAATATTTACTGCATGCAGGCATTTGCTGTATAAATCTTATTAATCCAATCCTAGGACTCCTATGGCTCCTACTGAGTAAGTTTTCAGTAAGTGTTCTGAACCTTTTTCTTATGTGATAATCTTTGAGATGCCAAGAGTCCTTTGAAACCATATAATGTTTGCAGGATGTTTCAAATGTATGCATTGGGACCTGTATCCTGCATGACCTGATGTTGGAGTTGTTTGTGGGTTTGTCATGCTTCCTTGCTAGAGTGGAAGCTTCTGAGGGGCATGGGCTCCATCTTTACCTTTGTATCCTGCCCACTCTGCAGTGTGGGGTCTTCCATACAATAGGTGCTCAATAAATATGTATCTTAAAAGAGCATGAATATAATAAAACAAAGAATTTAGCACACCACCAAGCTGACTCTGTGCCCCACTCACAATTTCCCACCCACGTGCATCTACGGCAAGTGCCGTCCCATCCGAACCATGCTTTTGAGAGGATTCCACTTTTTTTAAGAGAGAGAGAAAGGAAGGTGTAGAGGAGAGGGAGAGAGAGAATCTTAACCAGGCTGCGTGCCCAGTGTAGAGCCTGACGCAGGGCTCGCTCTCGCAACCCTGAGATCCTGACCTGAGCCAAAATCAAAAGTCAGACACTTAATTAAATGAGCCACCAGGTATTCCTAAGAGGATTCCATTTTATCCAGAACTAGTTACTTACTGTCTATCTTTCTTGGCACATCATATATGCCAGGCAAGGAGATGAATTTCTCTGCCTTCTAGGTCTGGCTTGTTTGTTCCTCTTAGAATGTTCTTATTGATAAGTGGCCCATTGTGTTTTGCCCTGGTCACAGCTAAGAATAAAGGAAAAAATCTGACCCGACTTACCAGAATAGTGCAATAGCAGAGTTTGACAACCTGAGGGTTGTTTAAAATAACATGCTTCTGAAACGGTGCTAAAATTTGATCAGACAGGCCCCTGTAAATTCTAATGTCTTTAGGATTTCACATAATTTTCCAGTCCTGTACATTCTAGAGGCAGTGGCTTTTCTATACTTTTATGAATATATTGGTTATTTTTAGTGATAAAAATCCCTCTTAATGTTTTGAGAAATAATTCAAATACTATGTATTTTCCATGAGTATGTAACCCTCTGGGTATTTCGTACCTATTTCATTAATCAAGTTAATAATCCCAATATGAATAATAGCTGTCATTTATTAAATGTGCCAGCCATTTTATATATTTCACCTTTCATCCTCAAACCAACTCTGCATGAAATATTGCCATCCCCATTTTAAAAATGAGGAAACTGAGGCTCCAAAAATCTTAACAGGGCGGCTGGGTGGCTCAGTTGGTTGAGTGTCCAACTCTTGATTTTGGCTCAGGTTATGATCTCATGGGTTGTGAGATCGAGGCCTGCATGTGGCTCTGCGCTCAGTGGAGAGTCTACTCGAAAGACTCTCTCCCTCTGCCCCTTCCCCAGTTCTCTCTCTCTCCCTCTCTCAAATAAATAAATAAATACCTTTTTAAAAAAAGAAAAATAAAGCTTAACAATTTTCTGGGATTCAAAACTGGTCTACTGGGCTCTGAAGTTCATGCTTTTTCCAGTATATTGCAAACATTTCATTCTTTTCCTTAGTAAAAAAATTTTTTGGTATGAGAACAATTTGAAGTCTCTGACCCTAATACAGATGTAATTCCCTGAACTTTCAACATTTATTCAGCAAGACATTCATTAAGAACCTACTCTTGCTCATGTCCTGTACTATCTGCTGTAAAACAACATTAGTAAGAGAGAACACCTCCCTACAAGGATCTGTAAGTGTAGCTGGGAGGACAAAGATATATTCAGCCTATGAACTCACAGTTAGGATAAGAGTTATAGTGGAGCTACAAACTTGGGGCTAAAAGACACAGGTGAGAAGTTTTGCTGGGACAATGGCAGCTAAGGAAGATTGACTGTTTCATCCATGCCCTGAGGGACGAGGGGTATCCACTGGGCAGAGAAAGTCTGGTGACTATTCTAGTCAACATGACGGTGAGAATGGTGGAGTGGATGAGTATGAGAAGTGGTTTTCAGAGAAGTGTCTGTCACTTACTGAGGCTGAACTGTAGCAATGTAGCAATGACTGTGGAGGGTGGTGGTGGGGTTGAAAGTTGGAACATGTCATGAAAAGTGACCTGAGAATTCACCCTAAATTGAATACTTGACAGTATCACTACAAAACACTCCTGGTTTTTCTTCTTTTGGTCTTTTATTTTCTTTCTTTCCTGATTATTGGATTTATGTAGGTCTGTGGGGGAAATTTTGGAAAGTACAAGCAGATGTAATAAATCAGAAAAATAAAAAGCCACCCTTGTCTAGTACTCCGAGCATACTATTCTTCACATATTGGAGGTAATCTCGACTAATAAAACTTTATAGTTGGCTTTTCTTGCTTAATGGAGCTCCATATTTGCATCACAATACCATGACATGTGTAATAGATGTGTCTTTGGTGCCTGTCCATCCCATGTCCCTGTCTTTGGGGTTGCCTTGGACCCTGACCTGCTGAGAAGAAATTAGGTCTTACCAGTTCCCTGTCCATGGGACTTTTTTTTTTGTCCAGTGGCCATATCTGGCTGAACTATGTACAGATACCTGACCCAAGTTGAGTCTGTTATATCTTCTTCCCAGAAGTTTAGAACGAAGGCACTGAAAGACTGAGTCATTACAATGGTACTGGGTTCTGGAGCCAGATTTGGCATCAAGGTCAGTTACAGTCACATGCAAACTAAAGTTGTAGAAGAGAAGTGGGCATGGTTCCTTTCATAGAAAGAGAGAGAGTGAATAGAGGAGGTATGCAGAGGGCCAGAGAAAAGAGACCATGTGGACCAGAGAGAGATGAAGATGAAGAGGGTAGCTGCCTAAGCATCTTCCTGTTCCCACGAATCCACCTGTACTTCCTGTACTTCATTTCAGTTAGATTCTTCATCAGTTTTTCACAGGAAGTCATTGTGAATAGATACCCATTCCTTTCAACAAAAAATTATAGTAATTTACTTAACTTTTTTTAAGCCTTAAGAATTTCTTTCCCTATTTTTGCTTTTGGTGTTTTTAAAAAATAAATATGCTTTGCAATTTTTGATAGTTATGTCTTTGGTCTTTTTCTTTGTCATTACTTACGTTGCACTTACACTTAAATATTCTTTTCCTAATCAGAGATTAGGTAAAAATTCACCCCTAACTTTTTTATAGATTTGAAAAAAAATGATATTGCCTTTATTTAAATCTAATCCATATGGAATTTATTTTTCTGTATGTGTGAGACAAGGCTATAACTAAAATATATTTTAAAATGAAAACAGCTAATGAGTTGTTGCAGAATCATCCTCTCCTTTCCCACTGATTTGTGATACCTCCTTGATCATATGTTAAGTGTGTGTGTGTGTGTGTATGTATATATATATATAATTCACATGGGTCTCTTACTAGTTTATCTATTCTATTTATTCAAAAGAAAATATTTTAAAAATAAAGAAAATAGTTTTAGTCTGTGGTCGGTAAAGATCACTGGAGAAATTGACTGGATTCAGAGGAGGATGGTGCTATGTTAGAGAACTTAGGCTAGCACATCATTTGATGCCTATGACTTTACTCTCCAGGCACTGAAAGACAAGTTGATATTTATATTGGAATGCTTCCATCTTCTTTCTGGGGCAGCTTGGGTAACCCTGACAATTCTGGTAGTTTTTGAAGATTTGATATAGGTTTTCTATTACAGAATTTCAACTTATGAAATTGTGTTTTATTTTAGAAAACACAAAACTATCCAGAGTTTAAAAATGTGCTACATTGGAGCACCTGGCAGAGATGCCAAGCACATACTGTCATTTTCTCTTTTTGTTTCTGTAGTATGTTAATTGATTAGGTTCTCCCTTACCACGGAACTTGGATACAACATCAAAATTCTTCTAAACACAGTGCTCCAAGCAACTACTATTACCAGTTGGTATTGACTGATAAAATGTAATCTATTTTCAGATTAATTCTAGCAAAGAATATAAATTCCTAAGTTGAAGGTGAAATAGAGGAAAAAACCTTCATAAAAGTGAGTTTAGAGTGAACATACCTCAATATAATAAATGTTATATATGAAAAACCCACAGCTAATATCATATTCAATGGTGAAAATTGAGAGCTTATTCCCTTATATCAAGAAAAAGACAAGGCTTGTCCACTCTCACCACTTTCATTCAACACAGTATTGGAAGTCATAGCCACAGCAATCAGACAAGAAAAAGGAAGGAAGTAAGGCAGGCAGACAGGCAGGAAGAGAAATAATAAAGGAAATAAAGAAAAAGACATCCATAGTCATAAGCAAGAAGTAAAACTTTCACTATTTGCAGATGGCATAATTGATACCAGATATAGAAAACCTTAAACACTACACAAAAGCAGAACTGATAAATTCAGTAAAGTTGCAGGATACAAAACTAATAGTACAAATATCTCTTGTGTAGTTCTATATACTAATAATGAAGTAGCAGAGAGAGAAATTAAGAAAACCACCCATTTACAATTGCATCAAAAATAGTAAAGTACCCAGGAATAAACTTAATCAAGGAAGTGAAAGACCTGTATTCTGAAAATTATGTTGTTAAAATATCCATACTACCCAAAGCAAGCTACACATTTGATTTAATCCCTATCAAAATACCAACAGTATTTTTCACAGAACTAGAACAAATAATCCTAAAATTTTTATGGAACCACAAAGACCCTGAATAGCTAAAGCAATCTTGAAAAAGAAGAACAAAACCAAAGGTATCACAATCCCAGACATCAAGATATACTACAAAGCAATAGCTATAGTAAAACAGTATAGTACAGCATAAAAATAGACACACAGATCAATGGAACAGAAGAGAGAGCCCAGAAATAAACCCACGATTATATGGTCAATTAATCTTTGACAAAGAAGGCAAGAACATGCAATGGGAAAAGGACACTCTCTTCAACAAACAGTGTTGGAAAAACTGGACAGCTACATGCAAAAGAATAAAACCAGACAACTGTCTTATACCATACACAAAAATAAACTCAAAATGGATTAAAGAGTTCATGTGAGACCTGAAATCATAAAAATCCTAGAAGAGTTCATAGGCAGTAATTTCTCTGACATTGGCCATAACAACACCTTTCTAGATACGTCTTCTGAGGCAAGGGAAACAAAACCAAAAATAAACTATTGCAACTGCATCAAAATAAAAATCTTATGCACAGCAAAGGAAACAATCAACAGAACTAAAAGACAACTTACTGAATGGGAGAAGCTATTTGCAAATGACATATCTGATGAAGCATTAGTATTCAAAATATATAAAGAACTTATAGAACCCAACACACAAAAAATAAATAACCCAATTAAAAAATGAGCAGATGACATGAACAAACATTTCTCCAAAGAAGACATACAGATGGCCAATATCATTAATCATCAGGGAAAAACAAATCAAAATCACCATGAGATACCACCACACACCTGTCAGAATGGCTAAAATCAACAACACAGGAAATGACAAGTTGTTGGCAAGGATGTGGAGAAAAAGGAACCCTCGTGCACTGTTGGTGGGAATGCAAACTGGTGCGGCCACTGTGAAAAACAGTGTGGAGGTTCCTCAAAAAATTGAAAACAGAATTGCCATGTGACCCAGTAATTCTACTACTGGGTATTTACCCAAAGAATACAAAAATACTAATTTGAAGGGATATATGCACCCTTATGTTTATTGCAGTATTATTTATAATAGGCAAACTGGAAGCAGTCCAAGTTCTCACTGATGAAAGGATAAAAAAGAAGTGGTATATATACATATATACAATGGATTATTACTTGGCCATACAAAAGAATGAAATCTTGCCATTCCCAAACAACGCGATGGATCTGGAGAATAGAGTGGTAAGCAAAATAAGTCAGTCAGAAAAAGACAAATATCATATGATTTCATTCATATGTGGAATTTAAGAAACAAAACAAAACAAAAAAAGAGGCAAACCAAGAAACAGACTCTTAACTATCGAGAGCAAACTGATGGTTATCAGAGGGGAGGTGGGTGGGTAGGATGAAATAGGTGATGGGGATTAAGACTACAGTTATCATGATGAACACTGAGTAATGTATAGAATTGTCAAATCACTGTATTGTACACCTGAAACTAATACAACATTGTATGTTAACTATACTGGAATTTTTTTAAAACGTAGAGGAGCTATATTATAGAAATGTCTGGAATAAATTTAGAGAAGCATTCTTAAACTTTTTTTGACTGCAAACTATAATAATTAAGACATTTTACCTTTCCCACTTAGCCATATAAAGAGGAGGACAATTGGACAAATGATTGATGCATTTTTTAAAAAAGGTGCTTTATACTAACTCTGCAATATTGGAATGAAATAGGTTAGCCTTTAAAAAATTCTTATTATTCAGAAATAAAACTCTTATGTTCAATATTCTGAGATTGGTATAATCAGACAGAATGATTTTTGTCCCCGTCTCTTTGGATTAATCTGAAGGGAAAAATCCAAATTTTTATTGGATTGAACTTGAACTTAGGTGCCCCCTCAAAGCTTAGAATAAACCTCAGTAGAAATTTGCTAATATGTAGAAAAAATTTCCACCATCATCATTTTTTAGCTCAGACAATATTCATTTTGTTTGTGGTAGATTTACAGGTTTGAGGACTATCATCTCCCCTTATGCCTAATCGTTATTTAGTTAATAAAACAACAATTCCGGACTGGACTCTTAATATTGCAAGCCATGTGACCTTACCCAGCTTACTTAAATTTGCTAATTTGAAACCCCACAATAGTTTTATATTACTTAAAATTCTATGTGCTTTAAAAAAACTATATCAAACTTGAATGTCTCTTCTTTTAAGAAGTTTTGATCATTTCAGTTATAGTTTGCATTTGTTCTCTCAATGTTTTATCCTGTGTTAAACTAAATAAGATGAAGTGATGTTAAGACGTGTTAAACCAAGCAAAGTGAAATAATGCTAGGGGTATGTTAAACCAAGCAAGGTCAAGTGAAGTTAGGAGTGTGCTTAGAGATTGGATGAGGATGGAGAGTGGAGAAAAAATGTGCTGACCTTGTATCTTCCAAAGCAGATTGCACAGCATTACCTTTTATCCTCTGGTGATTTAGCATTTGGCTTTGGCATTTTAAAGTAGGCAGGGGGGATATTTCTAGGGTTTAATAACCATTGTTTTCATCTTTGTCATTAGGGTCCAGAAGTTTCTAAGATTGCAAGTGTTCCAAAGTGTAATCACTACCCTCTGCTAGGGCTCAAAGTTGGAATGTCTTATCAGGATTTCAGTTATGGCAGCTTTTTCTTTTCTGGTAGTTCCAGAATGAGAAATCCCTGGATTTAATCAGCACCCCTTACTGAAGAGACCTAGTGAGAGATGGATGATGCTTGGTGGTAAGATAAGATGACATTCACAGAAAACAGGTGATTCTGGCAGGAAAAACAAGCAGACAGTTGAATAGTTCAGAAATAACTGCTTTTACAGCACACAAGGTAACATGTGCCAGACTTGGAGAGTGCCTGTGAGGTGGCTATTGACTTTAGAGTTGAGGACCATGGAAATTTAACCTGCTGTCAGGCTTTGATCACAGTATGGAAGCATTGCCTCACTGGCTGAGGATTAGAAATTTGAAACAGTAGAAAACTTGGGATGTTATAATTCAGCATAATCATGACAATCTTAAAACTACATGCTCATGGATGTAAAATTCCAATCAAAAGGTAAGAATGCCAAATGAAAAGTGTGTTTCTTTCCATTATGCGTAGCCCTATTCCCAAGAGGCTACCACCTACAATATTTTCTGTTTTAGCTCTTCCAATGGTTATCACTATAGCTCTAAATATCAATTCTATAAAACTTTAAGTATCTATTTTTTAGCTTATAAGTTCATCTCGTTACTCTTCGCTGTAAAAACAATGCCTATATCAGCTCACATCTACCAGCCCTCTTCCTTTTTCCTTATATCTTCTCCCATTTTTTTTCTTTTGGTTCTCCTCTTGGTTATACTTCTAGTTTGGTTATATTTCTAGTTTGGTTATATTTCTAGTTTCCTTTAATTTTTCTTGTTGACACAGAAATGTAAACTTTCTTCATTATGCACCCCCCAAAAGCCAACCCACAGATTCTTCAGTCAGCTGCATTCGTGTCTGCTCAGTTCCGGGGCTCCTTTTGTGAAATAACAGCTCTCACCTTCATTGTAGCTCCTCTTGTGCCTTTTCTTGTACTTTATGCCTTTCTCTCTTTTCTTTTTTATCCATTAGTGTAATCTCATATGCTATTCATCTTCAAGGAATTTGTTTTTACCTTTGGCCTATTCAAGTTCTATTCTTCACTTCCTAGAACTTTTACGACTTTTATTTATTGTTTTTAGTATCTTTACTGTCATTTCAATGGGTTTGAGAAAGAAATGGAGGTAAAAATATTTTCTAGGTCCAATATATTGCATTGGTCCAATATATTGCATTGAACTTTTACAACTTTTATTTATTTATTTATTTATTTGAGTATCTTTACTGTCATTTCAATGGGTTTGAGAAATAAATGGAGGTAAAAATATTTTGTAGGTCCAATATATTGCATTGGAGATCCCCAATTCCTGACTTACTGGCAAAGACATTGAGATCAGAAGGAAAAATAAACATCTAAAATTTAAAGATTTCCCCCAGAACGTAACTTAGGGAGCACTTACTGTAATGTGCACAGAAGTTCTGTTTTAAAACTGGAGTACCTTTTCCATTTATTTGATCTCATAACCTGCTTAGAATGAAGATACCACTTGAAATTAATGGTACTGCAAACACTGCTGGTGTCGCATTGGCCCAAAGCAGGTATGATCATCCTAAGTCCTGGGAATGGAACCTCAGTTTATCAATAAAAGAGATTCAACGACTATGACTCCAGAGTTGTCTGGGGACAGAATACAGTTCCCGATAGAGACTTTGAATACAACATGCGAGTTTCTTGGATTCTGGGAATCACCACATAGGGCCAAGGGGTTCGGGTCTTTACTGGAAAAGGAGCATGTGTTGCTGCTGGCCGTTTCTAAAAGGAGTTTCAAACTTGAGCAGGTTTTTTTCCTCCACTCTCAAGTACAGAAATTGCCTCCTAAAGGAGATAATGTGGAAATCATTTTGTAAAGTTAGACTCCAGAAGGAGAGACAGTTGACTAAAAGGATACCTTGAGAAGTCTGGAGACAGAGTTTGTGTGTGGCAGCCAAGTGGGGAAACAGAAGTGATGGGAGGTGGCTCCAAGGCCCACTGGATTAAGAATATTCTTAATGTGTTCTTGGAAGAGCTCTTTTATTTGTCCATGTTGAAATTGCTTTGTGGTGCTGGGAAAAACCTGAAAGAGCTATTTATGATACTTACGCACTGGCCAGTGATGTTCCTAGAAGTCGATGGTAGTAGAGACTGAGGGAGGTTTTGGAGTAAAGACCATCGGTGTTGTTGAAGTGCCGCCTCCTAACATGGCTCTCTTGGCTTGCCTAGGTACAAAGAACCAAGTCCTTATCTCTACAGAGATTCTTTTCTTGCCCTCGAAGATCTCTGAGGAGTATTTGGTGGGTGGGTGGGGGCTATGAGAGGACTGAGGGTGGATAGCATCAAGAGACTCTGTGATAGGTAAAAAGCCAGAGTAATGTGTGGTATTCATGAAATGTGAAAATAATAATATGTGAATTTATAAAAACTCTAAATCAAAGAAACACCCCATGAGTACCTGAATTCTAACTAGATGTAAAACATTGCTATTCAAATCCTCTGTTTGTGGAGAAATAACTCCCCTGCCAATTAGAAGCTTGTTTGAATCAGTACACTACTAGTTAAGTGGTGCCAACAGTCTCATCCTTTTAAGGTAAGTTTTTGTTTAACATAAATAGAGGTGCTCGATAAATTTTCACAAAGTGAGCACAACCGATACCTACTACTCAAATCAAGAAACAGATGTAATTGTAAGTGGAATTGTTTTTTTTTTTTTTTAATTTCTCTTTCTGGTAGTTTGTTATTAATGTACAGAAATACTACAGATTTTTGTATGTCGATTTTGTATCCTACAACTTTACCGAATTTGTTTATTAGTTTTAACAGTTTTTGGTGGAGTCTTTAGGGCTTTATATATATAGTCTCATGTCATCTGCAAATAGTAACAGTGTCACTTTTCCTTTCCTATTTGGATGACTTTTATTTCTTTTTCTTGCCTAATTTCTTTAGTTAGGACTTCCAGAACTATGTTGAATAAAAGTGGCAAGGGTATTGGTATACAGACACATAGTCAATAGAACAGAGTAGAGAGCCCAGATATAAACTCATGCATATATGATTAATTAATCTTTGATAAAGGAGCCAAGAATAAATTATGGAAAAGAATTGTCTCTTCAATAAATGGTGCGGGGAAAGCTGGATGTCCAAATGCAAAAGAATGAAACTCTACCTCTGTCTTACATCATACACAAAAGTCAACCCAAAATAGATTAAAGATTTCAACACGAGATCTGAAACCACAAAACTAGAAGGAAACATAAGGGGTAAGCTCTTTAACATTGGTCTTGGCAATGTTTTTTGGATTTGATATCAAAAGCAAAGGGCAACAAAAGCTAAAATAAACAAGTGGGGCTACATCAGACTTAAAAGCCTCTGCACAGCAAAGGAAACCACCAACAAAATGAAAAGGAAACCTATGGAATGGGAGAAAATAATTTGCAAACCCATCTGATAAAGGGTTAGTATCTAAAATATACAAAGAACTCATATAATTCAATAGAAAAAAGCCCAAATAACCCATTTTTAAAAAATGGGCAAAGGAACTCACTAGACATTTTTCCAAAGAAGATCCACAAATGGCAAATAGATGCTCAACATCACTAATCATCAGGGAAATGCAAATTAAAACCATGATGGGATGCTACCTCACACCTATTAGAATATCTGTTATCAAAAAGGCAAGAGATGACAAATGCTGGTGAGGATGTAGAAGAAAGGGAACATCTGTGCACTGTTAGAATGTAAATTGGTGCAGCCACTATGGAAAACAGTATGGAAAATCCTCAAGAAATAAGAAATAGAATTACCATATGATCCAACAATCCCACTTCTGGCTAAATGTCCAAAGTAAATGCAATCACTCTCTCAAAGAGATATCTGTACTGCCATGTTCACTGCAGTATTATTCACAATAGCCATGGGATGGAAACAACCTAAGTGTCCATCAGCAGATACATGGATAAAGAAGATGTGATATATACACACAATGGAGTATTAGTCAGCTTTAAAAAAAAAAAAGAAGGAAATCCTGCCATTTGCAACAATATGGATGAACTTGGAGGGCATTATGCTAAGTGAAATAAGCCAGATTGAGAAAGACAAATACTGAATGGTGTCACTTATATGTGGAATTTTAAAAGAAAAAAAAAGTCAAATTCATAGAAACAGTAGAATGGTGGTTGAGGCTGGGAGGTGGGGGAAATAGGGAGAGGTTGGTAAAAGGGTACAAACTTTTAGTTATAAGATGAATAAGGTCTGAGGATCTAATGTATAACATGGTGGCTATAATTGATAATACTGAATTATGTAATTGAAATTTGCTAAGAGAGTAGAACTTAAGTGTTCTCACACAAAAAAATGTAAATATGTGAGGTGATGCATGTGTTGACTCAATGTTGAGAATCCTTTTGTAATGTATGTGCATCAAATCATCATGTTGTTCACTTTAAATATATTTCAATTTTGTCAGTTATACCTCAGTAAATTTGAGGTATAACAAGAAAATAAAAGAAAGAACATTTTGGTCTGGAACTAAAACATTGATTTCTTAAACTGTAATTGAGTCCTGGTATATGATTTCAATTTTTGGTTAAGATTTGGGCTGACAACAAGGTTAGTAATGGTGTTGGTTATAATGCCACCATAAGAGGAAGACAGAGGGATGTTCTAGAAAAGATCACATCAGTTGGTGATCAGCAGGATGATGTTTGCTCTCAGGTTGAATGTTTTACAATTTGAAATTTAAACCATATCTTACTCTCATCTAATTATCTAAGAAGCACTTACTGACAACCCAGCATTGTTCAGAGCTAAGCATTGTGGGCAATAAAAAGACAAATCAAACACATTCTATCCCTCTCATGTAGAACAGCAAGAGAGATCCAGCTCTGAAAGTATTATAAAATATAAAGCAGAAAGTAGTAGGTATCATAGGAAACCTACAGGCAGGTGAGATTTTTCAATATAATCTGAATCCTTTTTATTGGGGTAGGATAAAATTGATGAACTTGAATGAGTGAGAAAAAAATTGGGTTTGGGTCAGAAGGTCTGAGTTATGTCCTGCTTCTTACATTTCCTATGTGGCCATGGGCAGGCTACTTAACCTTTTCCATCGAGATTTTACCATCTCTGAAGTGAGGACAATAGTACTTTACCTGCATACAGCACAGAGGGCTCATAAGAGACAATAGTGATAATTTTTTATAAACAGCTTATGTAAAATAGGCATTTTTTTCAGAGAACAAATATTTGTTTTTTTAAAACAAGAGATTAATTTATCTTCTTCTAATTCCAGCGAGGCGTTACTATAGGCCAGTCCTAGGAATCGCTCCATGGGTGCAATTTAATTATTTTAGGTAACACACATAAGGTAGCAAAGAGCCTCTTTATGGTGCCCGCATTAAATGTCACTCTCTTACTGGCTTGGTGAGAGCCAGTGATTTTGACTATGACACCGATTGATTTTGCTGCAAGGTAATGTGCCCAGGGTTTAGCTTTGCCACAGACCCTGGCTTTTGTTATCCTTGATCCTCTCCGGTCCTTCCCCAGTGCCCACTGTTTGCTGAATGTAGCCGATACTTCAGGTTGTAAGTGGGCTAAGGTGGGAGAGAAGCACCTGAACCAGTGATTGTCAGCCCTAACTGCCCATTAGAATCACTGGAGGAACTTCAAAGATAGGCTAACGGCCAACCCCATCCCAGAGATTCTGATTGAGCTGTCTGGGGTGGCCCAGGTTTTGTTAGTTAACAAAATCTCCCTGGGTGATTCTAATGCACAGATGCTGCTGAACTACACTGGTTTGGAGTACACCAGAATCACACAGAGAACATGAAGAAATGCAGGCTCTGGGTCCTCACTCCCAGAGCTGCTGAACCCAGAGACATGGGCTAGAGCCCACACATTAACTTTTAAATATTCCGAAGCAGCTGATCTGGTGGCCACACTTTGAGAAACACTGTTTTAAATAGTGTCTTAGACACAGTATCAATGTGGTAATAGCCATTTTGTGACCACTTCACTATGTGGATTAGAGGCCACTGGAGAGCCACACTTTTCCATACTTGGATATTAATTTTTCTAGTTTATGCATTCAAAACAGTTTCTCTAACACCTCTCAATTCAAGGCACTGTGTTGGGGCTGCAGGGGATACAAAGGGTGAATCAAACATAGATGCTATTCATTAAGAACCTACAGGCAGATGGGGGCTGAACAGAAAACTGTAATTCATAGCTTACATAAAGGTTTACTTCTAAAGTTGGTTATAAGTATAAGGTGAAAATCATAACTAGTCAAATCACTAAGGAAGAGACACTTTGGAGGCCATTCTCCAACTTTGGGACAGAATGCTACTTCTGCAGTTGGGTCCCGCATGTGGCTGGCTTGCAGTTAGGGGATAACATCTGAAAAGGTGAGTCTTGAAATACTGAAATCGTTTTCAGTGCACTGGACCTGGAGGATTCAAGGATCCCAGCTCAGGCTCACTCAGTCATGTGTTCTTTGGGTGGGATCGAGTGGGAGGTAGTGCGGGGTGGGGGCTGTTGCTTGCACCATTTAGATAGGATTTCCTTCTCACGTTGTCACTCTCTTCATCTTTGGTTTGTTTATCTAAATTTTTTTAAGGTCAGTGGGTGCCTGATAATTCGAGACCCTTTTCTATAATATGAAAGGCGATTAAGGTGTCAAGATAGACTGAGGCAGCCCTGTGTTGAATGAGAGAAATGTTAGTGAACTTCAAAATAACTGTGTAAAAATTGCCAAAAAGAGGAAATTTACCAGATTTTAATAATTTTCTTTACTAATGTAGCATTGTGTGTAAAAGCTATTAAAAAATATCTGTTTATGAGGAATAAGATAAAATCCAAGAGTAAGGTTGTTTGGGCAGATTAACTGAAGTAAAAAAAAAAAAAAACACAAGAGATTGGCAAAATGTACAGAAAGAGTAGGACATTAATGTATAAATGAAAGATTAATGCGTTTCTCTCCAAGGGCTCTGAAATGAAAACTGAACAGAGCAGAATCGTGTTTCACCATAGCCTTGCTTAGACCCTTGTGAATACCCTACGCTGAGCCGGACTCACAGAGACCATCCACGACGGCCAAGCAGGGAATTTCAGGACTGATCAGCTTCAAGCCTCAGGACACCTGGGACATGGCTGCCAGTGGCGGGGCTTCTAACCCGGAAAAGTCCCTTTGCTATTTTCATATCCTTTGAACATCAGGGAGCCTTTAAGCGTGGGCACGAACTGCATCCATCCATACAGAAGAGTCCTTTCAGGAACATTTGGCAAAGCCGAATCGATTGGCCCTTCGAGGATACTGGTTCCACACACGGAAATAGTCTCCGTGGACTCACGTCCCTGTATGGTTCCACCTGAGACTGACAGTGTGTGTTCAAGAGAAAGCGGGTCCTGACTTCAAGAAAACGGAAGAGGCTTATTTTCCTACATACCTTGTTGGCTTACTTTGGGGCTTCAGTTGTTTTATGTTAACTTTTGGTGACTCAGACACTGGCCGCCCCCTCCCTCCTAACATTTCAGTACCCGGGATGAGAGGACAGAGGCTCACAGACCGTATGTCTACACACATCAAGGTTCTAAATCAAGCTAACATACTGCCAGATAAAATATGTTCTTTCTTTCTACTATGTATCTTCATAATGAGAAATAAAAACAATGTGGGTAAAGCCATGTTTTTTATAGGATAGAAAGTTGGCAAATGTTAAGAATGACTAAATTTAATTATTATTGTGCACATATGGGCCAATGATGTTTGACTGAGTAATAAAATACATGCACATTGTATCAGTTGTTTTACATTTTTTCTGTAAGATACCTTTTTCTCTTTATTTTAGCAAAATCATTACTTATATTGTTATACCTAATATTCATAATTTAAGTGGTATTTATAGAAATGAACTAAAGAATTAAAAGCTAAATATATTTGTACTCTAAAGTGTACTATTGATTATATCTTATCATAAGTATAAATTAGAGTAAATGTAAAAATAAAAACATTAAATTCATTTGTCATTTCTTAAAAGTTATATTTATCTTAAAATATTCAAGATTTAATAACAGTGAGCTAAAATTACAAATTATAATTTATGAATATAACAATTTTAAATAAAAGTGTTATTTAAAATTTAAATTCTGAACATTTTTATAAGCATAAAACTATTCACAATTCCAATGTTAAAAGTTCATCTGGTTGCCAATATAAATAATTTTTATTATTCTTCATACATATTATGTTCAGATCTACATGAAGATAAATTTAAGAGTAACATGAGTTAGTTGTTTAATGTTGTGAATGTTCTTCATCCCCTGAACTACTGCAAATATAGTGCTCATTGTGAGTATTTGCAGAATCATAAATTGGTACTTGAAGAGAAGTAAATCTTAGTTTTGTGGGAATCTGTCTGTGAGGGAAGGTTTGATAAGAGAATTAATTTGTCCTTTCTCTTGCCTAAGTGCTTTTGCTGCTCAAATTCTGTTCTGCTCTTAAGCAATGTCCATTTGCACCTCAGCAGTATCACAATCCATAAACCTTCACAGCATTTGGACACAGTTGCCTTTTGTTTTGACAACATAGGACAAAATATACAGGAAAGCCTAAATGGTATTAGTCACGAGACAGAAAATTTAGGGTCTGGGTGGGTACTATGCCAGTACTGAGTGTAAAATCCTGAGTTGTGACAGAGATGCTCATATGTTTCTTATTTATTCACTCATTCATTCATTCACTTGAGAGAGAAAGGGAGAGAGAATCTTAAGCAGACTCCATGCAGAGCCTAGAGCTGGACATGGGGCTCAATCTCACGACCCTGAGATCACGACCTGAGCCAAAACCAAGAGTCCATCGCTTAACCAACTGAGCCCCCCAGGTGCTCCAGTGCTCATGTGTTTCTAATAGTGTGTCTGTGTGTGTGTGTGTGTGTGTGTGTGTGTGTGTACACACACGGGTGATTGTATGTATGTAAAGAAGAATTCTTGGTTCAGAGATAGCACAGTCAGTGAGTTCCCTGAGAGCAGAGATTCTATTTCATTCATCTTGATAGCCACAGTACTGAGCTCCATGCCTGTTTAGTACGTGCTCAGTGGACATTTGGTGAGTTGATGGATAAAGCACTGCCTGATGAAAGAAAGCTTCGGGAAGTGTTGCCTTCTTTTTTCTAAAGTCATGTGCTATTCACATTTTGGTCCATCTCAGTCAGGGACAGAGATTCGGACCAGGGCAGACCCAAAGACTATTCTGGAAGTCAACTACTACACAAGATCTGACCCAGGGGCAGCCTATCTTGATCCTAGATATAAATCTGAAACTGTCCTAGAGGGCCTCCTTATATCTCATTAGCTGCAAATTATGTCGAGTTCCATCATTTCTTCTCTTATTTCTCGTACTAAGACAGCTTTTTTGGCCAGTGTTTTTGTCTCTGGGGAGGAAAAAAATATAGAGTAGCTGGTGGAAGTTCTCTCTTTCTGAATCCAGCTCAATTGCTGGGGCCTTCCGCAAGCCCCTTCATGAGCATTGGAAGAAATGGACCCTCAACAAACTGAATCCAGTTTGTGGACTGGTAAACCAAGCCCTGGGCAGGAAGCAGGGAGACTTGGATTTTATTCTTTCTCGGCTATTCACTGGTTTTGACTTAACTTCTTAGGAGTCTCAGATTCCTCATCTATGAAATGAAGGGATTTGTACTAGATATTCAAGATCAAACTTGTTCAAAAATTATGTGATTTTATTTTAATAGTGTAATTGGGCAAAATAATTTTTAGGCTTTGCATATAATGATGAACTATGGCAAGGACCTTATAGGACTGTTAGGGGGCAGACAGGTTGAACAGCTACTTCCAATGTTTATAGAGCTCATGCGCTATGACTAAAAGGTATTTGTTCAGTGACATTAAGATCAAAGAAAATCTACTTGAAAACCATTTTTTCACTGCCATCCATATGAGGGGTTGGGGCTTCAAAGATGAAGAAGCCCAAGGTCCTGCTCTCAAGAAACATGCAAACAAATAATTTTGGTAGAATGTGATCATTGTTGTTACTGAGAGGACCAAGGACAAAGGGGTTCCTGCTAAAGAAAAGGGGTGAGAGCATCAGGAAAGGCCCCCAGGTGAGGAGATCCTGGAGGAGTGTATTAGGTGATTTTCATCTCTAAGCTCCCCAGGAGTACAGGACCGATTTGAGCAATGGCTTTTGATCAGTCTATTCTTTTCAGCAAACCATTATGATATCAGTGATTGGAATCATGACAAAGGATGAGCCCGTGAGCATCAGACTTTGCTGTGGGCATTTGATGCATGTGCTTTTCTATGGCAGCGGATGGTTCAGGTTTCAAATTGTGCATATTTTCCTGCAGTGGGCCCAGGGGAGGTCCTACTGTTGAGCAGAGCCTTAGAGATGGATTTACGGGCACACTGCTCAAGCTCTGAGATTGCTTGTCTCATTAGCAGTGGCGGGAATGGCTAGGGGTAGAGGAAGGAAGAGGCCAGAGATAATTGGCATGCAAATGATTTCATAGTCATAGACTCAGGGCTCTGAGAGAAAAAAATTCTCCTCTTGGCTTCTGAATCATTTCAGCCAAGGACTTTAGTACTGAGTCTGCATATAGCAAGTTCTCAAAAAATATTCTCTGCATCAATAGTCACTAAATGCCTACTATGTAACAAGAACTGTTATAGGCACTTAATAAATATTTGTGGAATAAATTAATTTCACTTAACTAATAAACTGCCAAAGGACAACCAAATAACTTATATGAGCGTTTTGTTGCCATGAAATAAAATGAAATATTGATTAACCTCTAACCACACATTATATAAATGCATCCCTCCCTGAATGTGTAGCTTGTCAATGCCATCCAAGGGAACAATAACTTTTGTCTTTGTAAAATGTTTACTTGTTAAGTAAAATGGGAAATGAAGAGATTTTTTTTGGCTTTGTATCTCTACTGGGTACTCTGCTAGCGGTCTTTTTCTAATGGTTTTTCTCTTATATCAGACACACATATTTGGGGTCACCTATGAAATACTGCAGTACTAGAGACCAAAAATTAACATTCTAAATAAATCAAAGGTAATAGACCCTCCTCTCAATATTTATGCTGGTGGGGGCGGGGTTTAAACCAGGTAGACATTTGAATCATTTCAGGAGCCTAAGGGATCAAGCATGAACATTTTTTTATTGTTTTTGGAAGATTGAAAAAGAAAAGAGAAGAAATAAGAGCTCTGAAGCACTGTTCATTTCTTAATCTTTTATTATAAGGATGTAGTATTCTTAATAAATGATATTGGCAAACTATAGTTTTTATTATGAATACTCTACTTTTTTTGTTACAGGAGGATAAAACGTTCATCAGCCCTAGTCTTTAGCCATCTAATGTACAACTGGCATTTGGAAATCACATCCAGTAAAGATAGAAAATCTCCTTTTGTTGTGTCAGAGAACATTGTCTCGTCAGACATCACCCAGACCAAAATATCACAATTATGTGTACAAGGTCTCCAGATCAACCCATACCCTACCTTTTGTACCGGTCCTTTTCCTTACAAAGCACTCACAGAAAAATTGAATAGGACCCAGTGGAACAACATTCTCTACCTGAAAATGGCCAAAGGAGTTCTCAGAAATAAATTGGAAAAGGATAGGAATTACCTAGAAAATGAGAAATGGAGAGAAGGAAGCCTATTTAACTCCTAGTAATCTCAACCAGCTTGTGCTTATCTGGAGAAGGAAAAAGGCTGCATTGGAATGGATTCCAAGTAGCTAAGCTCATCTTGAGCTCAATTTACTAACAATGCTAATTCAGTACATTGAGCTTAAAGGGCAACGGTCTGGACCTAGATTTCCTTGCTGAAGGCTCATGCCTTTCTTTGAATTTCGTCTTAGCCCTTCTCACCTTCCTGAATTTGCATTTCACCTGTCCTCTCTGAGTTCTGTTTTCATTGTTTTTTCCAAGTGGCCTTTCCTCAGCCATTGGGTACCAAAAAGGACTCTCAATATTTGTAGGGGTTTTGGGGCATGAGACATTTTGCTGGCTGAGAGATGAGGCCACAAGTTACAAAGATGGTAGGAAAAGGTAGAGAGAAGGCAGTGACCATGTGTCTACTGACCAGAATCTTCAATATTTGGATAATGTTTGGAAGACTAAATGAGCTTCTGAAATTGTACAATTTAAATTGTGTCATGGTGGTGGAGGTGCTAAAATCAAAGTCAAGGGGTGCCTGGGTGGCTCAGTCAGTTAAGCATCTGCCTTTGGCTCAAGTCATGATCCCAGGGTCCGGGAATCAAGCCTCATGTCAGGCTCTCTGCTCAGTGGGGAGTCTGCTTCTGCCTGCCACTCTGCCTGCTTGTGCTCACTCAATTTCTCTCTCTCTCCCTGTCAAATAAAGTGGAGTGTCTCAACCTTTAGTGAACCTCAGAACCACATGGAAGGCTCCTTAAAATACCCATTGCTATCCCCTATCTGCAAAGTTTCTGATTCAGTGGTTCTGAGATGAGACCCAGGAATTTGCATTTCTAACGAGTTTCCAGGAGACAGAGCTGCTGGTCCGGGAAACCATTGGAAATCATTGCTCTAAAATCTAGGGGGATTTGAAAAGGAGAAATAGAGGAGGAGTAGGCTGTCAGTACAACACAGTGAGAGAGGTTGATTCATTTTGCATACCAGCAATTTACTACAAATAATTTTCCCCATTTTTCTATTTTTTAGTGTTTTGTTTTAAGATACAGTTGGTTCCTTGGTTCCCTTTGAGTGACAGGAACGTTGTGCCTCCTTGACATTCCTCTTCCTGGGAAAGCTGAGTCTCTTTGCCTTCAGGCTGCCTGTATTCTGAAGTCCACAATTTGCCATCAATGGGGGTCACTGATAACTTGGACACCACCGAAGTAAGGACACTCATGCCCAACTAGGGGCTCAGGAAGATCAACAGACCATTTTTAAAGTCCCCATGCCCTTAATAAAGCATATACTTTGTTTATAAACAATTTTGTCTAATTGTGGACCTCTCCTTTAGAGTTCAGAATGAGTTTGTGGGCTAAATTATGTGGGGGGATTATCTGTAGGTGTCTGATAATATAGGAGAGAAAAAAGAGCTTTTAGTGTGAGTAAACTTAGGGGAGATGATGAATGGGTGGTTGGCTTGAGAGATGATGCAGAGGCATTGTGGCTGGAGGCGTTTGGGTTAGGGTGATAATGTCTGTACCACCAGAGAGAGATGGGGTCTGGGAGCAGAAAAAAAGCTATTTGAAGAAAAAAAACCCCAAATCTGAAATTGAATATCTTCTGCTTTGAGTGTGTGGAGACATCAAGCAGTTCTTACTGTCGTATCATAGTTAGAATGTCAGCACTTAATGTCAAGCTTACCCACTCAGTGATGCGATCTGCTGTCAATTCTTTAGGATACCTAAAAATCTAAGCCAGCTGGATAAGGGTCTTAATTGTGTAGTTTATTCGGTAGCCTCTCAGGCACCCTAAATGCTTAAATTTCTCAGGTTGTGTTTGGAAGCTTGAAGCTCACAAGTACCAGACAGAGACCAATTCCCCCAGCCCCACCCAGGTGGTTGAGGACCAGCTGGGTCTCAGGCTGCAGTTCCTGTAGCTGAAGTGGTACTATCATCACGTCTTCCTTAGCTGACAGTGGTGCTGACCTGAGCAATTAGAACATCAAAAAGAAGTTATTGTTCCTAGAGGATTTGTGACTAGAAGAGTCACTGTGCTCTAGACTGGTGGAGGGGTTGGGGGGGAGAGAACTTTGCTCAGTCCAGCGACCCACATTCTATCCATCAGAGTTACTTGAGTGAACAAGTGCATTCCTGGAATATAAATGCACATTGGGATATTTGGGGCTATGAGTTAGTCATCTTGATACTATTTGCTTTAATCAGATCAATATTTAGCTTAGGTAATTAAGATATTGGAGTTTCAAATTGGATTGGGAAAAAGAAGGAAAAAGAGAGAAATGCACAGGCTTTTGAAATCAGTCACATGTTTAGGTCTTCCATTGCAAAATCAAAACAGAAACAGAACAATTAATGTACTCGCTAATAGATTTCACTATCACTGACAGATTCGATTTCCTTCAATTCTTTGGGAGAGATATTTGAATTTGGTTCAGGTTTAGAAAATAATCTTCAAATATATCAGGATTTATTTTCCAATCTATCTTTATAAAATACAAAATTTTTATTTTATCCCTAATTTCAACATGTTTAAATTTGCAAAATCTGAGGCATAAAAAAACGGACCTTGAAATTCTACTTACTTTGGTTTTCCCAGAAAGTGAAATTGAGATGCTTATTCAAAACAGCAGAAATGGATCCAATGTCCTTAAAACACAGAAGGCTATTTTTTTAAAATTTTTTTATTGTTATGTTAATCACCATACATTACGTCATTAGTTTTTGATGTAGTGTTCCATGATTCATTGTGTATAACACCCACTGGTCCATGAAGAACGTGCCCCTTTATTTTTTTAAATTTTTAATTGTTATGTTAATCACCATATATTACATCATTAGTTTTTAATATAGCATTCCATGATTCATTGTTTGTGCATAATACCCAGTGCTCTATGCAGAACCTGCCCTCTTTAATACCCATCACCAGGCTAACCCATCCCCCCCACCCCCTCCCCTCTAGAACCTTCAGTTTGTTTTTCAGAGTCCAGCATCTCTCATGGTTTGTCTCCCCCTCCTATTTCCACCCCCCATTCTTCCCCTCCTGCTATCTTCTTCTTTTATTTTTTTCTTAACATATATTGCATTATTTGTTTCAGAGGTACAGATCTGTGATTCAACAGTCCTGCACAATTCACAGTGCTCACCATAGCACATACCCTCCCCACTGTCTATCACCCAGCCACCCCCTCTCTCCCACCCCCACCACTCCAGCAACCCTCAGTTTGTTTCCTGAGATTAAGAATTCCTCATATCAGTGAGGTCATATGATACATGTCTTCTCTGATTGATTTATTTCACTGAGCATAACACCCTCCAGTTCCATCCACATCGTTGCAAATGGCAAGATCTCATTCCTTTTGATGGCTGCATAATATTCCATTGTGTATATATACCACATCTTCTTTATCCATTCATCTTTCGATGGACATCTTGGCTCTTTCCACAGTTTGCCTATTGTGGACATTGCTGCTATAAACATTGGGGTGCACGTACCCCTTCGGATCCCTACATTTGTATCTTTGGGGTAAATACCCAGTAGTGCAATTGCTGGGTTGTAGGGTAGCTCTATTTTCAACTTTTTGAGGAACCTCCATACTGTTTTCCAGAGTGGTTGCACCAGCTTGCGCTCCCACCAACAGTGTAGGAGGGTTCCCCTTTCTCCACATCCCTGCCAACATCTGTCATTTCCTGACTTGTTAATTTTAGCCATTCTGACTGGTGTGAGGTGGTATCTCATTGAGGTTTTGATTTGGATTTCCCTGGGGGTGCCTGGGTGGCTCAGTCATTAAGCGTCTGCCTTCAGCTCAGGTCATGATTCCAGCGTCCTGGGATCGAGCCCCGCATCGGACTCTCTGCTAAGCGGGAAGCCTGCTTCTCCCTCTCCCACTCCCGCTGCTTGTGTTCCTGCTCTCGCTATCTCTCTCTGTGAAATAAATAAACAAAATCTTTAAAAAAAAAACTTTTGATTTGGATTTCCCTGATGCTGAGTGATGTTGAGCACTTTTCCATGTGTCTGTTGGCCATTTGGATGTCTTTTTTGGAAAAATATCTGCTCATGTCTTCTGCCCATTTCTTGATTGGACTATTTGTTCTTTGGTTGTTGAGTTTGATAAGTTCTTTATAGATTTTGGATACTAGCCCTTTATCTGATATGTCATTTGCAAATATTTTCTCCCATTCTGTCGGTTGTCTTTTGGTTTTGTGGACTGTTTCTTTTGCTGTGCAAAAGCATTTTATCTTGATGAAATCCCAAGAGTTCATTTTTGCCCTTGCTTCCCTTGCCTTTGGCAATGTTTCTAGGAAGAAGTTGCTGCGGCTGAGGTTGAAGAGGTTGCTGTCTGTGTTTTCCTTTAGGATTTTGATGGACTCCTGTCTCACATCTAGGTCTTTCAACCATTTCGAGTCTATTTTTGTGTGTGGTGTAAGGAAATGGTCCAGTTTCATTCTTCTGCATGTGGCTGTCCAATTTTCCCAACACCATTTGTTGAAGAGACTGTCTTTTTTCCCTTGGACATTCTTTCCTGCTTTGTCAAAGATGAGTTGACCCTAGAGTTGAGGGTCCATTTCTGGGCTCTCGATTCTGTTCCATTGATCTATGTGTATGTCTTTGTGCCAGTACCATACTGTCTTGATGATGACAGCTTTGTAATAGAGCTGGAAGTCCGGAATTGTGATGCCGCCAGCTTTGCTTTTCTTTTTCAACCTTCCTCTGGCTATTCGGGGTCTTTTCTGGTTTCATACAAATTTTAGGATTATTTGTTCCATTTCCTTGAAAAAAGTGGATGGTATTTTGATGGGGATTGCATTGAATGTGTAGATTGCTCTAGGTAGCATTGACATCTTCACGGTGTTTGTTCTTCTAATCCATGAGCATGGGACGCTTTTCCATTTCTTTGTGTCTACCTCAATTGCTTTCATGAGTATTTTATAGTTTTCTGAATACAGATCCTTTGCCTCTTTGGTTAGATTTATTCCTAGGTATCTTATGGTGCCATTGTAAATGGGATCAATTCCTTAATTTCTCTTTCTTCTGTCTTCTTGTTGGTGTATAGGAATGCCACTGGTTTCTGTGCATTGATTTTATATCCTGACATTTTACTGAATTCCTGTATGAGTTCTAGCTCTTTGGGGTGGAATCTTTTGCGTTTTCCACATAAAGTATCATATCTGCAAAGAGTGAGAGTTTGACTTCTTCTTTGCTGATTTGGATGCCTTTGATTTCTTTTTGCTGTCTGATTGCTGTGGCTAGGACTTCTAGTACTGTGTTGAATAGCAGTGGTGATAGTGGACATCCCTGCTGCATCCCTGACCTTAGGGGGAAAGCTCTCAGTTTTTCCCCATTGAGAATGATATTCGCTGTAGGTTTTTCATAGATGGCTTTTATGATATTGAGGTAGGTACCCTCTATCCCTACACTCTGAAGACTTTTGATCAAGAAAGGATGCTGTACTTTGTCAAATGCTTTCTCTGCATCTATTGAGAGGATCATATGATTCTTGTTCTTTCTTTTGTCAATGTATTGTATCACATTGATTGATTTGCGGATATTGAACCAACCTTGCAGCCCAGGGACAAATCCCACTTGGTCATGGTGAATAATCCTTTTAATGTAGTGTTGGATCCTATTGGCTAGTATTTTGGTGAGAATTTTTGCACCCATGTTCATCAAGGATATTGGTTTGTAATTCTCTTTTTGGATGGGATCTTTGTCTGGTTTGGGGATCAAGGTAATGCTGGCCTCCTAAAATGAGTTTGGAAGTTTTCCTTCCATTTCTATTTTTTGGAACAGTTTCAAGAGAATAGGTATTAATTCTTCTTGAAATGTTTGGTAGAATTCCCCCGGGAAGCCATCTGGCCCTGGGCTTTTGTTTGTTGGGAGATTTTTGATGACTGCTTCAATTTCCTTAGTGGTTATAGGTCTGTTCAGGTTTTCTATTTCTTCCTGGTTCAATTTTGGTAGTTGATACATCTCTAGGAATGCATCCATTTCTTCCAGGTTATCTAATTTGCTGGCATATAGTTGCTCATAATATGTTCTTATAATTGTTTGTATGTCTTTGGTGTTGGTTGTGATCTCTCCTCTTTCATTCATGATGTTGTTGATTTGGGTCCTTTCTCTTTTCTCTTTGATAAGTCTGGCCAGGGGTTTATCAATCTTGTTAATTCTTTCAAAGAACCAGCTCCTAGTTTCGTTGATCTGTTCTACTGTTCTTTTGGTTTCTATTTCATTGATTTCTGCTCTGATCTTTATTATTTCTCTTCTCCTGCTGGGTTTAGGCTTTATTTGCTGTTTTGTCTCTAGCTCCTTTAGGTGTAGGGTTAGGTTGTGTATTTGAGACCTTTCTTGTTTCTTGAGAAAGGCTTGTATTGCTATATACTTTCCTCTCAGGACTGCCTTTGCTGCATCCCAGAGATTTTGAAGAGTTGTGTTTTCATTTTCATTGGTTTCCATGAATTTTTTTAATTCTTCTTTAATTTCCTGGTTGATCCATTCATTCTTTAGTAGGATGCTCTTTAGCCTCCATATATTTGAGTTCTTTCTGACTTCCTCTTGTGACTGAGTTCTAGTTTCAAAGCATTGTGGTCTGAAAATATGCAGGGAATAATCCCAGTCTTTTGGTAGTGGTTGAGACCTGATTTGTGACCTAGGATGTGATCTATTCTGGAGACTGTTCCATGGGCACTAGAGAAGAATGTGTATTCCGTTGCTTTGGGATGGAATGTTCTGAATATGTCTGTGAAGTTCATTTGGTCCAGTGTGTCATTTAAAGTCTTTATTTCTTTGTTGATCTTTTGCTTAGATGATCTGTCCATTTCGGTGAGGGGGTTATTAAAGTCCCCCACTATTATTGTATTGTTTTCAATATGTTTCTTTGCTTTTTTTAATGATTGCCTTATATAATTGGCTGCTCCCATGTTAGGGGCATAGATATTTACAATTGTTAGGTCTTGTTGGATAGACCCTTTAAGTAGGATATAGTGTCCTTCCTCATCTCTTATTACAGTCTTTGTTTTAAAATCTAATTTGTCTGATATAAGGATTGCCACCCCAGCTTTCTTTTGGTGTCCATTAGCATGGTAAATGGTTTTCTACCTCTTCACTTTCAATGTGGGGGTGTTTTTGGGTCTAAAATGAGTCTCTTGCAGACAGCATATCCATGGGTCTTGTTTTTTTATCCAATCTGATAGCCTGTGTCTTTTGATTGGGGCATTTAGCCCATTTTCATTCAGGGTAACTATTGAGAGATATGAAGTTAGTGCCATTGTATTGCCTGTAAGGTGACTGTTCCTGTATATTGTCTGTGTTCCTTTCTGGTCTATGCTGCTTTTAGGCTCTCTCTTTGCTTAGAGGACCCCTTTCAATATTTCTTGTAGGGCTGGTTTCATATTTGCAAATTCCTTTAGTTTTTGTTTGTCCTGGAAGCTTTTTATCTCTCCTTCTATTTTCGATGACAGCCTAGCTGGATATAGTATTCTCGGCTGCATATTTTTCTCGTTTACTGCTCTGAAGGTATCATGCCAGTCCTTTCTGGCCTGCCAGGTCTCTGTGGATAGATCTGTTGCCAATCTAATGTTTCTACCATGATAGGTTACATATCTCTTCTCTCGAGCTGCTTTCAGGATTTTCTCTTTGTCCCTGAGACTCGTAAGTTTTACTATTAGATGTCGGCGTGTGGACCTATTTTTATTGATTTTGAGAGGGCTTCTCTGTGCCTCCTGGATTTTGATGCCTGTTTCCTTCCCCACATTATGGAAGTTCTCTGCTATAATTTGCTCCATATACCTTCTGTCCCTCTCTCTCTTTCTTCTTCTTCTGGGATCCCAATTATTGTAATGTTTTTTCATCTTATCGTATCGCTTATCTCTCGAATTTTGCCCCCGTGAACCTATAGTTGTTTATCTCTCTTTTTCTCAGTTTCTTATTTTCCATCATTTGGTCGTCTATATCAGTAATTCTCTCTTCTGCCTCATTTATCCTTGCAGTTTTGCCCCCATTTTTGATTGCACCTCATTAATAGCCTTTTTGATTTCAACTTGGTTAGATTTTAGTTCTTTTATTTCTCCAGACAGGGTTTCTCTAATAACTTCCATGCTTTTTTCAAGCCCGGCTAGTATCTTTAAAGTCATGATTCTGAACTCTAGGTCCAACATTGCACTAATGTCCATATTGAGTAGGTCCCTGGCAGACGGTACTACCTCTTGTTCTTTTTGTTGAGGTGATTTTTTTTGTCTTGTCATCTTGTCCAGAGGAGAATAGATGAATGAGAGAACAAAATGCTAACAGGGTAACAACGTCCCCAGAACATATACTCTAATCAAATCAGAAAAGACCTGAAACCAGGGGAAAAGAAAGGAAAAGAAAGAAAAAAGAAAGAGGAAAAAAAAAGAAAAGAAAAAGATAAAAACAAACAAAACAGAACAAAACAAAAAAAAACAGAATATGATCAAATATGATCAGGCTGGTGCATAGATCAGTGCCATACACTAGATTTTGGGTGTATTTTAGTCTGTTAGAAGAAAGGGACTCCTAAAATTTTAAAGAAAGAAAGACTTATATATGTACAAAATAAGGGTTGATACGATGAAGCGATGGAATATGACTGTAAACATGAAAATTATAAAAAATTTTAAAAAAGGAATTGATAAGAAGATGTTTGAAAAAAGAAAGAAGAGGATAAAAAAAAGGAAAGAAAGAAAAAGAAAGGGGGGGAGAGAATGTGATCAGGCAGGAGACTAGAACAAAACTATACACTAGAGATTTAGGGTATATTTTGATCTGTTAGAAGAAACTGTATCTCAAAATTTTAAAGGGAGAACAACGTACATATATATATATATATATCTGCCAAAAATAAGGGTAACTACTATGAAGGGATACAATATGACTCTAAAAATGAAAAATAAAAATGTTTTTTTAAAAAAAGAGATTGATAAGGTGTTGGTTGAAAAAGGGAAAAAGAAAAATTCAAAAAAAACCACTTAAATAAAAATTACCTTTGAAAGACTAATGAATCATGGTAAAAAAGCCATGAATTCTATGTGCAGTATTCCCCTAGCACTGGAGTTCTGCCATTCTCGTTGATTGGTAAACTTGGTCTTGGTTGGCTGTTCGAGCCTAATTTCTGGGGGAGGGGCCTGTTGCTGTGGTTCCCAAATGTCTTTGCGGAGGCGGAATTGCCCCGCCCTTGCCGGTCCGGGCTAAGCAATCTGCTTGGGTTTGCTCTCAGGAGCTTTTGTTCCCTGCAAGCTTTCTGTACAGCTTTGGAGGATGAGAGTGAAAATGGCGGCCACCCAATCTCTGCCCTGGAGGAGCCGAGAAATTGGGGCCCCACTCCTCAGTGCGCCCCCGGAGAAAAGCAGTCAATCACTCCCGTCTCCCCGGTCTCCGGCTGCACTCTGCGCTCACCCGGCCTGTGACCGAGCGTTTCTGTCTCTGGCACCCGACCCCGTGTGGAGTCTCCAAACCCAGCAGATCCCTGTGGTGCGCTCCCACGCCGCTCCTCCTGGGGGAGGGAAGGGGAGTCTCCCCGGATCTGCTGCTCATTGGGTCCCTGCTGGAGGAGCAGTGGCCCTACTGTCACCGATCACAGTTTATGGCAACCCCGAGCTGAGAGCCCGCGCCTCGGCTCTGTCTCTGTAGCCGACTTCCCCGCTCTGATACCTGGGAGCTCTGCCACAGTCAGGCACCCCTGGTCTTTCTGTGACCCCGAGGACCCTGAGACCACACTGTCCCACGAGGGTTCCACCCCCAGCTTAGCCACTAGAGCGACATCTCTCAGCGGAGCCGATTTCTTAAAATTTCCGATTTTGTGCTCTGTGGCTCTATCACTTGCCAGAAGCAGCCGACGGAGGGCCCCTCCCCCGCCATCTATCCTCCCGAATATCGCCTAGGATTCGCTTCTCCGCACGTCCTACCTCCCAGAGAGTGGTCACTTTTCTGTTCAGAGAGTTGCTATTCTTCTCTTCAATCTCCTGTTGAGTTCGTAGGTGTTCAGAATGGTTTGATCCCTATCCAGTTGAATTCCTGAGACCAGATGAAATCCAGGTCTCCTACTCCTCCGCCATCTTTCTCCATCTCCCAGAAGGCTATTTTTAAAACATACTAGTTCATAGATACAAACAAAATCTCAATAATAAATTCCTAGGGAAAATACAGAAGATAAAATGTTTCTTTTAGTTCTTATTTATTATACTCTAAAACTCTGATATCTATCATCTGTCAATCTGTCTGTTGATCAATCTATCGATCTAGCAATCTATCTATGTATATGGGTCCTGAACTGGGAGGGAATTGTCTGTCCCTTCTCCTTGCTGCACACCTGACTGGTGGAATTGGCAGGAGGATAGGACGCTGAGCCTTTCCTGATGTGTTTCATCTCCTTTCCTGCAATGTGCGGTGTTCTGCCTGGATGGGATTTGTGGTGTGGCTGTGGCTATACAATCTTGTCCCTCATTGGACCAACAAATCAGTTACAAAATTTTGACCAAGATCTAACCCCATTTCTCACCCAGCCTTATCATTTTATGAGATTATACTGTATTTTGACTGTTTGACTTGTGTGGCTCACTTCTTTGAATGAGTTCCCAATTCAAAGGAGATTTAAGGTGGTGAGCAGTCCTCACCCTACAGCTCCTCCAAGAGACAGTGCCGCTGAGATTCCTCAAATAAAGTCATTTTCAGACTTACACATTATGATAGGGTTTTAAATTGACTTCTACTCTTGAGCTGTGTTCATGAGTAGAGAAGAAGGGATGAGAACCTCATTATTTACTTGACCCCATCCTCATGCATGCCCCCCTCCAGCTACCTGCATACACACTGCTTTTCCACCTCTCTCCTTCCTTCCCTGACTCTGCACTACCAGGTACTAGGTTTTCTTTTTTGTTGTCTTTTCTTAAATTCTTTCTTTCCCTCTTAGCCTATACGAATTTTCTGGCTTACTTACTTTGAGCTAAATGTTTATTTATACCCCTCAAGCTGGGTTTATCGAATACTTCTTTGCAAGTTTACCTACATTGGATTGTCTTTGTGTTTGTTGCTATTGTTGTAAGGCAATATTCTATTGTTACAAAACAGGGCCCAAAAACTCTCTGGGGGCAGGCACTTGGATTTATACTCACTAGTGTGTCTCAAATGCTTTGCAAATATTAGGTGCTTCATGAATATTAGTTGGCTGATTTGCCTACTGGACAGTCTTTGCAGTGCTGTTTTAGGGTAAATATTAGAAAGATGGGATCTCTGACAGACGATTGACTCATTTTAGCCAATAGTTTTGAAATATGCAAATTCTTATTAGTTGTACTTTGAATAAGTTGCTAATGGAGGTGGACAGAAAGGAATTGTTGCTTCTGTTTTGGCTTACTATAAATAATAGTGATATCCTTGAGTCTCTCAATACAATAGCCATCAAGCTAAGCCTTTTTCCATATTAATCTCATTTGACCATTACAATAGCTAGGCTGCTGCTGCTGTCATTACCTTGTCTCACTAGAGAATCTGGGGCTCCAGTAGAATGCCAGGTTGTAGGTGTCAGAGCTGGGGTTTGAACTTGAGGCTTCTTGACTCCAAAGCCCAAACTTTTAGCCATAGTGCCATGCTGCCAGAAAGCTTTTCCATGCCTACTCTCAGGGGGTTGTTCAGGCATTCAGCAGGTGTTTTGTGCTCTTCAGCTGTGATGTTAACCAGAGGAAATGTGTAGGATACTAGCCCAGTGGTTGAGAAAATTGCTGTAAAATCAGCTGGACTAGGGCTTGAATCTCCTCAGTACATGAAAGCTGTGCCATCAGGAATGGCTTCCTTAACCTTTCTGATCCTCAATTCCATCATCTAAAACATCAAGATAGTAATTCTTTTAAATGAGATAATGCTAACAAAGCACTTAACCCAGAGCCTTAAGTGCTCAGGAAATGTCAGCCATTACTACTTCAATTATAATCCTGATGCAAACTACTGAAGATTACATTAGTGAAGGAAGTGAGGAAATTGGCCACTGGAGTCCTATGTGGAAGGGATATTTGGAAAGACTGACAGACCTGCAGTCTCCCTCAAGGCTTAGAAATAGATAGCATACCAATATTTTCTAAAAACTTTATTCTTTTCTTTAGCTATAAGAGGAATTGCATGGCACCTGCCAGTTAATCCAATGAGGCCGCCTGCAGATCAATAAATTTGTGTATGTATATCTAAGGACATGAAAAGATCTGGGGAATGAAATCCTCCCAAGCAAGTGTAGATGTGACACCCACAGCCTCCCCACACGCTATCTCACTTCCATTGTGTAGGGTTTTAGCTGAGCCTCCGCACTGCAGGTGGAGAGCTTGGAGGCGTGCGCATTGAATGCTGTCCACAGAGAAGGTAGCCCAGGGCAAGTCAGGAGTTAAGAGCTCTCACTACAAGGGACTGGGAAATTTAGGGGGACTTTTCTTCCTTTTTACCCTTTTCTGTGTTTCTGTAGTTTCTCTGCTTTGTTTGTTTGCTAAATGAACTCAGGGCTGTGATGGCTTTGTATCTGAATGGCTACAGTACTAGAAAGAACATCGTCTTTAGGCTGAGCAGACCCGGCTTGGGATCCTTACTCTCCCACTCACTAACGTAGAGACCTTGGGGAACTCCCTGACTGGGCTGAGCCCCTGTTGTCTCTCAAGTGGGGACCACAGTAATGTCACTTCCCTTTAATGCTCATGGTTGTCATTGGGGTCAGGAAAGGCACGGGGGTGAAGTCCTGAGCTGCGCAAACATTCTACCAAAAGAGCTGTCGTAGAGCTGCTTTGCACCTTTGTCCCTCCCCAAATGCTCTTTTCTGTGCATATTAATGAACTTATAGAACATGCTCTCTTGCTCTCTGTACTATTTCCTCCACGCCTCCCACCTTCTAAATCTGTAAAAAAGAATAGGAAATTTTGAGAAGCGAAAAACACTCAAGTGTGTTTGTGCCATTGGCCTTCACCAGCCAAGGTTGAACGAGCATCTCCGTCCAGCCGTGAACCAGCTGCCCTCCTCCCCGCTCAGTGTCCTCCTGGAGCTCCTGCTGCAGATGGTTGGAACTGGAACCCAACTGGGAATGCTTGGTTTTCTCCCGTGTCTCCCAATCCCACCCCAAGTGTCTTCTCTGAGTAGTTCACTGAAGTCCTGTCACCAGGCAGGAGATAAGGTGTTACAGGTGAGGTAGCAAGGCCTGGAAAAGGAAGTTGCTAGCCCAAGGCTAAGTGAGGGAGCAGGGGGCAGAACTTACAGGACACCATGCCGTGTTTCTTCCAATCCAGGGAACCAGGGAAGGACAGGAAAGCAGGGGCCTGCTAAGGGGCCGAGTTAGAGGAGTAGACATAAAATGAAAAATGGAAGTGGCTACTGAATTTGCTCTTCCAGTAGTAAAAACATTTATACAAATATACATGAATTCTAATATGTGCATGATGTAGTATACAGACAGCTACGTGAGTCCCCCAGCTGCTCAGTACAAAAATTCCTAAAGACCTACCTGGAATCTGGAAGATCTAGGACATCTGATATCCCTGGTCCAGCTCTAACCTTTGCTTTAATTTTTTTTCTTGAAATTTAAAATATTACAGAAAAAGCAAAGGTAGAACTGTAATAGTATCTGTTTCCATGATTTCAAATGAACCATGGTTAATATCCTGGCATATCTGCTTTTGGTCTTTTTTAAGATGAAAGTACTTTATCATTATCTTTATGAAATTATAAATGCTACTTTGAAGTAAAAATTAATAAATTTAATGTTACTTGAAATTATAGAAGACCAGAGGAACTACTGTATTTCAAATACATGTTTCCTCATCTTGGGAAATATGATTTCATGAAAGCGTTTTTGAAATTTAAGAAAACATAAAACATTGTTGGAATCAAGATTTTTAAAGTTATGTATTTTAATTTTCAACATTGTAAATTTACTCCCTGCTGTGGAAGAATAGGGCCTAGTACTATCACACATCTTCACACCTTTCTCTCCTTCACCTCCAATTTTTGTAAGTTTTTTATTATTATTTGTACATTGTTTGCATTTATAACATTGCATTTTATCCTGTAACTTCAATTTCTGTATGCTAAGAATCAATATTTAAGTGGATTGAATGTTCACTATTAGTCTTTAAAAAAATCATTCCTTCTCTATTTTTGAGTTTTTAATTTTAATTAAAAACGAATTGGCAGGTGTTCATTGTCTAGTTTTTTCCAGACCTGCTCATGGGTAACATGCTCCCTTTGTCCTTCCACGGCTCATAATGCTTTTCTATTTGATCGCCACCGTGGGTATCCCATTATTGGGTCGTGCAATTCTCACCTCAGAACAATTGTTCCATTGTCTTACAGCATTGATTGATCTAAGGCAGCCTGATTTTAATCTCTTGTAGGTTATTTGCTTTTTCTGTCCAGATGCCTAAAATTGTTTTATTCCTGAAATTCAGGAGCTTGACTAGAATCTATCTTAGTATAGAGTCCTGTATTAAATTTTCTCAGAATACATGTTCTTTCCAACTATAGATAATTTAAAAATTGTTTCTTCAACTCAGATAAATTTTCTTGTATTATGTTTTTGAATACATAACCATTCCATGTATCAGGCTTTTTTTAGGACTATTGTCTTTTTTTCATTGCTTTATCATTTTAAATGTGCATATACCTTAATTATCTCAAACCTTTATTCTATGCCAGTAATTTGATTATCAGTGGTACTTATTTTGTTCCTTTCTTTTTTAACTTATTTGTTATTTCTTTAGTTATTCTGTTTTGGTTCTCCAATTTATTTCCATGGGTCTGAAGTTTTGTTTTTCATAATATTCTTCTTTCACCATTTTATCTTTGGCTCAATATTACTTGGTATTCTTGTTAAGACGTTCTGTATCAAGAAGCATTTGTGAGAAAATTTCCTTGAGACATGTCTCTTCAAGGGTTAGGTGTTGGGTTTTTGTTTGTTTGTTTGTTTTTTGGATGTTTTGGACAGTATGCTTTTTCCCTGATCATGAAGAAAAGTCCTCCCCAATTTAATTGAAACAAAATAGCCCCAAATTATGTTGAGACATCTGTATATTTTCCTTCTGATTTCCTAACCAAACTCTCAGGTAGAAACCAGGAGCAAAAAGGGCTTTGTACATAACCAGGGTGAACACAAGCATCTACACAGAAGGCTCACACTGGGTCACCGACTATTTCCTTATCACGACTTATTAGTTTTTATTTCCCACTCTGTTCAATTCCCAGGCCTCTTGTAGACTTTGTGTGCTTTTTGCAAAAGAACATTTCTAATTTTAGCTTGCTGGCTTGCCTAAGCACATGTATTCCCTTAGAGAAAGATTAAAAAAACCTTCCTTTAACCCACATCTTCTTTTGTATGTTAACTAGAAAATAAATACATTAGAAACGTCTAAATTAAAATTAAGACTGTTTCATGCTGACAATCTTCTCTATAGAGTAACTTCATGTATCCAACATTACTTTCTTTTTGGCATTAGAAGCTAAAAAATATCTAATTAGCTGAGATGAGATGCAAAGAAATTAATGCAGAACGAAGTCCTTCTAAAGGAAACACCAACATAGTCACAGGCAAGACTTGAAATATATATGGTATTTAAACTGTATTCAAGTAATAGCAAGATAATGGTCAGAAAATGAACCAGATTCCTGTATGAGAACTCAATTCATCACAACACCCAGTGTTTTTATAGTTTCTCCTCAAAAGTTAGAAGGAGGCAATCCATTTTGATTACATCTGCTAAATTTTGTGGTCTCTGAAGTGATATACAGTAATGGGCTGTTTGAGCAAATATAATCAAATCATTTCATTTACTTTAGCATGCAAATTCAAGCTCCCTACTGCAGTTTGAAACCAAAAAAGTTGCTGGCATGGCATATGCTGATGGCTCTGTTTTGTTCTCCTTAGGCTGAGAGCAGGTTAACAGTTAGCAGATAATTTTGGCAATTTTATATGGGAGACATTACAATAGCATGCAAAACGTTTAATTGTATAGTGATTTTTGCTTAAGGTACATATTCACCAGAATCTCCTTTATCAATTACTACCCTCTGGAAATATTTTTAAAAGTACAAAATTTAAATTTTGTTAAACCTTGCCTAGGAGTCGGTTCTATATACATAAGAAGAAGAAAAGAATCCAAATTTCCTTTCATTGTTAAAATAGGAGAAATGTAAAAGCTAGAAAAAAATAGATGTCATAAGTAATGTTTCTCTTTTCTGGTAGCTCATGATTCATCTAACTTCACTCAGAAGAATCGTTGTGAAAATCTGGGCCCTCTGGGATATAGCAACAGAATCAAAGATGCCCCTCTCTCTTTTCTTACCCTTTCTTGTGTTTATCAAACTTTACATTTCCTTTCATTTGGTGTCCTAACTATGGGCATTTGTAATGTCTAAAATATGCTTGTCTCAAAAAGCCAGGAGTAACAGAAAGTAAATTTATCCGCCCAAAAGATGTGGTGCCAATTAGAGGGAGAGAATTTTATAGATAGGAAGGGTCATTTATTTCCACTTTCAAAACCAGAACAAGTATTTGCTTGAATACTACTGAGATGGTTGTTTTGCCAAACAATACATATGATAACACTTGGAAAGAGCCTTGGGGGGTGGGGGGGGGGCAAAGCAACCCCTTCCAGAACAATACTAAGAATTGAGTGAGAGGGTATGGTTCTACAGCAAGTAGCAGGGACTACTGCTTCGTTTGTATTCCATTTTTTTCTGGGACTCCTTGGTCCTCCTGGAAATCTGTGGGCCCAGCATTAGTGACTGCTCAACAAATATAATAGCGCTGGAGATTGTGTCTGCAGGAGAGGAACCGGAATGCTTGGCACAGGGAGGTGAGTGGATGGACTCCTGTGTGTGACAGGTCATCTTTATGGTCTAATTTCTAAATTCATGTCCAGTCAGGTGTGTGAGCTCCAGGCTCACCTATCCATCCACCTTTTTGACAAGTCACACCTCACAGACATTACGAAATGAATGTGTATCTGAGACAGGACACCTTACTCTCCACCCCCTGCTTTTTCTTATCACTTCTAATTCATAAATGTGCCTAGAATTTATCTACTTCTTTCCCACTGGTCCCAGCCACCATCATCTCTCATTTAGGTTACAGCAACAGTCTCCAGATTAACAATCTGTTTCCTTCCCAAACCTAACTCGTGTTCTATATGATAGCAAAGGTAACCTTTTTATTAAAACACACATCAGTGGGCGCCTGGGTGGCTCATTCGTTAAGTGTCTGCCTTCGGCTCAGGTCATGGTCCCAGGGTTCTGGGATCAAGCCCTACATCGGGCTCCCTGCTCAGCGGGAAGCCTGCTTCTCCCTCTCCCACTCCCCCTGTTTGTGTTCCCTCTCTCATTATGTCTCTCTCTCTCTGTCAAATAAGTAAAGAAAATCTTAAAAAAAAAAATAAATAAGACACACATCAGGTTATATTACTGCCGTGATGAAAACCTATCAATAACTTCTCAACAAGTTTAGCATAAAGTTCAAGCCCTTTCTGATGGTCTGGCCCCAGCCTGGCCCTTCACCCCAACCTCGTGCCTTCTCCCCCATGCATAGCATCTCGGGGTCTCATGCTGAGCTCTTGGCCACCTGAGGACCTCTTCCTTCCTTCCTGACGACCTTCTCTCTAGTAGTCCACAGCTCAGCCTCTTGTCTGTTTTCTTCATTTACACTTATTTATACTCCATTACACTAGAATTATTTTACTTATTTTCTTGTCTACCTATTCCTTTCTGTCTTTGCCTGAAAGTATGTAATGACTATGAGGAAAGGGACCGTGTTTGTGGTCCTGCTCTTATCAGCAGCACATAGAGGGAACCCAGTAAATGTTTGTGATGAATGAATGGATGACTAACGTGAAGCAGGCAAGACTGAGACAGAAAGACACACTACAGGCTCTGCAAAGGGAAAAGCCTGAGCTAAGACATGGGCAGAATCTATAAAATTATGAATCAAAAGGAAAATGCAGTCTGGTTGTCAAATCCCAGAACACTGGGCTGAGGAGGCGGCCTTTGACATTTCAGGGAGGTGATTTTAGAACAAAAAACTTGTGAGGCTCATTAATTAAGAGGTAATATATAAGGAGGATACATAAATGAATGGGAATGAATATCAAAAAGATTGGACAAATATGCAAATGACAGTGTCCTAGAAGGCCACCAAATGAGGGCTGGATGAGAGGAATCGTTATAGTTGAAGGCCAAGGGAGATCCGCCATCCATCCCCTTTTTGGAAGGTCATAGCTCTTGTCAGTCTGGGTTTAATTCAATATGAACAAAAGTAATCACCATGTTTTTGGTTTTGTTTTGTTTTAAACCAAGAACTGTACCTAGTGCTTTATCTTCACGACTCTATTTGGTGGACACTCTTGTGTTACTGGTGAGGGGGCAGAGGCTCAAGAGGCCAAGTAACTGGCTGTAGGTCACATTTGGTGAGGTGAAGGACTAGGGAATGAAAGTGATAGGGTATGGTTCCACAGCAAGTAGCAGGGACTAGCGTCACCACAGCTCTGTTCCTCCCTTCTTCCCTGACCCTAATGCATATTCGGCATCCTGAGCCCTAGGGAAAATGGCAAGACAGAGACATTTGCCTTTAGCATTTATTTCTCCATCTTTTACCCTTTTAGGAGGTCCCTACCCAGGCCGTCCCTGGCTAGAGTCCCTTTAGAAAGCAAGCAAGCTGATAAGTCATTAACACCTTAGCGTGAATTAGCTAATGACCCTACAGGGAAGCCACTGACCTTTGTGAGGTGAAACTATTTTACAGCGGCCTTCTCCTCCCCCTCAAATTCCAGACTCAGAGCTGCAACTCTTGGGTCCATGCTGGCTAATGAGCATGTGCGGGAAGAGGAGCTCAATAAAGATTGACTGATTTATTGATCGATGGGAGTGAGGCCGAGCTTAATCTTCCCTTGCAGCTGCTCCTTTCCTTCCATATCTCTGGAGAAGTGTGTTTGGCCCCACCCCACAGCCACATGCATTGCCCACCCCACTCTTTTGAACTGGGCCTTAATGGCAGTTTGGTGTGAAGTTAATCAGTGGCAGAGAAACATCTAGAGAGGAGGGGCTGAAACTGCAGCCCCAGTGCTGGGATCCTGGCAGGAATCTCCATATCACACAAGAGGAAGGCTGGCCAAGGGCTTCCCCACTGCCGGCGGGGGACAGGGGGAGCAACCTTAATCCCAGGAGAAGCAATAAGCCAGGGCAGCTCGGGGCTCCCTGATTCTGTGTATGAAGCTGCGAGGGAGCTGGGAAGGGCTCAGAGACCCTGGGATGGGACGAGGAAAAGTGATACTGGTGCTCCTGGCCCTCCTTGCATCCAGGGAGAGAAACCAGCATCGGCGGGGACGCTCAGCTGGTGGCTGGAGAGTGCCTGGCATCTGGTGTAGACCTGGGCCTTGTGGGTGCCTGCCCCTAGGTGCTGGGGGTGTGGCTGGGGCAAAGACAGCAGTGGCGGAGAGGTTGTCCGCAATCAGGAATGTTTGTCTTCAAGGCCCACGCTGCACATTTTACGTGTAGTTCTGGGAGCTGCACTCTGCAAAGGGGGCATAACAACCAGCACCTACACACAGTGTGGAGAGGGGGTTTCACACTCTGTCATATGAGCAATCATGGAAATAACCTCATCCTTGAGGCAAAGAGACCTGGAGGGCACTGGAGAACCAACTTCAAATACTGGTAAAGTTGTCACATCGAAGACTTATTCTCTCCCCAGGGGTTGGTACTCAGATCAATGAGCAGCAGGTGGAGAGAAGAGGGGCGGGTTTCTAAGCCAAAGTCATCTGCAAGTGAACTGGGCACTCCTGGGGGCATGGCAAGTGGCTCACTGTTGGAGGCATTCAAGAAGAGGCTGAGGGATTGGCATGAGCATTGTATAAGGTGCTCGAGCACCCAGGAAGAGATTAGGCTAGACCACTGAGGGCACCTGCAACTTTGAGGTGTAGGGTTCCAGGAAGTCAGGATGGTGGACGAGAGCATCCATAAAACTCTCTCCCTGTGCACAGGGGGCTGGGCACCGAGGCCTTGCCTGTTCCCTTTCAGGAAAAGACTGGCTTTGGAACTCAAAAATGACCTTTTGGCACTGGGGCTAAAGATGACTTCAGAGTTCATTTCCAAGTATCTCTAAAATCCAAAGCCTGGAAAGACAGAGACTTCTGAGAGGAATGTGCCTTTACCTAATATTTATCATGTTTATGGCCTGTGTGGCCGCATATGGCAGCCCCCCTTACAGGTACTTGGCATGTAGCCAGTTGCCATTGAGATGTGTACTATACATACAGATTTCAGAGATTTCATATGACAAAACGAATTTAAAGATATCTTATTTAATACTTTATACTGATGTTGTTTTGTAATGATAATATTTGCATATGTAAAATTAAGTTTACCTGTTTCTTTTCCTTTTTTAAAAAAGTAAACTACTAGAGAATTTAGAATTATGTATGTGGCTCACATAATATATCTATTGGACAGTATTGCTCTAAACCCAGGCTAAGTATTTCTTTCTTTCTTTTTTTTTAGATTTTATTTAAATTCAAGTCAGTTAACATATAGTGTATTATCAGTTTCAGGAGTAGAATTTAGTGATTCATCAGTTGCATATAACACCCAGTGTTCATTACATCACGTGCCCTCCTTCATGCCCATCACCCAATCACCCAATCCCCCCACCCACTCTCCCCTCCAGCAACCCTCAGTTTGTTCTTTATAGTTAAGAGTCTCTTATGGTTTGCCTCTCTCTGTTTTTTTTTCTTATTTTATTTTTCCTTTCCTTCCCCTACATTTATCTGTTTTGTTTCTTAAATTCCACATATGAGTGAAATCACATGATATTTGTCTTTCTCTGACTGACTTATTTCGCTTAGCACAATACCTTCTAGTTCCCCCCACATCATTGAAAATGGTAAGATTTCATTCTTTTTGATGGCTGAGTAATATTCCATTGTATGTACATACCACATCTTCTTTATCTATTCATCTGTCGTTGGACATCTGGGCTCTTTCCATGTTTCAGCTATTGTGGACATTGCTGCTATAAACATTGGGGTGCAGGTGCCCCTTCGAATCACTATGTTTGTATTCTTTGAATAAATACCAAGTAGTACAATTGCTGGATCACAGGCCAGCAATTTTTAACTTTTTGAGGAACCTCCATACTGTTTTCCAGAGTGGCTGCACCAGCTTGCATTCCCACCAACAGTGTAAGAGGGTTCCCCTTTCTCTGCATCCTCGCCAACATCTGTTGTTTCCTAAGTTGTTAATTTTAGCCATTCTGACAGGTGTGAGGTGGTATCTCATTGTGTTTTTTTTGTTGATTTTTTTTGCTGTTTTTTGTTTTTTTTTTAGCAAGGATGTACCACAATTTATTCAACTAATTACTCTTACTATTTGTATTTCCCTGAAGCTGACTAATGTTGAGCATTTTTTCATGTGTCTGTTAGCCATTTGTATGTCTTCTTTGGAGACATGTCTGTTCATGTCTTCTGCCTATTTCTTGACTGGGTTTTTTGTTTTTTGGGTGTTGAATTTGTTAAGGTCTTTCTAGATTTTGGATCAGACTAAGTATTTCTGTTCATTATCTTATTTTATCCTCATAACTATTCCATGAGGCAGGTAGTGTTATCACCCCCATTTTATTCATGAAGACACTAGAATTAGGGAAATTGAATATCTTGTCCAAGGCCACATAGCTAATAATCGGCTGACTCAGGACTTGAACCTGAGTCCCCCAGACTCTCTGACCACACTCTCCCATTATTTCATGCAGCTATATTGACATCCTCTTTAGGGGATTGCTGCTTGTTGTAGAACACTGAAGGAAGAAGGATCATGAGAAACTACTGTGGACATGCTGACAGCAGCTAAACTACAAAATTAAAAATGCAACAAGGCCTCTGAAATATGTGCCATAGGGACAGGAACGGACAGTGAATCTGGCTCTAGGTTTGACCACAAAATCCTTGCCCTCAGAAAAGGGAAGCTATCAACCCAGAACTTTGGAAATGAACATCACTCAGGGAATTTTAAAGTTTCTGAGATGTGTGGAACCTGCTTAAGATTCTCTGTCTTTCCCTCTGCCCCTCCCCTGGCTCATGCATGTGCTCTCTCTCTCTCTAAAAATAAAATAAAACAAAACAAAATAAAATAAAATGAACATTTTCTGCAGGCTTATTTGGTAGGACTGCTGATGGAGCAGGTGGGGAAGGACAATTAGGAGGTGTCTTGGGGAGAATTGAAACAGCCCCTTCACTTCTGGCTTAACAAAACTCTCATAAATGACCATACTGTATTTGGAACCTGACGCAAGAAGGCACTTTCTTTTCTTTTTTCTCAAATTAGTGTCGTAAGGGAAATTTGGAAGGAGTTCTTCACATTTCTCAATACACAAAAAGACCTCTCTCCCTATGCTGCCCCAGTGCCTCCCTCGAAGAGAGACTGTTGCTTCCCCTGGCCTTGTAGGCTGGGGGCATCTCCAGGCCAGGCTGTGGTGGGCTGAGGTCTGTGTGTTGGGGGGCCTCCAGGGCTGTGCCTCAGGAAGTTTTCTCTGTGGGGATCCACCCTTCACTCACACTTAGGAAAACAGAAGGTGGCCCGAGGCTGTGGAGGGCGGGGAAATCAATGACAGGCATTCTGCTGCTCTGAGTTAAGTAAATAAGTCCAACCCCCCTGCCGCCACCACCACCACCAAATAACATTCAGCTGAGAAGATTCATGAGACATGAGGTAAATGGCCTGTATAAATATCTCGCTGAGGGGAGAAAGGAGCCATGGTAATGATTTTACCTGCCCAAAGGGAAGAGGAACCAGAGTTGGAAGGAGAGTGATTGACTTATAATTACCCTGACTGGGGACCCTGGGGTTGTGACCACAGAAAATTACTCAAGTTTTCCAGAGCCTTAGGGCAGCAACAAAACCCCCAATACCCAAGGCTCCAAAGCAAGTTGACTGTGGTCACCTCTGGGTCTCTCAGGAAGCAGTGGGGCACGTGGAGGGGGCAGTGGGAGGCCGGCTGGTTCAGGAGATTCAGGGCAAGGCTGCAGTTAGAGCTGTTTCAAGGACCTCACCACCCAGGACCATGGAAGGGGGTGGGAGGGAGGCCAGGGATGAGTCCAAAAGGGAAAAGTTTCCATGCACAAACCATAAAGAAAATTTGAGGATCCCATCCTCCCAGCTTTAAGGACTCTGGAATGGCGTGGTGGGGCCCAGCAGAAAGGACAGATGAATGACTCAGTTCAGACCATAGTTCCTTCAGCTCTGCATTCTGGGTCTGGGGGAGACATCCAAGAGTGACTTGAGGGAATGCAGATGTTCTTCTTAATGGCCTCAGAAGGTTGGGGCTGCACCTGCAGACTGACCCTCCCAGACCTGGCTGTCGGGAATTTTTCCACCCCTTTGGAACTCACTTTTTACTTCTAGTGAGTTTCTACCGGTAGCATTGTTAGCAGTAAATGGTGTGACCAATTAGTGGTCAGAGCAGGGTGAGGTAGGTCAAGAACAGCATCTTTTGGCCAAAGGCTATGGACCTCGGTGTCTGCTTTAATCTGCAGTTCTGTTTTGGGGCCCTGGGGAAAACAGGGCTGGTGGGCCTCTGAAGAGAGTCCCCAGTTCCCATTAGCCCCAGAAAGTCCATCAAAATTTTTACCAGAGTCCTAAAAAGAAGGTAAATTAATAAGCTTGAGTTTTTTCTCTGTGTATTTTCCCAGCCCACATAGTAAGTCTGCTTTGCAGTGATGCTTTTCCAAGGACCATTCACTGTAGTCCCTCTGAAATACACAAACAGTTGCAAGAGAGACTTTACTGCACCAACTGCCTTGAAGGTCCCATTTCCCTCAGTCTTCCCTCCACAGCATCACCAGGGAAACGTCCACTGAGCTATGCCAATGCAGCCCGAACAATACACAAGTCACCCTTTTCTAACAAGGGGAGCACATTATTTTAGGCTGCCTGGGGGAGTCTTCTGGAGTTCCAGACAGAGGCTGAGCAAAGCTTGTCATTTGACAACGGCTCCAACAAAAGCATCAAAATGAGAGCAATGATTTCAAAGCCCAATGTGAGATGGCCAAATGGCATCCAGAATCAAAGAGGCCTTAACAGTGAAAACTCGGTCAGCATCTCCCCCACCGCCCCACCCCTTCCTCAGAAGTATAGAAAGTAAACTCTCCCCGCCCCCCCCCCCCCCCCCCCCCCCGCCCCGGATCCAGCTCTGCCACACAGTGTTAGCGAGCAAAGTGCAGAGCAGGTCACAGTATTTCTAATTCAGATTAATGACCCCATTCAGCCCTGTCTCCTTAGCAGGAAATTAGAAAGTGTAGGAAGGAGCAAATAGTGATTCATAATGCGTGACTCTGGGTATTGGCAGTTGTGCTCGTTAAAAGCTAAGATATTGTTTTGATATAAAATAATTGAGTCTGACTTGTTTATGGGATCAAGCGTCCTCCATAATGCCAGATCCCTCTTGCAAAGCCAGCTGGTTCCATACCCATGTGTTCTCGAAGGACTGGAGAACTGCTCTTTGCCCGGTTTGTGCTTGCGGCAGCTTTGTGGGAAATAGCACTTTAGGGTAATGGGCTGGTGGGGTGGTGTACCTCTCCTACACTCTGCTTTTCATTCTGTCTCTTCTTCCTCCCCTGGGCCAGCTCTCCCCACTATGACCTAGTCCTGGCCTTTCATGCTCCTCCTCCTCTACTTCTTCAGGGACCTTCTTTCATTGGGGGGCTTCGTTTGTCACCTGTTTGCATACAGAGTCATGACCGTTTTTTCCAAACATTTTCCCCCTCCTCCCCAACACGCGTTCACTTCCATTTGATTCACATAGACTCGTGTATAAGAACAGACCCCACGTCGTCCCGTGTAAACTCCATTCCTTCTCTACGATCCCCTGGATAGCCATGCATATCTGTTCTTTCCCTCTTGTGTCTCCATGTCTTGTCTGTCACCAAAAGCTCTTCCTTCCTCTTTGGATTCAGCCCTTTTCTTCCATTTCCACACTCAGTATGCAAGCTAGGTTCAGAGGAAGAAATGATTTCTTTGAATGACAATCGTGCAGAGCTCAGTCCCTGGGCGTGCCCAATAAACCTTACCCTGGGAGAATGCATTCTTTGTTTTTGTGCTCCAGGGATGTGTCCACACTCAGCTCGCACACCAAAGTAGTACGGATGAGAACTGAGAAAAGTTGGATGAGCTTTAGAAATAAGTGCAACTGAGAAGTCATTTCCAAACCTGGATGTGTATTGGATTCTCCTGGGGAGCATTTTAAAAAATGCTGATTCCTATTAAATCTGAATTTCATCTCCTACCACTCCCTCTCTTGCACAACCCCCTTCTGCCACCCATCTCCTTAGTTCTCCTTGAATACACTGAGCACATTTCTGCCTCAGGGCCTTTGTATTTGCCCATTCCCCTTTGGAACTCTCTTCACCTATACATCCACACTGGCTTGTTCTCTGCCCTGATGGATACTATCTCCTCAGAGAGGTGAACACCCCACTAAAATAGCATCCCTCCATCTGCCCACTTTTTTGGTCTTTCTTTGGATCCCCGGTCACATTATATATTTGTTATTTCTGGTTGGCTGTCACTTCTAGATAGTGAGTTCTATGAGGGCAGAGATTTTTTTTCTTCTTAGGTTACAGCTTTATCTTCAGAACAAAAAAGAAGCTTCGGGGCGCCTGGGTGGCTCAGTTGGTTGGGCGTCTGCCTTGGCTCAGGTCATGATCCCAGGGTCCTGGAATGGAGCCTCTCAACTGTGCTCCCTGCTCAGTCTCCTTCTCTGCCTGCAGCTCCGCCTGCTTGTACTCTCTGTCTCTGTCAAATAAATAAATAAAATCTTTTAAATTAAAAAAAAAGGAGCTTCCCATATAGTAGACACTCCAGCAATGTCTGCTGAATCAGTGAATAAAAGATGACTCAGAGAAGCTGAGTTAATCCAGGAAGCCTTGTCCTAAAACAGTGGTTCTTTTTTTTTTTAATTTTATTTATGTATTTATTTATTTATTTATTTATTTGACAGAGAGAGACACAGCGAGAGAGGGAACACAAGCAGGGGGAGTGGGAGAGGGAGAAGCAGGCTTCCTTCTGAGCAGGGAGCCCGATGAGGGGCTCGATCCCAGGATCCTGCGATCATGACCTGAGCCGAAGGCAGACACTTAACGACTGAGCCACCCAGGCGCCCTAAAACAGTGGTTCTTAAAGTATGGTCTCAGGACCAGCAGCTTCAGCATCACTTGATAAATTATTAGTAGTGCAAATTCTTGGGCTTCCCACCAGTCCTGCTAAATCACAAACTGGGAGGTGGCCATGTGTGTTTCAACTGGTCCTTGGGGTGACTGTCATGCTACCTAAAGCTTGCGAACCACTGCGCCGAGACACTGTTTTGGTACCACGTTCTGTTTGGCACGGACTACTAATTATCAAGGCAAAAGTGAATCTTGTGGCCCTCATATCTGACATTTACACTAATCTTAGACTCTTCCGTAATTGTTTCAGGCGCACTGGATCAGGAAGCTGGCTTGTCGTGTGGTCCTCAAGCATCCAGGAAGAGCTCAGTACATATTTGTCGGCTGGTTACTTTTGCAATATTCCTTTGATATGCATTTTTTGGCTCTAAATGACATAAGGAAAAAGAAGGTTTATATTATTCTACTTAGTGTTAGGACAGTATATATCTTATTAGAATATAGAAAAGACATTACTTAAAAATACTTGTAGGTTGGTTTTGACTCATTGTTTTATTACTTCTTAAGAAAGTATTAAAGTAGTTAGGAATATGGGCTTAGGAGTCAGATTTGGTCTGGATCAGGCTTTAATTTGGTAAAATGGGCACCAATCCCTGCCTTGAAAAATTAATAGTGCCGACACACAGTGGGTACTCAAAGTAGTTATTAATAATGATAATTGGCATTTTAAACATGTAATATGTGATGTTTATTATGCTGGTGTGTGTGTGTGTGCGTGTGTGATTCTATTCAGGCAGAAAGAGGACAGCGGAAAGTATATTTTAGAACAGTGGTTCTCACAAAGTGGTCCTAAGACCACCGGCAGCAGCACAGCCTGGAAATTGTTAGAAATGCGTGTTTCTGGGCCTCACCCAGATCTACTGAAACAACTCACAGTGGGCCTGTTGCTGTTTTAATAAGCCCTCTAATGACTCATGCATGCTCGTCTTTGGGAAGCCTCCTCTAAAATCACACACACACACACACACACACACACACACACACACACACACACGCGCGCGCGCGCGCGCGCACACACACCCTCTATGTGTGGTGCCTCTTTTGGGAAATAATCTAATAACAGCTGGAAGGAGCAGGGTAGTCAACGACTAGAGAGTTTCTGCGGAGGGACAAGTCAATAGAATCTGAGTCATCTGAATTTGGAAGAGAGACCCAGTTCCTGGTTTCTGTATCCAACGCATTCTGTGGACCAGCTTTCTGACAGGTCTTTGAAAAATGAGGCCCCCAGTAACAGCCCTCTCTCCCTCAAATGTTTCCCTGGCTGCAGCAATTAAAGGGCTGAGCAGGAAACTGGACCTGATGTCCTGTTAACCCTTCGTCAGCTAAAGCCCAGAGGCAATCTGTCTCACTGCAGAGATTTCTTCTCATCTGCTCTCCCTCCCACCGCACCACAAAGGGAGAGGCTCCTAAACCATCTCCTGGTTGAGGTTTTTCCAGTTTTGAGCTTCGTTCCCGTGTCTGTGTGATTGAAACAGCCAGGTCAGAGAGCAACAGAGGGGAAAGGTCATTACAAACATAACAATAAAAAAATAAATTCTCCCGATGACACTCTCCTTTCTCATCAGCCTCCAAGCATTTCTTAATGAGCTCGGCTCAGCCCCCTACGAGCCTGATGGTCTTCAGTCAGAGCTGAGCCTTGCTGGAAATGATCAGAACGGAGTCGATGGGGCCGGCTGTCTGAACACTTTTGTCCTGGTGTCCTGAAGGTCGGGTCTTCGCCCCAGGCCAAGTCCTCCCTCTTACCACTTAATGACAGTATCAGACAGACACGTGGCCTTCAGGGCCAGGCAGGACTTCCTGGTGACTGACAGTGGTGTGTCTTTCCCTTTGTCTTTTGTGGACATCCATTTTCTTATTGTCCGCACAGGCTTGATAGATTTTCTCTGGAAATTTTGAATTCTAGACCGGCGGCTCTCCCACCGTCTCCCGAGGGATTTCTCAGCCAATCTGAATGTGAATTTAAGCAAAATGTAATTTGGATCATCACCTTATTTAAGCCACATCTGTTAGAACCCGGTTACTCTTTATTAAGGAAAGATGATCCCGCCTTCCTGTTTCTCCGTTTCTGAAGATGAGAAGAGTTTTGATTTTGGCAAACAGAATAGGAACCATCCAAAAATATCCAAGTGAATGCCTCTTCAGTGATGAGAATCCCTTGTACTCACCCGAAGCTGATTTTTGTGAGGTCTTTATTGTTGTCAGCATAGGGCTTTGCTCGCCAAATGCCCAACACCATTTTCGGATTCGATATTATTTTCAAATGTGAGTTTTAGTCACATAAAGCATAAAAACTGGAATGGAGATATAAGAGGTGGAGATATCTGATTTTATAGTAAAATGAGGATTTATTAATCAAATTGGATTTCTACTCTATTGATGCAGATGATAGAAGAAAGAATTGGACTCCTGCTTTTGAATGAAAATATGTATATAAGCCAGCCAATATGGACCCACTCCTGTCACATAAGGGCTCAATGAATATGACTTCTCTTCTCTCCCTCTCAGGTGAGTGATGTGCCTTCCACATGCCAAGAGACAACTGTGCTAAAGAGTGGGCAGGAATCAAAACTGTAGTCAGGGATTTCCCACCTTGGCCTGTGGGCATCTCCCGGCAGAGTGGGCTGGCAGGGTTGGGGGAGGGGTGGCGGGAAGGTTAGCAGAGTATCTGCAAAAGCTCTTAAATCCATACGTGCACTGTGCATTGCATATAGATGGCTTAAACACTATCTTTTACACAGAGTTCTTATTCTTTCTCAAATATCCATATATACCCTATTACAGTAAATAAACCACATATTTATCTACAATCATACAAAATGAATTGTAAATTTTGGCCATCCTGCATTTTCCCAAATGCTGCCAAGGGGTGTCTGAGAAATTTTTTGAGTACAAGATTTCCTCGTATTGACAAACAGGGAGCATTGCTATTCTATAGCATGGCTGAAGGCAGGGCTTCCCAGGTGTGGTCCTAAGACTGCGGTGCTGTTTAAAGTGTGGATTGCCTGGCCCCATCCCTGACAGTCAGGCTTAGGATCCCCGAGGGGAACTGGAAATCTGCTTTTTTTTTTAAATTTTATTTTATTATGTTATGTTAGTCGCCATACATTACATCATTAGTTTTTGATATAGTGTTCTGTGATTCATTGTTTGCGTATAACACCCAGTGCTCCATGCAATATGTGCCCTCCTTAATACCCATCACCGGGCTAACCCATCCTCCCACCCCCCTCCCCTCTAAAACCCTCGGTTTGTTTCTCAGAGTCCATAGTCTCTCATGGTTCATCTCCCCCTCCATTAAAATCCGCTTTTTAAACAAACTTCCCAGTGCCAGTGTTTCCCATGCATTAGCACTGGAGAACCATGGGCTTAAGGGAATTGGAAAATACCTTCACAGCATCAGGAATCAACTTCAGAAGTTTAAAGCTTTGTGTTTCCAGTTTCACCTGAAGATGGAATCTCTCCTTCCTCTTTAAATCCTTGCATACGGTCCAGAAACTTGCTAGAATATCTATCAATCATGTCAGATAGTCTATCGACAGTTTGAAAGCACGGTATCCCTGCTGGAACTCTAAAACGGCAACAACAACAAAAAATGGTTTGGGATCATCTACAGATGTGCCTTAGTCACATGACTCTTTGCCTGCATTGGTGTGCACTGAAATGCCATGTAAATGAAATTACAGTGGGCAGAGGAGCTCAGATCTGAAATCATTAGTAACTCCTGGAGGCATTCACCTGATTTGTGTGTATTTAAATATAATCTTCAATAAAATTAGGAAACCTTTACCACCATCTGTGTTGCCATAGCAAAGTGCAGGCACAGCAAATATCTGGCCTATGTGTTAACACCCCCCTCTCTAGCTGCATGGCAGCTAGACATTTCTAATCAATTCCAGCGGTCCTTCCCCTTGAACCAGGATATTTATGCCTCAAAATCCCCTGCCTCGGGCGACTGTTAGCAGATGGGATGACTGGGCGATGAAATCTCTTTGCTGTGTCTGGAGTGAAGGGCGTAGGCTCTCCCGTCAAATGGGATTCGAAGGCTCAAACCCCAGTTTGGCCACTTGGAAGCTGTGGGGCGCAGAGTAGGATATGTCAGCTGTGAGGTACTCTGGCAGTCTCCTTCTCCTCATCTGCAAGGGCAGGATGATAGTCCCGTTTCACAGGATGGTCGCGAAGGTGACAGAAAGACCCCAGGTCTTGCTTAGTATTGCTTAGTTTTCCTAGTTCACACCGGGTCCTCAGTACATTTTAGGTGCTGTGAATTTTAATAGAGCTTGAAAAGATATAGTGATGAACCCACGGAGAAAAGAACCTGTCTTGAGGGCCAACTTGGGTTCTACAAAGCAAGCATGGAGGATTTTAGAGCAAAGTGCATCCTTATTGCAACCCCTTCTCTGGGATTATGGTTTATATGGCCCGCATTTATTGAGAGCTTAATAAATTCCAGAAAGTGTCCTAAGCAGTTTATGAGGGGTAACTAATTTAATCCTCACAAGAACCTCGTGAAGTTGATGTTCTTATCCCCAGTTTACAGATGAGGCACCTGAGGCCTAAAGAGGTTCAGTAAATGACCAGGGATGGAGTTAGACCCATGCAATTCACAGTAACTCCCCCAACCCCCCCAGCAGCAGCCCCACTGAGAATTGGGAGAAATGCAAACTCTCAGGCCCCACCCCTGAACCCCCAAATGCAAAACCCGGTGGGTGAGCCCAGAGCTCTTTGTTTCCACAAGTCCTCCTGGTGATTCTGAGGCTTGTTACCCAGACAGAGGGAGGAGCAAGGCTGAGCCTGTGACCAAGTCGGGGACAGCCTGATGGAATTAGAGAAGGCGTATCCCATTAAGGACCTGTGGATGCCTTTTCACAAACTTTTCATTCCCATCTGTATCTCTTCCAGTCAACATCCTAGAATTCTGCACGCATTTTTTTTTTCTCGTTTATGAGGAAAATTGGTTGGTTTGTCTTACTGTTTTTTTATTTTGTGTTACTCTACTGAGTTCCAGTAGAACAAAGGAGAAAACCCATCTTTCTCTGAATTGTGTAGGAACTAGTGTGAAAGGCACCCAAGTCTCTTTCAAATCCCTGCTCTCCTTATTTTATGCAAATGTGAGTTCCTGCATTTCTCCCTCTGCAGGCTCTTGTCTTCTCCCTGTCCTTCAGTTCAGGTCAATAACTTCTGACCATTAAGGAAGGTTTTGAGCCCTCTCTGCTACGTGAATTTGAAAGGGCCTTAGTTGGAGGCCTGCAGCACATATTAAAAATTACAATAAAAATCTAAATGTGTTAAGAAGCGCAGTGCTAAGGACTGCCCAGTCATAGCTTCACTGAATCTTTGGAAAGATCTTAGTGAGGCTCCCATTGTTACCCCTGAGGCAAATGAGAACACTTACCCACCCTTAGCTTTGGGAGGGCCCTGACCTGCCCAGCACATGAGCCACGGGGCTAGGATTCAACCCCAAGTCTGTCTGACACCCGAACCCACTCTCTTAGCCACATACTGTATGTGACGGGGGAGGAAAGATGGATGGACATCTGAGGTCACTGACATCACTAAGGTGGAAAAGCCAAAACCCACTAGAGAGCAACTGGCTGCTGGGATTTAGGGACCTTCCCTAGTGATTTCATCCTGATCTGCTTGTATCTCCAGCACATGATCATGAACCCCAGAAAGCTCTCTAGCTGTTATTTGTTGACTAGGTTCCATCCGACGGCTCTTTAGTTTCAGAAAGACAGAGAAGTTGCACGGACCTGTGTCCTTGTGGGGCATCCTTGTGGGGTACTCTGGGGGCTGCCCACCTCATGACCCTCTGGTGCATGGGGCGGGGGGGGGGGGGAATGAGGGAGGAACTATCCCAAAAGACCATGTGCCCTTTCCCGGTGACCTCTGGAGTAACGTGCACTTTGGGGGAAGAGGAAAGTAGGGAAGGGATTCTTTTTGAGCCAACCTGTTTCTGCTGCTTTCCTGCCATCTCTCATGGATTTGTCAGCTTCTGCCAACACGAGCTGGGAATACATGAATATCCTGTCACAACACGTTAAAAAGAACACAAAAAACCCAGCCACGTGTTGCCCTGAATCTCTACAACTCAGCCAGCCTTTCTCTCTCTCGTGTTGGCCACACAGACCTTCCCTAGCTTGCTTTTGGGCTTCCTGCAGCTCCGACCTCCTTCACTACAGTGTTTTAACACCCTGTGTTCATCCTAGACTTCCTTTTCCTAACAGCCACCATTGGACCTTCATCCCCAGGCCTCCCTCCCAGCCTGCTCTGGGCATGTTTATGAGGTTCGCCCCGGGCCCATGCACCCCATCTGTGGTGGGGGCTGTCACTGAGTTCTAGCACCATGCCAGAGCCGGGGAGGGGGGGCGTCAAATGCCTCGGGGGTGGAAATTTCCCAGCTCCCAAGACCTGGGCAGTGGATCTGAAACATCAGAACAGCTAAGAATCTACTGGGGATTTTGTTAAAATGCAGACTCTCAAGTCCCTTCTCCCTGAATTCTGATTCAGGAGGTTTAAGGCGAAACCCAGGAATCTGCATTTTAATGAGCAGCTGGGTAGCTCATAGGCTTCACTTTGGGGAAGAGAGGTTTGCTGGCAACATGGTGGTGTCAGACCATATCATGTCGAGCCTTCGGTTAGCAGAGGATCTGAGAGTGTGTGTGTGTGGGGGGGCGGGGGAATGGGAAGAGTGGGGGTGCTGGGGAGCCCAAGCTGGGAGCGCCAGACAGTACTGTGGGAGTCAGGGGAACAAGACAGCAATGGACATCCTCATACTCTTCCTCCCTTTCTGTCCCTTTCCCACTGCCTTCTCTTCCAAAACGAATTTCTTTACAGGCTCTCTTACAAGGAAGCTTCGTTATATATGCTATGCCAGGTGGGGCCCAGGGGGTCTGACCTCTTTTCTACTTCATCCCCTGAGGAAACACCTAACGTAGATCCATGGACACTTTGGGGTTCCTTCAGGATTGATTTAAAACTAGTCTTAATCTAGCCCCCGTTTTACAGATGAAGACATTGAGACCCAGAGAAGTGAAGGGACTCACACAGAGCTGACCAGAGACATAACCAGATGACTACCTGGCTCTACTCTTAGGCCACCGAGTTTTTCCAGACAGCTCATTAGAATACCAGTGTCCGGTGTGAGGCAACTAGGAGTTCTGGGGGACAGAGGGGTGAGCTGTGGCCTTATAAACAAGGTTAGAGCATAGTTAAGCAGGTTTCTTTATTCAAGATTTCACAGGCCCCTGAATATTCTAATGGGAGCTGTGAATCTCCAATAAAGGTCACGGAGGCAGAATTTTCCAAACTCATTTAATAACAGACACTTTTTCCTCCTTTGTAATATATCACTGTCTCAGCAGATGTTATTGTAAGGAGTACTGTTTGGGGGATTGCTGCACTATACTGTCCTTGCCCGGTGACCAGCCAGGGAAGGTCCATAGTCACCAAAGACTAGACTCCACAGAGGGTCATCAATCACGTAGACTTGCTCTGGACCAGCCATCTTTGACAGCTCAGCCGCCATACCTGGGCTCTAGGTTGACCAATGAGACCCGTTCCACGAGAAGGAAGCCACAGGCCAGAAACATCTGTGAGCTGGCTGACAGAGTGGCTGTCAGCACTACTCCCGCTGGACGCAAAAATCCAGCTCTCGGAATTGCTTCGCCTACAGGACAGCATTGAGGATGTCAGGAAGGCATAATCAGCTCAGTGTCCCGTTGAAGACACCAGGATTGCGCTGGGCAAGGATTGAGCCAGGGAAGTGCCACAGAGGGGCAGTTACGGAGGAGCACTCACCAGCCACCTGCTCCTAGAGCAGACACGTTACCAGGGAAATCAACAGAGCCAAGAGGTGCTGGGGCCTTGGTCAGGAGACTGGCCAGAGCTGACATGTTAGCTGGTCAAGGGGAAATTATTCTGGCAACTGTGCCTTTTCTGCCCTTTTTCTGAAGCTGTGGCTGTGATTTGTGGACACTTGCAGCCCATCCTTTGAAGGCTACCTCCAAGTGAGGAATGTAGGTTCTGCCTGCAGGTGAGTTGGAGACTTGGTAGCAAAAAGAGGCTAGAAGAGAAGCAGGCACTAAATCAGAGCCTGGGAAAATAGAAAGGTTGGTTCAAACCAACAATGATTAGATCCCTGTCATATAACCTTAGTTCTGAAGCAGATCACCCAGCGAGGATTCCCAGGGAGGGGATGTGCTAAGCGACTGCGAAGGAGGGTGCTTCTCATGGCTGGATGTTTGCAGGGTGGTGTGTCCTGCAGGCACTTGGCCCAGGGTAGGCTGAAAGGCCCTGTAGACCAGGTTAACCTGTATGATGGACAATGCATCAAGCCCAGTAAGTTCCTATATCCTGCCCGTTAATCATATGTTGAAGAAAATTTGCTTCCAGGTCTGATTTTATCTTAATCTTTAATTTTTTATCTTACTGAGAAATAAATACATGTCCATTATTAGTGAAAAGCACCAGAGTGTATGGTTATGAGCGAGGTCTTCAGAAATTGAGTTTGAGCCCAGAACTCAGAAGCTGTATGACTTTGGGCAAGTCATTTACCATTTCCTGTTTTGTAAAATGAGAAAAATAATAATATCTGGCCCCAAGTGGTTTTCATGAGGATTTAATAAGACAATTTATAATATCCTTAGCAAAGTCTCTGACATGTAGTAAGCACTTAGATTTTAGCTATTATTATCAACATTATAATTACCAACCCAGATGATCTGTTAAAAAACGCATGAGTATATTCCCTTTCAGTCTTCTAATAATTTAATCATGCATTTATATTTTAAATAGGTAAGATCATATTAGACATATGTAACATTGTGTCCTGCTTTTTTCAATCAATGTTCTATCCTATGTGCTGAGTTTCTAACAGGTAGAGATAAGGGGACTGGTTTGGGAATAAGTAGTACTGGGTTGAATTTTAGCTTTACCACTTACAGACCCAGCCGTATGGCTTTGGGAAGCCTACTTAACCCTGCTGAAACTCAGTTTCTCCGCTGAGTTGGTGTCATCATTGAGTTCCTTCACATATGGTTATGATAAGGGAACTGAGTTACCTACAAATGTTAGTTAAGCTGACCTCCAAGCCTTGTGTCCAGAGCAGTTGGATCTATTGTTTGCAAACTGTTCTTTCAGGAATCCCAGGGGTTCCGAAGATGCACCCTAGGCACCACCGAGTGGGAGAGGGCTGGGCGCCATATCTGCGTCTGCCTACCTCTATGCTTCAGCACTTCCAACTGTCAGCTGTAGGTGAGAGCCCCTCACTTCTATTTTAGATATTGGAATTTACATGCAATTTTATTTGAAGACAGTCATGGTGCTGAAAAACAAATTTGAGTACTGTTGCTTTAGAGAACGATACCCAAGCAGGGTCCATTCCAGGAGGAATATTCCACATATTATAATACTTTAAGGGGGTTAGATATCGCTGCAATTAATAGCAGCATGCAGGGAATATGACTAGAATTGTTTGAAAAGTCCCCATATCCTACTAACCTGTTGTTAATGGAGGAGGCTTCTCCACTATGGACCTATTCATCTGGGCTGAGGCGTTGTAATCAGTATAAAGGACTGGTATCATAGCTATCATTGTGTTTGCCCTGCATGCCTCTTGACCCACCTCCTTGTGGCAACAAAACCCCTAATTTCACTGGGGAGCCCGTTCTAAGTGCTTTAGGGTGAGTGTATGACATAAGGCCAACTAATTAGAATACACAATCCACCCGGCCATAGTAAACAGTTTAGGTGTGACACATGATTAAGCAAGATCAACCAGAGTACACCCTGGGATTTGTATTGGAATTATTGGGACCACTAGCCATAAAGATGAAGTGAATCTAGAGCTGCAGGCGATCCACTTTGCTAACACACAGGGAAGGCGGCACCTTAAAATGAAGCTGAGACCAAGAAAGGCAGAGCTGAGAAATGGTGCTAGATTTCTGAGGACACTGTCTAAACTCCTGCATCCAATGATGCCTTGAGTTAGTTCGCCCCTTGAACTTCCCATCTATGTAAATTTCCTGTGTGGTTTAAGTGTGAGATGAGTTTCTATCTGCTACAGCTGAGAGTCACAGCCCAAACACTGCATGATTCTTATTGATGGATGTTCTGAGCAGCGTTGTTGGGGAAAGAAAAGAGAATGGGGTCCTTCACAGGGGAGCAGATAATATGGAGAGTTGCTGCAGAGCTGTGGAGGCCACTTGGAGGCACTGGACACCTGATGGGGACATGAGGGGTAGAACATGAAAGAGGAGGCAGGTGAGGGGAAAACTACTTTCCACTGTTACCCTGAGATGTGAACACCTGTCCTTTGAATGCCTCACTCCTGGGTATCTAACCCCCTGGATGTATTTTGCGTCCATTTCCTTGCGCATCACTGAAGACCCATCTAACATGGTATCAGAAACACCTTGTAGGGGTCAGTGACTGGGGCTGTGACCACCAGCTAGGGTGGGAAGTGGAGAGTGGGCCGGCCGGAGGGTGCTCTGGTGGTTACCTGGGGCAAGACTGACAGCATAAGAGCAGTAGAGCCTGGAGGAGATTGCAGACGGGAGAATAGTGATGCTATTCCTGGATCAGAGACACAACTCCCAGAGGCGGCTGAAGATCCAGTGAAGCAATGTCACAAAATGTCAGAAGTCTTCTTTGCATTGTGATCCATGTTGGTCTTTTAAATCTGGCTGGTTGATTAAATTCTCCTTGTGATAAAAGGGTCAGGCAAACCTATGGTCACCAGAATTCAGCACTTAAATGGTTATTAGTATTTCTAAAGCTGACAGGTCAACATAGTTTGGGTTCTGAGTTGTACACTCTGTGTATGTTAAAACAATAAAAAATCAGACCCACCTGCCCTATTCCACCCCCACCTGACCCCCCAAAAGGGTGGCATTAGAAACCTAGTTCACACACATCAGCCTCAAATTTCTATTCACCTACTGCCATTTTACAGTCCCAAGTGAGAGCAATGGCAATAACGCTCCTGGCAGGAATGGGTTTCTTCCATGAATAGCCGGAGTATTCCTGAGTTGCTGTTGCTGAGAGAGGGGCCAGGCTGGGGTATATAGCATCTGGGCCCAGCAGCTGGGTCTCCACTGCGGTTATCACTTACTTCCATGGTCCCCAGCGGCAGCTTCAATAAGATCTCAGGGAAGGATATAACTGGGAATAGAATAAATGTTGCAGCTGAAATAAATGCAAATAAAAATCTGCAAGATCACTGGCCCGGGAGCAGTGGGTGAAAGCAAAGATGCTTTCCGTTAATAGACTGGCCAGTCATAGGAGGGTGATCCCATTGTGAGAAACTGCCTATTGTCACAATCCTGATATGGTAATGACTTCTTTTCTTCCCTCTGAAGCTGGATAAATCAGAGACCGAAAATATCCTTAACATAAATCATTCTATTCCAGCATTTGACAGCCTCTGTCTCAAACTCAATTAGTCACTCGGCACGAGGAAAGCCGAGATCATCACAGATTCACACGTGTTTAATGGATAAAGCACAACTGGGGAGAGATTTCTTCTGTTTAATCTCTGCTGTTCGATGTTCATTAGTAGATCACATGGCTATTAAAATAAATAAGACAGTAGAAGTTTCTTTGGGGCAGGGTTCAACAGATGTGTTCTGTTTAAAAAGATTGAATGAACTGTGTCCCAGAGAGACATGAAAGAGGCAGAGCAAATGAAAGAGTCACAGGAGGATATAGAGGGCATTTAATCAAAAAGCTTGTCTCATTGCTTGGATGAGGACCCTCTCTCCCCAGAAGCTTATTTCTGAACCCAAGAATCTGACCACTCATTCAAAACCAGACCTCGAGGATACCAAAACCTGATTCAGATACCTCTGGAGAAAGTGCTGGACAAGAGACATGGTTTCACTGGTCCTAGAAAACTTGAACTGCCTGGATCATTCCTATTGATCCTGCTTAGCAGTTCTCTAGGTAGGGATGTCTCCCCCTTCCTGTGTCCTCTTTCTTGGAGTAATAGTGATGGTCATCACTTTATTATACCAAATGAGGTTTATCGGTGATTTCCTCATGCTGTACTGTTGATTAGTTCTAGGCTGGAGACGTGAATACAAAACAAGTCTGGGAATCGGTTTTAGACAGTACCTTTCTTTTTAACAATTCAGAATATTTACCTAGAGCCTTGTAATTGCTTTGCTTGTCTGGGTCAGCATCGTCTGTTTTTGCTTTTTTTTTTTTTTAAGTTTATTTGGTTTTAGTAATCTCTATGCCCAACGTGGGGCTCAAACTCACAACCCCGAGATCAAGAGTTGCATGTTCTTCCAGCTGAGCCAGCCAGGCTCTGGCTGCTTTGTTTTGCTTTTAAGTTTGAAATCAAAGAGACTATGTTTAAGCAATGACGAGGATAATGCTGTATAAAAAGAGGTTCTCAGGGGCACCTGGGTGGCTCAGGCCATTGAGCGTCCAACTTTTGATTTTGGCTCAGGTCATGATCTCAGGGCTGTGAGATGGAGCCCTGCATCGGGCTCCACGCTGGGCATGGAGCCTGCTTAAGATTCTCTCTCTCCCTCTCCCTCTCCCTCTGCCCACCGTTCCCCCACCCCCACTCTCTCAGTCATTAAAAGAGAAAGAAGAGGTTCTTAGGATCATAGCAATCTTCCTCATAGGTTTATGAGGTTGTTCTGAGGAGTCTCAAGACAAAGTTTGTAGCTGAAATCTTGATGATGGAAGAAAATGTTTAAACATCATGTTTACAGGGGCTAAACACAGGGATTAAATTCAGAGGTCAGAGCCAAACATCAAGATTGAGAAGAAGATGGATCCAAGTATTGCAAGCTGGAAATGCTCAGGATCTGGGACAATTGTCTGAAACTGGCAGCTGGGCAGGATGTGGGTGGTAGGGCTTACCGAAGGACCAGGGCCGGCTCTCCTGGAGGCAAGTCCTTGGCAGTTCTCTTCTTTTACAGGATTTTATGTGCCTACTCAAACCCAGGATGACTTGTCATTTGAAATCTAACTAGTTAAGGTACAAAAAGGAGATAAGAAAATCAGGGACTTAAGTTGTTATCTTTTTTCTTGTTTTTTTATGACTGTTTTAGATTTGGCAAGATGGAAGAAAGGATAAATAAATCACTTGGCTAGATCAAATTAACCTTGTTTCTGAGTTCTTTCAGTCATGTATTTATTTTAGCCAAGGTTATTTGCTTATTGTTTTCTCTAAAAGTACCCATAAGAATTCTGGTATATAAAGAACTAGAGCACCAGCTCAGATGCATGGTCCGCTTGGGCTGCCATTTTATTGGCTAATAGGGGCCTGAGGGACATCCACAGTGTGACATCTCTTCCTTCCCTCACACCCATCTTAGTGTTCCAAATTTTTTAGAGATCTGAATTCTATTAGTTCATCTGTGGTACGGGGTGGGGGGGGGCGTGTAAAATTTTCCTCCACCCTCCTAGGGTCTCCATTTGGGACTGACGTAAGATAAAGAGGAGAAAAGCATATGAATTTTATTTTTATGTGTGGGAACTACTACAAGAAAAATGAAGATCCAAAGAAATGGTTATATACTAAGTTGAACAAAGAGTGGCAATTATGGAAGGATACTAAAATATATGGAGAGACTAAAGGAAAGTAAGGGTTATTTTAACAAAGGTCTGTTTTTACAGATTTCTCTTAGCCTTGACTCCCTGTCTCTGGTGATGAGAATGTTTCTTCCTCTGCTACAGAGAGGGCATCTTTCACATGGGAATTTTATTACCTATTTTCAGGAAGAAAAAGGAAGGTCAGGGTGTCTGTCTTGTACCCACTGTTTTTCAAGTGCCTTTAACTCAAAATAATCAATATGGCAAAGTGGCATATTTTGGGGTAGCATGTTCTGAACTCCTTTATATCCAAACTTTAAAAAAAAATTCCTGCTAGTTCTGTTTTGGGGGTACCAAGCTTATTACTCTTTGCAAGAAGCCAAGGATTTCTTTCTTTTGTGCTAAAACAACTAGAAAAGTCCCCAGAAGGTGACATAGAGCTTGATGTATAGACCCCATCCCCATATGAGGGTTGAAGGAAGATGGAAGCCAATGAAATCAGGAGCCTTGTGAACTTTGAGGTGAAACAGAAGGCCCTTGGAGTCTCTAGTAGTTCAAAGCAAATCTCAGTTCTTTGGAAGATAGAGTGACCAAACTGTCCCTGTTTTCCTGGAAGTTTCCTGGTGTTTGCACTGAAATTTCCACATGCTGGGGGACCCCTCAGTCTCAGAGAAACTGGGACAGTAGGTCCTCTATTGGAAGACCACAGTGTTGGCCCATCTCAGATGCCCTATGCATCTCTAGAACCTTTCTCTTCCATCCTAAGTTGGTTTGGAAGTTTGTCCTTACCCATATGTTACTGGTTAATTTTCTAAACATCTTGGTTTGAAAGTTCTGAGTAAAGTTGAGTAACACTTCTTCTTAGGCTCTGTAGCTCCTGCAAAGAGACTTGTCTTGGTCACTGCTGTAAGCCTGGTGCCTCTCTAGGACTCAACAGCTCGTGTGATTCACAAACTTGTGTGCATGAAGCTGAAAAATGAATATTTATTGTCCTTTCTGGGTTGCGGCATTTGAAGCAACGTATGGCCATCTTTTCTTCTAAAAAAAGGGGGATAATAATCACATTAGCCCCATAGAGTTGTTTTAAGAAGTAAATAAATTAATACAGGAAAAGTGCTTAGAAGACCAGCACAGAGTATATACTAAATAAATATTAGGAAAAAAGAAAAAGTCAATAGTACTATAGAAATACAGGCTCCTGGTAGAATTGCCTTTGTCCATTTGCCCGTTCCCACGGCCGAGGGCTTTCAGGCTGTGGAGCAGACATCCTGAAGGTAATATGCAGGTCGTTCAGAACTGGTGAAGGTTTGCCCAAGGAAACCTAACCTGGGAGTCAGGTGGCCTAGTTCCCCTACCACTTAACTGAAACTGTAGCCTCATATCCTTAGGAAGCCAGTGAACTGTGCCCATAAATCAGCAGACCATCAAAACTACAAATTTGTGCAGTGGCCGGTCGGTGAGGCTTCGACCACCAGAGGGAGCCAAAGGAGCAAATCACTGAAAACCCAACTCAAACAGGATGGGGCGCCTAGGAAACTTTTTAAGTGTTCAGTAACCAGAAGTCTAGAAGATCCTGCAACTGACCTTGAGGGTTAACCCAGCTGTTAGAAGTAAGGAAGTTAGAGCCAGATGTTGATCTTTTCTCCAGGCAGAGAGCAGGGAGTTAAGAGTGTGGGGATGGAGGCTGTGGAGGCCATCTCTTACCCGGAAAAGCCAGGGTGCCCAATTCCAGGAGTTTATCGACGCTCACAGCGGTGGGGAAAGAATGTCACCATAATATGCAGGGCTTGAGGTAGGTTTTAGGAGCTGGAGAATAAAGGTCTTGGAACCCAACGCCTGAGGTGAGAGCAGGTAAGGAGGACACGTCAGTCAGATTCAAGGTAGTTGTTGGTTGGGCTGGGTGTTAACATATTTGTGCATTCCCCCATGCATTAAAGGGGCTAGATTCCCCAGAAAAGTAGTTCAGGGCTTCCCTTCCAGTAGGGAAACAGGAATACCTTCAGGTAATAAATGATGACGGTTCTAGCTCCAAGAGTATCAGGTAGCCAGGTTTGTCCCAGGAGCTCTGGGCTACGGGCAGCGACACCAATCCCGGTAATACCTATATGGGTAGGACTGGGTTCCTAATCCACTGCCAGGCTTGAAGCAGGGGTTGGTTCTTCCTGACCTGAGGCTGGTGAGATCTTTGTTCACCTTCTTACTTTTCCCAGAAGTTAAATTCAAATTACTAAGCTCGTGTTTCCCAGTGTTAGAGGCCTTTCCCTTCTCATTTACTGGCTTCTTTGCTTGCCAGTATCCTAGAATAAATCTTCCTACAATACGGGCCATGCTGTACACCCACCCCGCCAACCCATGGCAAAAGCAGCCAGCTGGGAGACAGAACATATGGGCTGAAAATAAGGTAATAAGTGGATGAGTGCTATTCCTTCCAAAATCATTAAAAGTGAATGGTCAAATTTCATTGCGTGTGAAATATTTGCAAATAGCCTCTCCAAGGGGAGATTAAAAAAAACCCAAACAACTTGAATGTGAGGATTATCCAGGAAGATGGTACTATCAGGAAGGGATTGTCACAAGGAGGCACTGAGATTTTTTTCTCAGGTAGGCTGGAAACTGATCATGAGATTATATTTCCGGAGAATGATTTTCTAAATGTTTTTTAAATAGCAATATGACAGCATTATTTGATCAGCTGTAATTTCAAAGTTTCATCATTTTGAAGGGCAGGACTCAGTTCTAACAACAGTCTGATGTGTCTATATCAAAACATTCTAATGTCTTTATGACACCTATGTAGAACCTAAATGATTGTTTAAATTTTAGAAAAATCAATGAATATGTTACGTGCACGTTTAACATGAAATTTCTCTTATTTATCTGTGTTTGATAAACAAATGCTCCCCACAGGCTCTTCACTCTATTTTCTGGGCTGTCAGCCCTTTGTAGGCAGAAGGTAATTGAAAGTTGTAATGGGGTGCCATCTACTGGGGAAAGAGAACAACAGATGAAAAAAGATGTGATGGGGGTCTCATTTGCAGAGGAATGAATACTTAGTAAAAGAGAACTTGATGAAGATGAAAAAACAAACATGGAAAGTACATTTAGCTTACTCTGGAAAATTCTTATTTGAACTCTAACGTGCTTCCGTTGGTAAGATACTGTGTTGTACATTAGGTCAAACTTTAGTTGTCAGGAGAAACCCTCAGTCTATACTTAAAATCCTGAAACTGTCAAGGGGCCGAGGCCTCTGCGATCACCCAGTCCAGCGCCCTCAGGTTACAGGTGGGAAGCAGGGGCTCAGAGAGGAGAAAGGATGCTCCGTTCTTCCCAGCTAGGGAACGGCACAGCTCTGTGTCCTCCCGATACCCAGACGGTGTGCACTTAGATGAGTGGCCATTTGGCTCAACCTTATGACCAAAGAGACATCCAGAAGTTTTCCAGGGCCCAAACCATCATCTCTCTTGCTGGCCAGACAGACTATCAGCAAGTCTCATGGTTAGAGTTGCTCCTTTGAGTGGAAACTGGTGCTTCTTCATTTGCACTATGTCTCCACAAACACCTTCACACACGCAGGGTTTTTCTGATTGCTGTTATCTCCCTGCTTATTTAGAAAGTAACCAGCAGAATTGCTGAGAGAGGGTGATGGGGAGTCAGAGTCTTGTGAGAGTGACCATGGCATCCCAGAGGCAGTGAGAGCCCAGGAGGAAAGCTAAGTCTCATAAGGCATAGGCTCTGGGCTCCCGAGTTCCAAGAGAAGCGAGTACTTGGAGGGAAGGTGGTGCACGAGGGACCAGGAACTCTCAAAACCTTGGAGGTGACTCTGCAAATGGAAATGCACCCAATGACGAGTAATTAACTGGGTGTTTAGGGAGACGGGGGCGCCTCCACAGGAGCTCACCCATGAGTCCTGATTTCTTCAAGAGAATACTTACAAAGGAGAGACGTAAGTGCTTGAAGCCAGAGATGAGAGGCAAGACCTCCGAGACCAGTACTATGCAGGCTTTAATTTCCAAGAGCTCGTAAGAAGTGCTCAGGGCGACAATAACCATAAAATGACTTTCAGAGTAAGTCCCACAAGGGGTGGGGGCGCGTGTGGGTCTGCTGCTTGGAGGGATTCTTGTGTTCTGGCCAAGAATACAGAAAAATCAGAGCTTCTCACTTCTGTCCATCTTCATTTTTTGCAACAAAGAATGATCTCTGGGTTGAAAAGCATAGAACAAACATTGATGGACGGGGAAAGCAAGTCCAGCCTGGAGGGGAAGCGTATCTATCAGAGGGTAGCAGAAATGCCTCTGAATGCTCCCGGTGCTCAGGGTTTTACCTGCGTGATCTCATTTAATTTGTCCAATAACTCTGTGGTTTCCGGCACTATCTTATTTAGATACTAGGAGCCTCCACTTAGGGAGGCGAAGCTAATTTGCTGAAGTTCCGTGTCATTAGGAGGAGGAAAAGGGGAAGACACCTGGTTGCCCCATCTGCAGCCTGAGAGCCAAGCTGCTCACTGAAAGGATCCTGGGGCAATGTGTTCCTTTTCCTTTCACTAAAAAGGTTTTTTAAGTGAAATTTCTGTTAAATTTTTAGGTGAACTCCATGACTATATGGCATTGCCTTTTTAAAAAGCCATAAATAGTCAAATATTGGCAATTTCGTATGTTCTAACCTAACCCAACATCTTAGAAGTCCAAGAGCAGGACAAATAAGTGTTAATATGGAAAGGGCAGGAGCTCTCTGCTTCGCATCTCCCCTCCCAGACTTTTCTTGCCAAGCCTGCCTCCTTCAACTCCTGGAGCTGTTTTTAGCTATTTGTAGCTACTTATTGCCACCTAATATGTTTTGCTGTCCTTTCTTGCCCATCCATTTTAACACTCTGCATTGACTTTCTGTTGTAGAGACAGGGCTGCAGCTGTCTTAAGCCTCTGCGACCATACACACCTGCATTCCCTCACACTTCTTACACTGCTCTGTTATAATTTCTGGTGAACTCACTATGTTGGCATTGTTAGTGTCAGGGGGAAGCCTGTTCCCTGCTCCTAATGTCTTCTTCCATGAGGTGGGATTTCCCCTACCCGTTCTGTGTTCTTTCTTGTTCTTCATTCCGTTATTACTGGCTTCTCTCTAGGGGAGGAGGAGCGGCTTCATCTGGGTGGTAGATTAGGATCGGCCCTTTGTCCTTCTGCCTGCTGGAAGCTCTGTTGCCAAGGAGCAAGCTTCCCCTGGAGCACTGCTCTGCCTGGGTGGGAAAATCTGCCTAATTCTGGGGTTCAAAGCCCATTTGGCTCTCAAAACTAAGCGACATTAGCTAAATATTCCTTTATCGTGAAGAAGAAGAACAGTGATCTGAATTCCTACTTTTACTTATCAAATGATTTAAAACTTGGGTGGGGAAGAAGAAAATGATTTATGAGGTTGCTTGGAAGGACCCTACAATTAAGTTATAATTATGTACCTCAAAATTTATCCTTCGTTTCCTGTAGAACCCCCTCTTTTCTGTAGGCCTGTTGATTGTCTCTGTTTATTTATTCACTCAGCTCCTCCCCACAGGACTGAAGGTTGAAGATTCTCTATCGAGTCATCTCTGCACACGCATCCTCCTCCATGCCCCTCTGGCCTTTCGACCTTCCCTAGCTCTCAGATTCCTCCTCCCCCGTTTCTGTGCATCCTGCAGCTCTTAGCTGTCCACTTTCTGGGCCTAAAGCTCAGCTGTCATCCAGAGGCTCTCCTTACCAGCATCCTGGGTATTTTGTTTGCTTCTCTCTGGTGTTGAATCCCAATATTTTTTTTTTTTAAGATTATTTATTTATTTGTTTATTTGAGAGACAGAGAGAGAGCAGAGCGGGTAAGAGAGAACATGAGTGGTGGGGAGGGGCAGAGGGAGAGGGAGAAGCAGGCTCCCACCGAGCAGAGAGCCCGAGGCGGGGCTCAATGACCTGGGATCATGACACAAGCCGAAGGCAAACATAACCAACGGAGCCGCCCAGGCATCCCATGAATCCCAATATTTTAGACGACATGATTTTCTCTTTCTTGGTTTACATTCTACCCTCAGACTTAACTAATGATTTTGCTGAGTAAGGAATTCTGTGTTGGACAGAATTTCCCTTAGACTTTGAAGGCACTGCTCCATCATCTTCCAAAATCCTAGGGTTATGAAATTTCACAGTGATCGATACCTGGTAGGTCCTTTCAGTTTAGAAACATATTCTTTGATGTTTTCGGAATTTTTATTGCATTCTTTCTTTTTTAAAAATATTTGTTCATTTATTATATTGAGAGGGGGCAAAGGCAGAGGAAATGAGAGAATCTCAAGCAGACTCCGTGCTTAGTGTGGAGCCTCACACAGGGCTCAATCTCATGACCCTGAGATCATGACCTGAGCCAAAACCAAGAGTCAGATGCTTAGTCAACTGCACCACCCAGGCCTCCTGCATTATTTCCTCTTTGTTTTCTCTGAACTTTCCTACCCACCTATCCATGGAACTTCTGTTATTTTGATGTTTGACTATCTGGATGGATGCTCCAATTTTCTTGTCTTTTTTCTTATTTCCCATCTCTTTGCCATTTTGTTTTACTTTCTGGGAGATTCCTAGACCTTACCTTTTAATATAGAGCATTGTATTCAATTCCCCTGTTTTTAGTTGACCATCTCACTCCTCCCTCTTCTGTGTCTTAGATCCCTTGAGTCCAGAGCTTGAGTCCTGAGCCCAGAGTCTGAGACCCACCACTTCTGTAGGAAGGAAGCCACTTGTTGGTTCTCATCAGAAGAAAAAAAAATTATAAGTATGCAAAGTGATATCCTTAACTAGACTTATTGTTATTTTTTAATGTATAAAAATATGGACTCATTATGTTATATACCTGAAACTAATTTAATGTTATATGTCATACCTCAGTTTTTTAGATTAAAAATAAAAAGAGGGAACCGGGGCACCTGGGTGGCTCAGTCGTTAAGCATCTGCCTTCGGCTCAGGTCATGATCCCAGGGTCCTCGGATCAAATCCTGCGCATAGGGCTCCCTGCTCTGTGGGAAGCCTGCTTCTCCCTCTCCCACTCCACCTGCTTGTGTTCCCTCTCTCACTGTGTCTCTCTCTGTCAAATAAATAAATAAAATCTTTTTAAAAATTAAAAAAAAAAAAAGGAAACCATCTGTCTCTCTCCAGCTAAGGCAGCAGAGTGGGGGTGGGGGTAGGATTTGTAGCCTAGCTTCATGGGTCTGGGAAGGGGATTTAATTCCCTCTTATATAAACTTTCGATCAGCCCTCCAATTTTCAACCTTATTCCATACCCTGGTCTTCAGAATTCATTGATGCTTCCAATTTCTTCAGAATTAATTGATGCCTCTAATTTGTGAGCCTTTCTGGAGATTTCTGGAGTGTAAGTATTCCATCCTGTCTTTTTCTATAGAAAAAGCCTATAGGCTTGGTTTTCAGCTTTCCTGAGTCTGCTAGGTCAAGGTGATGCTCATGCATCTACTTTCCAACACCCAAAATTGTATTGACATCCCTTTGTTGTGCTCTCTTCTCCCATATTATTTGTCCCTGTGGGATTATGTCTTTTTAAAAACTTCTTTTATCACCATTTTATTGGGATTTTGGGGAGAGATAAATGAGTGTGTTTAATATTACATATTTAAAGAGAACGTTCTCTCTTCCTCCTTCCTTCACTCCATTACTTTTTAGTTACAACTTTATTAAGATAAATTCACATATCCTACAACTCACCCATTTACAGTAATTTTTAGCATATTCAGTGATTTTTAGTATATTCACAGAGTTGTGCAACCATCACCACAACCAGTTTTAGAACGTTTTTGTCAACCCCAAAAGAAACCTGTGCCCACTGGCAATCACTGCTCATTCCCACCCCCCCAATCCCTCCAGCCCTGGACAACCATGAATCTACTTTCTGTATCTATGGATTGGCCTAATCTAGGCATTTCATATCATGGAATCAGATAATATGCGGTCTTTTGTGACTGGCTTCTTTTACTTAGCATAAAGTTTTCAAGATTCATCCATGTTGCAGCAGGTATCAGAATTTCATCTCTTTTTATCAATGAATAATATTCTATTATAATATTGGAACGGGATAATCCATTATCCAATAATATCAATATTGTCCATCTGGATATATCACATTTCATCCATTCATTCATTGATGGACATGTGGGTGGTTTCCATTTTTTGGCTATTAAGGATAATGCCGCTATAAACATTCATGTCCATGTTTGCCTATGGATCTGTGCTTTCATTTCTCTTGAGTATTTACCTATGACTGGAATTGCTGGGTAATTATATTTAACCTTTTGAAGAACTGCCAGACTCTTTTCCAGAGTGCCTGTACTATTTTGCATCCCTAGCAGTGGTGCCTGGGGGCTCCAAGTACGGCATCCTCACCGACACTTGCTATTATCTATCTCTTTTATTTTGGCCATCCTGGTGGATGTGAAGTGACGTTTCATTGTGGTTTTCATTTGTATTTTCCTGGTGGATAATAATATTGAGAATCTTTTCATGTGCCTATCATCCATTCGTATGTCTTCTTTGGAGAAATGTCTATTCAAACACTTAATCCATTTTTAAATTGGGTTACCGTTTTTTTTTTATTATTGAGGTGTGTGTGTGTGTGTGTGTGTGTGTGTGTGTGTGTAAAATGCATTCTAGTTCCTTATTCATTATATAATTTGCAAATAATTTCTTCCATTCTGTGTGTTGTCTTTTCACTTTCTTGGTGGTGTTCTTTTGCAATACAAAATATGTCCAGTTTACCTATTTTTTCTTCGGCCATTTGTGCTTTTGATGTGATAGGAAGAGTTATGAAGTATTCCCTTCTGTTCTTTGGAAGAATCTGTAATGAGTTGAGATTGTTCTTGTTTGTTTTTTTACTTTTTTTTTAAGTTTTTATTTAAATTCCATTTAGTTAACATACAGTATAATATTAGTTTCAGGTGTACAACATAGTGATTCAATACTTCCATACAACACCGGGTGCTCATCACAACTGCACGCTTCAATCCCCAACATCTATTTCACCCATCCCCCCACCCCCCTCTCCTCTGGTAGCCATCAGTTTGTTCTCTAAAGTTAAGAGTCTGTTTTTTGATTTGCCTCTCTCTCTTTTTTTTTCCACATTGATTGTTTTGTTTCTTACATTTCACGTATGAGTGAAATCATACAGTATTTGTCTTTCTCTGACTATTTGGCTTAGCATTATACTCTCTAGCTCCATCCATGTCATTGCAAATGGCAAGATTTCATTCTTTTTTATGGTTGAGTAATATTACATTATAATATAAGTATAAATATATATATATATATATATATCTCACCTCTTCCTCATTCATTTATCAGTTGATGGACACTGGACTGTTCCCATAATTAGTCTATTGTAGATAAGGCTGCTATAGACATTGGCAGTGCCATGTATGCCTTTGAACATTAGGGTACATGTATCCCTTTGAATTACTATTTTTGTATTCTTTGGGTAAATACCTAGTAGTGCAATTGCTGGATTTTAGGGTAGTTCTATTTTTAACTTTTTGAGGAAACGCCATACTGTGTTCCAAGTACCTGTACCAGTTTGCATTCCCACTAATAGTGTAAGAGTGTTCCTTTTTCCCCTGCATCTTCATCAATACCTATTATTTCTTATGTTGTTGGCTTTAGCCATTCTGACAGATGTGAAGGGATATCTCATTGTAGTTTTGGTTTGTATTTATTTCCCTGCTGATCAGTAATGTTGAGCATCTTTTCATGCGTCTGTTGGCCATCTCTATGTCTTCTTTGAAAAAATGTCTATTCATGTCTTCTGCCCATTTTTAATTGGATTATTCATTTTTTGAATGTTGAAGTTTACAAATTCTTTATATATTATGGATACTAATCCTTTATCAGATTTGTCATTTGCAAATATCTTCTCCCATTCTGTAGTTTGCCTTTTAGTTTTGTTGATTGTTTCCCTTGCTGTGCAGAAGCTTTTTGTTTTGATGAAGTCCCAATAATTTATATTTGCTTTTTTTTTAAAGATTTTATTTATTTGACAGAGAGAGACACAGCGAGAGAGGGAACACAAGCAGGAGGAGTGGGAGAGGGAGAAGCAGGCTTCCCGCTGAGCAGGGAGCCCGATGTGGGGCTTGATCCCAGGACCCTGGGATCATGACCTGAGCTGAAGGCAGACGCTTAACAACTGAGCCACCCAGGTGCCCCTTATTTTTGCTTTTGTTTCCCTTGCCTCAGGAGACATATCTAGAAGGAAGTTGCTACAACTGATGTCAGAGAGGTTACTGCCTGTGTTCTCCTCTAAGATTTTTATGGTTTCAGGTCTCATATTTAGGTCTTAAACAATTTTAAATTTATTTTTGTGTTTGGTGTAAGAAAGTGGTCCAGGTTCATTCTTTTGCAACAACACCATTTGTTGGAGACTTTTTCCCATTGGATATTCTTTCCTGTTTTCTGAAGATTAATTGACCACATTGTTGTGGTATCATTTCTGGCTTTTCTATTCTGTTCTTTTGATCTATGTGTCTATTTTTGTGCCAGTATCATATTTTTTTTAATTTTTTAAAATTTTTTATTGTTATATTAATCACCATACATTACATCATTAGTTTTGATGTAGTGTTCCACGATTGATTGTTTGTGCATAGCACCCAGTGCTCCACGCAGAAAGTGCCCTCCCCAATACCCACCACCAGGCCAACCCATCCTCCCACCACCCTCCCCTCTAGAACCCTCAGCCTGTTTTTCAGGATCCATCATCTCTCATGGTTTGTCTCCCCCTCCGATTCCCCCCTTCATTCTTCCCCTCCTTTTTTTTCTTAACATATATTGCATTATTTGTTTCAGAGGCACAGATCTGTGATTCAACAGTCTTGCACAATTCACAGCGCTCACCAGAGCACATACCCTCCCCAATGTCTATTACCGAGCCACCCCATCCCTCCCACCCCACTCCAGCAACCTTCAGTTTGTTTCCTGAGATTAAGAATTCTTCATATCAGTGAAGTCATATGATATGTCTTTCACTGATTGACTTATTTTGCTCAGCATAACACCCTCCAGTTCCATCCACGTCGTTGCAAATGGCAAGATCTCATTCCTTTTGAGGGCTGCATAATATTCCTTTGTATATATATATATATATATATATTCCACTTCTTCTTTATCCATTCATTTGTTGATGGACATCTTGGCTCTTTCCACAGTTTGGCTACTGTGGACATTGCAGCTATAAACATCGGGGTGCACGTACCCCTTCAGATCCCTACATTTGTATCTTTGGGGTAAATATCCAGTAGTGCAATTGCTGGATCGTATATGGCAGCTTTATTTTCAACTTTTTGAGGAAGCTCCATACTGTTTTCCAGAGTGGTTGCATCAGCTTGCATTCCCACCAGCAGTGTAGGAGGGTTCCCCTTTCTCCGCATCCCTGCCAACATCTGTCGTTTCCTGACTTGTTAATTTTAGCCATTCTGACTTGTGTGAGGTGGTATCTCATTGAAGTTTTGATTTGGATTTCCCTGATGCCAAGCGATGTTGAGCACTTTTTCATGTATCTGTACGCCATTTGGATGTCTTCTTTGGAAAAATGTTTGTTCATGTCTTCTGCCCATTTCTTGATTGGATTATTTGTTCTTTGGTTGTTGAGTTTGATAAGTTCTTTATAGATATTGGATACTAGCCCTTTATCTCATATGTCATTAGCAAATATCTTCTCCCATTCTGTTGGTTGTCTTTTGGTTTTGTTGACTCTTTCTTTTGCTGTGCAAAAGCTTTTTATCTTCATGATGTCCCAATAGTTCATTTTTGCCCTTGCTTCCCTTGCCTTTGGCGATGTTTCTAGGAAGAAGTTGCTGCAGCTGAGGTCAAAGAGGTTGCTGCCTGTGTTCTCCTTTACCATTTTGATGGACTCCTGTCTCACATCTAGGTCTTTCAACCATTTCGAGTCTATTTTTGTGTATGGTGTAAGGAAATGGTCTAGTTTCATTCTTCTGCATGTGGCTGTCCAATTTTCCCAACACCATTTGTTGAAGAGACTGTCTTTTTTCCATTGGACATTCTTTCCTGCTTTGTCAAAGATTCGTTGACCATAGAGTTGAGGGTCCATTTCTGGGCTCTCTCTCTGTTCCATTGATCTATGTGTCTGTTTTTGTGCCAGTACCATACTGTCTTGATGATGACAGCTTTGTAATAGAGCTGGAAGTCCGGAATTGTGATGCCGCCAGCTTTGCTTTTCTTTTTCAACATTCCTCTGGCTATTCGGGGTCTTTTCTGGTTCCATACAAATTTTAGGATTATTTGTTCCATTTCCTTGAAAAAAGTGGATGGTATTTTGATGGGGATTGCATTGAATGTGTAGATTGCTCTAGGTAGCATTGACATCTTCACGGTGTTCGTTCTTCTAATCCATGAGCATGGGACGCTTTTCCATTTCTTTGTGTCTACCTCAATTGCTTTCATGAGTATTTTATAGTTTTCTGAATACAGATCCTTTGCCTCTTTGGTTAGATTTATTCTTAGGTATCTTATGGTTTTGGGTGCAATTGTAAATGGGATCGACTCCTTGATTTGTCTCTCTTCTGTCTTGTTGGTGTATAGGGATGCGCCTGATTTCTGTGCATTGATTTTTATATCCTTCCACTTTACTGAATTCCTGTATGAGTTCTAGCAGTTTTGGGGTGGAGTCATTTGGGTTCTCCACATAAAGTATCATATCATCTGCAAACAGTGAGAGTTTGACTTCTTCTTGCCGATTTGGATGCCTTTAATTTCTTTTTGTTGTCTGATTGCTGGGGCTAGGACTTCTAATATTATGTTGCATAACAGTGGTGATAGTGGACATCCCTGCCGCATTCCTCACCTTAGGGGGAAGCTCTCTGGTTTTCCCCATGGAGAATGATATTCGCTGTAGGTTTTTCATAGATGGCTTTGATGATATTGAGGTAGGTACCCTCTATCCCTATACTCTGAAGAGTTTTGATCAAGAAAGGATGCTGTACTTTGTCAAATGCTTTTTCTGCATCTATTGAGAGGATCATATGATTCTTGTTCTTTCTTTTGTTAATGTATTGTATCACGTTGATTGATTTGCGGATATTGAACCAACCTTGCAGCCCACGGATAAATCCCACGTGGGCGTGGTGAATAATCCTTTTAATGTACTGTTGGATCCTATTGGCTAGTATTTTCGTGAGAATTTTTGCATCCATGTTCATCAAGGATATTGGTCTGTAATTCTCCTTTTTGATGGGGTCTTTGTCTGGTTTGGGGATCAAGGTAATGGTGGCCTCATAAAACGAGTTTGAAAGTTTTCCTTCCATTTCTATTTTTTGGAACAGTTTCAGAAGAATAGGTATTAATTCTTCTTGAAATGTTTGGTAGAATTCCCCCGGGAAGCCATCTGGCCCTGGGCTTTTGTTTGTTGGGAGATTTTTGATGACTGCTTCAATTTACTTAGTCTTTATAGGGCTGTTCAGGTTTTCTATTTCTTTGTGGTTCAGTTTTGGTAGTTGATACATCTCTAGGGATGCATCCATTTCTTCCAGGCATCTAATTTGCTGGCATAGAGTTGCTCATAATATGTTCTTATAACTGTTTGTATTTCTTTGGTGTTGGTTGTGATCTCTCCTCTTTCATTCATGATGTTGTTAATTTGGGTCATTTCTCTTTTCTTTTTGGTAAGTGTAGCCAGGGGTTTATCAATTTTGTTAATTCTTTCAAAGAACCAGCTCCTAGTTTCGTTGATCTGTTCTACTGTTCTTTTGGTTTCTATTTCATTGATTTCTGCTCTGATCTTTATTATTTCTCTTCTCCTGCTGGGTTTAGGCTTTGTTTGCTGTTTTTTCTCTAGCTCCTTTAGGTGTTGGGTTAGGTTGTGTATTTGAGACCTTTCTTGTTTCTTGAGAAAGGCTTGTATTGCTATATACTTTCCTCTCAGCACTGCCTTTGCTGCATCCCAGAGATTTTGAAGAGTTGTGTTTTCAGTTTCATTAGTTTCCATGAATTTTTTAAATTCTTCTTTAATTTCCTGGTTGACCCATTCATTCTTTAGTAGGATGCTCTTTAGCCTGCATGTATTTTGAGTTCTTTCCAACTTTCCTCTTGTGATTGAGTTCTAGTTTCAAAGCATTGTGGTCTGAAAATATGCAGGCAATAATCCCAATCTTTTGGTACCAGTGGAGACCTGATTTGTGACCTAGGATGTGATCTATTCTGGAGAATGTTCCATGGGCACTAGAGAAGAATGTGTATTCCGTTGCTTTGCGATGGAAAGTTCTCAATATGTCTGTGAAGTCCATTTGTTCCAGTGTGTCATTTAAAGTCTTTATTTCCCATAACAATAAAAAAATGAAAAATAAATAAATAAATAAATAAAGTCTTTATTTCCTTGTTGATCTTTTGCTTAGATGATCTGTCCATTTCAGTGAGGGGGGTGTTAAAGTCTCCCACTAGTATTGTATTGTTGTCAATGTGTTTTTTTGCTTTTGTTATTAATTGCCTTATATAATTGGCTGCTCACATGTTAGGGGCAGAGATATTTACAATTGTTAGATCTTCTTGTTGGATGGACCCTTTAAGTAGGATATAGTGTCCTTCTTCATCTCTTATTACAGTCTTTGTTTTAAAATCTAATTTGTCTGATATAAGGATTGCCACCCCAGCTTTCTTTTGGTGTCCTTAGCATGGTAAATGGTTTTCCACCCCCTCACTTTCCATGTGGGGGTGTCTTTGGGTCTAAAATGAGTCTCTTGCAGACAGCATATCGATGGGTCTTGTTTTTTAATCCAATCTGATAGCCTGTGTCTTTTGATTGGGGCATTTAGTCCATTTACATTCAGGGTAACTATTGAAAGGTATGAAGTTAGTGCCATTGTATTGCCTGTGAGGTGACTGTTCCTGTATATTGTCTGTGTTCCTTTCTGGTCTATGTTACTTTTAGGCTCTCTCTTTGGTTAGAGGACCCCTTTCAATATTTCTTGTAGGGCTGGTTTCGTGATTGCAAATTCCTTTAGTTTTTGTTTGTCCTGGAAGCTTTTTATCTCTCCTTCTATTTTCAATGACAGCCTAGCTGGATATAGTATTTCTTGGCTGCAAATTTTTCTTGTTTAGTGCTCTGAATATATCATGCCAGTCCTTTCTGGCCTGCCAGGTCTCTGTGGATAGGTCTGTTGCCAATCTAATGTTTCTACCATTGTAGGTTACATATCTCTTCTCCCGACCTGCTTTCAGGATTTTCTCTTTGTCTCTGAGACTCGTAAGTTTTACTATTGGATGTCGGTGTGTTGACCTGTTTTTATCGATTTTGAGAGGGGTTCTCTGTGCCTCCTGGATTTTGATGCCTGTTTCCTTCCCCACATTACGGAAGTTCTCTGCTATAATTTGCTCCAATATACCTTCTGCCCCCCTCTCTCTTCTTCTTCGGGGATCCCAATTATTCTAATGTTGTTTCATCTTATGGTATCGCTTATCTCTTGAATTCTGCCCTCGTGATCCAGTAGTTGTTTATCTCTCTTTTTCTCAGCTTCTTTACTTTCCGTCATTTGGTCTTCTATATCACTGATTCTCCTTTCTGCCTCATTTATCCTGGCAGTTAGTGCCCCCATTTTTTATTGTACCTCATTAATAGCCTTTGTGATTTCGACTTGGTTAGATTTTAGTTCTTTTATTTCTCCAGAAAGGGTTTCTCTAATAACTTCCATGCTTTTTTCAAGCCCAGCTAGTATCTTTAAAATCATGGATCTGAACTCTAGGTCCAACATCATACTAATGTCCATATTGAGTAGGTCCCTGGCCGACGGTACTACCCCTTGTTCTTTTTGTTGAGGTGATTTTTCCTGTCTTGTCATTTTGTCCAGAGGAGAATAGATGAATGAGAAACCAAAATGCTAACAGGGTAACAACGTCCGCAGAAAATATACTCTAAACAAATCAGAAAAGACCTGAAACTGGGGGAAAAGAAAGGGAAAGAAAGAAAAAAGAAAAAGAAAAAGAAAAAGATAAAAACAAACAAAACCAGAATAAAACAAAACAAAACAAAAAAGAACAAATAAAACAGAATATGATCAGATATGATCAGGCTGGTGCATAGATCAGTGCCACACACTAGATTTTGGGTGTATTTTGCTCTGTTAGAAGAAAGTGCCTCCAAAAATTTTAAAGAAAGAAAAACTTATATATGTACAAAAATAAGGGTTGATATGATGATGGGATGGAATATGACTGTAAAGATGAAAATTATAAAAAATTTTATAAAAGGAATTGATAAGAAGTTGTTTGAAAAAAGAAAGAAGAAGATTTAAAAAAAACAAAAAGAAAGGGAGAGAATGTGATCAGGCAGGAGACTAGAACAAAGCCATACACTAGAGATTTAGGGTATATTTTGATCTGTTAGAAGAAAGTGTATCTCAGAATTTTAAAGAGAGAACAACTTATATATATGTGTGTGTGTATATATATATATATATATATATATCTGCCAAAAATAAGGGTAATTACTATGAAGGGATAGAATATGACTCTAAAAATGAAAAATAAAAATATTTTTTTTAAAAAAGGGATAAGATGTTGGTTGAGAAAGGGAAAAAGAAAAATTAAAAAAAAAGACAGTTAAAAAAATTAACTTTAAAAGACTAAAGAATCATGTTAAAAAAGCCATGGATTCTATGTGCAGTATTCCCCTAGCGCTGGAGTTCTGCCATTCTCATTGCTCGGTAAACTTGGTCTTGGCTGGCTGTTCTTGCTGATCTGGGGAGGGGCCTGTTGCCATGGTTCACAAATGTCTTTGCCGGAGGCCGAATTGCCCCATCCTTGCTGGTCCGGGGTAAGTAATCAGCTCAGGTTTGCTCTCAGGAGCTTTTGTTCCCTGCAAGCTGTCCGTAGGCTTTGGAGGATGAGAGTGAAAATGGCAGCCTCCCAATCTCTGCCCTAGAGGAGCCGAGAACTTGGGGCCCCACTCCTCAGTGCGCCCCCAGAGAAAAGCAGTCAATCACTCCTGTCTCCCCAGTCTCCGGCCGCACTCCGTGCTCCCCCGGCCTGTGACCAAGCGTTTCTATCTCTGGCACCCAACTCTGTGTGGAGTCTCCAAACCCAGCAGATCCCTGTGGTGCGCTCCCGCGCCGTTCCTCCCAGGGGAGGAAGGGGAGTCTCCCTGGATCTGCTGCTTGTTGGGTCCCTGCTGGAGGAACAGTGGCCCGACTGTGCTGCGGATCACGGTTTATGGCAACCCTGAGCTGAGAGCCCGCACCTCGGCTCCATCTTTGTAGCCGGCTTCCCCTTTCCGATACCTGGGAGCTCTGCTGCACTCAGGCACCCCCGGTCTTTGTGGGTAGCTTTAAGATTATTAATTTAATCTCCTTATTATTAGTCTTTTCAGATTTTCCATTTCTCTTTGAGTCAATTTCAGTAGTTTGTGTCTTTCTAGAAAATTTTCCATTTCATCCCCTTCCATTTATGTGTTTATTTTTGTCTTAGATGCCAGGAGGAGAAAAATCATAGGATAAGGCAAAATGGTGGTGTCTGGTCTTTGGTCTGCTCTATGAGATTGTGTAGGCTGTAGTCATTTGAGCTATCCTCCTCTAAGTTGTGTGGTGCACAAGTTGTGAGCAAACATGGTAGTGATCTTAAATAGCAGAAGTGTTAAATGTGCCATCTTTGGAGAGAGACCATCTGAGTTTGAAGCCTGTTTCCACCACTTTCCAGGGGCTTTGGGCAAATTACTTAATCTCCTGAACTTTAGCTTTCCTCTATATAAATAATAGTACTTTCTTTAGGATTTATTATCTGTGAGCATTAAATGACACAATACAAGTAAAGTGCTTAAAATAGTGCATGATTCAATAAATATTATTTCTTATTTGCTGTCTTTATAGCCTTCACTTGATGATTCAGGAGGTTAGAAATAGCCGTTTTTTTTTTATTCTTGTCTCTTTTTTTAAAAAATTTTTTATTGTTATGTTAATCACCATACATTACATCATTAGTTTTTGATGTAGTGTTCCATGATTCATTGTTTGTGCGTAACACCCAGTGCTCTACGCAGAATGTGCCCTCTTTAATACCCATCACGAGGCTAACCCATCCCTCTTGTCTCTTTTTTTTAAGGTAGACTCTGCCCAGCATGGAGCCCAACAGGGGGCCCAAACTCATCACGCTGAGATCAAGACCTGAGCTGAGATCAAGAGTAGGACACTCAATTGACTGAGCCACCCAGGCACCCCAACTTTTTTCTTTTTTATTGCTGAAATTTTAGTACAAATCAAGATGCCTGGTCCATAGTAGGAGGTCAATATTGTTTAATGTTTTCATGTCAAAGAACTGGATTCAAGGGCAAAACAGCCTGTTTAGGTATTGATTAGAGTACTGATTGATAATGAACGTCAACTGGAAGAGACCAGAGGTGTGACGAAGCTAGTTTGGCCCTTGTTGTGCTTAACAGAGTTTAAATGGCTTGAATAAAGTCATGGAGCCTATACCTATAACATTTGCACTTGACATAAAGTTATGTGGGAGAACAAAGTTTGGGTACGCATGTATTTATGTGTATATATTCCTGTTCCTGGGTCCTAGAATAACAGCTGCATAAGCAAAGAAGAGAAATATGTGATTAGCAACAACATAAAAAAATTCTAGGGGTTCTTGTCAATAACAAACTCATTATGAATAAACAGTTCAGAAGCAATAGCAATCTGAAGCTACATTCATAATGTGTGGAACAAAGGAGGGATGGGCACACACACACACACACAAACACACACACACACAGATGCATTGTGGTTTCTCCCTTTTCAGCTGTTTTTGGGAAAACTTCACTGTCTCTTTTAATAAGCTAGATGTAGACCCTCAAGCAACAGGCAATAGACACTGAAACATTCTCATTTATGAATAGGATAAGCATATTATTTATTATGCTCTTAGTAGACAGGTTGCTGTATCCTAGGTATAGAATGTCATCATGATTGATATAAGTATGCATCCTCCTGTCCCTGAATTGTCATTGAATGGGTGTTGACCTTTTTGTAGGCATGAGTCTTAGGCTCCTCAGATTTCACACAAAGCTATCAATCCTATTTCTAGGTCAGTTGAACTGAAACACGGGATAAGGATACCTGTTAGTACCCATCAGTACTCAATTACTTTCAAAACTGGGACTGAGAGAAATAATATTAATGGAAAACAATCTGAAGGCTATGTAAACCATCCATCTACATTCTAATGTTTGTCCCTGAATGAAGCCTGTCAGAGAATTAGACCTGAAAGCATTGTTGTGTGGCTCATATAAAATTCGCTATTATTTCATTGACTTTGGCATGAGGGTATCAAACTATGTATATTAAAGATCATTGTAGGAAACATCTTTATGAGGTGTGTCTTTGGCTTTACATTATTCAAACATGTTTCATTATAACATGGTTTCCCAGAATAATGGCTTGAATTAAGCCTGCCTGGAAGATAAAGCCTGGGCAAATATGATCGAGGAGGTAGTGTTGGGGAGGGACAAGGAGGCATTAGAGGTGAGAAAGTACATTGTGTATGTGGGAAACGATGGTTATCTCAGTTTACCTGGAGTGAGGTATACAGTTAGGACTGGAAAATAGAGTAGAGCCATGTTGTACTAGGCCAAAGAATGAAAATGGGAATGAACAGAACATCCCTCATTTGAAAGAACATGATTTCAGGGCTTACTCTTTGACAGGTGGTAGATGTGGAGTGAGAGATAAATGGACATGATGCTTGATCCCCTAGAGCTATTATGAGCAGTGAGGCAGATAATAATTCAGTAAGTAAAATCCAATAAAGAAATGCTTAGTTTCTCCTGATGGAGTTAAAGAACAGGGTGCTAGAAGAGAACAGAGTGAAAGAAATCTTTAGAGAGGGTGAACTCATCTCTGAGGAGAGGACATTGAGTCAGAGACTTTTTGAAAACTCTATGTGTGTGGTTAGCACTGTGAATTATGTGAAACTGTTGAATCACAGACCTGTACCTCTGAAACAAATAATACATTATATGTTAAAAAAAAAAAAAGAAGAAGATAGTAGGAAGGGAAAAATGAATGGGGGGAAATCGCAGGGGGAGAAGAACCATGAAAGACTATGGATGCTGAGAAACAAACTGAGGGTTCTAGAGGGGAAGGGGTGAGGGGATGGGTTAGCCTGGTGCTGGGTATTAAAGAGGGCATGTGTTGAATGGAGCACTGGGTGTTATATGCAAACAATGAATCATGGAACACTACATCAAAAACTAATGATGTATGGTGACTAACATAACATAATAAAATTAAAAGAAAAAGAAAACTATGTGGGTTTGGGTGTGTGGGTGTGTGTTAAAATTCATTGGTAGGGTAATTCAGTAGTACAAGGTTTGGATTAGGGCATTTTTTTTTTTTTTTTTATAAAAAGTAGGGAGAACTGGAAAGAAGTTCAGGCTGGGCAGACCGTTTGCAATATCATAGTGCAGGAGTTAGCAAACATTTTCTGTAAATGGCCTAAGAATAAATACTTTGGGTTTTCAGGGCCAGTCTCTGTCTCAACCACTCAACCTTGCTGTTGTAGTGTGAAAGTACCCATAGGTGATACAGAAATGAATGAGTATGGCTGTGTTCCAATAAAACTTTATTTACCAAAAGCAGGTGGTGGGCCAGACTTGGCTTTGGGGCCCTGGGGCACTAAGGATGTGCCAGTGGGCATGAGCAGAAAGGATGAGTTAAGAAGGAGCTAGGATGAAGAACTGCTAGGCTTTGTGACTCTACGCAGGGGCTGAGATGGAAGGCATCTAGAGATGGGGTTCGAAGCCTCAGATACAGACAGAATGGTGGTATTATTATTAGGAGAAGTAGAGCTATATAGAAGTCAGGCCCAAACCTGGTTTTAGAGGCAAATAATGCATTTATGTTTAGTTTCTACACAGTTTGTACCAAATTTTCAAGTGGATTTGGCCCGTGTGGAAACATCCAGAAGTCTGGCAGTTGGAAACGATATCCAAGGCTCATATAGGTTGTGAACAAACTGTATGGGATCCTTTGTCTCTGTTTGAAGGTGGGGGTGACCTCTCTGATCTCACCCACAATGACTACCTTTATCTCATTATAATACTAAAATCTCCACCCAAGGAGGAGAACAAGTCTCATTTACATAACATACAACGTGTGTGTATAGGCATGTTTCCTTAAGACATATGCATATGCATGACCTCATGCCCACCTCTACATACAATGACAAGGCTTTCTTATCTAAACAGTCATCATAACCCTAAATAAAAGGAATCCATTCACCCTTGCTCAGGGAGTCATGGCTTTGGAAGCCATTCTCCATGATCTCCTTAGTTGCTGCAAATAAAGTTTATTTTATGGGACAACTCAACCTGGTACAGTTTCTGGCCCATCAAGAACCGTATGGTCTCTCAAATGATGCAGAAAAAGCATTTGACAAAATACAGCATCCTTTCCTGATTAAAACTCTTCAGAGTATAGGGATAGAGGGAACATTCGTCAAGTTCATAAAATCCATCTATGAAAAACCCACAGTGAATATCATCCTCAATGGGGAAAAGATGAGAGCCTTTCCCTTAAGATCAGGAACATGTCAATGATGTGCACCCTGGCCACTGTTGTTCAACATAGTACTGGAAGTCTGAGCAGCAGCAATCAGACAACAAAAAGAAATAAAAGGTATTCAAATAGGCAAAGAAGAAGTCAAACTCTCTCTCTTCACAGATGACATGATACTTTATGTGGAAAATCCAAAAGATTCCACCTCCAAATTACTAGAACTCATACAGCAATTCAGTAATGTGGCAGGATATAAAATCAATGCACAGAAATCAGTTGCTTTCTTATACACTAACAACACAACTGTAGAAAGAGAAATTAGAGAAACAATTCCATTTACAATAACACCAAACACCATAAGATACCTCGGAATAAACCTAACCAAAGAGGTAAAGGATCTATACTCTACGAACTACAGAACACTCATGAAAGAAATTGAATAAGACACAAAAATATGGAAAAATATTCCTTGCTCATGGATCGGAAGAATAAACATTGTTAAAATGCCTATGCTACCCAGAGCAATCTATACCTTCAATGCCATCCTGATCAAAATTCCAATGTCATTTTTCAAAGGGCTGGAACAAACAATCCTAAAACTTTTATGGAATCAGAAAAGTACCCGAATCGCCAAGGAAATGTTGAAAAAGAAAAACAAGCCTGGGGGTATCACGTTGCCTGATTTCAAGCTATATTACAAAGCAGTGACTACCAAGTTAGCAGGATACTGGCACAAAAACAGACATATAGACCAATGGAATGGAATAGAGAGCCCAGATATGGACCCTCAGCTCTATGGTCAACTAATCTTCGACAAAGCAGGAAAAAATAAGCAATGGAAAAAAGACAGTCTTTTCAATAAATGGTGCTGGAAAAATTGGACGGCTATATACAGAAAAATGAAACTCGACCATTCTCTAACACCATACACAAAGATAAACTCAAAATGGATGAAAGACCTCAATGTGAGACAGGAATCCATCAAAATCCTAAAGGAGAACATAGGCAGTAACCTTTTCGACATTGGCCACAGCAACTTCTTTCAAGATACATCTCCAAAGTCTAGTGAAACAAAAGCAAAAATGAACTTTTGGGACTTCATCAAGATAAAAAGCTTCTGCACAGCAAAGGAAACAGTCAACAAAACAAAAAGGCAACCCACAGAATGGGAGAAGTTCTTTGCAAATGACACTACAGATAAAAGGCTGGTATCCAAGATCTATAGAGAACTTCTCAGACTCAACACCCAAAAAACAAATAATCAAGTCGGAAAATGGGCAGAAGACATGAACAGACACTTCTCCAGAGAAGACCTACAAATGGCTAACAGACACATGAAAAAATGTTCATCATCATTAGCCATCAGGGAAATTCAAATCAAAACCACATTGAGATACCACCTTACACCAGTTAGAATGGCAAAAATGGATAAGGCAAGAAACAACAAATGTTGGAGAGGTTGTGGAGAAAGGGGAAACCTCTTACACTGTTGGTGGGAATGCAAGTTGGTACAGCCACTTTGGAAAACAGTGTGGAGGTGCCTCAAAAAATTAAAAATAGAGCTACCCTATGACCCAGTAATTGTGCTAATGGGTATTTATGCCAGAGACACAGTTGTAGTGAAAAGAAGGGCCATATGCACCCCAATGTTCATAGCAACAATATCTGCAATAGCCAAACTCTGGAAAGAGCCGAGATGCCCTTCAACAGATGAATGGATAAAGAAGATGTGGTCCATACATACAATGGAATATTACTCAGCCATCAGAAAGGATGAATACCCAACTTTCACATCGACATGGATGGGACTGGAGGAGATTATGCTAAGTGAACTAAGTCAAGCAGAGAAAGACAATTATCATATGGTTTCACTTATTTGTGGAACATAAGGAACAGCATGGAGGACATTAGGAGAAGGAAGGGAAAAATGAAGGGGGGGAAATCGGAGTGAGAGATGAACCATGAGAGACTATGGACTCTGAGAAACAAACTGAGGGTTCTAGAGGGGAGGGGGGTGGGGGATGGGCTAGCCCAGTGATGGGTATTAAGGAGAGCACGTACTGCATGGAGCACTGGGTGTTATACGAAAACAATAAATCATGGATCACTACATCAAAAACTAAGGATGTATTGTGTGGTGACTAACATAACATAATAAAATTAAATTAAATTTTTAAAAAAAGGATCAAACTCATGTTGGTTCCATTACAAAAGGTCAGCAATGCCTCCGGTTCTATGCAGTGAGTAGCCACCACCAGATACCACGTGTGATTTGGACACTTTGTCTGCCCTCAAGAACACTGTCTCCTGGAGTGGATTTCCCAATTTTGGATCACCCTTAGTTTTAACCTATTTGTGTCTAAAAATATATTGTATCTATCACACTGATACATTTTGTATTTGTTTATTATTTAAATCCTAGAAAATATATTTGTTTAGTGAAAGATGCAAAGTATGCCTGAAAAATATGCTGAAGCTAATATAGGAGAGGATGGGAATCAGGGTGTGGCTTTGCTTTGGATGGCAGCCTGGTTCCTACAGAAGAGTTCTGTGCTTTGCATTTTATGGGTGGGTTTGGCAAATGGGGGGCAATTCTACTCTTTGCTGCAGCCCTAGGGTTACAAGACTGGAGAAGGAGCAGGACAAGGTTTGACTAACATCAAGCCTCTTATACATCTTAGGATAGCTGTCTAGCTAAGACCTTTTGTAAACTCTTGCCCCCACCCCCTTTCCTCAAAAGTCTGTTCTCAATGCTCCCTGTATCCTCTACTCTGACTGGGGTGGCTGACCGTGACAGTTACCCCGAGTGCTCATGTCTGAGCCAAGTATATCTTTCCTTTCCTGTCCCCTTCTTTTGGGGGAAACGCCTCTCCCCACAACCCTGGTCATGTGGTCTAAACAAGGACTGCCTTCACTTTACATGTCCCTAGCTCTCTGGCCACAGTGATGGGTCCAGAGAGGGCCCTGAGTGTTCCCTTTGAAGTTCTTAAATGGGAGCTGCCCTGCTCTGCTGATAGAACCACAAGGAGGCTGATTTGCAGGGGTGGTGCTGTGTCCATGGCTGGGCAACAGAGCCTGTGTGCAGACAGATGGGGTAAGGAGCACCCTGGAAGAGCAGCATGAAGTCAAGGCAGGGGAAGCCCAAGTGATGTGCATGTTTCTGTTTTCTTCTGAGGTCTTTAGGGCTACCCTCCCTACCCTGCTCAAAGCTCAGGAGTTAAGCTTTCTTTTTGATTCTCTGAGCTACCCTGCAATCTTACAACAAATCCCCTCTTTGCTTAAGTGATTTAAAGTTGAGGTTCTTTCAGCTGCCGTTTTATAAAGTTTTGGAGTGGGGATCAGGACAGAGCATCATAACAGGGCATTCTTCTACAGTCAAACCATCAAAATGAGAGTAGTCTGTTTGTTCTGAATGGACGAGTGGAGGGACCACTTGCAAGTAGTTTATCAGAATTAGCCTCAAGACATTCAGAATTTTAGACAGGGGCTGTCCCTGAGGGCATAGGTCACTAGAACATCTTGTGCGCCCATCTTGTGATGAGAAATCACATGTTGTAGCCTAAGGATATCCCTCCTTAGGGATAAATGGAGGGAAAGATCTGGAGTCTTATCTACCTAGAAAGGGTCTTTAGTTCTGGCTTTGTGCTGGGAAGGAGACCCATTCAACTCTCTTGGTTCTCCTTCAAGTGGCCCCAGGCCGTTGGTCCATCTTTATTGTTAACTACTAAACAGTCTACTAAACCTTCCCCAAAGGCAGTTTCTGCTTTCTTGCCTCTGTCTTAGAACAGAGTGCCTCTCCTCCCCTCACTTTTCCACCTACTGAAATCCTACATAGACTTCAAGTCTGATTGAAGATGCCGTCCCTTCCATGCCTCTCTTATTGATCCCAGTTAAAATAAACCTCTGCCTCTTTAATTTATAATAGGGATTTTATAGTTCCCTTAGCATTCATGTATTACTTCTTCCAGTAGTCACAGGTACACTCATCTTATTTTCATGCTAGCTTGTAAAACATTAGGTCAGGAGGTTGGCCTATATAATTTCTAGACTCTAGCAGTTATTCTGTAACTTCTGTAATTCTATAACGGTATGAACTTCACAAACTTAGGGTACAGATAAAAGCATGTCTTCTTATTTTTTTCTAATGATTATCCTAATACCTTTTATCCCTCTTTATTTTTCCAGCTTTATTGGGATGTAATTGACATATAACATTGTGTACATTTAAGATGTACAACACATTGATTTGATACACTTACCTATTGTGAAATGGTTACCACTGGAGCATTAATCAACACCTCCATCACCTCGTAGAATTATCATTTCTTCTTTGTGATGAGAACATTTAATATTTACTCCCTTAACAGCCTTCAAGTATATAACCCTATGTGGTTAACTATAATCACCACACTGTACATTAGGTCCCTTATGGTCAAGAGGTTGGTATGTCTTTTTCCTCGAGATTTTCCCTCTTCCTGAAATACCCAACAACTAGGGAAGCTACTTCCAATAGAAATTTCTGCCGTAAGGGTATCCGCAGGTAGTTACTGAGCACTTGAAATGTGGCTAGGTCAAACTAAAAACTGAACTTTTAAATTTATTTGTCATTAATTTAGATGCAAATTTAAATAGCCATGTATGATTAGTGGCTATCCTATTGGATAGCACAGCCATAATGCTTGCTCCCACCTCTGTACCCAAGTGGAGTATCACTGGACTCAGTAACCGCAGTAGCTGATGCTTCCCATCACCAAATTATGTTGCTTTTTGAAATTCAGTGCTGCACTGCCTTCTTACAGAGTTGCTGGTTACTTGCTGTGAAGGGAGAGGTAATAGGATCTTGTTTTTCCTACTGTAAGTCTTGGGTGGTATGATCATACTCCCTCAGGCTAACTTTGGCCACACTGCTCATGGTTGGACTCCAAGGCTGGAAGTCTTCCTATTCATGTTTCCAAGCAAAACTACCACCCAGGACTCTTGCAGCAACCAACTTAGGATCAGAGGTGATTCTGTTTTTCAACATCTCATGGACCCAGAATTACTGACCCTTCTTTGTCTAGGCATCCACCACTTGGAAGCGGATAGATTTTCTTTTTGAATCCTCAGAAGCACAAAGGACTTGTTTTTGGATTTCTCCAAAAATAGACTGTTAGACAAGGGTTCAACTATAAGAAGTTTATTTAAGGAGGTAATGAGGAAATCCTGGAAAGGGGGTTGAGAAGTGAAATAAGGAGGTGAAGGAAGCCACTGAAGAATATGTATCAGGTATCCTGGGCAACTGAAGCTCAACCATCCTGGAGAACTCTAGAAGGTAGTGTAGCACATGCTTTAGAGTTATCTCAGCTGAGAGGCAAATAAAATGCAGTCTATCCATCCAGTCCTCATTGGTCATTGACTGAGCACTTCTGCTGGAGGTATTACCTCCCTAGCACTCTCAGCACATTCTGCCACCCTCAGAGAAGAAAGACATTAGGCAGAGTTATAACCATTTGCAGTAAGAAGTCACTGGACTGTAGAGGTGAGTGAGGGAGTGACAATGCATGCTGCAGGGTCTTAGACAATGGAATACTCATAATTCCTTTTATAAGATTGACTGCCTTAACTGGTTCTGCGGTGCTCACACCTCCCCTTCCAGGGATAGCACCCCCCAGAAGTTTCTCACAAGAGAAGTAGAATCTGCTACAATTGTAAAAGCTGGGGTAGGGGCATCATCTCTGATGAGCTACCCCATTTCAACTTGATTTGTTTGTTAGGTAATATAATGACAATTTAACATCCTCAAAACATCAAATAAAACTTGTATGTAGTCTGAAAAGCACAATAAAAATTAAATTGAACCACCTCCACATGTTCTAACAGTAGCACCAGCTTTGTATAAAAGAAAGGGGTTTAGAATTTGAAGATATCTTACAATTTCGGATTTTAAATGTACACATTTTCATAAATTCTTGCCTTCCTCAGGTTCAGTAGGAAGGAGTAGTATTGTGTTGGCAGAAGGTGAATAGGTTATATCAGGTCCCATTTGCACAAAGTGAAAAAACAATTTTTAAAAGATAAATCTGCTCTTAAATAAAGTCAGGTAGAATTTAATGATATGAGAGCCACTCTAGAGGTGACTCAGGGTTCGTTCATGGTAAAGCTTTCAGCTTTGTTTAAAATGGATCATTTTAGAAAGCTCATTGGTGACAATATCTCCTATCACTACTTCCTGGGACCTGAAATAAAAGGCTTTTTGACTTTACATTTAATCATAAATTTAATTTGGTCTGTAAGCAAAGATTTACCATCTCTCCAGATATGCAGGGTATCAAATGTAGAGGGGCTGCTGGGCAGTCTGCAGCTTCTCATTGAATATTCAGTGTGTGATATGCAGATTTATCTTGTAAATATCACTGCTTATAGCCTTATAAATTCAGAGATACATCATCTACAGTTCAGCTTTGAATATAGAGCAAATGAGGGAAGAATGGATTTTTAAATGAAAAGATCAAAAAAGATAATTAATATTTCATAACCTTAATTAACTTTTCCACTGCACATTGATTTTTAATGCTACTTGGGATGTAAGGTGTGATTATTGCTTTCATAGACAAATCAGATAATCTGGTCACAAACTCGAATGTTAAAAAGGTAATGCGAACATCTTGTTTGGCTTGAGAAATTAGTCACTAAGTTCCTCAATTAGCTCTGTGCTTATTCTGGGGAAATTGCATTACACAAGTGAATAAGCTTTTAGAATAAGAAGCAAGTCATAAGTGTGTTAGGTTGGAGCCCACTGATGGAAGATGCATGAAGCAGTGGGTTTTGGGGGAAAGAGGAACCTTTGCCTTGGAGAGCATGCAATAAACCCTGTGCGTTTACAAGCGTGATAGGATTTAGTAGATCACCTGGCATGGTAGATCGGTCAGTGCTTCTGTGCTCGTAGACACTTGATCCTTGAGGCCAGCCAGAATTACCTCCGCAAATTTACCCACTGACCCAATAGAGGTGAGCCACATACACCAACCGGGGTGAGAGGGAATTGCCCAGGACAATCCACTTTTGATCACTACTCACTTTCCCTTTGGCCTCATTGTTCCATCCTCAAACACTGGCTCCAAGACTCTAAGACTTTAATTCCTACTTCTGAGCAACTCTGAGATTTAGCTCACTTTCTCCAATTTCTAAAATGTCAACTCTTTCCCTACTTTTCTCTTCCTTGCTCTAGTGACTCCCTGCATCAGCTGAAAACTCCCTGTTCCATTCTCTATTCTGGTGACTTAGCAAATCTCCAACTGGGTTACCTCCTGACCTCTTTGGGGTTGAGGTAGGATTTAGGGGAGAAAGGGAAGGAGGGATACAAATAATAAACTCCTGGATGACGACAAGAACTTCACATTCTGCATCTGCTGTAGAGTGTGCTAGGATCAGAGAGGCAAAATGGGACCCCGTACCGGAATCTTGGAGAGGTGGCCAAGAGCAAGAGACCCAATTCTAATTTACAGGCAGGGGTTGAATTTGATATAAATTAGAAAATGCTAGGCTGTGCTGTAATAACACACAGTCCCAGATCAGTGTTTGAACAAAATAAAAGTTGACTTAGACAAAGTATCTTGTGTGGCATGGTGTAATGATCCACTCCACACAGCCACTCAGGAACCCAAGCTAACCAAGGCTCTGCTATTTTAGTACCTGCACACATCTGGGTTATGTAGACTTTGTGCTCCATAGCAGGAGAAATTAGTCCAGAGACTCTTGCATCGCCTCTATCTGCCTCAGTGCAAAGGTGATGGGTGGATGTCACTTCTCCACCCATTTTACTGGCTACAACGAGTCAGATGGCCCTGTAATGTTAAGGGAGTCAGGAAATGTAGAAGAGTTAAGTATAATATTTGGTGAGAATTCTGTCTCTACCACGAGATCCATGGGTAAGAACCCCACAGAAGGAGTGGAGGAGAGGGGCTGCTGCTGAAGTACAAGCCAGAAGTTTGGCGGGGCCGGAGGTGGGGGGCGGGGTAAGTGCAAAGGAACCCATCCAAAGGAGAGGTGGAGGAAGGCAACAGGAGAGCCTCGTCCGGCAGGAAGACGTTCCAGGGGGCCCTCAGCTGGCTGGGCCCTCAAGCTGACCGCTAGGATGGCCTGGGATCTGACATGAAGGATCTGAAAGTAACTTCTAAAGATCAGCATTTCATGCAATTACGAAGGGAGTGTACTAAGTGACTCCTGAATGTATAGAGAATGCATGTGCTTTCAAAAGCCGCATGCATGCTTGTCTGATGTTTTGAACTAGTCAAGCATCATCTCAGGAGGAGATGTGCCATCTTCTGGGAATCACTTGGTTGAGAGTCACCTGTCCTTCTGAGTCATATACTTTGCCTATAAAATAGAGCTACATTTTGATAAATTTTTGCTACCACTTTTATATTAAGTACTTCATGTGCATGACCTCATGTCATCTCTCTATAACCCTAGAGAATTGTTACTAGCAGCCCCACTTTACAGGTGAGACTACTTTCAGAGAGGTTAGAGTCAAATAGCTATTAAGTGGCAGAGCTAGAATTCAAACCTAGGTCTCATCTGACGCCAGTTCCTCATAGCTGATTGCTGGAATTAATTAGAATATGACATGTCTGGCATTAACCATGAGCTCAATAATGTTGATTTTCTTCCTCGTCTTTTCTCTTTTCCTTTCTCCTTCTCATTCCTGGGACTCCAGGCAAAGAACTCTTCACTTGTTGGGGATTTCTCTTTTGAGAAGAGCCAGAGAACCGCTGATGCTGTGATTTCTCCAACTGAGCTGGCGAGGGGGAGGAAAGCGGGGGTCTGGAGGACTGGGCACAGGCTCTTGCTTCTGTTCCTTTCCGCGCTTGGGCGCTGGGAGAGGTAGGTGAATGAGGGGGTCAGAAAGAGTCCTCCGCCTATTTACCTCCTCAAAAATAAAAAACAAGAGCAGTTGCCCTTGCCTCTCCCTCCTCCCCTTTTGCAATATTTCTGTCCTTAGTGCTGTTTCAGTTGTTTACAGCTGGAGAAAGTGATTCACTCGGTAATAGAAACATTTCTCCTTTTTAAGCTCTTCTCAGAAATGAAGTCATTTTGACATTCTTAAAAATATGTAGCTCCATCAGCCAGATTCTGGTTCCTTTCCTGGAGAGCCAGGTTCCTAGGACAGTGGGGTTGAAGGTCAAGAGTTGGAGGTAGGAGGATGTGGCTCTACATCTTGAAAACAAGATTTTCTCTGTGCTTTTTTAAATTTGGAGGAAAACAGGAGATGCCTCTTTATGGGACCCAGCATGGAGCCTGGGGATTGTCTTTTCTTTTATCTCATTCTATAAATAAACTGGATGACTGCCAGGGAAAAAGTAATGTGGGGCATGACTCTTAGTGTCTACTATAGTGAACTACTCCAAAAACCCCAGGATGCCACTTGGTACAAGTTTCAGGGCCTTAAAGGGTCTTTGGAGTCTTCATGTGTGGGTAGCTTAATACTTTGTCTTTTTTACCTAGTTTTCACTTAAAAAAAAAATCAACAGACTTGCAGAATGATTTAGAATCTCTTTGTAATCAAATGCTAACAAACATCCGCCTCAGCAAAATGTCCTGCTGATTTGCTTATTGCTTATGGTGTGCTGGGTGATCAGCTATTTTCTTGGTAATTTAAAGGACAGTGATGATTCACTACCACCAGTCCAGCAAGACCAAATTCTTTTTTTTCTAATTTTATTTTATTTAAATTCATTTAATTAACATATAGTATATTATTGGTTCAGAGGTAGAGTTCAGTGATTCATCAGTTGCATATAACACCCAATGCTCATTACATCAGGTGCCCTCCTTAATGCCCATCACCCAGTTACCCCATCCCCCACCCCAAACCCCCTCCAACAACCCTCAGTTTGTTCCCTGTAGTTAAGAGTCTTTTATGGTTTGTCTCCCTCTCTGATTTCACCTTATTTTATTTTTCCCTCCCTCCCCCTATGATCCTCTGTTTTGTTTCTTAAATATGAGTGAAATCACATATGAGTGAAGTCATATGATAATTGTCTTTAACTGATTGACTTATTTTGCTCGGTATAATACCCTCTAGTTCCATCCACGTTGTTAGAAATGATAAGATTTCTTTTTTGTTTTCTTGATGTCTGAGTAATATTCCATTTTATGTATATACCACATCTTCTTTATCCATTCATCTACCAATGGGCATCTGGGCTCTTTCCATAGTCTGGCTCTTGTGGACATTGCTGCTATAAACATTAGGGCGCAGGTGTCCCTTTGGATCACTATGTTTGTATCTTTTGGGTAAATAGCTAGTAATGCAATTGCTGGGTCATAGGGTAGCTCTATTCTTAACTTTTTGAAGAACCTCCATACTGTTTCCAGAGTGGCTGCACCAGTTTGCATTCCCACCAACAGTGTAAGAGGGTTCCCCTTTCTCTGCATCTTTTCCAATACCTGTCGTTTCCTGACTTGTGAATTTCAGCCATTCTGACCAGTATGAGGTGGTATCTCGTGGTTTTGATTTGTATTTCCCTGATGCCAAGTGATGTGGAGCATTTTTTCGTGTGTCTGTTGGCCATTTGGGTGTCTTCTTTGGAGAAATGTCTGTTCATGTCTTCTGTCCATTTCTTGACTAGATTATTTGTTTTTTGGGTGTTGAGTTTGATAAGTTCTTTATAGATTTTGGATACTAGCCCTTTATCTGATAAGACATTTGCAGATATCTCCACCCATTCTGTAGGTTGTCTTTTGGTTTAGTCGACTGTTTCCTTTGCTGTGCAAAAGCTTTTTATCTTGATGAAGAGCCAATAGTTCATTTTTGCTTTTGTTTCCCTTGCCTTTGGAGACGTGTCTAGCAAGAAGTTGCTGCAGCTGAGGTCACAGAGGTTGCTGCCTGTGTTCTCTTCTAGGATTTTGATGGATTCCTGTCTCACATTTAGGTCTTTCATCCGTTTTGAGCTTATTTTGTGTATGGTGTAAAAAAATGGTCCAGTTTTATTCTTCTACATGCGGCTGTCCAATTTTCACAACACATTTATTGAAGAGACTGCCTTTTTTCCATTGTATATTCTTTCCTGCTTTGTCAAAGATTAGTTGACCATAAAGTTGAGGGTCCATTTCTGGGCTCTCTACTCTGCTCCATTGATCTATGTGTCTGTGTTTGTGCCAGTACCATACTGTCTTGATGATGACAGCTTTGTAATAAAGCTTGGAATCCAGAATTGTGATACCGCTAGCTTTGGCTAGTCAGGATCTTTTCTGGTTCCATACAAATTTTAGGATGGTTTGTTTCAGCTCTGTCAAAAATGTTGATGCTATTTTGATAGGGATCGCATTGAATGTATAGATTGCTCTGGTAGCATAGACATTTTAGCAATATTAGTTCTTCCAGTCCATGAACATGGAATGTCTTTCCATTTCTTTGTGTCTTCCTCAATTTCTTTCATAAGTGTTCTGTAGTTTTCAGAGTATAGATCCTTTGCCTCTTTGGTTAGTTTTATTCCTAAGTATCATATGATTTTTGGTGCAATTGTAAACAGGATCAATTCCTTAATTTCTCTTTCTTCTGCAGCAAGACCAAATTCTTAGTTAAAGGTTTAAATTCTGCTCTACTGATGTAACTCAGTATAGCCCTAGGAAGTGTCTGTCTGCAGGTAGAAAACCAACCAATTTTTAGTTTTTAGAATTTGGGCCTCAAAGATGGTTTTGTAGTCTCACATCTTTTCTGTTCCGGCAAATTGCTACTGAGGGTGTGGAGACCTTAAATCAGGATGGTAAGACTTTGACCATGGGGCACTGAGTCTTCAAAGAGAGAACATGTTGCATCTCCCAGGCAGCTTAAGGATTTTGAAAATCATTCTCCTTTGTCTGCTTTGTATATGATGGGGTGAGGCAGTGTAGAAAGTATATATCTTTATTTGGGGAACAGGCTAATCTGATAAATCAACAGAAGACCACAGGGGAGCTTGTTATGAGAGAACAGAGGTAAAATAAATGAACTCTGCAGGAATTGGTTCATCTATCAAATTTCCTTTTAGCCTTAAAGGAAAATCTTTCCCTCTTTCTTCTGAACGCTTATGCTCCTATTGTCAAAACCATCTACTTGGCAATGGCACTTGTCACATTTTATTCCTATTGTGAGTGGGATTTTCATGTGTAAGAGCCTGCTATCTCAACTAGATGGGGGGTTCCTCAAGGCAAGGGGCTGGGCTTTCCAATCCTTTGTGTCCTTGCATCTTCCGGCTTTGAACTTCCTCCATAATATGCATGATGAACCAATCATTATTATGAATTATGCATTATTGTTATGAATTATGATGATCATTATTATGACTCATTATTCATACTTGATAAAAATTCAGTTGAAGTTAAAAGTACACAAGATGCTCTCTTTCCCCTGCATTTGTGTAGCGTCAAGACAAGTTTATCTTGACTCAGGACCCAAAGCTCCTGTGTAGGGCACTTTTTTTGTAGAAGGCTTATATTTAGGATGCAATTTGTTTAACTGGTGAGAATTTACTCAGCTTCTATCACATAGAGGTTTATAGACTGTAGAAAAGAAATAAGATAATATCCAAGCACTCATGAGTTTATAGTCTAATACATGGATGGCCGAGAGATCAACTTAAATGTATATATCTATTGATGGTGACTGCCTGGATTGCTGACAAGGATTATAAAGTCTGGTCTAGATTCAGTAGGAACAAATGCTGTGATCAGTTAGTAATCTACCATTTATTTAGGAATGGAGAATGGTAGCACGAACGCCATATATTCATAATTTCCAATTTGCAGAATGAATTCAAAGTCTAGATAGTAGAAGAAGCTTATATATTTAGTAGAATCCAATCAGTTAATACCTTAATCAAATTTGTTTGGTGCACAGTACCAATAAAATATATAAATTACAGGGAATAATTATTTATTAGTCTGCTTCGGCCACCATAACAAAATACCATAGACTGGATGTCTTAAACAACAGAAATTTATTTTCTCATAGTTGTGGAGGCTAAAAGTCCAAGATCAAGGTTCTGGCCAGTTCAGTTCTTGTAGGGCTCTTTCTGGTTTGTAGACAGCTGCCTTTTGTATGAACATGACCTCTTCTGTGTGTTTTGGAGGAGAAAGAGTGCTATGGGATCAAGGCCTCAGCCTTATAACCTCATTTAACCTTAATTATTTCCTCAGAGGCCCCATCTCCAAATACAGCTTTCCTCAGCTATCCAAAAGTAGAGTGTTCCTGTGAAACCTTTCACAAGCCGAAATGACATAAAGCCAGGACTATACCCCACTTTTGGAAAGTTCTTGTTATACCACTTTATTTTTACAAAAGACCTGCATTAGTACAGTAACTGCTTTTTTCATAACAGTGAATATTCTCTTTGGATTTTCTTCAGCTAGTGGAAACAGGTACTAATGTCGGCCTTTCGTAAAAATGAAGTGGTGTAACGAGAACTTTCCAAAAGTGGGGGATACTTGTATAGCTACATTGGGAGATAGGGCTTTGGCATGTGAATTTGAGAGAACACATTCAGTCCATAACAATATGTGATATAAAAGAGGTTTGTGTCTCATATTTGAAGAAGTGACTATCATAGGAACCACAGATATAGACAGGGTTATCATTTTTAAAAAAAGCAAGACATAAAAATTGATTTCTTAGTGTTTTTCACATTAGCTGCATTTATGAGTTTTAAACACATCTGATCTTATAGGCTGTTCAGTGTAACTCAAGTAATCTGCATAACATGACAAAAAATTATATCACAGATGCCAACAGTTCAAAGTAACAGGTGTCAATGGATTTGCAAATGCACATTTAACAAAAAATCATGTACTTTTCTAAATCTTAGTGGCACCTTAAAATAATAACCAACCATTAAAAAATACTGTCCTCCAAATGTTGTTAACTGCAAACTTTTTGCCTTGGAATAAGCCACCTTCTTCTAATTACTAGCATGCCTCACTTTTGTATTGATGTGTGCTTAATAGGCTGAAAAATCACATTTGTTTTATTGCTATATCCATTACAGTAGAATTAAGAATGTGATTTCTTAAGGTAACATTTGCTGTCAAGTAAAATTTAAATTTGGATCCAGGCTAGTTTTTGTTTTGTGTGTGAGTGTTCTACCCGCGCCCCCACCAAGAAGATCCATTTATTGAAGTGACAAGATACTAGAACTAGCTGTCATCTCTAGAAAAATAGAAAATATATTGCTGTTGGATTTTGACCCGATCCACTTCTTGCTTATCTACCTACCCTTCCAGGGTTTTATATTTCAAAGTAAAAAAAAAATGTTTAAATAATGTTATTCTTGATTAGTTAAGTAAAATCTAACCTGGGTTTTAATATAACTCTCAGCTTCCAGTGGGTCATAATGCCTTGTCAGTTTTGGTCTTAACACGAGTGAAATGAACACTCACACTGATGATAAGCTGGATTCCCTTCATTTCAATCACAAACAGAACCTTCATAAAATGTTTAATGGATTCTTGGTTCAGATCTAGAAAATTATAGGGACTATTTTGTTAATCCATAGTCCCATCTCAAAATGGTTTTCTCTATAATTATTAACATGAGAATAATGCAGTAGCTCAGGGTGACACAGTAAAGTATAACTGAGTAATGATTGGAGTGCACATGTGAAAAAGATCTGACAATTCTATAAATAGGGAAGCATATCATTTAAAAATTTCAGTGTGGGGGCTCCTGGGTAGCTCAGTCTGTTGAGTGTCTGATTTTGGCTCAGGTCATGATCTCAGGTCCTAGGATCAAGCTTTGCTTAGGGCTCTGTGCTCAGTGGGGAGTCTGCTTCTCCCTCTCCCCCCAATCATGCTCTCTCTCTCTCTCTCAAATAAATAAATAAAATCTTAAAATAAAATAAAAATTTAGTGTGGAAAAATCTTTTCATGCCTTTGAGACAAAGTATAACAGGTGGAATTATAATCTGATAAGCTCATTGATGTTTGTTATTATGGTATCTTTCCAATTAAAATATATACCCACTATAGATCAGAACAAAAAAAATATAAAAATCATACATAATTCCACCACTCAATGTTCATTCATATCTCTGTATTAATATATTAATACAGAGATATCTACCATGAACATGTTATGTACATCTTTCCTGTTTTCAAAAATGGAATTGTATGGCATATTTTAGAATGCTATATTTGCTTAATAACCTATTACAAATTTTTTTTGTTATTACATTTTAATTAAATACAACTCTATCCTGTGGATATATCATAATTTATTTACCCAGTCCCCTTATTGCTGAACATTTATGTTATTTGCCATTTTCTGTTATTTCAATTAATAATGCCTCAAACATTATTAGCTCATAAAATTTGATTGTATGTAAGTTATTTTTCTTATGATAAATTCCTGAAAGTGGAAGTTTTGGGTTAAAGGTTATGAATATTTTTATGGATCTCAATAACTATTGCTTTTCAGAAAGATGTACCATTTTATGTTCCTATCAGTAACTTGAAAACGCCCTTTTCTCCATATCTTTGCCAACACAGAGTGTTACAGTTTTTTCTGTTTGTCAATTTGATAGGCAAAGGGCATGATATATCATCCTTTTCTACTTATAGACTTACATCTGGGCTTAGATCAGAAAATAGAATATGGAAGTAGAGAAGAAAGACCTGTCAAGTTGTCTCATGACTCTAAAGACTCATTTTAGATTGATGTCTTTTCATTAGTGCCTTCAACAGATGTTTTTGAGTGCCTCTTCAAACAAGGAAAATAAGATATAAAATTTATATCTGACAATTTAGTAATATTCCTTAGCTGATGGCACATTAGCACCATGGTCCATGCCAGGATGCTCTCTCATCCTGTTATTTCCCCTCCTTTCATCCAGATCCCCAGTCCCTTTCCATGTTCTTTCATAAGCACCCATTCTAGGATGTGTACCATATATAACAGATATACATGCTTCCTTGGAGAATATGTAGTGTTTTGTGGTTTTGAGACTATGTGGTTTTAATTTACATAAATTGTATTTATAAATGTTGTGTTATCTTACATTTCCCACTCCGAAACATTACATAAAAGCAAACTAAACTATATCCTTGTTGTTGAAAGCATGTTTAGATTTCCGCCTATAATTGCAGCCAAAGATTTCATGGTGTCTGCCTGAGGTCCCAAGAAGAAGAAAATTGTGATCAATTCATTATTCTGAGAAGATTAAATACACATTTATGAGTTGTTATTTCTTGAATAAAGGAGATCATGATTAATTATGTGGCTACATGTTTCTATAATGGATCTATAAGTTTCTGAGATGGCTGCAAGAGCTTTTAGGAACGCCTCAATTGGTAGCACCCCCTTACAACATCAGTGTCCCTGGGAAGAGTAGGACTCTTCTGTCCGTCCCATGCTTACACCCAGTGGGGCACGTGCTACACGCCATTGACTGGAGGTGGGGGCAGTTGGAGTCATATTGCGGTGCCCCTCTCCCCCCACTGCTATGGGGCACTACAGCTAGGAACCCAAGGCTACCTCATGTAGTCTTGTATCTTCAGCATCATTCAGTGTGTGGAGGCATTCAAAAAATATTTGTTGAGTGGATGAATGAAAAGGAATCACTCTTTTTTTTTTAAATTTTTTATTTATTTATTTGCGAGAGAGAATGAGAGAGAGAGAGAGAGAGAGAGAGCATGCACATGAGGGGGGAGGGGCAGAGGGAGAAGCAGACTCCCTGCTGAGCAGGGAGCCCGATGTGGGACTCGATCCCGGGACTCCAGGATCATGACCTGAGCCGAAGGCAGTCGCTTAACCAACTGAGCCACCCAGGCGCCCGAAAAGGAATCACTCTTAAGATGAACCTTAGGACAATAAGATAGGGAGACAAAAACCCTTACTGCCTAAGCGGTGAAGGATTTCCAAGGAAACAGCTCATAGTTCATGATATAGAAGTTCACCCATGTCTTGTTCTCCTTTCCTTCCTGAGCATGTGGAATACTACACTTCCTAAGCCTTTTGCAGCTAGGTAAAACTGTTTGACTACCTGAAGCTGGATGAACTGTGCATGAAACTGGTCTGTGCCATCCCTCCATCCAGACGGGTTAGAGCCGGTGTTTCACTTCTGAACTCTCTTCCCTTCCCTGGCCCAGGAGGTCATGTGTTCCAGATCACTCAGCTACAAGATGGTAAAACATTAAACAGCCTCCAACTCTGGGTTGGCGTGGGGAGAGACCACCCCCTCCCTCTCTTTGCCAGTCCACATGGCGGGGGGGGTTACATTTAAAGCAGCGTGGCCAGGGAAGCCCTTCTGGAGATGCTGAAGTTGAGACCTGAAAGCCTGAAGGGAATGAGGGAGTGAGGCACCTGGGACAGGAGTATTCTAAGCGGAGGGAGCAGCAAGTGCAAAGGCCCTGAGGTGGAACAAAGTTTGGCATGTTAAAGGAAGTGGGACAAAGTCAGCGAGGCTGGAGCAGAGTGAATGAAAGGGAAAGTAACAGAGATAAGGCAAGACAGGTGAACAGACATGGGGAAAACAGATTGTAGGTCCTGATAGGTCATTTTAAGGACTTTGGCTTTCACTCTGAGTGACTTGGCGGCATTGAAGAATTCTGCATGTTGGAGCGACATGATCTGACTAGCCTGTGTTGAGAACAGACCCAGGGTGGCAAAGGGAGGAGGCAGGCTGCACAGTTAGGGGGCTATGGCAGTAATCCAGGCAGGGGGTGGTGGTGGTGGCTTGGATTAGGGGGCTAGCTGTAGGAGCGGGGCGAAGCAGCCAGATTCTGGGTATATTTTGAAGGTAGAGCCTTAGAATTACAGGTGATTAGAGGAGGGGTATGAGAGAAAAAGTCAAGGATGAACCCGTGGCTTTTGGCCCGTGTAGCTGGGAGAATGGAGCTGCCATTTGCTGAGAGGGAGAGCCCGCAGGGCGAGCGAGTGTGAGAGCCTGTCAGGAGCTCAGGTCTGGACCGTCTAGGTCATCGAAACCTTTTTTTTTTTTTTAACTCACTTGGAACTGCCATTTATTTCAACCCTTTGCTTCATGAAACATTTATATATTGTACGTGTGAGCCTTAAATGGGGGAACTTTACATGCCACCCTCTTCTCCGCAGAGACAGGATGCAGGTAGCATTTACTTGCTTCCCGCGGCCGGTCCGGGACGGCCCGCGCCTCACTGCCGCGCATGCGTTGAAGTTTGACAGCGGCCGGTCCAGGGCCGGTAAACACTGACTCGTGCCGTAGGCTACGGTTCTGTACAAGTGCCATTTCTGGGGCTCAGGACTCATTGAATGCTTTGTCAGTTGCTATTTCTGTTTATCTCGCTGTTCATTTGCATGGCTCCTTACTTTGTGGGCTTAATTTGTGTTTTTTGGTTTTGTTTTTGTTTTTGTGCTCTTTCTGCCGTTTTAGATTTCCTCTGTCCTCTCATTCCTCGCTGGGCGGAGGGGGGGGGGGGCATTGAATGTGTTGTGCAGACCCGCCAGCCCAGGGGAATCGCCGTGCTTCCCTCAGTGGAAGGAAGGGTTCAGCGTTGTACCCTTGACCCCCCCTAAGTCAGAACTCAGACGCTTGTCTGGTGGGCCCCCAGGTAAAAAAATTAGAGGCTGTATTCAAACGAATTGTAAGGTGAAATGCCCTTTGGGGGTATTCTGGAGCCCAAACCGTGATCGGTCCAGAAACTACGGTGGGACTGAGGGAGCCACAAAGGCGGGGCTCCAGTGGCCCTGATTCTGGAGAAGTGGCCATCTCTTACGGCGGTCCTTCACATGGAGGGCAGGTCACTGCGTGTGTTTATGTAGATCCTCTTCTGCACGAGTGTGCCCAGCTGATAGGCAGAGGGGGAGTGGAATGCAGCCTGTGGTCCATCATGCACCATACTTGTGATGGTTAATTTTATGTGTCAACTTGGCTAGGTGGTTGTACCCAGATATTTGGCCACACATTATTCTAGGTGTGTCTGTGAGGGTGTTTCTCCATGAGACTGACATTTGAATCAGTAGAGTGGGTAAAGCAGGTTGCCCTCCCTAATGTGAGTGACCCTCATCCAATCTATTGAAGGCCTGAATAGAATAAAAAGTGGAGTGAGGGAGAATTTGCTCTCTGTCTGACTGCCTTTGAGCTGGGACATTGGTCTTCTCTTGCCTTTGGACTTGGATTCAGACCGAAACATATACTGTCAGCTCTCCGGAGTCTGCAGCTTGCTGACTGCAGATCTTGGGACCTCCCAGCCTCCATAACTGTCTGGGCTAATTCCTTATTTTATATGTATGAAGAGATACACTATTTGAGACACCACTCAAGAGAGGGGTGCCTTTTGCTGATTCCTGCATGGTTTTCCGAAGGCTTTGGCAATGAGTGTAGAGTTGAGTGGGAAGGGGGCTGATGAGCATAATTTGAAAAATTACCTCCCCTCCACCCCACACGCCCTCATAGCTTAGATTTGGCTGTGCTGTAAAGTGCCTGGTCTCAGCATGAGTCTTATAATATGGGTGATTCTTCCAGAGGAATGGAAGCAACTAAGGGCTTCCATTTCTCTGTTACATGCTTGCTGGAGGGAGAGTCAGGAAAATAGGGATGAGTAATAGCCATAGAAATTACTCAAACAATGGGGTGCCTGGGTGGCTCAGTGGTTAAGCGTCTGCCTTCGGCTCAGGTCATGATCCCAGGGTCCTGGGATCGAGTCCTGCACTGGGGGGGGGGGGTGGTCCTTGCTCAGCGGGGAGCCTGTTTCTCCCTCTCCCGCTCCCCCTCCTCCCCCTGCTTGTGTTCTCTCTCTCTCTCTCTCTGTCTCTCTCTTTCTCAAATAAATAAATAAAATCTTAAAAAAAAAAGAAATTACTGAAACGTTGCTTTTGGTGAGTCAATGTGTACTTTTCGAAACGTGTTCCTCTCATTATATGAATACAAAGAAGTATGACTGATGCTTGTTATCCTTCTCATTTGAAAGGTGTGCAAATAGAGCTGCAGAGGGGACACTCAGATGTCCCTGTGGCGAGGTGGTGGTTAGAGGGGAAGTCTCTCTGGCTAAGCAGCTGTCCAGCTCCAACCCTCTTTCCAGCCTTCCTCACAGGCCTATGGAATGCTCAGAACATTAGTGAATTCTTTCGAAGCATTTCATTTTTTTGAAAAAATAGAACAGTATGATCAGGAGCATACTTTCCTTCAAGAACAAATACTAGAGATCCTGGCTGGGGCAGATTTTAATTTTTGTTTTATTTCTTGAAAATGGCCATGCGTACTTGGGCTGAATTATATATTTTAGTCTAGTTTTCTCCTTTCACTGTCCAAAGTCTCTTCTCTTCTAATTGCTGTAAAGGCAATGATCCACACATACACAAATGCACACACACATACACACACACACTTGCACCACACACATATATCGCAGAACTGTTTTGTTCTGTAATTTTCTAAAAAAGCTCTCAAACTGCACGTACTCCGGGCACTGTGATATCACATAGATCACTGCAATAGAGGCTAAATGTGAGGTCATGTTTGCAGTCCCTTCAAAATAAGAATTATTGTCGGTGATCATTCACAGCAGGGGCAGGGGGGTGGGGGGAACGGGAGCAGAGGGGAGTTGGGGAGGAGGGGAAAGAGTACCAGGGATATTATGATGCGCTTGAGAGTTCTTTGTGCCCTAGGGAGAAGATAAAAGTCAATGAACTAGAGAACCAATGTTTTGTTTTTGTTTTGTTTTTCAGCTGCTACCCAAATTGGTTTCTTGATTTCTTGCACTTTTATGTAACCTTGCCTCTAGGGCATTTAATGCAGATGAAAGCAACACAGCCACACTTCTGACTCTGGAAAGACCCAGCTCTGAGGAATGGACATTATGCTTATGAGCATGAATAACAGATTCCTAAAGCATTTTCTAAAATTTTGTGATCTTCATATTCACACATCATCCTAGGAGGGCTGGCTAAAGTTCCTAGGCCCAGAGTATTCAAGAGAAAATGGCAGAAGCAGATCTCAGTCAACCCCTCAGAATGAGCTTTACCTGATGTCACTGCCTACCAAAAACCAAATTCTAGTTCCCAAGCCTGCACATCGTGAGGGACAGAAATGAGTTTAGCGAATACTCCTTGGCCCTAGTTAACTTATACCCTCCTCAAGGAAACAGGACATTCAGGAATGCAAGAGTGATAAGCCCTGTTTCCCTGACTCACACTCTCTTTGGATATGATCAAGGCTTGAATATGTCTACAGTGGAATTTCCTCTAAGCTAAGGAATTCCTAAATTCTAAGGAATTTCCTCTGGTTCACCAAGCTCCTATTTGCCATTGGTGTAAGTCAGCGCTTCTCAAATGCTGATGTCCTTATAAATCGCCAGGAGATCATCAAAAGGCAGTTTCCCACTGGGTAGCTCTGGAGTGGGGATGGGGATTCCCAGTGTCCAGCAAGGTCTTCGGCAAAGCTGACGCTGCTCGTCCACGGGCCACACTATGAATAGTAAGGGTCCAGGATTTTCATCTCATTTCTGCTCTTTCTTCTGGTGCTACCCCCGTGCGGCTGGAACTCTACACTCTATGGCTGCCCATCTATTGCTAAAAGTGTTTGAGTGTTCTTCCATCATGCAAGCCTGCTGGGAGCCCATCTGGTCAACCTCAGGTGCTCTCGCTTCCAGTTCTTTTACAAGCCCCCAAAGGATTATGTCGCTTTCAGTTTCCAAGGACCTTGGAATGAGTTTCCCAGAAATTTCTCCGCTGCCCTGAATATTCTCCCAAAGACTGTGGTGAGTGTTAAATCATGGTGTATAAAAGGTAACATTAGCCTTAAAATCGAATTCATGGCTTCTCACGGGCAGACAAGTGGTACACATGCAATTAGGATTCAGAGGATACTCTCAGGCATTCCCAAGACTCAGAAATGAGTGTGTGAGTCAGGTTGTTGCCATGACTCTCACTGCAAAGAGAATAATAATTGTGTGAGGGAGGCAGGCACAGGGGTCTGTTCCACATGCTGTTCTACTGACTGATTACATCAGAATCAGCCCTGAAACAACCTTCAAACACACATTTCCAAGGCCTCCCCCCTGGCAAAATGAATTAGCGTTCCTGGGGGGAGTATGGATTGTTACAAAGCACAGAGCAGTTAGTGGCTTGCTGTGCTGATGAGCAAATATTAAACACGTGCAAGTTAGCCAGTCCCAGAGTTACTGAGTATCTTTTGTGTCAGGCATAATACAGCTCCTTCCTTCATCCCTCTCCCGACTCAAAGCAGAAAGTAAACAAACCACAAATAATTGCAAAGGATAAGGGTTTTGAAGGAAACAGGTGGTGAACCTACGATGAAGGAGTAGGTCCTTTAGATGACCTGATTAGGGATGGTGTCTCTGGGGCGGTGACATTAGGCTGTGGCTTGAAGGGGTAGGAATTATCCAGCATAGTGGTGCTCAGACAGAGAGCATCACATGCGGACATTCCCCTGGGAAAGAGCATGCTTTATGAACATCTGCAGATGCTACCAGACAAATGAAAGAAATCTTTACAACTCCCCTGCAAATTATTCTGCAATTAGGACTCTTTTTGTAGTTTGCAAAGGCATAAAGACTCCATTTCTGCCAACTTCGGAGCCTGTTCGCATTCTCTGCTTGCTCTACCGCTAACACCAAAAGCCTGGGTCTCACCGAACATACCAGTGAAGACCCTACACCACTCCTTGAAGGTTGTGTAGTCGAGTGAGGGCCTGAGAGCCACCTGCAGAGTCCTCAGACTCCTCCTGTCTCTTCTGGTGAAGGTGATCATCAGGATGATACTCCACATTCATTAACTGTGGGTCTGGCCTGAGCCTCAGCTGTAAAATGGGGTAAGAACATCTGTCCCAGAGTAGATTCCTTAAGATGGTGTGCCTCATCCATGATCGTTCCTGTCCAGTCACAACGTGATTATGGCACCCTGGAAGGTTCCATCCTGAAAGGCAGTGACTATACCTCAGTATTCCATCTGTCATTTATAATTTTTAGTGAATGGGGGCATGATAAGCCAACATCTCAGGTGATACTGTTGCTGCCAGGGTCGGGCTATTTGAGAAACTGCCTAAGAGGGACATCCTAATCAAATCTCCACACCCTCAGGGCAGCTGATTTCTGTGCTAGGAGAAAAGCTCTCTTATTGAGCAAATGTGTGAAGAGGTATTTTCACTTGTGAGACTCTTAACTATGTCTATTTCAGGCAGCTTAGCAAAAGGACTGGAAATTTCCAGATCGCATGGGGGTGGGTCTGCGTGGAGACAGGCAGGGGTAGGCCAGTTCCTGTGGAAGGTCAGACCTGTCAGGCAGTCCCACTTTTAGCGCTTTCTTCCTTTTCTCTACTCCCGGGGTCACGGCTTCTCAGAGACACTTCAAGCGGCCGGGCAGACAGGCGTTCCAATGGCCATCGGGGATGTTTGTGATCTGTTGCTTTCCCATATACAGACCTCTTCAGGAGGCAGCCTTTCTTTCTCGCTTTTCCTGAATGCGCACAGAATCTGGGCATCCCCGAGGCTGAGCTTCTGGTGCTTTACTGTGCTCCTGCAACAAGTGCTTTACTTGCTAAGTGTGGTAGGGGGCTCATCAACGAATAAGACAGGTCCCTGCTCTCCAAAAAAAAAAAAAAAAAAAAAAAAAAAAATCAATAGGTATCCAACCAGCAATAAAAGAAGAAAGACTGTGATAACTTCAATCATACAGATAAAAAGGAAGTGCTTTCTTATTAAATGGCCTATATTAGTTTCCTATTGTGACCACAAGTTTAGGAGCTTAAAACAACAGAAATTAATTCTCTCACAGGAGACCAGAAATCTGCAATGAGTCCTTCGGGGCTAAAATCAAGGTAGCAGGAGGGCCGCGCTTCCTCTAGAAGCTCTCGGACTAGAGAGCTGGACTCTGTTTCTAGCGCTGCCGGCATTCCTTTACTTTACTCATCACTCCAGTCTTTGTCTCTGTGGTTACATCACCTGCTGTTCCATTTGTGAAATCTCCCTTGTCTCCCTCCTAAGGGGATACATGTGATTGCCTTTAGCCACTAGGATAAGCAAGGATGATTGCTCTCTCTCAAGATCTTTAACATAATCACATCTGCAAAGTCCCTTAGTGCCATTAAAGGGTAACACTCACAGATTCTAGGGATTACTAGATAGATAGGTGGGGCAGGGTCAGTGTTCAGCCCCCCACAGGTGCCACTCTTGTTCTTCCACGCCCTCCCGCAACCGGATGGTCTACGGCGGTGATGTCTGATATGGTAGCCATTTACTGGTGGTCACAATATTGGCAGTCACAGATGGCTCTTGAGCGCTTGAAACATGGCTTGTTTGGATTGAGATATGCTCTACATGTAAGACACACACTAGATTTTGAAGTCTTATTTTTTTTTAAAGATTTTATTTCTTTCTTTATTTGACAGAGAGAGAGCGAGAGCAGGAACACAAGCGGGGGGAGAGGGAGAAGCAGGCCCCCTGCCGAGCAGGGAGCCCAATGTGGGCTCGATCCCAGAACCCTGGGACCATGACCTGAGCTGAAGGCAGACGCTTAACAACTGAGCCACCCAGACGCCCTGATTTTGAAGTCTTACTACAAAAAAATGCAAAGTATTTCATTAACAGTTTTTATGTTGATTACATGTTGAAATAACATGTCGGATATAGGTTAGATGAAATATATTATAAAAACTAGTATCGCCTCTTTCTTTTTACTTTTTAAGTGCTACTAGAAACTTTAAAATTTTATCTGTGGCTTGCATTTGTGGTTTGTGCTCTGTGTCTACCGGACAGCACTCTACGCCATCTACAAGAGTGATTCTCAAACAGCATGCTGCACAGCAGAATCTCGTGGGGGTTTTTTAAAAACCCCCAGTAGGCAAGCTGCACCCCAGGCTTATTAAATCAGAAATCTCTAGGGAGAGGCCCAGGCATCCGTATGCATTAAACTCCCCAGGTGATTCTAATATGCGGCCAAGGTTGAGAATCTGTGGGGTAGAGACCTGGAGGAGGGTTAATAGTGGACACTGCATTACTGGCCCAGGGAGTATCCAATGGGTCTGCCCATTTTCTTTACAAACAACAGAAAGTATGGACTCCTGAAGTATCCTCTGCTTTCAGTTTTCCTCCCTGAGACGCATGCCTCACCTTACCCACAGAAAGCAGATGGGGGCGGGGGTGGGGAGGGAACAGAGCAGCTGTTTTCATGACTCAGAAGACACCTGGGGTCTCAACACTCTGAGGGGCAGGCTGGCGGGACCTCGCTGCCTTGGGTGTTTCTGGCAGTTAGATGAACCCTTCCTCGGCAGTTTCTGCTATAGGATCTGGCAGAAGAAAATACAGTAAAGGCCAGCGAGCTTCTAAATGTTTGGTTTGTGGGGCTGGATCAAGGCAAAGCACCTTCACAGAGGCTCCCAGGGACAGCAGGTTTGGGAGACATCCATCAGTAATACCTACCACCACCAGAGGCTCCTGTTACTGCTGGGATTGCCCGCTATGTCCCATTTCCACACAACTACCGTGTTCTCCGGATCGGGACTCAGAATTAGGTAATGAAGCAAAAATCCAGTGCACTTCACTGAGCTTTAAAGTATGGCCTGGAAAATTGGTTCTTAGTGGAGCAAGATGGGGTGTTTCAGTAGCTTGCCTGTAGCCTGACACAAGGCAGACCCAAGGAGATAAACCTCAGCCTTGTGCATGCGGTATCTTTACTTACGTCCAGCAGCACCAGTGGGTGAGCCTGTCACCTGAGTGCAGTTTACAGTGATTCGAGGCTAATGCATTAAAATAACATATGATCCTACGTTTAGACAGTTTAGAAAAATTTTCTGAACTGCATAGCGCTATGTGGCTTCCAAAATAGCATACAGTAAAAGGTCATTAATATTTTCCAAAGGAAGAGGTGTTCTATGTGTGTTGCAGGTGATGAGGCTTTCCAAATGAGGGGGATTAAAAAAAAAAAATGAAACAAAGGCCTTGAGCAAGCTTGTTCTCTCCTTCCTTCCCTCTTTTATTCGATGCTGACTCTAGGTTAGCAAGTGGGCCTTGGCTTCACAGAGTTTAGGAGCTACTAGAGGGAGAAGACCTCAAAGTAAATGAGAGAAAACATTATAGGGTCTATGACTGGAGACAAGACCTCCCTTCCCCTTTTGCCCCTTCCTTCCATTTTCTGCCGTATACATACATATATACACATGCATACGTACGTGTGTATCAGGAAACTTACGGAGATAAAAAAGAAGAAATTAAGAGGGAGAAATTTGAAAGTAAGAAAATGGTAACGGTCATGTTAGTCAACAAGTCATATTCCTTAAGTCTTATTTTAATTGCCACAAATTTAGATCAGTTCCCAGCAGCCATTGCAAGGAGAAATGCACACCAGTTGCATAATTCACAGTGTCTGTAAGATTAAAATTAACGAGCCCCGAGGACCCTATGGATTAGGGGATAGTGTCCTAATAAGGCATATGGGATACACTCAGAAATGTCCTTGACAGCATTTATGATTGCATCGAGGAGTTTCATAGGGCATGACAGAAATTCACAGGGTTTGGAGAAAGTAAAAAAGGGATAATATTAAATTCTACCTAGAGCTAAACTATTCTGCTGGGGTCGGGCTGGGTTAATATGAGTTTCCACCTGTAATTTCCTGTAGTTCACTATTCTGTTTTAGGTGCTGGGCTACAGATACGCTGAAGTTTATGGTAGTGGAGAGGGATACTCACTTCTGCCTTCATTGGAGAAGTATGGGCTGATGCCAGGGATCTGGAGGAGACGAGGCTGGTAGAAGGATCCAGTGGGATTCGTCCAGGGGATAAAGGCAGGGAAGGTCTTCCACGCATGAGAGAACAGTATCGGGGGACACAGAGGTATGGAGAGTTGCTGATGGGGATCTCTGGGCAGCTTGGCACTGATAAAGTATGATTTGAGGCCAGGTGTGATGGGAGTGGAGGCAAGGGCCAGACCACGCCCATCTTAATGCGCTCTGCTAAGGAATGTGGCTTTGTTCCGTGGAGAGGTACTGAGTTGCCACTGAAGGGATTTAGGCAGGGGAGCTGTACCTGCTAACTATGGCATTCATGCTGCATGATGTATCTGGCCCAAACTCGGGGGCTTAAATAGCAGTCACATACTCTCGCACAAAGATTGGAGAGTTCGCGAGGGGAAGGAGGCTCTACTTCAGGGTGAGGGTCTGTAGGATGCCTGGGGTGGCACTGGGTGGAGACCGAAGGAACAGCAGCTGCCCAAGGTCAGCTCTTCTGTCAGTGACATGTGGAAGTACAGGACGGTGAGGGGACAAACAGAAGGGATCCACCTCAGGTACACCCACATTCCATTAGCAACACCAGCCCACAGCCAAGCACAATATCCCTGGGGAGGGAAGATATATTCTGCCTCCTCTGTGGGACCCACTGCAAATTCACATGCAGAGAGTGGTCTGAATCATACCGGCAGGCTGTGAAGAACTCTGAGCAAGGGTTCAGTCTCCATTAGAGGTGAAGCAGCTGCACTTGACTTTGTAGATAGTTCACTGCGGCAACTGTGTGGAAAACAGATTCAAGAGAGGTGATGCTGGTGTCAGAGGGACCAGTGAGGAAGATCAGCTGAGACCTAGTGAGAGCCTGGTCTGGGCAATAGTGAGTGGTGGATGGAACAGAGGTGGTTCAAAACAACAGATGAGAGAAAACCATCAGGGCTCAAGGATTTAGGGTCGTTTATGGCTGGTTTTTAGATACCTCCATATACTGTACGCAGAATCTACTGCCAGGGTTGCATACCAAACTGTTAGCTGTCCATCACATATATGTCTTCTTATTTCTTATTAAAGCAACTCTGATTTTACTTGTGGCATTAATGTGCTTATTATTATTATTATTATTATTTTTTTTGTCAAGTAGGCTCCACACCCAGTGTGGAGCCCAACAGGGGCCTGAACTCATGACTCTGAGATCAAGACCTGAACTGAGATCAAGAGTTAGATGCTTGGAGCGCCTGGGTGGCTCAGTTGGTTGAGCATCTGGCTCTTGATTTCGGCTCAGGTTATGATCTGAGGGTTGTGGGATCAAGCCTTGCATCACGCTCTGCGCTCAGCAGTGAGTCTGCTTGAGATTCTCTCTCTCCCTCCCTTTCTGCCTTCCCTCTGCTTGCACACTTTCTCTCTCAATAAAATATATAAAAAAAAGAGTCAGATGCTTAACTGATTAAGCCACCCAGGCACCCCTAATGTGCTTAGCTTTAAAAAGTTTCCTAGTTTCCCTTGTAGGTGGGAGGTGGTTACATGGCAAGCCCTGGCTATTAGGATGTAAATGAGATTCACTGGGTCATATTACTAAGAACACATTTTAAAGGGGCACATGTCCTTTTGCCATTTGCTCCTATCCTTGTCTTGTCCCAGATGTAGATGGATGGCTAGTACTCCAGCAGCCATCTTGTTGCCAGGAGGCAATCATGTTAAGGATGGCTGAATAGAAAGAAGGAGTCCAAGTTTTTCTTTCTTTCTTTTTTTTTTTAAGATTTTATTTATTTATTTATTTATTTATTTGAGAGAGAAAGAGAGTGTGAGTGAGGGGACAGGCCCAGGGAGAGGGAGAGAATCTTAAGCAGACTCCACACTGAGCACAGAGTCCAACGCAGGGCTTGATTTCATGACCTGATCATGACCTGAGCCAAAACCAAGAGTCGGTTGCTTAACTGACTGAGTCACCCAGGCGCTCCAGGAGCCTAAGTTTTTGATGATATCATAAAGACATACCAACCCTCAACTGAATGTCGGTTATGTACGAGAAAATAAATGCCTTCTTTAAGTGATCGTTTTTTGAGTTGTCTGTTTTTAGCAGCCAAGTTCCCGATGCTACACATGACCTTAGCAACATGAAGCAACATCATTCATTCAATAATTATCCTGAATCAATGCCCAAAATTAGAAACATCAAAACTTCATCAAGGTGATCTATCCCAGTAGTAAGTAGCTGCTAGTGTATATAAGTTTGTGGAAAATTTTTCTTTGTTTTCTTTCTTCCTTGACTTCTCAACTCACGTCTTATTCCTCCTCTCAGCCACGTATCTGCCTTTTAATAGCTGCTTAGGTATTAAACGTCTGAGAGTGTTAGCAGCAAAGGGCGCTGGCCTTTGCATTTTGGAACAGGACTCTTAAAGAACAAACCTGGTGGAAGGAAAAACCAGCCAGATGCTGTGGTTCCTATTTCCAGAGAGTGGGCTGGGCAGATATACTATTAGTCGTAACAAAGTAGCATTTCTGTAGGTAACTTGACAAAGCGCTTCATGTCCATTACCTTATTAGCTGCCTGAGGCCCAATAAGGTGAGATGATTTGTTCAAGGAGACAAATTAACAACAGACAGGGACAGGACTCATATTTTTCTAACTTGTATTTTCTCTTCCTGTGTCAAAAGAGGTCTCAGGAACTGTGTTGAGGAGAGCCTTCTGCCTACGTGAGAGTAGAGGAGGTGTCAAAGACAAATTTCACTTGTTGTAGTTAAACCCAAGGGGAGAGAGACTGAATTCAACTCCTCTGACATAAGAGGCAGGAGGGTGTTTTATTGTTGTTGTTGGTTTTGTTTTTTAAGTAAGCTCCATGCCCAGCCAGGAGCCCAACGTGGGGCTTGAACCCAAGACCCTGAGATCAAGAGCCAGAGGCTTAATGGACTAAGCCACCCAGGACCCTAAGAGGCAGTAGGGTTTTTAAGCCCCCAAGGTGGGCTACTGGGAAAGTACTGGAGAACACTGGAAATGGGAAGGGGTGTGGGGGGGAGTTGGTGATTAGACCATTTATGTTTGCTACTTAACACTTAGTGGAGTTAGACTCCTCCCCTTTCAGAGAGATGGAGAGATTGGGGGGCTATCTTCCGTGATAATTATATTTCCAAGGGATGGCTCTCAGGTCCTGAAGCAGAACATTCCTGGGTGGTGAGAACCTGGGAGGTGATTTACAACTCAAGGCAGCAGAGAAAGAAATTCACAAGTGCAAGTTTTCTAAAGGAAGGGCTCTAAGAAAAGGGAGGTCAGGGACCTACAGTCAGGAAGAAACCTGTCTAAAGTTTAGAGTCAAGCTGAGGGGAACTTCAAGGCCATCTAGGTCAGAGGGCTGCACCCCCTTTCCTTGCTCTCCAGGAAGCTAAGTCTCAGAAGTCCCCATCCGATTGTCTGTTAAAAGGTGGTAGCCTTATTAAGGGATGCACAGTGACCTGCTGGTGGAGGGACTCTGATTCAGAGCTTCATCCTACCAGGTGATTATTCCCTTTGCAGCCTGGCTTTCGGAAGCCCTGTGGGGGGGGGCGGGGGGTAAGTTCCTGCACTTTTCTGGCCCTGTCTCCATCCTGGAGAGGAGTATTCATTGAAATGACATGCCCAGGACAAGTGCATCTACTTCTTCAAGCAAGAAACAGATGCTTTCAGCTCAGGTTTGATCCCATGCAACAGGAGGGTAGAACTGGGAAGGTGGGAAAGGGAATTTTGTAGCCCAAAGATAGGACCCAGGGACAGGGAATACCCACTTCCAGAAATTACCATCTCAAAAAGCCAACCCCATAAGAACTGACTGCCTGCGGCAGGAGGAAAATGGAAATCTCCCAGGCAGGCAGGCAGTTCCGGCTGCTTAAGAGGCTGTCCTTTGCTCAGAGGGGAGGTGACTGTGCTGACCTTAAAAATCCAGGCCTGGGGAAGCTGGAGGTAAAGGTATTTTATTTTCCCGTTAAGGCTTTGATGTTTTTCAAATAAAACTTTAAAAGATCCAATACTGTCCCCTGAAGCTTCTTCCCAAAGCAGTGGATTTTTAGAAAAGACAAAGGCCTAGGGGGTGGGGGGTGGGGGGTGGGTGGTCCCTAAAGAGTAGTGCCCCGAAGCAAAGCCTTTCCTCTTTTCAGAGCACTGGGATTTTCTTAAAGGTTCCTTTCCCACCCCACCTACACCCCCCCACACACTTTTTTTAGGCCATCGACCTTTTCTTCCATTCTCCAAAGTAGAAACCGACAGTTACCCCCAGGTCCTCCTATCATCTATCTATCATCTATCTATCATCAGGTCGATCGATCTATCTATCATCTATCTATCTATCTATCTATCTATCTATCTATCTATCTATCTATCTATCTATCTATCTATCATCTATCTATCATCATCATCATCTCCCCTGACCTCTAATCCCTGCAAATACCAAGTGTCTCTCATTTTGGTCGCCCCTTGTTTGCCCCGCAAGGTGACAAGCCTGGCGCGCAGGGGGCGGAGGAGGGAGCTCTTTCCGCCACATGGTGGCGCGCGCGAGCCTGCGAGAGCCCGGGCCTCACAGCTTCTCACGCTTCTCCCGCATCCCGCCCCACCCGCGCCCGGGCGCTGGAAGAGCCGCGCCCCCGGCCTTCCCCGGCGGGATAGCGGGGAGCGCGCCTCGGGAGCCCGGGAGGCGATCTAGCTGCAGTTGCGTCCGGTCCGCGCGGGAGGTGCGGCCGGCTGCGGACGGCCCCGGCTGCAGGCTCCACCTCCTGCCGGTCCAGCCTTTACCCCTCCACCCTCCACCCCTCCTCGGCTCGGCTCGGCTCTGCAAATCGCGGGCTTCCCCGAGCAGCCTAGGAGCGGCAGCGGGCGCCCCGAAGGCGGCGGGAGGAGCGCAGCCGGCGGGCCGCGCCGAGCACTCGGGCAGCAGCGGCGGCGTCGCTCGAGCAACCCCGGAGGCGCCGCGGAGCCGGCGCGCCCTAGCTCGCCTAGGAGCGCAGTGAGGCCGGGGCTGCAGCTCGGCGAGGGGGAGGAAAGTGCGCGCGCGTGTGTGCGTGTGTGCGAGAGTGTGGTGGGCGACGGTCTCGAATCGGAGCGGAGGAGAGGCCAGGGGAACCCGGGGGCAGCCCCCGGGCGCCCCCGCCGCTCCCCGAGGTTTTCCCGCGGCGGCGCCAGCTCCCCGGCGCCCCTCACCATGGACGTGCGCCGAGTTGGGACGCGCCTCGGCAGCAGCGCGCGGGTGACTGCCCGGCCCTGGGGGTGCGCGGGCGCGCGCGCGGGGATGGCGAGGTAGGATGGCCGCCCAGCGCGACCCTTGCCGCCCCAACCCAGCGGCCGCCGGGCAGTGCAGCTGACTCGCCGGAGCGCACAGGGGTGTGGGCGGAGGCGGCCCCGCCGCGCCCGCGCCTTCGGGAGTCGCTTTGCCTCTTCCACCCACTCGCACCTGCCACCGCGCGGATACCATGTCGAAGGCGGCCGGAGGTACGGCGGCGGCGGCGGAAAGTTGTCCCTCAGCCTCTGCCGGCCCGCCCGCCGCCGCCACCGCGGAGGACCTGTCCAAAGTGTCGGACGAGGAGCTGCTGCAGTGGAGCAAGGAGGAGCTGATCCGCAGCCTGCGGCGTGCCGAGGCCGAGAAGGTGAGCGCGATGCTGGACCATAGTAACCTCATCCGCGAGGTGAATCGCCGCCTGCAGCTGCACCTCGGCGAGATCCGCGGGCTCAAGGTGAGCGCGGGGTCGGGCGGGGAGCGGGGCGCTCCGGGGTGGTGGGGCGGGGCAAACTTTCCCTCCCTCGGGCAACAGGTGATCCTCCCCTTTCTCCCGGTCAGCACCCCCTGCTCCCCATCCCCAGCCCTTTGGAAACTTTTCCGAACTTTGGAAGTGATTGGTCTCCTCTTCCCTGTTTGGGGAGAGCCAGTGTGGAGCTATCACTTGGGATCTTCTGTGGCCGGAGGGGAGGGCGCCGAGGATGCTGAAAAGTAGGGAGGGAGGTGATGGGCATGCAGAACCTTTATTTTCCTAGGAAGCCTGGAGAATCGGTGGTTTGGGGAGCCGGGTCACAGGTAGGGGAAAGGGTGATCGAGGGAGCGAGTCCAGGACATCTTCATCCTTGGGGATCGTGGATACCGGTGCTCCGGAGCCACGACTTCTCCAGCGGATGAGGAAAGGGCGCCAATGCTGGGGAGAAGGGCTGGCGGGGTGCCCAGGGAGAAGTCGCGGGCGCCACCTTCGCAGCTGGTGTATGTCACCCAGTGCAGAGGAGCTTAAGCTCTGCCTTCACATTTTCTACCTGCTCCTGCGCTTTCCTTCTCTCCAGTTTAGATGGCGTCATTTGGGGTTCCTTGACCCCCTTTCCCCTTCACCCCCAATTTGATTATAATTTCATCTAGCATTGAGGCGGTGGAGGGGATTTGAAGGCACCACCCCAAGTGTCAGCCACTGATGCTTTGCTTTATGAACCAGCCTTCCCTCTTTGCTATTAGAAAAAAGAAAAAAAAATTAAAAAGAAAGAAAAGAAGAAAGCCAAAGCCCCATCAACTTCTTTTCTCCTTGGAGAGCTCTGAGTGTGAGACCCGTGGGCCTGCTAGCGGGGCTGTAGGAGACGGGCCGGGATCCGCCCTGCCAGCGCGCACAGCACCGCCGGCTTCCTCTCCTCGCTGCTTGTGCTGGGGCCTGCTGGTATTCCTTCCTCTCATTGTTCTGCTTTTGTTTATAGGAAGCCAGACACGCACGAAAACACTGCAGGGACATCAGGGAGCAAATTCCTGCAGGCACATGCTGTTCTTGTCCCCTTCCACTCTCACCCCAATTCTCCAGGCTGTAGACACTTTCTTAATTGCCTCAGCCTCCAGCTCTGGGATTCTGGGGCAAAGAGTTGCTCGCCTGGGTGCTGGGTCCAGTGCAGGTGGAGCCGGCCTTCCCCGGGGCCCCAACGCACTTGTCATCTACTTCCTGGAGTGGGTGCATTTAGAAAGATCCCACAGTCAGAAGAATCCCAAGACTGCCACTCTCCTTTGGTTTAATTCATTACCAGTGGAGTATTTATTAAGTACCAGACTCTTGGGGCATTAGAGATAGGCTAGTGTAGTGAGAAGATCATCTCAGAGGTGGGTCTGCATCTAGAATCCTCATTTGCCAAGGAGGGTGAGCTTGGGTAATTAATTTATCAGGACCTCATTTTACTCATCAATAAAATGCAAATGATAACAACCATCTCCTAGGGGGTTGCAACAAGACATTAGGATCAGGTAGGAGAAGCTTTAATGCTGGACTTGATTACAAAACAGTGGTAGAGATTGTCCTCAGGAGAGGGCGTGTAAATGTATAGGCCTACACCTCCAGGATTGGGTTTCTTAGGCAAAGCTGGACAAAGGTATAGTTCATAACCCTCCAATTTAATCTTCTTCCATGGTTTGAACTATAAGGTAACTTGGAAGAGTTTTCAATTAAGTAATTAATCAATTTCCTAAGGATTTTAATAGTATGGGGCATTGACATAATAGTTCAGAAATACTTGAAGGTTCCCTTGGGTTGTGTGGACTGTGTGTGTGTGTGTGTGTGTGTGTGTGTGTTGAGGGGAGCTATGTGGGGGAGGGGAGCTAGGTGGGGGAGCCTGGTCTTCTTTCTAGTAGCTTCATTTAGAGAAATACCTATTAGGTCAGCTAAGGGCAGTTTCACCCCAAGTAGGAAAATCTCCTGGGGGTCTAGATTCATGACCTGGCTTAAAAAGACTTTCCTGTCCACCTCCTTACCAAGTTCAGAACGGTGGGGCTGGATACTTTCTGACGCAGCCTCTACTCCTCCTTTTTGTCATCCCTGGCCAGTTACAACATGGTAGCCTCCAAGGCCTCTGGCCCACCCCTGAGGGGTTGTGGCGAAGCCCTGCTGAGCGGCCAGTGTTCCCCCTTCTATCCATCATCTTAGCCAGAACATCCCTGGACACCCCCCTGATCCATTAATGTGGTTGACTGAGTAAATGATATGTGCACTTACTTAGTTTGGCCTAACTAGAAGGAGGATTTGGGGTTTTGTTTTCAGCTCTGATGTTTTGGGACTTCCAGTTGAAGACTGTACATTTAGCGTAATGAAGGCCACAACACTTCTCTTGTTTTATGTTCCTTTCTGTGATCTGCTTTTGAAATGGCAAGAAATCTTTTCAAGGCTACGAGGTGGTACTGCAGCTGTAGAGATGGGGGATGGGAGCGCTAGGTCTTTCCGTGGAGGCGCCTGTGCCTGGGTCCCAGCACAGGCTGACTTGTCTACGTTTAAACGTTTCAGAGGTGGAGCAGTGCGGGACAGTGGAGAGATAAAGGATTTGGAGCCTGACAATTTGGGCAGTGTGGGCAAGCTGGTAACCTCTCTGAGCCTCAGTGTTCTCATCTGCTAAATGGCGATGCTAATTCTGTAAGACGTTTGATGAAGATTAAATGATCCATAGGTGATGTTAAATAGCTTTCTCAATGTCACACAGATATACAATGTTTAAAATAGGCTGGCTTTCTTTTCTTTCAGCTAGTTGACATGCTCTGCTTAGAATGTGTGATTCTGCAAGGGTGCAGAAAGGGGATTCTGGTTCTGATGTTATAAGGAGTTGGGTTCTGAGAACCATGTCTGTGCGCTGCTGAGCATATACCAATACTCAGGTTGCTCCGACCTGGGATTTCAGGGGACAAGGGGGCAGATTTGGGGGAACCCGGATCTGTAGATTTGTTATGCATCACATTAATGTTCCTCTCTGTTCCCCAACACACCAATCCCCCTCCCTGCAGTGAAGAAAAATTACAAATTAGAACAATTCTTTAACCACAGATAGAGTACTTGAGAATCTTACGTATGAAAATTTGAGTGGTATGCTATGAGGTGTATTGAATCTTTTAAAAGTCCCCTTTAGACAGATGGATAACATCTGGTGGCCAGTGGCAATGTTAAAAGGACAGTTTGTGTTTTGAAAAAGAAAGCCCAAATCTTAATGTAGTGGATTGGAAGAAGCTGGTTTATAAGGTGATTATCCAATCGGTTGCTTAGCTGTTCCACAGACGGGAAAGGAAATCGCTCAGAATTGTATACCCAAGAATATTATTTACTCTTGGAAGAAGGCATGGTGATAAAGAAAGCTAAGTAGGCTGTTACCCCTTCTACCCCAACTGGAATTCTGGGAAGTATATGGTTCACTCCATTCGGAAAGGCATTAACCCCACGAGGCCCCGGGGTAGCACGGCTCCTATTTATTTCCCAGTTCTGGAGAAATCAGGAATAGCTGTGGGATAGTCAAAAGGAAGTGTTTTCAGATGGAAGTTCATTTAGATGGAGAAGAATATGACTTGAACTTTCTATAAAATGCCAGGATTAAACTAAATGTAGAATAATTTTTGAAGCTTAGAAAGATTAATTTTTTGGGTGCCTGGGTGGCTCAGTTAGTTAAGCGACTGCCTTCGGCTCAGGTCATGATCCCAGAGTCCTGGGATCGAGTCCCACATCGGGCTCCCGGCTCGGCGGGGAGCCTGCATCTCCCTCTGACCTTCTCCCCTCTCATGCTGTTTCTCTCTCTCTCTCTCTCTCTCTCAAATAAATAAATAAAATCTTTAAAAAAAAAAAGAAAGATTAATTTTTTTTAGTATTATTTTCTCAGAGTCTCCACAGCTTCTGATTTCCCTTAAAGCATCAATGTCAACAGATCATTTATTCTCTTATGACATAGACTCCAACCTCACAGGGGTTCCCTGAGACAATAATAAGAAATCCTTCCTCAGTAGCTAGAGCTGTATCCTGTTTTGGCCACGGGCCTAGGGCTTTAAAGCATTGGTCAGTCCATAAACACATATTACTTACTGTAGGCAAGGTGCCATGCCGGGTGTGTCAGCTACGCAAAGGATGACTCTAGAATTGAGTCTGCCCCCAGAAGCTAAGATACCTACATTGGAAAAGGAAAAAAAAAAAATGATGCCCAATGAGTGCTCCAGCTAGTGTATCTCAGAGGCATTAAGCGGTGAGTGGGAAAGTTACTTCATTCATTCATTTGTGGTTGTCCCTGCCACAGGCCAGAAGCTGTTCTAGCGCTAGGGGAGACTTCTCAGAGGAATCTCTCCTCTTAGGTAAGTTCATACAGGAAAGAGGACGGGATTTTCTAATTGGGAAGCTAGATACAGTCAGGCTTCGTGATTAGCTGGCAAAGAGGGAGCTAAAGGTGGAAAGGCAGGAGAAAGCCTTCCTGGCTTGGCCAAAGGGTTTATTCATCTTCCTGGTAAAGGGGAGAAGGTGCGGTTGATGCAGGAGAGACAGAACATTCAGGGAGTGATTTTGAAGATCAAGTGTGGCCGCGGAGAGCTTGACTTGGGTGGGTGAGGAAAGATAGAGGTTGGGGCAGACCAAGGCAGGGGCCCAGGTGGGAGAGGTTTGGAAATGGCCAGGCCTGAGGTCTGAAAGTGATAACGAGGAGGAAGAAGTGGGCATCAGAAACAAGGAAACAGAATAGTCAGGATGCCAAGAGTTAGCATTGGAGTTAAAACCACGCTGCGCAATATCCTCTTCTTCCTCAGGATGACTCCCATCTTGGGCCTCAAGACTGTCAGGGGATGCGAGCTGTGGTTGGCCGATGTCTTATAGTTTATTTTCTCACCAGCATCAGGCAAAGTGTTAGAATGAATCTGAGTGAACGGGGATCAAGTCTCGTCTGAGTGCCTCTAGTTCTGGGTTGGATGACCGAGTCCCAAGACCAGAGAGGTTTTCTGGCTTCGGAAAGCAGGGTAAATCTTCCAATAGCAACCCTATGACCGCCCCTGGTTCATCGCCACCAAACCAAGGTGCTTCAAGAAACAGTCCCTTCACTCTGTGTGTGACTGGAGAATAAAGGGGGAACCTCACGATGCGTTTTCAAAGTTCCTTGGTTCATGTGTCCACCGTGGGCGTGCTGTGTTCTGGACACACAGAGGTGGACGGAATAGCTGGGGTCTCCATGCTCAGGACCGGAGTCTGGTGAGTTCTCATAGCCACATTCAACCATATGTGATTGTAATGAGTGCCACAGAGGGGAAATAAAAGGTGTACTGGTGGAGTGTATAAGGCAACTTCCTTTAGATAGGGGCTACTGGTCAGGGACGGCTTCTGGGGAAGTGACTTATAAAGTGAGGCCTTTAGGTTGTATAGACGTTTAAGGGAATGCATGCCAAGTGAAAGAGAGAAAGGGCTTGTTCCTTAGGCGCTGAAACCAGGCCAGTGGTGGTGGGGCTTAGCTGGGGGTCAGGATAGGTCCCGCCCTCTCCGCTGCTACCATCTGCGCACGCCGCTACCCTCTCCCTCTACCTGGCCTGGCCTGGTAGCCTCCTCGCGGATGTCTCCTGGCTTCCACCTTATCTCGTCTCCCTTTCTTCTATCCCCCGCCCCCCTCCTCTGGTCTGTTTTCTACACAGAACAATGGTGATTCTTTATAAATGGACCTATTGTGTCACCACTCTATCCTCAGCTCACCACCCATCCAGAGTCCTTCCTGTGGCTGCCAAGGCCTAGCATCACCCAGCCCCGACTCCCACCTCTTGGGTCTCATCTCTCCTGCCCCCTCTCCCAGCTCAGCTCTGGGGCCTTACTGTGCTTCAGGCGCACTGGCCGCGCTGCCACGTCAGGCATATTCGTCTCAGGGCAAGTACTTGCCCTGCTGTCTGCCTGGGATCCTCTTCCCTCAGATGTTCACTCCTTCATTTCACCCGGGTCTTTGCCCAAATGTTTTCCTTCTCAGTGAGGTGCCTTCTCTTAAAAAATAGTATTTTTTAGCCTACTTTAGTTTTCTTCCCAGCACTTTTCGCGACGCGGCATTGTGCTCTCTACTGACCTTTTGCCAGTTTTTCCCGCTGGAATGAAAGCTGTAGGAGGTCAAGGTGTTTGCTGTGTCCGCTGATACATCCCTAGCACCTGGACTGGTACCTGGCACAGAATAGATGCTTACTAAATACTTGTGAATGAGTGAGTGGAGCACCACTCGTGTGGGAGAAATAGACCAGGTTAGAGGATTGGGGGTCTTGGGAGACTTGAAGGATTTTGCACTTTATCCCAAGGGCAGTGAGGTGCTGCCACGCATGGGAATGGGTTCAGAAGACCTGTTTAGTTCAGCAGTGAAAGGTGAGGGAGAAGGAGACGCCAGGCATAAGCCAGGCTCTTAGGGAAGGCAGCAGGATGCGTGGAGGCAGAATTTGCTGAGAGGGGCCAGTTTGGGGAGAGGGCTTTGAAAATCCCACAAGAGCTTGGCATTGCTCGAGTTTTCGTGTGGGATGCCTGGGAGATGTGCAGGGGGTTCAGCCAGTGGGGCTTAGATGTGCGGGTCAGAAATGTCGCTAGAGGGCAATTGTGCTGGTCCCCTGTGGGAACTGGGCTGTTAGTCCCGTGTCAAGGGCCGAACACCAGGCAGTGCTTGTGTTTGTGCTGATGGAAGGCGTGTTGCCTCAGAGCTTTTAAGCATTTCTCAGGTCCCAAGCAGCCATTTTCTTCCTGGAAAGTGGGGCAGGGGATCCTTGGATTTTTAGTGGTTTCTTGTGAATTAACTGGCTGCTCCCTAGATACTGGCGGGATGGCCTTGGGCAAGTGAAGCTTTGTGAGGTCCAGTCCTCCCCCGCCCCCACAAAGAACCATAAAAATCATTATCCTCCAAGTGTTTTGTGAAAATTCGATGAGATCATACAGGTAAGCACTGGGCAGGGAGCATCACCAATACTCGTTATTGTTATTCTTATGACAATCCTCAGTTTCCTCTCAGCTTCTCACCCTCTCCCCTAATATCACAGAGAATTCACCAATTCTCCCTCCCAGGAGGTCTGAGCCTGAGGATGCCTCACCTGTGTACCTCCCTTGAATGGTTGTCTCTCTCTCTCTCTTTTTCAGGATATCAACCAGAAACTCCAGGAGGACAACCAGGAGCTGAGGGACCTCTGCTGTTTCCTGGATGATGACCGGCAGAAAGGCAAGAGGGTGTCCCGCGAGTGGCAGAGACTGGGCCGCTACACGGCTGGGGTGATGCACAAGGAAGTGGCCTTATACCTGCAGAAGCTGAAGGAGCTGGAGGTGAAGCAGGAGGAGGTGGTGAAGGAGAACATGGAGCTCAAGGAGCTCTGCGTGCTGCTCGATGAGGAGAAGGGCGCAGGCTGCGCGGGCAGCCGCTGCTCCATCGACAGCCAGGCCAGCCTGTGCCAGCTCGCCGCCTCCACGGCGCCCTACGTGCGGGACGTGGGCGACGGCAGCAGCACGTCCAGCACGGGCAGCACCGACAGCCCCGACCATCACAAGCAGCACGCGAGCAGTGGCAGCCCAGAGCACCTGCAGAAGCCCCGGGGCGAGGGCAGCCCGGAGCACACCAAGCACCGGAGCACCAGCCCCGAGCACCTACAGAAACCCAGAGCCTCCGGGACCCCGGATCACCCAAAAGCACTCAAAGGACCCAGCCCTGAGCACCACAAACCCTTGTGCAAAGGCAGCCCCGAGCAGCAAAGGCACCCGCACCCCGGGAGCAGCCCCGAGACGCTGCCCAAGCACGTGCTGAGCGGGAGCCCGGAACACTTTCAGAAGCACAGGCCGGGGGGCAGCCCTGAACACGCCAGGCACAGCGGAGGGAGCCCGGAGCATCTCCAGAAACACGCCCTCGGTGGGAGCCTGGAGCATCTACCCAGAGCCAGGGGCACCAGCCCTGAGCACCTCAAACAACATTTTGGGGGGAGCCCCGATCACAAACATATGGGCGGAGGAGGCGGAGGCAGCGGCGGAGGCAGCCGGGAGGGTACCCTCCGAAGGCAGGCGCCGGAGGACGTGTCGCCCCATCACCGGAGTGTCTACAGTGGCATGAACGGTGGGTCAGTACGTGCTGGGGAACCGCTTTGGCTGGGGCGACTCGCTAGAGAGTTCTGAACCATGGAGGGCTTCCCAGCCACCCGAGGAAGTGCAGGCGCTGCTGGAAGGGGGCTGGGTTGGGGAGAGGAGCAACCGTGTGCTTCTTCCCCTGGATTTGTTTTAGTTTGTACGGTTCGCAGTCAAGTAAGCCTGGCGAAGACAGGGGATGAGCAGTTAGGGGAAGGAGAGGAACAAGAATTCCACAGGACTCTGAGTGGTCAGGGTGAGATGTGTCGGGATTGACGATAAAAAGAGAACCAAGCTAAGGATTTCCAGTCTTGAACTTGAGTATTTTCCTAGGTGTGTGCGGTTTCCTTTTGGGGTTCTCATCCAATGGCTGACCAAAAACCGGTTTTTGAATCCAGTTAACACCTTATGTACATAAAGAAATGAATATTTATTATGAAAAACAGTAACATTGGAAAAGAAATATGGTGTCCCTTCACAGGCTCGGTGCCGTGTTCCCTGAATGCCTGTAGATATGCTTACTTTACCTCGGGGATTTTGTCCATGTGTCGGGGGCTTCCCTTTGTAGGAGAAACCCATCAAATGATTTTCTTCCATAGTCTCTCAAAACCCACCACCCTCTCCCAGACTCCCTTAAACATACTTTGACTAGCACGCTTTTTTTACCCTGTGAGACAGCCTCCCTGGTTGTTTAAATGTTCCTCTTGAAAATGTACAGATGTTTTTGGACTCTCCTTTGGTTTCTGAAGGGTCATATCCACGGCATTTGCTGAGATCGCTCTAAACGGGACCCCAAACCTTTCGATAGGGGTTGAATTTCCTGCATCTTGGTCCTAAAACCACTTTGAACTCCAGAGAGGGGGAAAAAAAATCATTTCTTAAACAAAACGCCCTCCCAATCCCTTCATGTTACTTACAGTTGAGTTAGAACTAACATGTTTGGTTTTATAAACTGTGGGGTTTTCCATCCAATGTACCTGAGGTTTTCCGCTTTGTTTGAAAGCTGCTACAGAGTCTGTGTGCAGTTAAGCTCTGAGCAGTGGTGGAGGCGGCCTATGTGAGCAGTGAGTGACATGAAGGGGTACATTTTCAATATGGTACCTGGGGATTTACCTGTTGGATCCTATTTCATCCCAATCCTTTTCTCTTAGTGCTGAGAATGGACTCCTGAAGCTTGGCTTCTAATGCATCCAGTGCTCGTTTATGTGCAGATGGAATTGGGGAGGGTGGGGAAGATGCTGCTCCTTTCTGGGTTGGGCTGGGAAGTGGAAGGTGGGAGAAGCCAAGTCACCCGTGGGCTGAGGCCTCCTGGCTGGCTGGCTGGGGCCTTGACTCTCAGTTAATTGCACCTTCACCCCCTCTTTCCAGGACTGGCCCAGAAGCTGCCCTGTTTGCTGTGGGCAGCCTTGGCTGTGCACTTCTCACAAGAGCTGAAAGGCATTTAAAAAGAGATTTTAGTTGTGTTACCATGGATGAGGTGAGCCGCTAGCCATGAAGCTTGTCTTCAGGGAGTAATGGGTTAATGGGAAAGTTCAAGTTAATGACTTTTCCATTTCTCAATTATTTTTTAATGAGTATGAGAAGTAAATATGTGCACTATTTTAGGGAAAACTTGTATCTGGAACCAAAAAAAAAAAAAAATTACTTAGGGGACAGGTAGTGTAGATACAAAACAATTTTTCTTACTTTCCCAAAGCGCTCTTTTAAATAAAGAACTCCTCTAGTTTAATCAAGGCATGGTTTAACTCACAAGAAAAGATTTCAAATGCAATTTTGAAGCAATACCTTGCATAAAGTAAGGTATGTTTCTAGATGAGGATGGCATTACATCATGACTTATTATTGCCTGGATTCAGATAGATTTCATGATCCAGCAAATGATTTTTTAAAATTGAACCATTTTATTTAATTAAGAGTTTGGTGTAACATAGTCGCATTATTTAGAACAACACTGTATTCAATTCTTACGTTTACATCAGGTCTTCTCATTCTTAAGTGACAAATCTTCTGGAAGTTGATATCCTCACCAAAGTATATTTGTAGTGCATTTGCATTGCATTTTTATTTCAATAATTGATTGGAAAATGAAGTGGCACAATGAGGTGTTTATGGATCGTCCGCCTATAAATTTGGGCCTGTATGTATCCTGCCGTTGCAAATTAATTTTTGATATGGATGGTAAGACATGACTTTTCATATTTTTAATCCCCCCACACTCCGGTTGAATCATTGGCCTAGAAACAAGTAGGAACTGGTAGCAAGATAAATCCCAAATTGCAGATTTGCTGAGTCATGTACAGAGTCATTCTGTTTAGAGTTTGTGTGAAATAATGAGTGATTTGGATGAGCACTTGCAGGGTTTTGAGTGAAGAAAAAGTAGATGAAAGCAAGTGGAAGTGTGTCTGCATTGTGGCAGAATGAAACCGAAAAGAAACACGTATTGGCACAATATGGTCTTACTTGTAATGTTCCCTCCAAAAAGACACACATATATGCACTGAAGGAACATCAGTGAAAACAATTACTGTTTTAGTTGACTGTGCCTTGGACATCTTTAAATCTTGTTACAAACTCAGTGGAGGAAGCAGCTGATGAACTGGGTATCCAAGAGTTTTCTTTGGTTAAAACAGCTTAATTTCCAATTGGATATAAGGGTGAATTTGGGGTATTTTTCCTTTCTTTAAAATAGTTAAGACTATATAGCCATGTTTAAATTAGTAGCTGATTGAAAAACAACAAAAGCCAAGACAAAACAGAAAAAAACCCTCCAAGTTGAGTAATATGTTCACAAGTGCATTTGCTTTTTTAGAAGTTATGATTCAACTGTTTTTCAATTTGCAGAGAATACCATGTGCAAAGAGGAAGTAGATTTAACATGGTTACATCTAGACATTAAGGCGTTTGTCTGTTCATTCGAGTCGCTTGCTGTGTACCAGATTTGTAAATTAAGTAGTTGATTAGCCACTTTTATCTAGACATGTACCCAAATAGATAGCCTCCTGGAGAATGGGGGATTCGCTTCCCTGATCCCATTGAAATCCAAGGTTGGGTCAAACTTTCGTAGGTGAAAGTGTTCCCTCCCACAATGAAACCAAGGCGTTTTGCTTCCAGGTATCAGATGGCAGATCTGTGCTTTTTAACAGGTAGCTTTTTAGCCCAGGTCACGGGCATTGTGGACTCAGGTCTTTCGAGCAATAGCTGTTTGTTGTTGACCTTCCAGGCAAAGATGATTCTGATGATCAGGAGCCCATATGAGTGGTTCACCCATTGGGCATTATGAATCTAGTTGAAAAAGTCACGAAAGTAGTTTTATTTTAATTCTAGGGGCGTATATTGCTGATTATCAGCAACTGAGAAGGAATGATGAGAAGAAACATTACTCTGTTGTTTATCGTCCTTCTAAGAAAAATTGCTTAGCTATCCTGGTGGGTCTCGTTTCCTTTATGGACTTAGAACATGTTCCAGTGACCAGTAGCTTCACGCTCTCCTTCATCATCACGCTAGCCAGTGAGAGCACCCATGAGGAAACTCTTCATTTGTGTCACACTTGGGTCCATGTAGAATTACATTTGGCTTTGTGGATGGAGTGTCAGGGTTGTGAGTGTTCAGCTCCCTCCTGAAAGCTTCTTAGTCCTTCCTTCCTTCTTTTGTCAGGGGATCTCCAGAGACATAGCAGGTTGTGTCTCCCCCCAGTTCTTTCTCTAGAGCAGGGATTCTCAACAGTGGCACCACTCACATTGAGACCAGATAATTCTTTGTTGTAATGGGCTGATGTATGCATTTTAAGAGGTTTAGCAGCATACTGGGCTCTCCCCACGAGCAACCCCCAGTTGTGACAATGAAAGATGTCTTCAGACATTGCCAAATGGTCCCAGGGGGTAGGGAATGGGTGAAATTGCCCCTGATTCAAAACCACTGCTTCAGAGAGAGCAGTGTTTTCCAACCTGACTGCAGATTAAAATCACCGTGGTAGCTTTGCATAATCACCAGTGATTGGGCCCCACACGCAGATGCTTGTTGAATTGGTCTGGCCCTGGGTACGTTGCAAAAGGAGGTCCGCAGGTGATTCTAAAGATCAGACCAGGTGAAAACCATTGCCCTAGGTGAGTGTGTGTTGTGTAAGACGGGTTGACGTGCGGGAAGTGGTGAGGAATGCAAGCTTCTTGGGAAGAAGAAAGTTCACATTTTCCTTCTTTTGTCGAATTCTGAGCCTGAGAAGGACTGACGCCAGCAGGTATTGTGAAGCTTCATCTCTCATCCCCAGACTGACGTTCTCAGATAATACCTTTGTGGTATGGGTTGAAAATTTGAGTTTTTGGTGGGTGGGATTTTTAGGTTAACTTGGGGAAACTCTGGCATATGAGTAGTTCAGGGCTACTTTTTGAAGCCTTCACATCCAGACTGACAGGGAAGCACATGAATTTCCAACCCATTTATAGCAGATGCTGATGGCACATCAAATCGGGTAACGCCTGCAGTGCTAATGAATATTTCCCACCGAGGATACTGTATTTCACATCGCCCAGCTCATAAGATTTACTCTGAATTTTCAGATTTCTTCTTATTCTCTGTTGGGGTTAATTAATGAGTGAATTAATTAATTAATGAGTGGACGAAAAACGCTGATGACACAAAATGACCTCATCTACCAGGGGCAAGATAACCTGTGTGTGGAAGAGCCCAGAGGAATTCTCTGAAGCAAGGTTGTCTGTAAATTAAGTAGTGGGACACTATAGCATGAGTAATTGCTCTCATAAATCTTTTATTGTGCTTAGAAAAAGTCAGAATATCCTTTATGAATGAATTTTGACAATAGAAATTAAATGTCTCTTGGGAGAAAAATTTTAACAGTTACAGAATACCAGAACTGATTTAAACTGAGGATCTCAGAGTGTTGTTTTCTATTGTGTGCACTGACGTGTAGGGGATTAAAGAAGTAGATGATGTTTTTTGATCTTTAAGCTTCAGTAGGGTGATTTGGTAGCCTCATACACACTTTGATAGGACATCAGTTTAAGAAGTTCTGAAAAATAGAAGCAATTATCGTACTAGTGTGTACAAAGCATAGTGCATTTTTCATGACAATGTTTTGATTTAATGATAGAGAAAACTTAATATTGGAAATATAGTTTAAGAAATTGCTCAATATCTAGGGCGAGCTATTATTGGAAAACCTAGATGGCTTAGAAAGGTATTTTCCAGTAGAATTTAAGGTTTTCAACTCCATTGGCAATAATAAAGCTATAAAAATTCTTTAAATCTAGGGGACCATTTTCCTTTTTCCAAAGGAGATTATCTGTATCTATAATCTATATATGTGTGTATATATTTCTGTTAATAAATAAATTTGTATCTGAACAATGCCAGACATTCAGTTTGATTCTGTTTAGTCAAACCAGTTTCAGCTGCATCTGGCATCCAGCATCCCTCCACTGGTGGAAGCCAGTTGCTGCTATGAAGTCCAGAATCCCTTCCAGCTGATGGTGGTTATGTTCTTTAGACCCAATTGAAGTCAATTAAATGTTTGTATTTTTGGTTCATTGCCAGAAGATATAACAGAAAAAAAATCATTGAATTAGTGATGCATTTATCTTCTTAACAGAAGTAATTTAAAACCAAGCAGGAGAAGAGTACAAAGTTATGGTGAGTATTCCGTTTGATTGGCTACCTTTTCAGAAGCGTCAAAGGAGTACAAACACAGTGATCTGTTATGAGGCTATATACATTTACTCACAGTGATGATAGATTATTCTGGAGGCATCGGTGTAGGGATCTTAGTCGAGCTCCCCTGGTCAGAGAAAAGAACATGAAGATAAACTTTGCCAAAGTTTTAAAAATAATAATAAAGTTTTACTTGTGTAGCACCATTCGTCCAGTGTGTGCTTGATGGAGTAAGTTTTCCAGACAAATTTATGACCTTAGGCTCTCAAACTTCGTAAATTTTAGCCCCTTCTGATGCTTACAGGCCTCAGAGACTCTTATGATAGAACTGTGAGTCCTTACATCAGATGGCGCCACATGGCTATTCTTTTCTTACTCAGTATTTACTTTCAAATCCTAGACTTTCAGTTACTTCAAGCCCCAGCATGCCCACAGCAGTATTCCTTGCTGCCCTCAGCAGGCCTGACTTTAACTTACTTTTTTTCTCATTGCTGTTTCTAAATTCTGTTCTCTTTCTACTGGCTGGTCATACCTTGGGAAAGTGGATAACCACATTGATTAGAATTGTTTTTTTTAATCCGAGTGAATGACCTTAAATTGTCCTTCTGGCAGTAAAACGCATGAGCTATGGTGCATGGTCTGTGTGTTCTGCATCAGTAAGTCCTTTCGCTTTTCAAGTCTCCTCCTGGCTTCTTTTCTGGGTCTTGACTGTACTTAAGAAAACTCTGCTATTCCTGTAATATAAGAACTCAGAAATGTTTGCTTTCTGGGGGCTTAGGCACAACCAAGTTTCCCTTAATACTATTTTAGTACATAACGGTTATGGGGAAAAATTGTGTCCATTTGAAAAATTATTTTGATTTTGATTCTAGGACATATTAAGAATATTTTGTTTGGAATAAGAAATTAAAAATATTTCATGTTGTGAAAAGAGCTGATTTTCAAGAGTCCTAGGAAACGTGAGATTCAGACCATGGGACGCTTGAGAATACAGGCATGAAATCTCAGTTCTAATTTATGATAGTCTCCAGTCTGCAGAAGAATGAGGCTCAGGTTACTGCTGCCCCTGACATAAATGGCTTCATCTTGAGAGTGCTGCTCATGAGTTTCCAATAAAAAGAGGGGCTGCTTTTTCTGAGACAGAGCATCTTTAAGAGGAGAGAAGCAGAAGAGGTGTTAGAGAAAGTGAGCGAGAAATAACAGGTTGCATTATCGCCCTTATGAAGGCAATACTGGTTTGTCCTCAAGATAAAAGACCATAACTGGGTTATTCACACATGGCTGGGTGGTCATTTACAGTTTTCACCCAGCAAAGAGGTATGTAGTATAGAGCTTCCGTACCTGAATCCTTATGGAAAGGTGCCGAAGGTCTTGGGATGTGGTCTTGGATGTCGATTGAAACCAGGTATGCATTTAATTACTAGATAAATGAAAACTTTGATAATATTTTAAAACCTAAAATCTTTGATAATATTTTAGGTTTTTTTTTTTTTTCTTCAGATCTTTATGTAGGCCTTCGGTAGGCTTTTCTGTAAGACAGGATATGTTAGGGAGAAGGGTTGGGTTTGGTGATTTCTCAGACTCAGTTATTTGTACTCTGTGCACACACCTACATTGTAGTTAGTATTCTTGTATGTGTATTCAATAGAACATTAAATGGATAGAATTTCACTCTATTGAATGACTTTTCATACCTCTTTACTTTCAGGTACATAAAAGAAAGTGGTGAAGTTTTACATTCTAAAATCTTGCAAACAGGGTATTAATAGCACTACTTTTGCCTGCTGATAGAGTTGAGGGATAGAGTCTTTTTGGTTAACTTTTTTGGCCACAAACTCAAAGGTCTCTGTTTCCTCAGTGAGATGGCTTTTCTAGTCCAGTGTGTTCATTATTGCATTAAAGATTTTTAAATTTACTTGAGAGAGCACATGAGAGAGTGAGCACAAGCTGGGGGGGGGGCGGGGAGGGGCAGAGGGAGAAGCAGATTCCCTGCTGAGCAGGGAGCCTCATGGGAGGCTCCCATCACAGGATCCCGGGATCATGACCTGAGCCGAAGGCAGACGGTTAACCACCGACTGAAGCACCCAGGCGCCTCCTTCCTTCCAATTATTAAGGGGTCTTTTGGTTGGGGCGCCTGGGTGGCTCAGTCGGTTAAGCGACTGCCTTCGGCTCAGGTCATGATCCTGGAGTCCCGGGATGGAGTCCCACATCAGGCTCCGTGCTCAGCAGGGAGTCTGCTTCTCCCTCTGACCCTCTTCCCTCTCGTGCTCTCTATCTCTCATTCTCTCTCTCTCTCAAATAAATAAATCTTTAAACAAAAAGGGGGGGGGTCTTTTGGCTTTTAGAAGAAATCCCTGATCTGGATTGTATATAGCTACAGCTCCTGGAGTGCCCATAATTGCTAGTTGGTTCACAAGTGATGAGAAGCATGAGTTGCATGTGGGGGTGTGGTGTATGTGTGTTTTTACCAGTAGAAAAACCTAATTAGTGTTGGATATTTACATGTGAATATATGCACACATATACACACATGTATGTTTTATTCCATTAAGAATGGATATCTTAATGCTGACAAATAGAAAGAAATTAGGACCCTGTGGTTGTATTTAGTTCAGGAAGTCAGAGAATCCTAGAATTTAAATCTATAAAGTACTCTGTTTTATCCAGTTCAACTTTCCCAGTTTCTGAAGAATTCATTGAACTTCTCTGGAAATCAATTTTCTCCAAGGCCAGTTGCCAGTTAGCAGAAGGCTAAAATCAAGCTGACTCACAGGGCACAGAATTCATTTCATAAGGAAGATCTTTAATCTTAGAGTCTTTGAGGCCACTTGAAGTAGGGGTAATGTTAATAGTGAAGATCCCAAATGGAATAGAGAACCATTCTTCCTCCAGTGCAGTTGGAAATTCCTGAAAACCAGAGCCTGTAGTGATAAGAATGAGACAAGGTGAACGTCCATAGACTCGGGCTTAGCAGACTTGGTGGTCTAGCAGGTGAGCTCGTATCTGTTGCTTGGGAACCTCTGATGAGGCCAGAAGGGGTACATGGTCCGCAGCTCCATGGACCGCTCCTGAAAGACGGTCTTAGTAGGAGTAGCCTGGTCCTAGCCTCAGGCTAACACCTTACTGCTCTTTTTCCTCCCACATGGACTCTGCCCCCACTTCAAGGCCATATTCCTTCCATTTAAATATTCTTGGGAAGATGGACTGACGTGATTCCTGTTCTCACACATCCAGTTGCATTCACAGCCAAGATGCTGTATGTCTGGAGGAGTGTCAGCTTCTGGACTGCAAGAAACAGAAGGGAGAGAGACCAGGAGCAAGGGGATGGGCCAGATGGCAACACCGACTGCTCTCAAGGAGTTGTGTTTTTTAATAACTCAGCTTGCTGCAAACAAAACTAATTAAGCCAGTTACTCTGGTTTATGCTACTATAGGCAGGAGTAGAGTACACTTACACTTTTGATGGCATTTAAAAGGTCAGAATATCTGAGTTGCAGATTCCTGTTCGAAGCAGCTTGGTCGGTTGAACCACTCTTGAGAATTCAAATTAACCATGCTCATTAATTCAGCATCTCTTCTCTTGCCCTAGACAGCAAGTGCCAGTTCACCCAAACAGAATAATAAGACCCTGCAAGGCAAGTTATTAGTCTTATATGCAGATGATGGATTAGATGCAGCTCCAAGGAAAGTGAGCTAAGAGTCAACTTAGAGTAGAGAAGAGTATGAACTAGCAGACAGGGGCAGTGTGAGGGTCAAGGCATGGAGAATTTCAAAGGGTCTGTGTGGCAGAGCATGCCCTTAACAGGCACCTGTCTTATGTTGATGGACGGACTTTGCTCTGGGGATCAACCAGAATTGTCCTGGTCATGGAGCCATGGGGAGAACTGGCTGAACTTAGCTGCACTTTTGACATGTGAGGGTATTTTGGAAGAGAGTACATTTAGCATTATGACCAATTAGGGGTCTAGAAATCAACATTATCCAAGTGGTTTGCCATGAATAGCGCCCCCAGCATAGTGACGTTCATGAGAAACCGTTCGGCACCATTTAGCTTTTCAAAATCTGCAGAAGAACCGGCTTGAAAATTGTTTATTTTTATACCATCCCTTTAACACTTACACCGAAGACCAATACTTCGGTGCTTACCCTAACATTATGTGCCACATGGTTTTCACCCTTCATCTCTTTGGCTTGACCTGGTGCATTCTCAAAATTGCCCACTTTGGGGTTGGTTGGTCTAGCACATAAATCTGTCTTTGATGGAAACCTTACTGTCACCAGAGTCTATATAGCCATGTATACAACAGGCACTCTTTTTAAAAAGAGAGCTAGGCTGTACAATTATACTTATTCACAAAGCTAATTTGGTTATTTTTATATCTGTAGGTATCTATTGAATTTCACCCATATATCAAAGTAATAGTAGATAACATCCTTGAATTGGCAAATGTTGATCCTTAAATTGGCATATGGCATTTAAACTTGATTTGAGGCTTTACAGCAGTGAAACAACTTTATAAACCTTAGCAAAATTCTATTTTAATTGAGTAGGAATGATACATCTCTTAAAATGTATTTAAAAGCCCTTAAAAATAAAATCTTTCATGGAGTTAAAAAATAGTGTGATGCAGTAACTTCTTAAAAGGCATCAAGACACACAAAAAGCCACTCAGTATCACTCATCCGGGCAACTGCAAATCAAAACCACAGTGAACTGTCACCTCACACCTGTCAGACTGGTAGTATCAAAAAGACAACAAATAGCAAGTGTTGGCAAGGATGTGGGAGAAAAGGAATCCTCGTGCACTGTTGGTGGGAATGTAAATTGGTGGAAAACCTATGGAAATGAGATAAGTCAGACTGAGAAGGACAAATATATTTCATATGTGGAATCTAAAAACAAATGAATCAATAAAAACCAGAATCCAGACCTATAAATAGAACAAACGGATGGTTGCCAGAGGGAAGGGGGGATGGGCCAAATGGGTGAAAAGGAGTGAGGGATAGAGGCTTCTGGTTAGGGAATGAATAAGTCCCAGGAATAGAAGGTACAGCGGTGTATCGGAATAGTGTTGGTGAACGGCGACAGCCGCGCTGGTGGGGAGCAGAGGATCACATATGGAGAAGTTGAATCACTATGTTATATCCCTGAAACTAATGTGAACGTTGTGTGTCAACTATCCTCAAAAGAATTAAAAAAAACAAAACAAAACTGGAAAAGTCGGTTACGTAAGTACATCCCTAGAGAAAATGACCTCAGAGTTGTTCACTCTGGACAGAGTTGTTCACTTCAACAATCCAGGAGTCCCCTGGATTGTTGAAGTCCCCACAAAATCAGTAGAAATTATTTTAAAAATAAGGCATCATGGCACAATTGCATAGCTGGTGATTTGCATATATTGAATTGACTTTGCTACTTTCTTGCTGTTGTGACATTTAGCACACCACCAACTTCTGTGGACAAAATAATTTCTCCCTCAAGTACGGGGCTCCCGATAGAGAACTTGTAAGTCCATAGTCCCAGAATATTTTAAATTTTCCAGTTATAGAAGATGTAAAAATAAACTTGGAATTGCCAACTTTTTACCTTTTTTAGGTGTGGACTATAAAATAATCCTCATCTAACACTATCATCTCCTGGAAGATCATTTGGACATTTAAAACAGGAAAAAAATACACTTACTAAAGGTCCTTCTTTCTCCCTAAAGAAACAGCTGGCAACATTGTATTGCTGCATCTCCCTGGAATGTTTTTTTGGAATAACGCGTAGCCCAGAGTTCAGATTTAACAATGCAATCCCGTGTACATTTCCAGGGTCCAGTACATTTAGGGACTATTTTTATCCCTGCTATTGTAGGAAATCTGGTTTCACCCAGATTCTGTTGATAAACCGAATTCTCAGAGTTAATGGATTTTCACTTAGGCACAGTCCGTGTGACCTGGTGGAAGCCAGGAATCACAATCCAGGTATTGCTACCAGATTCTTGCCTCCTTTCTCCCCAGGACAGGAAGAAAGATGATCCATCAGCCTGTGAGTCTGGCCAGCTTAGATTGGGGGTTCCTCTCTCTGTTTGCTACCCCACCTGTCTTCCTCCAGCGGTTGTGCTCCTGGGGCTGGGCTCCTAACCAAGAGCAGTAAGGATGGTATCCAAGAGGACTTCTTTGCTTAGGAGGAGACTTCGCTGTGCATGGCACAACATGAGGGCTATTGAGCTAATGTGCTCTTGGCACCATTCGTTGTGCCTTGTAGGGCCCTTGTCAGGGTTGCCGAAGTTCTCCTAGCAACATCAGAACGGACCCCATCCCCTTTGAAGTGGCCACACTGATGAGTCTGAATACCTTGTGGGTGAACAAGGAGCTGAAGAGGCTATAGTGGAGGTGACTTGGGCTTTGTACAGTTCTAAGATCTGCCTCATGTCTCGTTTCTGCTCGGGCAGGTCTCAGTGGACTGCAAATGCACTGGCTGTGTATGAATCATGTGCATTCTGTTCGGACGCTTACATGGTTTCTCACGTTGCTTAGAGGAATAGTGCTCTGGAAAGTCAGAATGAGGGATTTCACTTGCTATTCTACTGCAGGCTGGATTTTTCTCAAGTTTCTTTGCTGTCTCTGTCCCAGATGGGAGAGCATGGCTATCAACTAGAGTTTCAAAGAGCATAAACCAATGACCATTCCATGGCACCATCCTCTTCGTGTGAGCTTATGTCCCATCTAACCAGATTTCAGTGGTCTTTTTCTGAAACCTTTGGACAGAGTGGAGACATTTTCGCCTTTCTTCATTTTAATCCTATTACTTTATAGCTGGTAGTTTGAATGAGTTTCGAGTAAGGCTCTTGAATGAAATTGGGAGGGTAACATTAACTCTGGGGAAGGGCAAAATCAACAGCAATTTCATTGTAAATCACTGCCTTGACTCATCAGGCAGCTACAGGTTCTAAACAATGCCAAGGATAATAGAGATTTATTACAACAAATTAAAGGCTAATCAGAGTGTGTCCTGTGATAAACAACATAGTAAAACACACATAAGTGACAGTAAGGGAAGGCATGAGTTGATAAGACTCACGACTGTGGGTGGTAGTAGAAAACCAAATTCTTTTCATGGCTCACTCACTTTGTATATTTCTGCACTGTTCCATGTATAGATGGGAGATGATTAGGAATAATGCATGCAGGTTTGTTCAACGAATACTGTGTGTTCCCTGTGGGTGCAGCATGGTGATAGATGCTGGGTGAGGTAGAGCAGAAAAGCGAGCCACAGCCCCTTCATGCTAGAAGTTCATGGTGCGACACATCCATGGGGGGATGGAAGTGATGGGCTAGGTGTATGATTAAGAACCAAATAGCCAGAATGAACTCTTGGTGCCGTGGGCCCTTGTGGGCCTGGGAGATGGCTCGTGGGCTGCCTTGGTAGGCTTGGCCACCTACAGAGGCGTGTTGTGAGCTTGAGTCCTAGGGAGTGCTTGCATCTGGGGTAAGTGGGCATGAGGGGTGGGGGTGTCTGCGAGAGTTGAAATTGAGCAAACAGTGTTGGAGAAATGATGAGGATGTGAGTAGATCTGTGCTGGTGTCGTTGTTAGAATGTGGCAGATCGTTTTAGAAAGTAAACAGGGGCTAAAAGAGTGTTAAATGCTGTGCGTGGGTGCTTCCTACTAGCAGGGTTCCTGCCCAAATGGGGAGAAACGTCACATGTTCTTCATTCTCTAGACGTTGTAATTAAACTAAGTGGACCTGGAAAGCTGGTTTCTTAGCATTAAAAAACAAAACCAAACTCTTGTTGGGATTTTATAACTCAGTTTAATTCTATTTTTTTTTTTTTAATTTCTTAAGTGTTCCTGGGCTAAGCGGTTGTACAATGATCAGAGGTCTGTATACCCAGATTTATGCCATCTTATAAGCCTCTTCCATTATTTTATTTATTTTTTTCTAGCAAAGGTTATGGTGAATTACTACTTTTTAGTGGAGGAGTTTTACAGTGAGCATTATCAGTTAAGAAAATCCATCTTCTGACTATTATCTTCTGAGTCAGTAATGAAGATGTTGTAAGATTTGGGGGGAAATATGGCCTAGTTTCCTGGATGGCAGAGAGACAGTGCTAAGTAAAAATCAATAATTCTGTTAAAACAAAGAGGGAAAAATAATCTTGAAGCCTGTTGACCCTTTGGTTAGTCTAGATAGGAAAATTAACCTAATCTAGCCTTTATGTTTCATTCATTTTGATGTTTTTCCATTTTAGTATTGTGACCTCATTTTAGCCTGTGGCATTGTATGCTAAGTCTCAGATCATTTTCAAAGCCCTAGCGGGTCTGTGGAGCCTCTTTGGGAGCCCGGTTGAAGCGAATGAGGGGGAATAGGCAGGCTCTGCTACCACTTTCACTCCAACCACTGGCACCTTTCAGCTGGGGCGGCCCTACAGTCACCTGCTTTGTTCACATTTAGCTTTTGCTTGAACAGATTTGACTTTACAAAATTCGAAAACTGTTGGTCCAACCCAGAGACACCAAAAGCAAACATTTTGGACACATCAGCCAGATTTCTGGACCAGTGTATAGATGGTCCCCCATTAACACCATTTCTGGATTCTTCTCATCACCAAATGTGTGTTTGGTCACATCTGTAAGGACAGGCATGGGGCTTTAACTTGTAGGCATGGGGTTTTTCTTTTTCAGAGGCGGACATTCAGTTTGGTACATCTTTGAAAACTTGGGCCTTTAGGTTCTTCTCCTTGGTCTCCACCAAGTGTTCTTTATTTTGTGGTGCCTTCTGGGGCTGGAGAGGAAACAAAATAGAAATTCTGTAAAGGAAATGAAGCTTTTGCTAACCTTTACCTATAATTGCTGAGGTGCTGATAATTTTTTTTTTTTTAGAAAGTAACAGAATTTGCTGCATAAGTGTAACAATGTTTATCCTTGAAGCCACAAAACACCTAGTTGTTTTCTGTTGCACCTTCCCTTTTCCTTTCTTTGTTATGGAACTTAGGCAGAATTTCTATTTTAATACCTTAATTAGGTAAATGTGAGTTTTCTCTTGACCTCAGTGAGGTTCCTTTTTGAAAAGGTTGAGTTTGAGGTTCCTTTAATTGCCTGTCTTCTGAGTTCTTATAGGAAGGTTTACTTAAAGAGCTAGTTTTGTTTGTTTTCTTTTAAGATTTATTTGAGAGTATGTGTGTGTGTGCATGTGCACAAGCGTGGTGGGGGAGGGGCAGAGAGAGAGAACCTTCAAGCAGACTCCCCTCTGAGCAGGGAGCCCGGCCACAGGGCTCGATCCCAGGACCCTGAGATCATGACCTGAGCCAAAATCAAGAGTGGGACGCTTAACTGACTGAGCCACTCACGTGTCCCAAGAGCTACTTTTTAATAGTATTCAAGATACTAAATTTTATTAGCTCAGAAAAAATAAAATTACTAATTTTATCTATAAAATGGAGTTTGGTTCTGGGTGTCTCCTCTCCATTTTACACACACACATATGCCTCACCTTCTACCAACGGCTACCTGAACTCATTGAAGATACGGCTTCCCTGTAAGAGAGTATTTTGGAGCAGTGGGGTACAGTATAGCAACACAGGATCCTTTACTTCCCTGCGGTCACATCTCCTGGAATCCTCGGTTAATATAAATCAAGAAAAGCTGGGTTTGATGAGTAGCATCTTAGAATTTATTGGGTGCATGGTGAAGCACTTGCTGTGAGGTCAGGCAATGTTCTTGAGCTCAGCTTGACTCAGAAAATTTCAGTGATTTTTTTTTTTTTTTTTTATAGGCTTCGAGATGACAAGCAAGCTTTCCACACTATTCTCCAGGCTCACCCAGAACATGGGCTAAAAGGGACGTGGAGGAGAAGGGAACATTGTCAGGACAGCTGGCAGCAGCCTTGGCTCTTAGTCTCCAAGGTGTTTCCTCCCATCTACTTGTCAACTCTTGGCCCTTCCTGGTCTTGCCTCCACCCCTAAATACTGGAGAAACCAGAATTCCTTTGGTACCCCATATCAAATCTCAAAAGTCCCCCATTTATAATCCAGACAGGAGAGAGCAGGCATTCTTCACCTGTTTTAAGGACTTTCTTGTGCATATGGGCCTGGGGTCTAAAGCAGGCAGAAAGGAAAGGAAAAAATCTTTTGGCCATGGTGTCAAAGTCTGGCCCTTTGGAGCCATCCTTCTCTGAAGGCCTCCTGACCAGATCACAGAACGGCGGCAGATTTGAATTTGCAATCTGCGTTCGTATCCAAGTCATCTTTAATATTCAGCCCTGATAGGGTAATTATATCCTAGCTCACTTGTGCGGATGGCTGTGGTACAGTGATTTCACAGAAAGTAAATAGAATGCTAATTTGTTGAATGCAACCTATTTGAAAGTAAATATTCTTGCCGAGTCTCATGTGACTTCTTTTCTCTGCTTCTTATAAAGAAAACAGACAAAACCCTAGCCCCTTACAAGATTAATTTAGGCCTGGGTGGTACTCTGTTCTTTCCTTTCTTTCGGAACTCAATGCTGGCTTGGATACAAGACTCCCCACTATGGAGTTTAAATGAGAATGGCCTTTTTTGGTTGTTCAATACTTTTATTTTGGGCAAAGGTTTTAATCTATACTGAACAGTAATGAACTACCTGTACTGGTTGGTCCCCAACAAGTATAGAAACTTGGGAGAATTGGTCATTTCTATTTTAGGGACTTAGCAACTTATATTAGTTTAAGACCTTATGTGAACCTGGATTAGGTTGTGGTTTTGTGTTTTTTGGAGATGCCAGAATGCAGTTTAAGGGAAGGTTAGTCAAGTCATCCATTGAAATGGTTATTTATCCATCTATACATTTATACATTGATTTTTTTATTGAGCTGCTATCGTGTCCTAGGCTCTGTGCTCACCTTTGATTCCACAGCTGAATTCCTGGTCTGCTTGGTGGGTCTTGGATCCCAGGGGTGCCACTTGAGCTCATATTTACGACTTCCAAACTTGGCCTTGGCTTTTGTTGTCCTCACCATAGCTTGAGGTGTTAGCATAGGACCTTCTAATCTGTTGGAGATTTAAAACTAAAGAAAATCCCGGAGTGTTTTTATGAATATTTTGGGGACTTTCTCAGCCTTTCCTAGAGCTGACTCTTGGCTGGTTTATCTAACGAAAAGCAGCAGCCAAAGCTGGTCCGTGCCGAGTGGTGAGAGCGAGGTCTGAACCACACTGCCCATGTGCTCTCTGAAAGGGGCTGTCATCAAGGGTGCATCTCTTTGCCTCTGAAGAATCTGTATGCTACGTGAAGAGGTGCAAGCTGGCGGGTCAAGGACTAACCCCAGTCATAATCATGTTTTGTTCAGCCCACACTGCGTTCTAACAATCGAAAAAGTCACCTGCAGATCTCAGTTTCTGACTTCTTTTGATAAAGGGGAGGGTCTGCTGACACTGGCCCTGTGGTCCCTCAGGTCAGCATCAGGGGAATAGAGCAGGACCTAGCTTTCTCTTGAGGTCCGCTAGTTTCCTCCTGCTGTGTAAAAAAACCATCTTGGCACTGGATGTTGTAAAACAGCAACCCTTTCATTATGTTCATGGACTCTGAGTTGGGAATGTGGACAAGGCATGGTGGGAATGGTTTGTTTCTAGTCCACAGTGGCTAAGGCCTCAGCTGGGGAGACTTAAACTTGGGGAGATGGAATCATCTGAAGGAGTAGTAATTCACATATGTGCCTAGGCCAGGAGAGCTCGGGGCTCCTTGGGAAACCCCCAAATCTGTCTGAAGCCTCCAGCTTTCTATGTGTTCTTTCTAGGCGTGTTCTGCAACATGGCAGCCTCAGGGTAGTCAGCCTTCCAACATGGCGACTCGGTGATCCACAAGGAAGCTGGACAAGGCAAAAGCCACCTGGCCTCTCAGGACCCAGCCTCAGAGATCATACTGTGTCCCTTTCTTGTATTCTATTGGCTTGAGCAATCTCAAGTCCACCAAGATGGAAAACGAAGGAAGGGCCAGATACTCCACCTCTTGATAGGCTAATTATACAAAGAATTTGCAACTACGTTTTCAAACGGACAAAGGGAGCAGACTGGTTCCATTTGCTGTTGCCTTCACTCCCTATTACATTGTGTCCAGACTGTTTTACTGATTTCTATTACCTGACTGTCCCTGAGGGCATTTGAGTTAGAGATTACTGCTCTTCTTTGGGACTTCTCAATTTAGATGAACTCTAACTAAAACTAGAATTTGGAGTTCATCTTCTGTCAACATTTATAATAAGTGTTCCCTTTAGGGGAATGAGTGGAAGGCAACGTGGACTCATACTCCAAACATCTTTTGGGAAGTGGTGTATGAGTTTTCACTGGGGGAGATAACCCACTGGGTATGATTCATGCTCATGTTGGCCATGTTATGAATTTCATTTGCAGAAACAAGTTCTCTTACTCATGTATTCACTGCTTTATTTCTTTACCTTGGATACATGCATTTCCTTCTGTATTTCCTTATTCTGTAGACTGTGGGCCAAACCGTTTATTTTTTAAATTACTTAAAAAATATCCTGTGGCTGTCATCACTGTCATTGTAAATAATGAAATCTTAATTACGGGTGCTATACTACAAGGAGTGTTAGAATTAAAGCAACCATGGTTTAAAGAGACACTTAAGGAAAAGTATCTAAAATTATCATCTTTTCATTTTCATCCAGCTCTGTCCTTCCAGTGAAGGTGTCATCACAATTGTCCTGGTTGGGGTACTTGGTGTTAGCCCAGTCCCTCCCTTGCCCATCATCCTAGACTGTCAATAAATTTGGCAATTTATTCTCTTAGATAGTTTTCTGTTCCTTGTCCACTGTCACTCTTAGCTCAGACCCACATAAATGGGCCACCTGCCTAGATGTTCTGCTAATCTGTAATATCTCCCCGTTCCATTTTGCTCTATTTAAAGAGTGATCTTCCTAGAACCTCCATCAGATCGTGTTAGTTCCCCGCTAACAAATCAACAGCGGCATCACTCTGCCTCTGGATAAAACGTTCTGTTGTAAATGGCACAGGAGGGCCTACCTGATCTGGACCCAGCTTAGCTCTTCGACCTCGTCTCCAGATTGCTCTCCCCTGCTCCAGTACATTCCCACCCAAATTGCGCCAGTCATAACTGGTCACTTGTTTCCAGGCACTTTCTGGATACTCCTGGCTAAATCCTATACTGGAAGCCTTGGCCAGTGTTCTGTCTTTTCCATTCGGTACCAAATGCTCCATCTTTGGGTTACTATAGCATTCCAGAGTCTTTATCCAATAATTATTTTTCATCTGTCTTTCCAATTCTAATTCAGATTTCCTGAAGACAGAAACCATCTCTTGTCTATATGTATCAATGCTGGGCGTAGGTAGGACTTTGCGTAAATGTTTATGGAATGGCTGGCTGACTGAACCCCACCGGTGATTCCATTCCAGAACTATTCTTGCTGAATAGCAGTCTATTTACAATGGGGTAGAGGACCTTATTCTGGTTTTTTGTTTGACAGGGGGAAGTAATCCTTCTCTGTGCCTTTCATACCAAAAAGGAACATTTGGGGGGAGAATAAGGAAGATCATCTAGATATGTATCTTGCTGATGTATTTGTGTATATTACAGTAGTAGAAAGTAGTAAATCTAGCCCTCCCTGGTAGATGTCAAGAAAAACCTTCCTTTGTGTGCACCTGCACATTGCTCAGTTCCCTCAGTGAACAGCCCGAATTTCCACCAATAATTCTCTCAAGAGCATCCCATATAGTAGGTGGGACATGAATTCAGAACCAGGCACACTCTGCATATTCTGGTTCTAGTTTCTTCCTAAGTTACATACTCTCAGGGACAGCTTACTTTATTTCTCAGAGCCTCCCTTTACTTATAACAGGTAAGTAGCATATAAGAGTAGCAGGTGATAAATGCTAGGTCCCTTCCTTCCTCCAGAGGAGAAATAATAGTGCACCTAATTTTGTGTTGGTTGGACAGTTGGATAGCCATCTCGTTCACGTCTTAGCTCCTTATTGTGTCATTTTAATCTCAGCAGTTTAGGAAATTGTAAGCCTCATACTGCAAGTTAATTGTTGCTAAGTGAATGTAAAGAGGAGGTAACATCACAGAATCAAGGGAATGAAAGTGGAAGACCTCTGGACTGACTCTACAGTCTTGGGTAGGGCTCTACACTTCTTTCAGCTGACAACTGTCAAATGAATCACCTTGGTCATTATTTATAAAGGAAGAAATAAGAAATAAGAAATTTGAATGTGCTTTGAGTGTGTCCACAATTTCAGTTTCAAGCTCACTGCTTAGTGTGGGCTCCTGTTGCCTGGTATGAGGGTATTGGGTTAATATTTTACATCTACCTGTATTGCATTCCCGCCTTGTAGATCTAAGCTCAGGAGGCTTGGGTAGCGAGGGGGTACAGTAGCAACCAGGACCCACATTCTTGCTTTATGAAGAGTTTAGATTTGACTGTGATTGGCAGCAGATTCTTTGTGTTGCCAAGAGCTGAAGCTAAAATTACCTATGTTTCAAACAAAAGTTCTTCTAGGAACTGCCTTTTTCTAGGAGGTTGGAGGAAGAGGGGAAATAGATGACTTTTGTCTGCATACCCAGACTCTAGGATCTAGGCCAAACGGGGATTGAGTTGCCTCTTAAAATTTTTATTATGCTCTCTAGGAACCCCTTGAAAAGAGACTAATGCACTTTTAATGACTGGATATTAAAGTGTATTTATATCAAGTATAAAAAAGTTGCTGTTGAAGTGATTTTTTTTTTTCTTTCTTGCCTCAACTCAGACACAGAGGGAGCAAAGTCTAATAACTGAAAATAGAAAAACCAAAAATAGTGTGTTCTCCTAAACGTGACCTGATCATGTAAGACCCAGTTTGGGTAGGGCACCCCTCAGTATTGAACTGGAATTTCGGTGAGGAGCGTTCACAGTCAGCTGCAGTGTATGGCCCATGGGTGGGAGGCCAAGATGTGGCAGCAGATATGCCCAATGAGGCGGGATAAGCTTTGGGAAGTGGGCTTGACTGACCGCACGTGTCGATCTCGAGTGCTCTTGAGACAAGACTACACAGTTAAGGATAGTGCCCTATGAACAAGTGGTGTCTTGGCTTCTCCACTTGCTCCTTTGACAAGTTACATTACCTCTTTGGGCCTCAGTTTTCTTATCTGTAGAAAGAGTAGAGTAAAAACTTCTGTGTTCTAGGGATGTTGTGAATATTGAGTCCATGTATATAAAACATTTAGATTAATGTCTGCCATGGGTATGCACGGTATAAATGTCTAAGGTGAATTATTAGGATTTTTCATTGATTGCCACAAGACTTCGAAACTGTAGGTGAGGATCAATGATAAAAAAGGCAAAAGCCTTTATCTGGATGCTAAGTACCCAGTGGGTGAATTTTAATTTGCTGGCCAAATTCCTCTGTTTATTCCCTGGATGATAGCTAGTATCTAAGATGACCTGAAGATGGCACAATTAAAGAAAAAGAATGGGAAAGGAGGAGTTTGTATAAATCATGGTTAACAGTTGAATTTATTTGTGGGTCAAAGGCAGACCTGAATTCAAATTCAGTTTGAGCCTGGAGTCCAGACTTTGAACCTTATCAAAGTGAAAAGTGATATGCCTACCTCTTCCCCCCAACAAAAATGACTTCACTGTTTTTATAAAAATGGCACATTATTATAATAAAAAAATTTCCTGAGCATTCCAGCAAGTCAGAAAAAAAAAAAGCCAAGATTGTATTGTCCAGAAATAAACACCATTCACATTTGTGAACCTTCTACACCTCTCTCCAGGCATAATATAAATGAAAGGTAGATGGATAGAAATTATTTTATAAACTGAGGTTAAGTCTATACTCCCTCACCCCCACCCTGCCTTTTTAAAGGGTTACTTTGGAGAAAAATAAGGGCAACCTGACTTTTTTCCTCCCCATGAATGCGGCTTGCTTTTTGCCTAGAAAATTGTCCAGTGAACTTCCCCTGTGTATTGTCTTGATGCTGATGCTTCAGAATGTTTTCCTGGGATGGAGTGGGCCCTCTTGATGTGGCTGCTTTTTAATTTCAAGAAATTATCTTTCATTATGTCTTTAAAATATTTAGCCTTCTTAGGGTCACATGTAACAGGAAATGGAATGAAATTAAAATGTACAGTTCTAAGAATTGTTTATAAAGGAAATTCCCAAGTACCCACCACTTGGGTGAAGACCCAGATCCTATCTGCCTCCCCAGAGGCTCCCTTTTCTCCCCTTCCTGCCTCCACCTTTCCGGGATGGTGCCCCTGTCCTGACTGAGGGTCACCAGTCCATAGCTTTTCTTCATAATAATGTCTGTACCAGTTCAGGACATGAATGCTGGTGGTAAGTTTAGCTTTACTGAGCCCATACTCTATGTATGCTTTAATTACAAATGATGTTGAACATTTTTTGTGTGTTGGTCATTTGTAAATCTCTGGTGAGATGTCTGTTCAGATCTTTTACCCATTTTAAAAACTGAATTGTTTTGTCTTATTTTTGAATTTTGAAGTGTTCTTCGTGTATTTTGGATACAGTTCCTTTACAAATAGGTGTTGTGCAAATATTTTCTCCCAGTCTGTGGCTTGTCCTTTCATTTTCTTAAACTGTCCTTTGCAGAGCAGAGTGTTTCAGCTCTAATGAAATCTAACTTAACATGCCTTCTTTCCTGGATCCTGCTTTTGGTGGTACATCTAAAAATTTATGGTCAAATCCAAGGTCACCTAGGTTTTCTCCTGTATTATCTTCTAGGGTTTTTTACTTTTACATTTCGATATAGGATCCATTTGGAATTTTTGTGAAAGGTTTAAGGTTTGTGTCTTTTTTTTTTTTTTTTTGCATGCAGACAACACCATTTGTTGAAAGCACTATTTAATTACCCTGTTTCTTGTCAAAGATCAATTGACTATATTGATGTATCTCTTAGCTCTCTATTCTGTTACATTGATATGTATCTGTCCTTTTGCTAATCCTATACTGTCTTGATTACTGTAGCTTTGTAATTATAGAAGTTGAGTTTTGAGTTCCTAAATTTTGTTCAGTGTTGTGTTGGCTCTTCTGGGTCTTCCTTTTCACATAAACTTTAGAAGCTATTTGTTGATATCCACAGAAGAGTATGCTGGGATTTCAGTTGGGATGCCATCAAACCTATAGATCAGGTTGGGAAGAATTGATGTTGTAATGAAATTAAGTCTTCTAAATCTGTGAGCACAGAATATCTCTTTATTGTAAATGGTATTGTTTTTAAATTTCAAAATACAATTGTCCATTTTTGTTATATAGGAAAGCAATGGACTTTTATGTATTAACCTTATATTTTTGCTATACTGGCTTATTCAAGGAGGGTATTTTTTTCCCCCCTCCACTTTGGTATGTTCTATGTAGACAGTCATGTCCTCTGTGAGCAAAGATGGTGTTATTCCTTTCCAATTTCTAAGCTTTTTATTTCCTTATTGTTCTATCTAGGACTTCCAGTGTGATGTTGCCTAGATTTGCAGAGAGAGGACATTCTTGCCTTGTCCTGGATCTTAGGGGCAGAGGATCCAGCATGCTGTTAGCTGTAGGCTTTTGTAGACGTCTTTTTATCAAGTTAAGGAAGTTCCTCTCTTTGTTAAGAGGCTGGGTTTTTTTTTTTTTTTTTGATATAGTGTTCCATGATTCATTGTTTGTGCATAACACCCAGTGCTCCATGCAGAACGTGCCCTCTTTAATACCCATCACCAGGCTAAGCCATTCCCCCACCCCCCTCCCCTCTAGAACCCTCAGTTTGTTTTGCAGAGTCCATCTCTCATGGTTCGTCTCCCCCTCCGATTTACTCCCCTTCATTCTTCCCCTCCTGCTATCTAATACTTCTTTTTTTTTCTTAAAATATATTGCATTATTTGTTTCAGAAGTACAGATCTGTGATTCAACAGTCTTGCACAATTCACAGTGCTCACCAGAGCACATACCCTCCCCAATGTCTATCACCCAGCCACCCCCTCCCTCCCACCCCCCACCACTCCAGCAACCCTCAGTTTGTTTCCTGAGATTAAGAATTCCTCATATCAGTGAGGTCATATGATACATGTCTTTCTCTGATTGACTTATTGCACTCAGCATAACACCCTCCAGATCCATCCACCTCATCGCAAAGGGCAAGATATCATTCCTTTTAATGGCTGCATAACATTCCATTGTGTATATATACCACATCTTCTTTATCCATTCATCTGTCGATGGACATCTTGGCTCCTTCCATAGTTGGGCTATGGTGGACATTGCTGCTATAAACATTGGGGTGCACGTACCCCTTCGGGTCCCTACATTTGTATCCTTGGGGTAAATACCCAGTAGTGCAATTGCTGGATCGTATGGTAGCTCTATTTTCAACTTTTTGAGGAACCTCCATACTGTTTTCCAGAGTGGTTGCACCAGCTTGCATTCCCACCAACAGTGTAGGAGGGTTCTCCTTCTCCACATTCCCACCAACATCTGTCGTTTCCTGACTTGTTCATTTTAGCCGTTCTGAATGGTGTGAGATGGTATCTCATTGAAGTTTTGATTTGGATTTCCCTGATGCCGAGCGATGTTGAGCACTTTTTCATATGTCTGCTGGCCATTTGGATGTCTTCTTTGGACAAATGTCTGTTCCTGTCTTCTGCCCATTTCTTGATTGGATTATTTATTCTTTGGGTGTTGAGTTTGATAAGTTCTTTATAGATTTTGGATACTAGCCCTTTATCTGATATGTCATTTGCAAATATCTTCTCCCATTCTGTCGGTTGTCTTTTGGTTTTGTGGACTGTTTCTTTTGCTGTGCGAAAGCTTTTTATCTTGATGAAATCCCAAGAGTTCATTTTTGCCCTTGCTTCCCTTGCCTTTGGTGATGTTTCTAGAAAGAAGTTGCTGTGGCTGAGGTCAAAGAGGTTGTTGCATGTGTTCTCCTTTAGGATTTTGATGGACTCCTGTCTCACATTGAGGTCTTTCAATCATTTGGAGTCTATTTTTGTGTGTGGTGTAAGGAAATGGTTCAGTTTCATTCTTCTGCATGTGGCTGTCCAACTTTCCCAACACCAATTGTTGAAGAGACTGTCTTTTTTCCATTGGACATTCTTTCCTGCTTGGTCAAAGATGAGTGGACCCTAGAGTTGAGGGTCCATTTCTGGGCTCTCGATTCTGTTCCATTGATCTATGTGTCTGTTTTTGTGCCAGTACCATACTGTTTTGATGATGACAGCTTTGTAATAGAGCTGGAAGTCCGGAATTGTGATGCCGCCAGCTTTGCTTTTCTTTTTCAACATTCCTCTGGCTATTCTGGGTCTCTTCTGGTTCCATACAAATTTTAGGATTATTTGTTCCATTTCTTTGAAAAAAGTGGTTGGTATTTTGATGGGGATTGCATTGAATGTGTAGATTGCTCTAAGTAGCATTGACATCTTCACAATATTTGTTCCTCCAATTCATGAGCATGGAAAGTTTTTCCTTTTCTTTGTGTCTTAATTTCTTTCATGAATATTTTATAGTTTTCTGAGTACAGATCCTTTGCCTCTTTGGTTAGATTTATTCCTAGGTATCTTATGGTTTTGGGTGCCATTGTAAGTGGGATCGACTCCTTAATTTGTCTCTCTTCTGTCTTGTTGTTGGTGTATAGGAATGCCACTGATCTCTGTGCATTGACTTTATATCCTGCCACTTTACTGAATTCCTGTATGAGTTCTAGCAGTTTTGGCGTGGAGTCTTTTGGGTTTTCCACATAAAGTATCATCTCATCTGCAAAGAGTGAGAGTTTGACTTCCTCTTTGCCGATTTGGATGCCTTTGATTTCTTTTTGTTGTCTGATTGTTGTGGCTAGGACTTCTAACACTATGTTGAATAGCAGTAGTGTTAATGGACATCCCTGCTGTGTTCCTGACCTTAAGGGGAAGCTCTCAGGTTTTCCCCATGGGGAATGATATTCGCTGTACGTTTTTCATAGATGGCTTTTATGATATTAAGGTATGTACCCTCTATCCCTATACTCTGAAGAGTTTTGATCAAGAAAGGATGCTGTACTTTGTCAAATGCTTTCTCTGCATCTATTGAGAGGATCATATGATTCTTGTTCTTTCTTCTGTTAATGTATTGTATCACGTTGATTGATTTGTGGATGTTGAACCAAACTTGCAGCCCAGGGATAAATCCCACTTGGTCGTGGTGAATAATCCTTTTAATGTACTGTTGGATCCTATTGGCTAGTATTTTCGTGAGAATTTTTGCATCCATGTTCATCAAGGATATTGGTCTGTAATTCTCGTTTTTGATGGGGTCTTTGGCTTTGGAATCAAGGTAATGGTGGCCTCATAAAATGCGTTTGGAAGTTTCCTTCCATTTCTATTTTTTGGAACAGTTTCAGAAGAATAGGTATTCTTCTTGAAATATTTGGTAGAATTCCCCCGGGAAGCCATCTGGCCCTGGGCTTTTGTTTGTTGGGAGATTTTTGATGACTGCTTCAATTTTCTTAGTGGTTATAGGTCTGTTCAGGTTTTCTATTTCTTCCTGGTTCAGTTTTGGTAGTTGATACATCTCTAGGAATGCATCCATTTCTTCCAGGTTATCTAATTTGCTGGCATAGAGTTGCTCATAATATGTTCTTATAATTGTTTGTATTTCTTTGGTGTTGGTTGTGATCTCTTCTCTTTCATTCATGTTGTTGTTGATTTGGGTCATTTCTTTTTTCTTTTTGGTAAGTGTGGCCAGGGGTTTATCAATTTTGTTAATTCTTTCAAAGAACCAGCTCCTTGTTTCATTGATCTGTTCTATTGTTCTTTTGGTTTCTATTTCATTGATTTCTGCTCTGATCTTTATTATTTCTCTTCTCCTGCTGGGTTTAGGCTTTATTTGCTGTTTTTTCTCCAGCTTCTTTAGGTGTAGGGTTAGGTTGTGTATTTGAGACCTTTCTTGTTTCTTGAGAAAGGCTTGTATTGCTATATACTTTCCTCTCAGGACTGCCTTTGCTGCATCCCAAAGATTTTGACCAGTTGTGTTTTCATTTTCATTGGTTTCCATGAACTTTTCTAATTCTTCTTTAATTTCCTGGTTGACCCATTCATTCTTTAGTAGGATGCTCTTTAGCCTCCATGTATTTGAGTTCTTTCCGACTTTGCTCTTGTGATTGAGTTCTAGTTTCAAAGCATTGTGGTCTGAAAATATGCAGGGAACAATCCCAATCTTTTGGTACCGGTTGAGACCTGATTTGTGACCTAGGATGTGATCATTTCTGGAGAATGTTCCGTGGACACTAGAGAAGAATGTGTATTCCGTTGCTTTGGGATGGAATGTTCTGAATATGTCTGTGAAGTCCATTTCTTCCAGTGTGTCATTTAAAGTCTTCATTTCCTTGTTGATTTTTTGCTTAGATGATCTGTCCATTTCAGTGAGGGGGTGTTAAAGTCCCCCACTAGTACTGTATTGTTGTCAATGTGTTTCTTTGCTTTTGTTATTAATTGCCTTATATAATTGGCTGCTCCCATGTTAGGGGCATAGATACTTACAATTGTTAGATCTTCTTGTTGGATAGACCCTTCAAGTAGGCTATAGTGTCCTTCCTCATCTCTTATTACGGTCTTTGGTTTAAAATCTAATTTGTCTGATATAAGGATTGCCACCCCAGCTTTCTTCGGGTGTCCATTAGCATGGTAAATGCTTTTCCACCCCTAACTTTCCATGTGGGGGTGTCTTTGGGTCTAAAATGAGTCTCTTGCAGACAGCATATCCATGGGTCTTGTTTTTTAATCCAATCTGATAGCCTGTGTCTTTTGATTGGGGCATTGAGCCCATTTACATTCAGGGTAACTATTGAAAGATATGAATTTAGTGCCATTGTATTGCCTGTAAGGTGACTGTTCCTGTATATTGTCTGTGTTTCTTTCTGGTCTATGCTGCTTTTAGGCTCCCTCTTTGCTTAGAGGACCCCTTTCAACATTTCTTGGAGGGCTGGTTTTGTGTTTGCAAATTCCTTTAGTTTTTGTTTGTCCTGGAAGATTTTTATCTCTCCTTCTATTTTCACTGACAGCCTAGCTGGGTATAGTATTCTTGCCTGCATATTTTTCTCGTTTAGTGCTCTGAAGATATCATGCCAGTCCTTTCTGGCCTGCCAGGTCTCTGTGGATAGGTTCTTTGCCAATCTAATGTTTCTACCATTATAGGTTACATATCTCTTCTCGCGAGCTGCCTCTAAGATTTTCTCTTTTTCTCTGAGACTCGTAAGTTTTACTCTTAGATGTTGGGTTGTTGACCTATTTTTATTGATTTTGAGAGGGGTTCTCTGTGCCTCCTGGATTTTGATGCCCGTTTCCTTCCCCACATTACGGAAGTTCTCTGCTATAATTTGCTCCAATATACCTTCTGCCCCCCTCTCTTCTTCTTCCTCTGGGATCCCAATTACTCTAATGTTGTTTCGTCTTATCGTATCGCTTACCTCTCGAATTCTGCCCTCGTGATCCAGGAGTTGTTTATCTCTCTTTTTCTCAGCTTCTTTATTTTCCATAATTTTGATTTCTATATCACTGATTCTCTCTTCTGCCTCATTTATCCTAGCAGTTAGTGCCCCCATTTTTGATTGCACTTCATTAATAGCCTTTTTGATTTCGACTTGGTTAGATTTTAGTTCTTTTATTTCTCCAGACAGGGTTTCTCTAATAACGTCCATGCTTTTTTCAAGCCCAGCTAGTATCTTTAAAATCATGATTCTTAACTCTAGGTTTGACATCACACTAATGTCCGTAGTGAGTAGGTCCCTGGCCGACGGTACTACTCCTTGTTCTTTTTGTTGAGGTGATTTTTTCCTCTCGTCATTTTGTCCAGAGGAGAATAGATGAATGAGAGAACAAAATGCTAACAGGGTAACAACGTCCCCAGAAAATACACTCTAAACAAATCAGAAAAGACCTGAAACCAGGGGAAAAAAAAGGGAAAGAAAGAAAAAAAAAAGATAAAAACAAAAACAGAACAAAACAAAGAAAAACCAGAATATGTTCAAATATGATCAGGCTGGTGCATAGATCAGTGCCACACAGTAGATTTTGGGTGTATTTTGGTCTGTTAGAAAGTGCCTCCTAAAATTTTAAAGAAAGACATATATGTATAAAATAAGGGTTGATACGATGAAGGGATGGAATATGAGTGTAAAAATGAAAATTATAAAAAATTTTAAAAAAGGAATTGATCAGAAGGTGTTTTAAAAAATAGAGAATAAAAAAAAAGGGGGAGACAATGTCATCAGGCAGGGGACTGGAAAAAAGCCATACACTAGAGATTTAGGGTATATTTTGATATGTTAGAAGAAATTGTATCTCAAAATTTTAGAGAGAACAACTTATATATATGCCAAAAATAAAGGTAACCACTATGAAGGGATAGAATATGACTCTAAAAATGAAAAATAATGTTTTTTTTAAAAAAAGGGATCAATAAGATGTTGGTTGAAAAAGGGAAAAAGAAAAATTAAAAAAAAAACAGTTAAAAAAATTAACTTTGATAGACTGATGAATCATGGTAAAACAGCCATGAATTCTATGTGCAGTATTCCCCTAGCGCTGGAGTTCTCCCGTTCTCCTTGATCGGTAAACTTGGTCTTGGCTGGCTGTTCGTGCTGATCTTCTGGGGGAGGGGCCTGTTGTCATGGTTCCCAAATGTCTTTGCCGGAGGTGAAATTGCCCCGCCCTTGCCGGGTGGAGCTAAGTAATCATCTCGGGTTTGCTCTCGGGAGCTTTTGTTCCCTGCCAGCTTTCCATACAGAGTTGGAGGACGAGAGTGAAAATGGTGGCCTCACAATCTTCCCCGGGAGGAGCCGAGAACTCGGGGCCCCGCTCCTCAGTGCGCCCCCAGAGAAAAGCAGTCAGTCACTCCCGTCTCCCCGGTCTCTGGCCGCACTCCGTGCTCACCCGGCCTGTGACCGAGTGTTTCTATCTCTGGCACCCGACCCCGTGTGGAGTCTCCAAACCCAGCAGATCCCTGCGGTGTGCTCCCGTGCCACTCCTCCCCGGGGAGGAAGGGGAGTCTCCCCGGCTCTGCTGCTTGTTGGGTCCCTGCTGGAGGAGCAGTGGCCCGACTGGGCTGCGGATCACAGTTTCTGGCAACCCCGAGCTGAGAGCCCGCACCTCGGCTCCGTCTCTGCAGCCGGCTTCCCCGCTCCCATACCTGGGAGCTCTGCTGCACTCAGGTACCCCTGGTCTTTCTGTGACCCCGAGGGTCCTGAGACCACACCGTCCCGCGAGGGTTCCACCGCCCGCTTAGCCACTGGAGCGACGTCCCTCAGCGGAGCCTACTTCTAAAAGTTACGATTTTGTGCTCCGCGGCTCTATCACTTGCCAGAAGCGGCCGACGGAGGCCCCTCCCCCGCCATCTATCCTTCCGAATATCGCCTCGGATTCACTTCTCCACACGTCCTACCTTCCAGTAAGTGGTCGCTTTTCTGTTCAGAGTGTTGTTGCTATTCTTATCTTTGATCTCCTGTTGAGTTCGTAGGTGTTCAGAATGGTTTGATCCCTATCCAGCTGAATTCCTGAGACCAGATGAAATCCAGGTCCTGTTAAGAGGCTGTTACAGAAATTCTTGTCAAGTTTGTTAGGAGTTCTTATCAAGAATGTTGGATTTTGTTTAAATGCTTTTTCTATACTGATATCCTATGATTTTCCTTTTTTAGTATATTTTTGTACTTGCTTACTTTTTTTTAACTGAATCTTTTAAGACTCACTAATCTTGTGCAGGTAGTTGGAATTTATACCTTTTTATTGCTGTACAACAGTGGTTAGTAAACTCTGGCCTGTAGGCTGTGTCTAGCCCACTGCTTATTTTTATGATTTGCAAGCTGAGAATGGTTTTTACATTTTTAGGTGATTGAAAAGATATAAAGAAAAAGCATTTGCGACATGAAAATTATGACATTCAGACGTCATTGCCCATAAATAAAGTTGAATTGGAACGAACCACACTGATTTGTTTCTGTAACGTCTGTGGCTGTTTTGTGCTCTGGTGGAGAGCTGAGTAGTTGCAATATTGATCCAAGGGTCTCCAAGTGGAAAATATTGACCACCTAGCACTTTGCAGGAGAAGTTTGCTGACCCCTGCTGTATCGTAGTGCACTGCATGAATATTCCACAAAGTATGTACCCATTCTGCTGATGGGCTTAAGCATGTTACTGAGTTTTGGCAATTTTTTAAAAAGATTTTATTTGAGAAAGAGAGAGTGAGTGAGCAGGGCGAGGGGCAGAAGGAGAGGGAATGAGACAATCTCAAACACTTTGAGCTAAATGTGGAGCCTGACGTGGGGCTTGGTCTCACGACCTTGAGATCGTGACCTGAGCTGAGATCAAGAGTCAGAGGCTTAACAGACTGAGCCCCCCAGGTGCCCCAGTTTTTGGCAATTACAAAAAAGCCATAATGAATGTATGCATGTATAGTGATGCGTGTAAGCATGTATTCTGATTGCTGGATGTGTGCTTTGCCACGGCATTGCTAAGTTGTGGATTGCGTCTGTCTTCAGCCATGGCAGGTAATGCCAGAGGGGAGGAATGGATGTTTGCAGCTACACTGCCACCAGCAGTGGGCGAAGCTCCCAGCATGCCATATGCTTGCCCATAACCACTGTTTGCAAGACTTAAACATTTTTGTCAGTGTGATAGACGTGACCTCCTATTTCTTTTTATTTCTTTTTATTTTTTTATATTTTTTTAAGATTTTATTTATTTGAGAGAGAGAGAATGAGAGAGAGCACGAGAGGGAAGAGGGTCAGAGGGAGAAGCAGACTCCCTGCTGAGCAGGGAGCCCGATGTGGGACTCGATCCCGGGACTCCAGAATCATGACCTGAGCCGAAGGCAGTCGCTTAACCAACTGAGCCACCCAGGCGCCCCATGACCTCCTATTTCATTTAGGTGTTATTTGTTCATTCTTGACCACCCATAGGACCGATTTTGGAGTCTTTTTTTTTGGCATGCTTTTCTTCCAAAGCACCAATTATATGTATCTTGTCTCCCCCCCCATTCCCTTTTATGGTGACTTAATCCTGTCCATCTTATTTTTGATTGTGATTTTTAGCTGTATCTATTTCACCTATTTCTTCCTAATGTTTTCATCTCAGTTTTATTTTCATTTCTCTTTTTTTATCTGATCTCTGCCAGACACACACACACACACACACACACACACACACACACACACACACACACATTTTTGAACTTGTCTCTCTGTTTCTGAGCTCTTTCATCTAAAATTTCTCAGCAGACATGGGGAACTATTTGAGAAAATCCTGTTTCATTGTGGGTTTTTCTTATGTTCTTCATTTGTGCTCATGGGGCAAGAGGAATGTGAACTGGGCTAATCTGAAGTTTCCATTTCGATTTTTGTTTCAAAAGTCCTCTCACCAAACAGGTTACCTTAGTCTTTGCTCTGGGGGTTTGTCCTCCCTTAGATTTTAGGCTTGATCAGGTGATGTGATTCACAGCAAAGACACTGATGTTAGAGAGTGTGTCCTTTCCTGCTTTCCTGCTGCTGGGCTCCGTCCTCTAAGTGTAGGTCACAGGTAACACCAGGGCAGGCATAAAGAGGGTTTGTGTGAGCTGTATGTCCTGTGACATTCTGTGGTGTCTTCTGCAACTTACTTGCCTCCAGATATATTCCTTCGAACAAGCCCCTGCAGACTTACACCTCTCCATCTAGTTGTCCTAATGCTTGGATGGCCCTCTCCTGAAGACCTCATCTGACTTGAGCTTTTAGGGAAACCCATTTCCACTAACATAGGAGGAGGTATGTAACTATTGCTTAGATGCTTTGTATTTTGCCTTTTGGAGTTGCCTCGGTGTTCTTGTTCCAAAGAAATTTCTTCTGTGTTTAATTTTTTGGTTGTTTTGAAGCAGATGAATTCCTTTGCTTAGCCATTTTCAGTGGGAGGTCATGACATTTTTTTATGCTCTAAAAATATGTGAATATTAGTGTTAAAAGCTAAAATAAGTGGATAATTATTTCGCTTTTTTATCCACATGTGATGATGCCATATAAAGATTTGTAAAGTGTTTTCTTCCCAAAGTCATAAACATCAAGAATGGAAGGAAAAAAGATTTTTCTCTATGGAGTAAAAATGAAATGTTCAAAACAATGATGTTCTTTCTAAAAGCTTAATGTAGTGTATCTTAATTATCCAAGGATTAAAGCATACAATGTACAGTTATTATATTGTACATGAAAATCATGGCAAACATCCTAATATACATCTCTGAACGTGATTTGCCAATGTTTTTTGTTAGTCATAATTATCTTTCTTAATTAGGCTTGCCTCATTATTGGTTTCTTAAAATATGTGCATATTTTAAGGATCATAGGGAAGTCAATTTATGGAAAAGCATCATTAAATTTGTTTTACAGACTCCGAGTTATTCCTGTTGAGGTTTGGGGGACATATGGCATCTTGTCTGATACAACATCTTGTGTGAAAAATCTTGCTCAGAAACCAAAACAAAAGCAACAAAAAATAAGAATAAACTTCAATGTAAAATTTTCCTCAGTCTAAATGCTTTTAAGTAATTTCAGCAAATACATCGTACATTGCAACTGTAGATATAGCACTGAATATTTTCTATTTGTGAGAAAGAAAAGTTTAAAAAACAACTTGAAAATGGGAACTCTAGTCTTAATAGTAATCTAAAATATTTAAAGTCAAAGATTTACTTGTTAAAGAAGCACTAAGTTGTTCCCTACTTTTTTAGAAATTAAGAGCCTTTTTATTACAATAGCAATAGGTAGACATTGCAGAAAATTTTGCAAAATAAGAAAATGAAAACCCAGCTTCCTGCCACTAGGGATTACTGTTAACACTGTACATTTTTTTCACGTGCATTTCTGTGTACCTGTTTTTTAGCCAAAAAAAAAAAAAAAAATCATACTTGAAGTGTCATTTTGTGTTTTTTTTTCCCCCAGTTAATAATCACCAGCTTTTGAGGTTAATAAATTTGCCTCTTGCATATGACCTGGTTCACATTCAAAATCAACAGTTGTCTCAGATATCCTTGAGAGCTGCTTTGTCCAGTCAGCGTTGTGTCACCTCCTTCTGTTGTATCCAGCTGCCATAACTCGAGTTCCTTTTGTCCAGCGCGGTCCCCACCTTCTTTCCTGCCACACTGACTTGTGGAAGAAACTTGGCAAGTTGCCTTGTGACCAGAGGTTTTTAATGTGAAAGTTTTCAGAAATTGTATTTGACTTCTTGAATCATTTAAGTCACTTCTTAGGAGCTGTAGGGAGCACCAGAGGCACGGGGAGGAGGGAAGGGAGATCTCAATGTTGTCACTGAGGTGAGAAAATCCTTTTGTCCGCAAGGACATGCTGGTTCTCATTTACGTGTTGGGTCTGTGAGAGGTTGTCTCCCAAACTGTGAAGCTCTGAATTCACCAAGCCCTGCCATTATTTCTTACTGTGTTAACAAGGCCGGTGATGAGCATCAATTTACGAAGGAGGTTGGTAGTCACACAGACGTCTTTGCTGAATTTTGTGGAGGCTGTTTGCTTTCACACTGACTCTGTGTGTGCACGCAGATATGTGGCCGTGAGGTCCACTGCTAAGAGCAGTGGTATAGAGTCCTACCGTGTGCCAGGCCTTGTTAGATGTTCTGAGAGGTAAAGCTGAGTAACACAAAGATGAGTAACAGACTCCTCTCTCAGGGATCTCTGTGGAATCATTATGTGTGTGGGGGGGGGGGGGAGGAATCTGCCAGAAATAGGAAGAAAGAATGTTAGTGGAGATGGCTCAGTAAAAGTAAGATGGCTCAGTAAAAAAGATGATCTGATCTTGTATTTTAACATCTGTCTTGAGCTATCATTTACATACAATAAATACAATAAAATGCACCCATTTTGGGGCACCTGGGTGGCTCAGTCAGTTAAGCGTCTGCCTTCGGCTCAGGTCATGATCCCCAGGGTCCTGGGATCGAGCCCCACATCGGGCTCCCTGCTCAGCGGGAAGCCTGCTTCTCCCTCTCCCATTCCCCCTGCTTGTGTTCCCTCTCTCTCTCTCTCTCTCTCCCCAATAAATAAATAAAATCTTTTTAAAAAATGCCCCTATTTTAAAGTGTCTAGTCTTACTTGGTGACCATCCCCTGCTTCATCCTGCTGCAATAACAAAGTGCTTGTGAAGTCGAACACAGATTCCGCCTCTTCCTTGCCCTTCTGACAGTTTGGTATGTTGTGTGTGTTTGCTGCTTCTCTTTGTCTGGAATGCCCTCCTCCCTCCTGTTTCTCAAGACCCATTCCTCAGCCTTTCGCCTCATGCCTGGCTGTTAACCCCTCCTCCTTGCTCCAAGGTCTTCGTGTGTCACACCGTTGACCAGAGTGTCTGCATCTTATGCTTCTGGGCCACTCGACCAGCACATTCACTTGACTTTTGACCTTGTGTTAGCCACACTTTTTCTTTTCCTTTTTCTATTTCATCCATTATAGAGCAGGCTTAATGCTCGATCCTGGGGTAGATAAAACTTAGACCCAGAATTTGTCCTTCTCTTCATGGGACTGAAATACAGCAGGAGTGACATAAACCCTATCAGTACAGTGTGATAACTGTAACAGAAGTACTGTGATCCATGGGAGCAAGTATTGTGTGGGGGAAGAAAGAGAGCTTCCTTGAAATTAATTCCAAAGGGTTAAAGATGCTGGGATTTGCTAGATACAGAAGGAGGGCCGTAAGAGGTAGCAGACCGTACGTATGAAAACATGGTGTTCTGAAGTTGGGACACCCTCAGGGAATTGAGATACCGTGTTCTTGGAAGATCCTTTCTTGAACATGAATATTTGTCAATGTAGATACAAATATTCCCTTCTGTAATTCCTTTTAATTCCATTATCCTATTTAATCTTAAACTCCATTGCTCATCATTATATTCTTTACTTAAAAGGCTGGTAAATCAAGTAACCTCCATGTGCTGAATACACATTTTAGACATTTTTTTTCCTTTTAATGAAGCCCAGCTTGTATGATCTAAGAACATAAAACAAACAACAGAGAATAAGATGTGATTATTTAGAGCGAGTCCGTCAGCTATCACCGAGCTTCTGCAAACAGCTTACCTTTTCATAATGACTCGGAAGAAAGATAAATGTGATTTCAAAGAATAAACTCAGACAACAAAACCACATGGCGTGGTGCTTTGTTTTCCAGAAACTCCATCATTTAATATTCCTCTCATTGCAGACAGTTTAGCAGGTCAGACATTTCTGAGAAGGCAGCTGTACCTCATCATTTCTTCTTAGTAGCTGAGTGGCATTCCGGAAGATCACTTTACAGAAATGTCAGTGTGCTCAATGATAGGACAAACCGCAAATGGATTGTCTAAAAGCTAAGTTAAGACTGGCTTTATCTAACAAAATAGCAATAAAAGTTGATCTCCATTGATAACTTCTTTTGTCTCCTGGCTACCAAAAATAGCTTGTAATAACTTTTTCCATGAGTCTAGAAGGAAAGCAATATGCAGGAGGCCAAGGATGTAGGGTCTCTTGGTTCTTAGATGACTTCTCCATTCCCACCAAAGCCACGGCCACCCTTTTGTCCCCTCCTGACATTTGGCCCACTAGATTGGATCATGTGGGGGAGAAGGAGGACTTCACTGAGGTTAATTCTAAAGATTTAAAGGGTCTGGGTGTAGGAGTGCTGACCAGACTGACTCCATGTTTGGCCCTCCATCATGTTCCTGCCCACTAGATGACCTCCCTCAAGGCTACCTGTTCCAGGACCCTGGAGGTTAATGTAAGCCCTGACTGGAAGGCTTGTTCTGGTCTTCCCTAAAGTGGGGCACAAAAGGCGTCACGTTAGAGAACTACCCTTTGACCTCACCACACTGCCCCTCGCTATGGATTAAAGTTCACATACGGGCTGGAGAACAGCTACATGGTACTGGATCTTTTGTCTGCCTGATGCCTCCCTCAGTAAGTTACCCTGAATAAAACCCCACATAAATAGTACGGAGTGGCCTGCTTCGTTTTTCAGTCTCACGGTGCCTTCTCGGTCTGAAGGATACGTTACTGACCCTCCTCTACCTTCTAACAGTGCGATTTGCCAGAGATGCATATCCTCTTTTTTCAAGACAAATTTGCATTCTGTGAAAACCTCTCCATTTAAGGTCCTCATTCTCTAGATGTTTTTCTGTGGTTCTTTGCTTTCCTGACTCCATTTCCTGGTACACTAATAACCAGCCCTTGCTTATGAATAAGAGATGAGCCACAGATCGTTTCATAGAGAAGTCTTAGATGGACTTGGACTTCTAGATGGCCACTCAAGAATAGAATCAGCCTGCATGCAAGGTTTCTCTGGGCATTTGAAACTTGCAGCTGCCAAGGCATTTATGTCCTATCACGGGGTTGTGCACCATGTACGCACTTTACTAGGTAGACATTTACTCAGCTGGCTGCCACTCACCCTACTTAATGGCCTGAAGCTTTCCATTTTTGCTATAAAATATATTGATGCCCTTGGCATTTGCAGCGAGAAGGATCTCCTTGGTAAGCTTGTGTATTTCTCCCAGCTAATTGAATTGTTTGCTTACCGGGAATTAGCTGCATGTATTCCCAAACGTGTGTACATCCATTGCACTTGTTATTATTGAAATCTTGAAATTTAATGAAATACTGCACAGACTGATGAACCAGAACTGTAAATGAGAGTTATTTTTCTCTGAAAAGGAATCAAATGCTATGGAAAGATTCAGTAAAGGCAAGTGCTCTAAGAAAATTGTCAAATTATAGATGGGCAAGAAAATGGTAAACTATTTAGAAACAGAATTCTAAAAATTAAAGATTTTGCTATGTTATAGATTTCTGACTCTTTAAAGATTTAAGTATTGATTTTTCACTACACTTTAAAGACTGCAAAACCAGAAAATCTGGGTGATGCATTTTGCATTGGCTTTTGTGAGCATTACAGTATAAATTCTGAGAAAAGAACTTGGCCTATATTTGTCATTTTTTTAAAGATTTTATTTACTTATTTGACAGAGACAAAGCGAGAGAAGGAACATAAGCAAGGGGAGTGAGAGGAAGAAGCAGGCTTCCTGCTGAGCAGAGAGCCCGATGAGGGGCTCGATCCCAGGACCCCGGGATCATGACCTGAGCCGAAGGCAGATGCTGAATGACTGAGCCACCCAGGCGCCCCTATATTTGTCCTTTTAAAAGTGATCCCCAACTTTTGAAATTAATGAAATAACCCTTGTTATGGTGTACCTTAGGCGAAAGACTTGGAAAGCATCTGAAGTGCAGGGACCCCCTTTTTTTTAAATCTGTCATGCACAGAAGAGTATTCCCTGTTAGAACCACTGAACTGGAACATTTCTCTTTTATAGAAGAATGAATTTCTGGACCCAGTCAGGGAAGAAGATGCACAGGCCCTCCAGCTATTAGGGAGCCCATCAAGGATAATTGAACCATGGAGAGTTAATGTCTTTGTAAATCTGTTTTTCTGGCACATAATATTCAGGGGCACATCAGACACATTTTCCCACCCGTTGATAATAAATGTATTCTAAGTCGCCAGTATGAGATGTGACTGGGAAGTAAAGAGACTGGTTTAACCAATATGCCAGAATTTATACATCCAAATGAGCTTGTTTTTCAAAATAATGGCAGTAGGAGGTTCAACAATTATTCCAAAGATTCTGCCTCTATTCAAAAATCATTTTTGGAACCCATTTGAAATTGCTTTTGAAGGCAATTTACATGCTACATGGGAATGCCAGTTGACTTGTTTCAGAGTTAAACCTGATTTTAAACCAATGATAGTTTAACCCATCTTGATTTGCCATCTTGGTTCCAAATAGCTACCTACTACTTATAAGTGCCAAGATTTTCCATTGCTAGAATATTAAAAAGCATACATTTCAGGTCTTAAAGACAGCCCAAAGGGGAGTTTCAAAAAAAGCCTTGAGCAACAGTAGGATCACTGAAATAAACATAAACCATCTAATTAAGTGGATGCTTTGAAGAGGAGAGTGTTGATTTGGATGTGCAAATTCTTTGTTAAAAAGTTGAATTAATCCTATTGTTCTAGAGCCGCCATTAACACATTTTTTCCATAGAGGGCCAGATAGTCGATGGTTTAGACTTTGCAGGCCAAAGGTCTGTGTTGCAACTATTGAACTATGCACAAAAGCAGTGAGAGACAATATGTAAACGAATGGGCATGTCTGTTCCAACAAAACTCTTATTTTCAAGCACAGGTAGTAGGTTGAATTTGGCCCATGCGCCATAGTTTGTTAAGCACTGCTCTACAGAGCCCTGAAAAATGAAGGACTCTCAATAGTTAAGTCTCCATCTCATCCTCTGAAAATATAGCTTGGAATCATTGCTTCCATATTTGATACAATAATCACCATTTTAAAGGATCGCTACTTATGTCAAAGTAGGAAAAAATACCTGACCATCCTAACCTACAATTGCAATCTGATGTTCCCAGCCAGTAGCCTAAATCAGAAGTCTAAAGGGGAATTTACTCTTGTATCCAGTCAGCTGAGAGTGCTCATTAGTATGGTGTTAGTGTGACCAACACTATTGCGCCCCAAAGGCTGGTCATTGAAATATCTGGAATGGCAGTGTCAGAGATTTAAGAAAGACATGATGACATGGGTCTTCCCATTCCCCTAAATAAATCCTCTAGAATTCACTTCAACTCTCTGGTGGTGCTTACTGTCTTTACTCTCTTTCCTTCCTTCATTCCCCCTAGTACTTTTCTTCTTACTCTCTTTCATATCTTTAAGATAGAATTCACATATAAAATTCACCCATTTAAAAATTATATATATGTATATATATCATTGGTTTTTAGTATATTCACACTTGTACCACCATGACTGCAAACAATTTTAGAACATTTTCATTGCCCCCCAAAGAATCCTTTTATTTTTAATTCCATTAGTCGTTGATCCCCATTTCCCCCATAACCTTGAAGAAACAACTAATCTACTTTCTGTATTTATAGATTTGCTTATTGTGGATTTCATATAAATGGAACTATATAATGCATGGTTGGTCATTTGTGACTGGTTGCTTTCATTTTAAGATAATGTTTTCAAGGTTCATCCATCTTCTAGTATGTATCAGTACCTCATTCCTTTTTATTGCTGAATAATACAATGCAATAATCATTGGATACCATATACCACATTTTTTAAACCTGTTCCCCAGTTGAACATTTAGGTTTCCATATCTTAGCTCTTAGAAATAATGCTTCTATGAACATGTATGTAAACTGTTTGTGTGTAGACATGTATTTTCACAGTTCTTGTATAAATACCTAGGAGTAGAATTGTGAGGTCATATGGCACCTATATATGTTGAACATTTTGAGGAACTGTTGGTTGTTTTCCAGAGGGGATGCACCATTTTTACATTCCCTCTAGCAGTGTGTGAGGGTTCCAGTTCTCCACATCGTTGTCAACACTTGTTGATGTCTGCTTTTTTTTTTTTTTTTTATCATAACTGTCCTAATGGGTATGAAGAATCTTATTGTGGTTGTGGTTTTTATTTCTTTGATGACTTATGGTATTGAACACTTTTCATGTTTAGCGACAATTTGTATGTCTACTTTGGAGAAATGTCTATATGTCTGTCCTTAAGCCAGTGCCACCTGTTTTAATTACTTTAACTGTAGAGTAAGTTTTGAAATTGGGAAATGTGACTCTTCCAACTTTAATTTTTTTTTCCCCCAAAAGTATTTTGGCTATTCTGGGTCCCTTAAATTTCCATCTGTGTTTTAGTATCTGCTTGTCAGTTTCTTCCAAAGAGGCAGCTGAAATTATGACAAGGTTTACATTGAATTTGTAGATCTCTTTGGGGCATATCACCAGCATAACAATGTGGCTTCTGATTCATTAACATGGGATGTCTTCCCATTTATTTAGATCTTTAATTTCTTTCAGTAATGTTTTGCAGTTTTTAATGTACAAGTCTTATACTTCTGTTAAATTTATTCATGTGTTTTTGATGCCCTTATAAATGGAATTGTTAATTTCATTTTTGGATTGTTCATTGCTAGTATGTAGAAGTAGAATTGACTTCTGTATATTGAATTCATTTATTCTGATAGTTTTTAATAGATTCCTTAGAATTTTCTGTATAGTAGATCACGTAATTTACAAATTAGGCATTTTTTTTTTAAAGAATCTATTTTTTTGGACTTGGTTAACCTCCTTTATTATGGCCCTCTGTAACTGTTTCAGACTTTCATCACCATAGTTAAGTCTCCTTCCCAGCAGCTGTACCCCCTCTGATCTCAGCAGCTGATCCTCTAGAATGACAAAAAGGCTGAGAGATAAATAACACTGTATGCATGGGAAATATCAAGCAATTTTCTATTACCAGAACATTAACTGCAAGTTAAAGAGAGGATGAAAAAATAAAAGTATCTTTTGTAGCTCATTTATAAAAAAATATATATATTAAAATAGAGCTTTTTAAAAGAAACTATTATTGCTTTTATAAATAGTGAGATTTGGGGGTATCTGGGTGTCTCATTTGGTTCGGCAACCAACTCTTGGTTATGGCTCAGGTCATGATCTCAGAGTCAAGGGTTTGAGCCCCATGTCCATGGGTCTTCGTGCTCAGCAGGGAGTCTGCTTGAGATTCTTTCCCCTCCCCCTCACTTCTTCTCCCACTTGTGTTCTCTATTTCTCTCTTAAATAAATAAATAAATAAATAAATAAATAAATAAATAAAATCTTAAAATAGCTTTTGGTTTTGGGTTTTTGTCATAACCAGACAAAGATCTTGCTTAGGATATATACTCAGAGCAGTGGGCCAGTGAGATCAAAATCAGTTTGATCACTGTGTTAGACAGTCTTGTAATGATGTACCATCAGCTGTCATGAGGTGGTAGTGAAAGAAAAATTGAGCTTATGAAGCCTTGGGCATCAGTGGAAATGGAATTCAGTGTGTCTAACTGGAGGAGAGTCAGTCATGTTCTCTTGGTTTATGAAGGATAAGCAGGGTTGGGCCATATGGCCTTGCAAATTGTGCATTGAACAACTCCCGGGAGTGCAGTTCACATAGGACCAAAATATACACTTATGCTCAGTGGTCTTGTGATAGGATTGCATATTGTCAGAATTCGAAGCCTTTTAGATTTGCTGGTAGAGAATTTGTTCTTAATAGTCATTTATATTCTACAACTCAGATTCTCAATTCATGGGTTGGCTTCAAACCCGCTCCTGCCATTTCTTGTTATTTTGTTGTTTTGGTATTTTCAGCAAATGTTAAAGAGCGTTATTAAAGATAAATTGATACTTAATTGAGCTTTTCTCCTTGATATAATCAACATGATTTAAAAAGAAAAGTAAAAAGAAAAGTAGAGCTTTTTTCCTTCTATATACAGAAATATATCCAGCTACTTGAATTGTGTTTGTGTCAGAAAACAAAGTATATGAATCTCCTTTAGAATGCTGGGATATTAAAGTGGGTGGATTTTTAGAAGCCATTTGATCCAACCTCCAGTTAACACATACCCTCCACATCACCATCAATGGTTTATTGGCCATTCTTCACTTGAAGAATTTTAGTTCATGGGACTTTATTTTGTTTAAGCCACCAGTAATCAATTTTGGACATATTTTCTGTCAGAAAGTTATTTTTGTTGGACTGAAATCTGCCCCCTTGCTATCATTCCCCCCACCCCCCGTTGTGTCCTCTTTGGTTTAAAACCAATTTTTCAAAGTAAAAATCCTTCTATTAGGTAAAGATGTTTATCACATCTCCACCTAAATCCTTCCTGGTTATACAACCTAGAGAGTATTCCTGATACATTTTCTAGATATTTCATTATCCTGATTGACAAAATGGAATGTATTGAGAGGAACCCAAGGCCCCTCTTAAAATGCATCACAGAGAACTGAAGATAATCTTCCAGATGCGATATCATTGCAAGGTACAATGGAATTATTACCTGCCAAGTCAGGACATATGTAATGTGATTAAGACTCTAGGCTTTGGAATCAAAGACCCTGGAGTTTAAATTCCAGGCCTGCTACTTACTAGCTTTGTGGGCAAGTTATTTGAATGTGCTTAATTTCCTCATCCATAAAATAAAGGAGCTCCTCTAGCCTGTGGATTTCAGGAGGGCAGGAACTGTATTTGTTTTGCTTTGCTTACCATCACTTACCCAGTTCTTAGAACAGTGCCTATAGACCATAGTGTGTGCTCATTAAATGTGTATTGAATGGATGTGAGAAAGGATGCCATCATATGGAACTGGTAGCATCGAAAGCACTTAGCACAATGCCCAGAACTTAGCATTCACTCATTTTAAAAATGCTTTTTAAACAACTGTATTAGAGCATATATTGTAAAAGTCTAAGATCTTTTTCTCATGAAATCATACTTTCCCAATTTGATCTTTTTAATCTCAGTGCATATTGTTACATTACATTTGGTGTTAGCTTTGCTGTTGTGAATTTCCTTTCTTCTGTTTTGTTGAACTGTTGTATTTGCATTGTGTCTCCCAAACGTTACCATTCCTCAGTCCTCCCACTCTCCCCACTGGCTTTATAGGATTAATGAATTCACCCAACCATGGTAGTCACACCTTTAAATTCTCTCTAAATTTTCTGCCCACAGTTTTGATATCTGACTTCATAGCTCAAGTAGAAGGCTGTTAACACGGACTGGGTCTGTAGCTTTGGAGTTTTGTACCCAAATATTGGTGGCTTTTTCTTATGTGAATACTTGCAGGGATGCATCATGATTAATTTCAACCGGCAAATTCTAACACTAAAAGGTACAAAAGCTAATGAAAACTATTCAGTAACTGACAGTGCATGATTACAGCTAATGTGGGAAGAGTGACTTTGCTATGTTTTTCATGGCTGCAGCAATTTGAGTAGCTGCATAGAATTCTTTATTATTAGTTCTGCATACTGAGTTTTCAGAAAGTGAAGAATCCATGGCTTACTGTTTCCAGTATAAAAATCAAATGATTTAATATGAGTCCTATTTCTTTCTCCTTTCTTTCATTTTTTTTTGTAAAAAACTTCATTCTGTAATCAAGATATCCTGTTTCTGTATCCTTTCTATACAACTGAGAATGTTAATCAAGGTCTCAAATTGTATCATAGCAAAAGTGTGTTGCTTGGCAACAGAAGGGAAGATATAATGTTTTCAGATTTTAAAAATAATCCAGGTTTTTACTATTCATTTTTTTATTAAAATGATTTCATTATTTTTGGAAAAATAGCCTGGAGGGACAAGAAAATGGACCATGGTATCGTTTTTTTTGTTGTTGTTGTTGTTTGTTTGTTTTGCATTTGTCTTCTAAGAAATGTTTTAAGCAGGAATTGGTTTTTGTCCATTTGAGCTGTGTAGCTACTCTGGCTGAGACTCGGGTTCCTGGTTTGAAGATTTGCCCAGCCTACTCGTTATAGACAGAGGTCTAACCACTGTCCCCTGTGTGAGTTCAAGGGCCCTTGAGGCCTTTTTCAGAACCACCCTCCCATCCCCATCCTGTGGGCTTAATGAGGTTTGTTGCTGGTCTGATCGCCTCTTTCAAAATGTGTTTACCTTGATTTTAAGAATTGTGAAAGACTCAGTGTTGTGCACACCAGAGCTTTCCTATTTCAGAATCCTGGAAATGACTGAATTGCTGAGGGATTGAGATGCTTTTTTTTCAAGGATATGGCACAGAGCAGAGCTGAGGACTAAAGTTCCCCCATTGAGCATCAAGGAATAACTATGTAGTTAAGAACTTCCTTTGTGAATCCAGACAGTCCAATATTGCTTTCTGACTCTGCTACTTACAAGCTCTGTGATATGAACACAATTCTTAACATCTCTGTGCCCTAGTTTCCTTCTCTATAAGCTGAGGATAATAATAGTACACATCATATAAGGTTGTTCTCAGAATTAAATAAGACAGCACACTATTTGGCACACAGTAAGTATACAATAATACATTTGCTTTTATTAATATTAGGCATTAAAAGGCAAGAACATAAAAGCCTACACATTATCTTTTTCCTATTTCTTTACTTGTACTCCACTTGACCTTATTAAGGTGCGAAATTAAGTTGGGAGAAGTTTTTATGTACCTTCTAAACTTTATATTCATTGGATAGTAATATGCTTAAATAATGAACTTTCCCATGAAGGCTTTGCAGTTGCACAGCTGAAATAAAGGGATGGGGTACTTGGGATGATTGCAACGCTTCTGAAGACCCTAAACTTCTGCCTGGTTAGGAGTCTCTTTGTTATGTAAAACCAAGCCAAGGACAGGATTTTCCCACCATAGACCAGGATTGCTGTGACATGGGTACTTTTACCAGCAGAATTAGGACCTATCCCCCATCCCCTCTGTCTGGAAATTTTTTTGGGTTTTGGATGTATCCAAAGTTTCATTTGTCCATTTTATATCCGGGGTGTGTGTGTGTGTGTGTGTGTGTGTGTGTGTGTGTGTGTTCGTTCGTTTGCTCATTCATTCCAGTATTTGCTTATAAGGAGTTAATCCTACCTAATCAAGAAACAGACTCACATCTGTGAAGATCTGTACTATTTTGCAACTGTCTTATTTCTTCCTTTTGGTTGGATGAGTTTTTTGGGCATGTGTAATGTTTTCTCTAGTTTTTTAATAGAAAAAATGGAAACATTTTATTTTTCAGGTAAGATCATTAACATTGTAGCCAGTAATCATGGCAAACGCTATGGGTCACTGATTGCCAGTCATCTTAGACCTTAGTTTTGCAAAGTTTTATAAAAACTTGGGTATTGGTGGGAAGCCCGGAGTGTAGAGAAGAGGAGGGAAAAAGTAAGAGCGAGGAAAAGTAGCAGCACATTTGCTGTCCTAGACCTCTGATTTTTGCTCAAAGTGACCATAAACTTGTTTGTGTTTTGTTTTGTTTTTAAAGATAGAAGAATCAAGTTGAAGCACAGTTATAAATAGCCAAACCTATAAGCCTAGATTTTTCTTCTAAATGAAACGTGAAAAGGTGATCAATTTTTCAAAACAGTATATGGGACAAATTCGGCTTAAAGTGCCTACATGGTGTTTGTGTTGTTTCTGAGGCAAAGAGGAATCAGTGTCAACAAATGGGTTTTCACCAGGCAATCAATAGGACTTTTACCTTGAGCTCACTTTGCTTTACAACTAGCAAGATGTACCTGAATTGGGACTCTGATACTATACTAGGAAAATTTGTTTCTTAATTGTCAGAATTTTGGTGAGGTCGATACAGATCTTCATGTTGTCCATAAAATTATGCTTGAGTAAGTCTTGCTGGGCCAATTTTTTCTTAATACTGGACAGTGTCATTTTCAGAATCGGCCAGAGAAATTTAGCCAGGTATTAGGCAATATTGAGCCCAACATATCCAGCCTTCTACTCTCTGTATTCATGGTTAGTTTCATTTTCCTTGTTTCAAACATTTTCTTAAGGCTGGATGAAATTTGCATAATTACTTAGACTAACTGAACTAAATAAACTCTTCTCTGTTTATGATCTTAGTAACTCATGACTGATCATTTAGGAACATAGACTTACTCTAGGGATAGATACCTAGGGCAGATGATGTAATTCCTGGACACCGGCAGTAAAAGCACAAGCCGCTGTAACTTTTCCCTGCTCTTCACTCTCTTAGTCATTGAAAACCTCATAAAAGAAGTAACGACTCATTCTTTTTTATAGGCAATCCCAGGAGTTCATATTTCTTTTCCTGCTATTAGAAATATTGCTGCTAAACTGCAAAGTTTAGCAAAGTCTGGATTATTTTCCAGTGGCTTTAAGCTTACTGTTGGAAATGATGTTAAAAGCATAAATGGAACCCCTTTCCTCTGCTCTTCCTGTGGCCGATCCCTCTTGTTATTCAGGTCTCAGAGTCCTCCCCAGAGCACCCAATTTAGAAAAACCTCTCTGCTTCTGACTCTGGTTTAATTTTTTTTTTTTCAAAGCAGTAATCCCATTTGAAAATTTCTTGCATATCTGTTTATTTTTTCTTGTTTGTTGTCTCTTCATCTACCCAAATGTGAGCTCCATGAGTGGAGGGACCTCTGCTCTCACTCAGTACTTGCTTTTTGCTCCCTGCTGCCACAAACCCGCTCCCCAGTACTGGTCTTCTGAGGGCATGGTAGGTGCTCGTCCTGGGGAGAGGAATATTGGAGGAAATAACGAACTGTTCCCGGTTCAGATAGTGCTTTTGTCCTATTCTTTAGCTACTGAAGGTCGCTTCGGTGCTTAAGTGAATTGCAAAGCATGATCTCTTGCCTCCTCCTCTGGCTGTGATTTCTCTTACACTTGGGCTCTTGGTCTTCCTCTTCTCCTTGACCTCTCAGTGTTGGAGGATGCTCTTCTAGATACCTCCCTTTCTTGCCTGCGTATTTAGATAATTTCATCTGGTCCCATGGATTTAAATCCTAAATACAGAGGACTCCCATATCTGTACCTATAGCCATGACTTGTCTGTAAGATTCAGACTCTGATACATAAATACCTATTTAGCATTCTCACTAGGATGTCTAAGTGTCTAAGACTCTGGATTTCTTCTCCATAGCTGCTTCTCCCATGGAAATGGCACCAGTTGCTCAAGCGAAAAATTTACTACTTGCTTTTGATGTCTTGCATTTCCTTACCCTCCACATCCAGTCCACTGGGTCTGCCCCCATATAGATTTAAAAATGTTTTATATATATGGGATATATATACGTATATGTATATATAAGGGTACACATTTGCATCAGCGGTTTCCCCCACAGGATATGGTTGTTTAGTGCCCTGTCGCTGACGTCTGCAATGTGTCTGGCACAGCATGAGAGCTAAATCATTTGCTGAGTGAATGAATACAAGATTGTATTCAAAGTGCTCTGTGATTTGAACGGCATTAAGAATGACTGATACCAGGAAAACAGTGGATTTGTGGTTCAGGATTGGTCTTTTGTGCTGTCATACGACCAGTGCCTTCTGTGTTGTGCAAATATAAACGTCTCAGAAATGTGTCCTTGGAAGAAGAAAGGCTTGCATATGAGCTAAGGAGGCAAGGCCAAGAACTCACCAGCCTGTCCAGCTTCTGGTGAACCTAGGCTGCTGATGGGTTGGTGTGGATTGATAGTACTCTCCTGGACAGGAAAGGAAACTGAGGCTGTGATGAGTTACGTCACCAGGCGGACGACATGGCTGGGTGACTGAGAGGCCAGGCCTGGAGCCCTGTCTTTCTGACTACAGAGCCTGTTCTGTAAAACTACACAGCTTTCTTGTCTCATCTTTTTGAAACATAGCAGAGGAAATACACGCTAAACATTTGTGTTGGGGAATCCTGGCACACTCTAAGGCCAGAGTCAGCCAACTTTTTCTGTAAAAAACTAGATGGTAAATATTTAGGCTGGGTTTCTGGGCCAATAGGTCTCTGTCATAACTACTCAGCTCTGCTATTATGGCACCAAAGAAACCATAGGCAAGATGTAAACAAATGGATGTGGCTGTGTTCCCATCAAACTTTATTTATGGACACTAAAATTTGAATTTTAGATAATTTCATAATTTCATGTGTCATAAAGTATGTTGAAAGAACTTCCTTTTCAAGTGTTTAAAAATGTAAAACTCATTCTTTGCTTCTGGGCCATACAACAACAGGCGGTAGGCTGGATTCAGCCCAGGGCCATCGTTGGCTGACCTCTGCTCTAAGGGATGTTTACCAGAGTTTTCAAGTGTTGTACTTGAGAATCTAAGAATGGCCTTCAGACGACCTCTGAATTGCAGCTACTGTAAGCTCCTTGAGGGAAGGCCCTTGGGATGTGTTACTCACCATGTTTTTTATTTTTGTTGTTGTTTGTTTGTTTTTTTACTGATGCTTGCTTGAGTTGACCCCATTTTGTTAAGTCTGCAAGGAAAAAAAAAATCCTCCTTACAGTTTAGGTCAAAAGAAAAAGGGGAAAAGTCAGCTGATGCATAATCCAATGGGAAATGTACCAAGAGCTGAGTTATTTTTCAAGTATTATTTTCACACTTTTGTGCTAAGACCTTGAATAAAATTTTTTTTTAAAGATTTTATGTCTTTATTTGACACAGAGCACAGCAGGGGGAGAGGCAGAGGCAGAGGGAGAAGCAGGCTCCCCACTGAGCAGGGAGCCCGACATGGGGCTTGATCCCAGGACCCTGGAATCATGACCTGAGCCGAAGACAGCCGCTTAACCGACTGAGCCACCCAGGCGCCCCAATCTTGAATAAAATTTATTCTGAAGATTCAGTGGCACAGCCCCTGAAACATGCTCTCTCCACTGAAATGCTGGCTAGAACATCTTTCCGTGGCTGCTCGTATTCACCAGTGTTTGAAGGATACCTGTCCTTATACTTAACACTGTAGCACGGGTATTGCTTGTTCTGGTCCTTTTTTATTTCCACATTCTTTCTTCCCAGCCTAATCACATTAAAATGAGAAAGTCTGCTTCCTGGTTTTTAATACAAGGCAGTGTGGGGTGTTCATGTAACTCTCGTTTCTCCATGGATGAGAAGAGCGTGCATGCTCAAATGTGCTCATGAGTTCTTTCCGTCATTAGGGAGCTTTCTCCTTTCCCTCCTTACCTCTGGGTGCTTCTCTCCTGACCGTCGTCTCAATCTGCCATCTATCATGGTTTTTAGGTATGTGCTAGCTTTGTTTCTGTCATTTCATTGGGCTTTGGAAGGGCCAGGGTCTTTCTTTTCTGTCTTTGTAGCCTCAGCAGCTCTTGGCATGGTTGTCTGGCCCTCGCCGGGACCTCAGTAAATAGCTGTTGTATTGGGCTGGCCCCCCTCTGAGCCTGCTCAGCCTTTCTTTTCTAACTACTGCTCTTAGCTGTTCAAAAATAAATCTACAATTATTTTTCTGATTTTTTTTTTTAAATTAAACCTCCATGGGGGGCACCTGGGTGGCCCAGTCAGTTAAGCATCTGACTCTTGATTTTGGCTCAGGTCCTGTGATCTCAGAGTCTTGAGATGGAGCCCCCCCCCCCCCTCCACATTGGACTCTGCACTCAGCGGGGCATCTGGTTCTCCCTCCACTCGCAAGTAGGTGCACGCTCGCACTCTCACTCTCTGTCTCTTTCTCTCAAATAAAATCTTAAAAAAAAAAAAATTAAGCCTCCATGGATTTTCATTTTCTCTTGGGTTTCATGCTTATTCCCATCTGGGTTCTTTTGGGACTCCTCAGTGTTTTCCTCAAAGTTGCTTGCTTCACTTCTGTCAGCCATCATTTATCATCCACTTTTTTCTCCTTTCCGTGTTTCATTTGCCTTTGAAATATGCATATCCTCTGGAGCCAGTTTAGACCTTTCTTAAAGATATTCAGAATTGATCTAGTCGTTCTAACCCCTTAATTATGTATTCCTCTTCCTTCACCTGAGTATTTACACATTCTTTTCTTGTCCTGCCTGTTTGCTGACTTAGGGAAGACACTATGGTTTAATTATTTGGTGAATAATAATTACCACATTATGAAAGGTTGACCAGTTTTTATCATCTCTGCTGATAGAAATAGCTTAGTAAATGTTCCCAAACACATAAAAGCCTGGGTATAAATGAGTTGATCTCAGGTTGTGAAAAACCGTTTACTAAAATCAGAAACAAGTCAAAACAGATGTAAGGTTTTGGGGTCATTAATTTCCATTAAACTTCCTGGAGACCTATGCCCAAGCTAAAAATATCTTCGGTGGAATTATATGAAATGCCATCTTCCATGGTGTGTGGTGTGATAGAAAAATATAAAGCTAAATACTGATGACTCCTAATCTGCAAACTTATCTAAAAAATGTGGATAATCTCATTACTTGGAATAGTTAATAGAGTAGGTACAGGAAGTTTTCTGCATAGATTCCTCCTATAATTTTTTGTTAAGGTCCACTTACTGTAGAACCAACCAGAGCCTTGATGAAATAACCGTCGTTAGATGTACTTTGAAAAATAATTTAATGCCATGGGAGGCTTATTTGATACTGGTTTTTACATATGTATGAAAAAGGTAAATTAGGGAAAAGACAGAACTAATCAGGGGTGCCTGGGTGGCTCAGTCGGTTAAGTGTCTACCTTTGGCTCAGGTCATGATCCCAGGGTCCCAGGATCAAGCCCCACATTGGGCTCCCTGCTCAGTGGGGAGTCCGCTTCTCCCTGTCCCTCTGCCCTCCGTTCCCTCCCACCCCCCTGCTTGTGCTCGCTGGCTCTCTCTCTCTCTGTCAAATAAATAAAATCTTAAAAAATCTAATCAATGAAAGAAGCAGATGCGTAAGATGATAAAGAGATGAGGTTTTCTCCTCAAAGTTAGTATTGATCTCTAAGATGTTTCTTAAGCAAATGTGTATTGTGCACCTAATGTTGAACACAGGCATTGACGTCATGATATTAAGTCTCTTGAAGAATGGTCAGTCTAGCAGAGGAGAGAGATGTACAAAATCAAATGAAAGTTCCATATGGGTGGTACTAAAAAGCTCTGTAATAATTAAGAGAGACTGCTGGTTTTGGCTAAGCGGTATGAGAAGTCCTTGTGGAAGAGGTGTGTTTGAGATCCCCTTTGAAAAGGGGGCGGGGGGTATACAGTTAGTAGGAGAGCATTCCTACTACTTGGAAAGTCACAAGCAAGAATCAAAAGGGAAGAACTGCAAGGCAGTGAGAAGTTTGTTTGGAGTACTGCTGAAAATACAAGTATGGAGTTTGAATACTATTGGGGATGATAATGATGATAATAATGACAGAACAATAACTTGCTTCCAGGGTCATGCAAGCACTGGGAGTACTGCAGGAAAAGTCCGTGTGCTGTCAGTCCCCAGTACCTAGCATGCGCTCTTTGACAGGTATTAGGAGGATGTAGGGAGCTGCTGTCCGTGTTCCAGCAGAAAAGTGGCATGGTCACAGTCATGTGCCTGATGGAATGGGGGAGGGGAGGGCCTTGAGGCAACTGGGAGACCAGGAGAGGTGACGAGGTGTGTTCTGGGCCTGACTTCTTGAGTCCATTTCTGGTCTTGTCCCCTCCCCCTCAGTTGGAAGTCAGGCACAGATGGTAATGAGAGTGGGTGAGAAGATCATGTGCTGTCGAGATGGAAAAGGAAGAGCAACTAACTCACGGAGGGTTGAGGAGGTGTGACCTCACACGTCTTGACATTCTATGAGAAATTAATTTTCATTTCTTCTTAATTCTCCACCCACCTTTTACATATTCTTTTTCAGGATCTAAAAACGTCCTGCACGGTATCGGGACAAGGGGTGATGACTTGGGGCAGATGAGAGAAAACAAGCATGCAGTTTTGTGGAGGAAAGGAAAGAACCTGGATCTTCTGAAGACGTTCTTTTGTCTCTGTAAATGCCCGCTTTGGCATTTTGGCCTCATCTTTGTGCACATTTGTCAGGCTGCTTCTGTCCCCATGGTTCTTATTCCTAGTCTCACGCCTGAATGTGTGAATGATGCAGTCACCCGTGAGGTGTACTAGATTGTCTTTTTGGCTAGCAACAAAGTAGGGTCCATCCCCCAAAGAAGACTGATTGTATACTATTCTTTCTGTCTGTCCAGCTTTCCTGTGAACTTATTTACGTGGCTCATCAAAATACGTTAGTGGGTTTATCCATGCAAAGTGCTGCTTTGGTGCAAGGGGGCATTTCTAAATGGTTCTTATTTCGGCATTTATATTGGGATTCCCACTGAGGGTAGATCCATAATCTATAGTCTTGCTAGGAGGACTAACCACAGACCTCGCCCAGTGTGGAGAGCTGCTCACTTAAATATGGCTTGTGCACTTCGTCAATGCCAGATAGAGGTTCTCTTCAGATTCCTGTCATGACTTAGCACTTGTAATTTACACTTAGTTCTTCAAGCTTATTGTTACAGTTATAATTCAAATAACAGGCAGACCTGGCTCATATGACTGGAAAGGTTGGGTGCAGGAAGCAGAAAGAAGGTGTCTGCAGGTGTTTCTGCTGTCATGTCACTTTTTTCGCCATAATGGAGATTCAATAGATTTATACCTTAAGGGAATTTAGTAGAGAAAAAAAAAGTAAGCATCTTGATCATTCATAACAATAATCTGTAAATGTTTATCAAGCTCTTTGTTAAGCAGTTTACATGAATGTCTCATCCCTATTTCAAAGATAGACTGCATTTGGGAGGTTAGGGAATTCAGTCCAGATCTTCTCAGCAGTATGCAGTGGAGCTAAGATTCAAACTCACATCTCATCTCTGTTTTACTGGAACTCTGGTTAACTGTGATGCTCTACTACCTCTAGCATTGAATGATAATAAAAATGAACAAAGTTAGCTGTAACAGAATTTTTTTTTTTTTTTAAAGAGAGAGAGAATGAAATAGAGCATGAGAGGGGGGAGGGTCCGAGGGAGAAGCAGACTCACTGCTGAGCAGGGAGCCTGATGCGGGACTCGATCCTGGGACTCCAGGATCATGACCTGAGCCAAAGGCAGTCGCTTAACCCAACTGAGCCACCCAGGTGCCCCTGTAACAGAATGTTTAAGGAAGTGTCCTTTGTTTTGCAAGTGAAGAAGATAATATCCGTTAGGAGCCTGCTGTTGGTGGCCTAACAGAGATTGGGAGCTTGCTGCGTGTGGTGCCACAGGCTGTGGTAGGCATAAGATCCTTGTTTTCATGTTGTATCCTCATGACCACGCTAAAGGGTAGATATTATTATGTCTGTTCTACAGAGTTGAAAGCTGAGAGTTTAGGAGGCAAAGTGAACTCCTCAAGTTCACCCACAGCCAATTCGTTGTGGAGCTGGGCTTTGAACCCAGATCAGCCTGCCTGTCCTGTTTAGAGGCTCCTTATACGGTGCCTTGCTGCCCTGAGGCAGCAGGCTAATAGAAAAGCAGCACTCAGCATTCAACTTTGTCATTCAAAACATAGAACATAATGTATCCTTTTGTTAAAAATACAACTCCTCAGGGAACAGTCGGTATAGCCTGTAGTTTCCTTTGGTTGTACATTGTACAAATACATTTAGAATGTGGAGAAAATCTTTGAAAATTATTCTGGAGGCTTTTTTATTTTTTTAAGATTTTGTTTATTTATTTGACAGAGAGAGAGAGAGAGGGAACACAAGCAGGGGGAGTGGGAGAGGGAGAAGCAGGCTTCTGGCCGAGCAAGGAGCCCGATGCGGGGACTCGATCCCAGGACCCCGAGATCATGACCTGAGCCGAAGGCAGACGCTCAATGCCTGAGCCACCCAGGCGCCCCTGGAAGCTTTGTTTTTATGGGGATACTTGCTTAATTAGAGTGACAAAATGGTGCTCTTGGCTTACCTGCTCATTCATTTTCCAGTCGAAGAATTGATCATTTTCTTAATACAAGACCATCTGTTAGGTACTATGCAAGAAGGATAAACTCGTATTTCAAGTTCTGGGCACAGTCTACACAAAACCAGCCCTTTTCGTGGAGGATTGACTCATTTGGGAAGTCATCATGTGCACTTGTAACCGTAGCTGTGTGGCTCTGAGATGAGTGTTTGCTAGAACTTATTTAATTACTCTGTATCTTTTTATTTTGTGTTCTCCTCATGAGATGGAGCCTCATACTCATATGCTTGATACTCATCTAAGAGCAAAGTGGATCCTTATGCCTAAGAATTCACTTGGCAGCTAAAAATTAGATGCAGGGAAAGTTGAAAAGAGTGGTAGATTTCCTCTCTAAAGTGTGCTGAAATTTAAACTGTTGAAGAGAGAAGAGTGTGTTTTGAGGTTCCCTGAGTAGATATTTCACTGTCTCTTTTTATTGAGCTGGTTGTCAAGGTCGCTCTGTGACTGTGGAGTATGCACAAACAGCCTGTTTGGGTCAGAAAAAGAGATGATTAAATGTCCTGAGACTCAAGGCACATGTCATACTGTTTGCTTTGTTCAAAAGTGGGCAGGAGAGAGAAACCTCTGGATGATGGAGCCCAAAAGAGAAATGGCATAAAGCAATCTGCTTATGAAGCCCAAACTAATGCCTTGTTATTGGCTGACTACTCTCTGTGGGCTTTATCTGGCATATTCCTGTTTCCTCTTTAAAATAACTTTTGTAGGAAGCTATGTGTTGCTGGGAGCTAGCCACGTGCATTTCAGTTCGAATCATGTAGTACGTTAGGGTCTGGAACCTTGCAAACAGCTCTGAAATATACTGAGACATATAGCTTATTTGAGAAATAAATTGGCAGTGTTCATTTTTATGATGAAGAATTGTTAAAAATATTTTTGGGCTGACTTAGGCTTTGCTAGGGGTATTCACCATTGATTCCTCAGACCAAGCTAAAGATTTTTTTTCCCGATTTTGGATTTTGGAAAGGTCTCTTTCAGTGAGCATATTGTTCTGACCCTTCAGTGACAGCTCCTGGCAATATGGTGTGATCATTTGTTGGAAAATGTCCTCAAAGGGCTTTTGGAATCATACTTTCAAAGACCATCATAACTTCGTCCTTTTATCAACTTGTTTTATATGCTTATGTCTGTTCCATGGAAAGTTTTTAAATGGAATTGCTTGATTTTTTTTTAACCAAGATTTGCATAATCTTAAAATCTACATAGCACTAGAGTTCAAAACTTAAAATTTGAGATGTAATTCACATACCATAAAATTCACCTTTTAAAAGGGTGTGGAATAAGTTCACAGGATTGTGCAACCATCAATACTGTGTAATCCCAGATTGAATCCTTTCCATCACTCCAAATAGAAACCATATACCTATGAGCAATTGCTCCCCATTTCCCCCTCTTGCAATCCCTAGCACTCACTTACATACTATCTGTCTCTCTGAATTTGCCCATACTGGGCATTTCGTGCAAATGGAATCATGCAATATGTGATCTTCTATGTCTGCCGCTTTCACTTAGTATAATCGTAAGGTTCTTACTGTAGCAGGTCAGTACTTCAGTTCTTCTTAAGGCTGTGTAATAGTCCACTGTATGGATATACCATCTTTTATCCATTCATCAGTTGATGGACATTAGAGTTTCCTTTTTTTTCTTGGCTATTAGAAATCATGCTGCTATGAATATTTGTGTACAAGTGTTTGTGTGGACATATGTTTTCAATTCTTTGGGGAGTGAAATTGCTGCACCATATGGTGACTCTTTGATTACCTTTTTGAAGAACTGCCAAACTGTTTTCCAAAGTAGCTGTACCATTTTACATTCCCACTGGCAACATACAAGGGTGCCAATTTCTCCTCATCCTTGTCAACATTTGTTATTTTCTGTCCTTTGGATCATTGCCATCCTAGTAGGTGTAAATGGTATTTCTTGTAGTTCTGATTTGCATTGCCGTAATGACTAATAAACATCTTGTCATGTCTTACTGGCCATTTCCATGTATTGTTTAGATAAATGTCTATTTAAATATTTTGCCCATTTTTTAATCGGGTTTCTTTTTAAGAGTTCTTTATATATAATCTGATTACATGCTGCTTATCAGATATGACTTTGCAAATACCTTTTCTCATTCTGTGGGCTTTTTATTTTCTTGATTGTGTCCTTTGAAATGCAACAGAATTTTAATTTCTATGCAGTCGAATTTATCCATTCTTAGACTGCTTGTGCTCTTGGTGTCATAGCTGAGAAACCACTGTCTAATCCACAGTCATGAAGATTTATGCCCATGTTTTCTTCTAAGAGATTTATAGTTTTGCCTCCTACTTTTCATTTTTTGATCCATTTTGAGTTAATTTTTGTATATGGTATGAGGTAGAGGTCCAGCTTCGTTCTTTTTCATGTGGATATACAGTTGTCCCGGCACCATTTGTTGAAAGATGATTCTCTCTCCATTGACTTGCTTTGGCATCCTTGTTGAAAATCAGTCATATATAAATGTGAGAGTTTATTTCTGGACTGTTATATTCTGCTGATCTGTATGCTTTTATGGCAATGCTATACTATCTTGATTACTCCAGCTTTGTAGTAAACCTTGAAATTGGGGAGGTGAGTCTTCCAACTTTTTTCCCCCCAACATTATTTTGGTTGGTCTGGATCCTTTGAATTTCTGTATGTATTTTCATATGAGCTTGTCAATTTCTTCAATGAAACCAGCTAGACTTTATTTATTTGAGAGAGAGCACAAGCAGTGGGAGGGGCAGAAGGACAAGCTGACTCCCCGCTGAGCAGGCAGCCTGACATGGGGCTGGATCCAGGACCCCGAGATCATGATCTGAGCTGAAGTCAGATACTTAACTGACTGAGCCACCCAGGTGCCCCGAAACTAGCTAGGATTTTGATAGGGATTGTGTCGACTGTAGATTAGTTTAGGGAGTATTACCCTCTTAATATTGAGTCATGATTAGTGAACATGGGATATTTTTGCATTTATTTAGGTAGTCTTTAGTTTCTTTCAACAATGTTTTATGGTTTTCAGGATATATACTTCACATGTCTTTTGTTAAATTTATTCCCAAGTATTCTTTTGATGCCCTTGTTTTTTGTTGTTTATTTGTTTTGGTTTTTTTTAAGATTTTATTTATTTATTTGACAGTGACAGAGACACAGCGAGAGAGGGAACACAAGCAGGGGGAGTGGGAGAGGGAGAAGCAGGCTTCCCACTGAGCAGGGAGCCCAATGCGGGGCTCCCTCCCAGGACCCTGGGATCACGACCAGAGCCAAAGGCAGATGCTTAACTGACTGAGCCACCCAGGCGTCCCGTATTTTTTTTTTTTTTTTTAACAATTTCTTGGAAAGATGGTAGACTCAGTGTAAAGTGATGAAGGAAAACACGTAAGAGGAAGAGGGGACTCAGCACATATAGACTTTTTCCATTGAGGTTAGAGAACAAAATAAAAAACATTGACTTGCTGGATTTGTTTCTGCCCTGAAGGTTGATGGTTTCAGGCCCTTTCACTTCTGACTTCATGGTTTGAAAATATGCTTATTTTGAAAAAGAACGATTGATTCTAGTCCTCTTTGCAGCTGAAGTATGTGTGAGGGACTTGAAGGAGTTGTGATTTTTACGATTTTCAACAATATTTTCCTATGAAAATTCAGTGAGGCTCCACTCTCTAATGTTTTTATTGGGAAGTTGCAGATCTGCTACGTGCTAAATGATGTTCTTTCAAAACATGAGTATGCCATAGTACAGGTTCTTCCCAGGAGCCGAGACTGGCTTGGGTGTGTGGCTGCCTAATAATATGGGGTAATCTGAAGGTGACCAGAACACAGTGCGTTTCCAGAGTTTTTCCTATCGATGTCCTGATCCCTTATTTGGGTTGGCACTGAGGCTCTCTGACGCTGGGTCACTATGAAACCATGTTGCTTGGGAGAAGTAACAGTAACCCACTGGTATCCAGGGAGAATGAGTCCTGAGAAATGTAAAGATTTGATTTTAATACTTACCTGGGGATTATAGACATGGAATATAACAGGTACATGGAATATTTCCTTGGAAGGAAAAGCAAAAAAGTTGAAAGATACATTTTTTTCTTGTGTCCTTCTGCCTTGCATAGATCACACACCTGGTAGGACTAAAAGAATGTTGCTCAACGATCTTAAAGGATTTGGAATGTTGTCCTGCTTTTTCTCATTAAAAGTGTTCAGGCTTTTAATGCAGTAGGAGTCCACAGGGAGAAATGGGCTCCTTGAAGCCACCTTATTTAAATGTGAAGTGTTTTATTTGGGTATTTCCAAACTGTCTTGTTTCGATGGTGACTGCTAAGTGTCTCCTTTTATGCTTTGATAAAATGGTGAAATGGAAAAGACCAGACCGTTAAAAAAAATATAAACAAATAAAAAGACATCAGAGAGGATATGAAGGACACTGAAGATGGAAGTTATAGTTTCTCTTTTAATATGGTCTTGTAAAATATAGCCCTTTTAATCCTTTGGATCACAGGAGAAAGGAAGGGATGCTCTGATTCAATAAACAAGTGGAAAATCTGGGGATACTGGAATTGGGGCCAGTGTTTTGCTGGTACCAGAAGCTGTGTAGAGAGGTACAAGCCCTTCAGAGAGGAAAGCAAGAGTACCTCAGAAGTGTGCCCCTTGTTTGCCGGGGAGCAGGGAGACATGTCAGGTGCACTCAGGCTTTACCTGCTTGGCAGAAAGTTACAGCAACTTTGTCTCTCTCTCTCTCACTGGATCATTTCAGAAGGTGACGGGATATAAGTGATATTACTCAGATGCCTGTTTCTAGATGTCTCAATTTCTGGAAATCGGGTTATATCACTATGATAAATGCTTTTGCTCTCTAAATATTCTACAGAAACTTTGGCTCTGGGGGGAGCATGCTTTGCCAGCTGGCAGAAGGGATGATGGATTTAAGGTGAAGGGACTGTTCTGGGCATCGCTGGCCCTGTATGGGGCTCCCTTACTCAGGTCTCCAGCTTCGGTGACCTTTGGTTTGGAGACAGCCCTAACCTCCTGATCAGGTGCTAAGGTGCAGGTGGCACACTCCGAAGGAGACTCATGTGCTTCTCGGCCCCATATGGTTTGCTCTTGGGAAAATGGGGAAGCAGATAACACAGGCCATTGGTGCCTGTCCACCTCCCTCCCAGTGCTGGCTTCTCTGTCTTGTAGCCAGCTTGTCTCTCAAGCCTTCGCTTCCTGATCACAGGCCCGGGCATCCCAGAGCTCCCATTGTGGCAATCCACTGAATCCCGCCTATCCAGGCCCACATGCTGGTCGCTTCTGGGCAGATTCCTGCTTGGAATGGTAGCTGGTCCTAGCTGCTGAATGTATCCTCTCTCCCTGAGGTGTTCTTATTTATATTTTTAATAGAGCATATTTTTTTGAGCAGCTTTAGGTTAACAGAAAAAAATGAGCAGAAGCTACAGAGACTTCCCAAATATCCCCAAAACATTTCTATTTTAACAGTGGCTTCTAACAATATAGAGGCTCATCACAAAAGTGTGGATTTCAGGCAATTGTAGCAATTCAGGGAGGAGCCAGAGAGTGATGGCTGTAAATAATAATTGTGATAACAATAATGACTAACGTTTTTCAAGCACTTTTACATGACAGGGAGTACAGTAAATGTCACACACGACTTAATTGTCATGACAACACTCTGAGCTGGGTTCCATTAGGATCCCCATGGTGAGGAAGCTTGAAGGGGGCAGATCACTCGTCCAAAGGCACAGAGCTAATGCCTGCCAAATCGGAATTCGTATTAGGGAGTCGGATGCCAGAACCCATATTCTTTGTTGTTGCAGTTGTCCTGGACATCACATCAGGTGGGTGCTTGTATCAGTCAGGGCCCCATAAGAATTGGGGAGTTTCTAGGCAATGAGGATAAGGGCAGGGTTTGTAACCTCAGTCAGGGGATGACCGCACCAGTCCAAGGTGGCACTGGAGGGAGGGCACCGAGGGAATAGGGTCCAGGATCTCACTCTCTTCCTTCTGTCCAGTATCCTGCAAGTGCTGCTCAGTAACTAGGGGAAAGCCAGAGGCCAGGAGAGCCCATGGGTGCAATCCACATGAACCAGACATGCAGGGACAAGGGGAGGAGGTGGCTGTCACAGGGGCGAGGGGCCAGCAGACGCAAACTTTGCCTTAGGTAGAGGGATGTACCCACTGCCACAGCACAGCCTGGCAGGGAGAGAATCCTTCTTATTCTTTCTTGACTCCCATCCCTTGCCAGGGCTTCTTGTTGGTGGAGCCCAGTGAGAAACTAGGAGGCAGGGGAAGCCAGGGTGATGCAATCTTCGGGGCACAGAACAGGGCAGAGGAGGGTAGAGAGAGGCTAGAGGAGCGCGCGCGCACACACACACACAGACACACACACACACACACACACAGACACATGCACACAGACACACGGACACAGACACGCACGTGCACAGACACGCACACACAGACACATGCACACAGACACACACACAGACACACACGCACACACACAGACACGCACAGACACGCACACAGACACAGACACATAGACACGCACACACACACACAGACACACACACACAGAGACACACAGACACACACACACAGACACACACACAGAGACACACACACACACAAACAGACACACAGAGACACACACAGACACACACAGTCTTGCTCACGACCTGTCTGTGAGTCCGTCCCTGAAGAGGAACCTCACAAGCCACCCTGGGGTAGCTTCTGGGTCACAGGATCCCTGGTCAGCAGCTGTATTGAGGCTGGTTGCCTTTGTCTAGACAGCATCTTTCACTTGACCTTGTTACATATCCGTTTTCTCGCAGGCATCAATTTGCTTTGCCTTGTGAGTCAAAGCCAGCATATTTGCAGAGGACTGGTCTCACATCTGGATGTCTGTGTAGTTTGCAAATTCTTGACCTTGAGTGGCCCTAGCATGTAGTTATCCTTCTGTGTGTGCACCTGGGCCCTGGGGCATTTGTGTCCTTCACCTGCCCCTTCCTTTGATAAACTTTCTGAAGGTTCAGCATTTTCTGTGTCTCATTAAAATTTAATTTGCTGTAACACTGCCAGGTCCAGCCATAGCTATACTTAAATGGCTTCATTGCCTCATTCTGTGCCCTGCCTCTGCTTTTGAGATTCTTGAGGCAGTAAATGCATTCGGCGTGCCAACAGCCATGAAGGGCAGGCCAGGCTGTGCAGATGAGATCTGTGTGTTCACAGGTTTGCTTCTCAACAATATGGTGAGCATGAGGTAGATGGGAAGGGCCTGTGGGACAGCAGGAAGCCTCTGGAAGCAAGTATTCGCTTGTTAAAAGCTTGGTACTTATTGGTTCTGGGGATGCCCACTTAAAATATAGCAAGATTTTACGCTGGAATGCTGTTCTAAGCATTAGCAATAGAAATGTCCCCCAGACCCAATTGTGTAATTGGCATAAAGACTATAGAGGATTTTTACAATTATTTCCATGCACCCAGGGCTGTGTATATGCAACCTTTGGAAAATATTCTTAGTTTGAAGTTAGAAAACAAAGTAAATTTTCTGTCGGGAACATTGTTGAGAAGGATGTTACACTGTGTACCAAGAGTAAGATGATATAGACTTGGCCAGGGAAAATAGCAGAAGAAAAGTTCTCCTTGGACTTCTGGCATGGTGGTTGACATGGCAGCCAGCCTAACCAAGCGAGGACACCAGTGGGGAGGGAGAGAGAGCTTCAGGGAAGGTAGGGGGGCCCTGGTCAGGACATTGGAGGACTGAGAATTCCAGGTCTTCTAAGAAGAAGTGAATTAAGGATTTCTTTCCTGGGTTTTGACAAGTAGATGCATTAGAAGAAGGGGTTATACTGTGTTTCAACTTGCAAAAATATACTTCTTAAAAAAAAAAAACCTGGGGCGCCTGGGTGGCTCAGTTGTTAAGCGTCCGCCTGCGGCTCAGGTCATGATCCCAGGGTCCTGGGATCAAGCCCTGCATCGGGCTCCCTCCTCGGCGGGAAGCCTGCTTCTCCCTCTTCTACACCCCCTGCTTGTGTTCCCTCTCTCTGTGTGTGTGTCTCTGTCAAATAAATAAAATCTTAAAAACAAAAAACACCTAAACATCCTGAAAAATTGAGCAATCAGACCTCTGTTCATTGAGTGACCACGGGTCATTGCCACAGATGGTCCGTTGAACCAGAGCAAATAGAAGAATATTAGAAGGACATTTGAAGGATTTTAGATGCAGAAATCTTACTGTAAATGTCTTTTTTCCTTTCTTCTCTGCCAGATTCTTAGCATGTTGCCCTGACCTCCCATCTCTCCTGTTCTGTTTTTCACTCGAATCCCTTTTTGTTCTTTCCACCCTAGTTCAGTTCTCCTCTGTGTGTATTTGTGTTTCTTTGTGGGGTGTTTCTGGCCCCAAACGCTTCTTCATCTGCTATTACCTGTGCCAGGTGTGTCCTCACGTCCTCCCGCAAACGCGTCCCCTGGAACCCGGAAGTCAGGCCGACGCTTTGTGCCGCCACGTCAGCCCGTTGCCTGGCACCCGTTAGGTGCCTAGTGAACGCTTACTGAACGGTGGCTGTGTTCTCTGAAACCTCTGGGCCGGTCGGAGCGGAAAGTGAGGACGCCCTTGGGGAAGGCGTGGGCAGGTTTTGCGGGGCTTTGCGTCTGGTGCGGTGGCTCGGCCGTCTTGGCTGCCGGTTTGGCTTGGCACTCTGTTTCTTTCTCGACTGCGTGTTTTCATCGGGTTCTGCTGCTGCTTTTCCTTTCTCTGTTCTTATAGTAAACTTGATTCTTCATGTTTTATCAAGTTGCACCTTCCTCTTGGCTCAACCACCTTTGGGCTGCGTGGCTGCCGGCGGCCGGCCCGCACCTTCCTTCATAGCTGTGTGCGCGCCGGCGCCTTTCCTCTTGGCCCGCCCTGACGCGCCGTGCTTTTCCTGGCCTTGTTACTGTGCCTCCTCTGCTGCCCTCCCCTCTGCCTGGTGCCCTTTGATTCTTTCCTTCTCCCTAAATGACGCAGGGCTTGGTCTCTTTAAGATGAAGAGCTTGTGCTTTGTCACGGGGCCTGAGCACTGGTGTGTGGGAGGGACCCCGAGAGAATAGAACGTCCACTGCAGGAGGGAGGGCGCAACCACTGTTTCTTTGGACAGAGAGCCTGTGCCCTTCCCTTTGACCTTTTTTCTGTTTTCTGTGAGATTCATCTTATCAGAGGTTCACTGGCCAAACCACGTAGTATTTCTTGAGTGCTTTCCTAGGCCAGGCATTGTAGGGTTATGGGGAGCAAACCCAGCCTGCCTCCACGGAGCTTAGGGTCTAATGGCAGACGGTTAGCCGTAAATCCAGTGGTGTAAAATTGCAGCTGGGCAAAAACATAATATGTAAAAGGAGAAATAGACTAGGATCAGGGTGCTCTGGGAGTTCTTAAAAGCTGTTCATTGAAGTATGATATATAAGAGAGTGCCCATATTAAGTGTGCAGCTTAATGAATCTTCACAAACTCAACAGTTCTGTGTAGCTAGCACCAGATTGAGAAACACAACTTTACCAGCCCCCGGAAAGCCCCTGTTGAATTCCCTTTAAGTTCCTTCTCCCTATGTAAGGATTGCAACCTCTGTAATTGCAACTTCTAACTGTAACTGCAAATTCAACTTCTTGGAGCATGGGTCCAATACAAAGCCAGGAGAGCCTTCCTCTAAGAAGCTGACAGCCGAGGATGATTAGGGCAGGAGTTACGGCGAAGACTGAGGGCAGGGTTTCCTGGTAAGGAATTCTGAGACAGGAGGGAGCAGGAAGCTTTTGAGGAATAAAAGACAAGCAGGCTATGGGAAAAAGATTTTTTTTTTTTTTTTTTTGGTACAGGAGAAGGCTGAAAAGGAAGGTAAGGCTGGACTATGCTAGGGTCTCATGGACTGTCGTATGTGGTGTTGACTCATCCTAAAAGCAGTGGAGTTGGGGGATCGCATGTGTTTTGTAAAGATCGTTCTGGATTCAGGGAAAATAATGGATTGAAGAGGGGTCGTAGTGAATATGGGGAGACCAATGAGGAGGGTCTTGCAATGTTCTGAGCTGGGGAGGAGGTGGCACGGTCCAGGGTAGTAGTAGCAATGTAGGGAAGTGGGTGGATTAGAGAGCTGTTTTAGAGCAGAGATGGACAGGACTTGTTGAGAGGTCAGCCGCAAAGACCAGAAGAGGAAGATGTCAAGGATGCCTTCCATGTTTCTGGCTTGGAAACATGAAAGAATGGTGGTGCCAGTTGCTGAGATCATCTGTCAGCTCAACCAAAATGGCTTTATAGAATATAGGTGTGGAACAAAGTTAGCAGAACAAAGGACAGGTGTAATTAGTTTTGTGTCCATCCAAGGAAATGTTGGCTCTAAGTCACAGTTTGGTATGTTGGGTATTAAAAGAATGTGTCACATTTACTCCTGTATCTCCTAACTTACTGCCCTCAGCTCTGCTCTTGAGGAGGAGATGCACACACGCAAATATACATACATACACGTATGCATGTGTAGCTTGTGTGTGTTTTCCCTTTTATCAGGCCGGAGTTCACAGGAGTGGTTGTTCAAGTATTTGAAGGAATGATGATAACTGTTTTTTGTGTTTTTTTTTTAAGATTTTATTTATTTGAGAGAGACAGCACAAGTAGGGTGGGGGACAGGTAGAGGGAGAAGCAGGCTCCCCTCGGAGCAGGGAGCCTGATGCAGGACTCGATCCCAGGACCCTGGGATCATGACCTGAGCCAAAGGCAGACGCTTAACTGGCTGAGCCACCCAGGTGTCCCTGATAACTGTCAAATTTGATGAATATGGAAGGATTAATATCTGTTACCTATTTGCAGCTCATAAAGCAGTCTTAGCAAGTTCTCAGACGAGCCCCTAAAATCCCATTAGTGACTCTCTACGGGTTTTAGTGGTGCTATCTTCTACTTGAGGTAGAGAAGGTAACAGTGGTGTTAAGGATATAAATGTGGATCTTGCCCTGAAACAATTGAATAGAGGTGATGAGACATTTATGCTGATGTCTATTGTGTATGATGGTGCCATACTGATTAATTACCTCAAGTATTGTACCAAGTGCTGCATTAGACATCGTAGATAAAAAAAGTAACATTGACTCAGTTTGCAAGTGCTTATTAATTTATTCTATGCTGGACCTTGGATTTCAGTGGTGACCTAGAATAAGCATCACATCCCTGCTCTGAGAGCTTCTAGGCTAGTAGGGGAAATGTACATTAAAGAAACAACAAACAAATGACAATGATGTGTACCATAAGGGAGAAATATACGGTGTTAATGAGAACATATAAATAGGGACTGGTTCTAGTGAGGGGCATCAGCAAAAGTTTCCCTGGGGAAGTGCTGATTCCATTGCAAGAATAGTATTATTTGGACAAGAGAGGATGGTAAGAAAAGCATTGTCTTAGTTGGGCAGTTTGAAAAACAAGAGAGGAGGCGGGCTAGGTTATGTGTGAGGAGCCCATTAAGCCCCAGATTCCTGGCACTTAGCATCACAGAGTTTTAGTTCTTCCTGCCCCTGTGATGTAGCTTGGTAAGGTCCTAATCATAGGTAATCAGGGACCCCACCAAATAGAGGCCTCTCCTTCTAAAGCACTGAAAGTCATTGTAGCATGAGAAGAGAAGACATGGAGTTCTCATGCTTTGGTTTTCCCTCTGCCCATTCGGAAGTAAAGTACTTCTGCTCATGGCTTATTGGCTAGACCGATCACACTACCACACCAGCTGCAGGGGACTGGAAGGTATAGTTTTCTGTGTGAGGCGATAATGACGTTCACTGAAGTGTGATTATGGCTATGTCAAAGGAGCAGAACATCTGAGTGACTATACAAATGACATCTCAGATCAATTTTGTTGCTTATAAAATGTGGGTGGTAAAAGAGGGGGAGGAGTCAAGAAGAAAGAGATGGTCTTTAGCACCCGAATGAGTGTAGAATTACAGTTCACAAAGTTAAGGAAGTGAATGGAGGCTTTTAGGGAGAGGGACTATAAGTCTGGTTGAGGTCATGTTTAGTCTGGAGTATTTTTAGGAGAAGATATCTAACAAGCCATTGGAAATTCAGGACTCAGGCTCTAGAAGGGAGGGTTGGAGATGGCATGTTGAGAGCAGTACAGCAAGGAGTGACGGGTGAAACTAAAACAGAAGAGGGTAGGGATTGTCTCTTGGGAAACCGTTCTGTGCAGCTGTACCAGGAAGACACAGACTCTTCCAGAGACAAGAGGAGCAATCAGAGTATAGCCCGTGGAGTTACAGGAGGTAAGGGGAATTCCAGAAGGGAGAAGTGGCCAGCACTGTCAAATGCTGTAGACATTATAGATGAAGAAGGAGGCCAGGTCCCTGGGCTGGAGAATTGAGGGAGGTCATTGATGATCTTCTAGGAAGGAGAAAGAAATGATGGAATTCTGGGAGATTATTAAAGTCATGGGTTAGAGGTTTTTAGGGGGAGGTAATGAATCCTGGACATGACGGTTGGCCTAGAATCATGATTCTATGGACAAAAGAGACAATGAAAACACGGAAAGATGAGGATTTAGGAGAGACAAGAGCAGAAAGAGTCCTGAGTTAGCCTTGGTAACAGGGTGGGTATTTCTTTCTTACAGATAAGAGCAGTAGATTCTTCAGGAGACTTGAAAAATAGGTATCTTTGGGGTGATGAAGGGGATGAGAGGAGAGATGAAAAGATGAATATAACCTATATAGAATTCAAGGCTCTTAGAGGTTTCCTGTTCATAATCCTGAAATGTATAATAAGTTGCCCAGCAGGACTCAATATTCAAGTGAGCTCGTGATCGTCAGAATTCAAATATGTCTTGATTACAGGCCAGAACTACAGAGGACCCTATGAAAGGGCTGCTACTGGGAGATGTAAAACAATAGTCCATGTTGCATTTTGAATAATTGTGCATTTATTATATGCTGTTTTTATGGGAATATAGAACCATCCTGCTGGGTGGAATTGACTACAGATCTTCTTAAGTGGAGTCAAGGTACCTTGTAGGACTGTGTATGAGAATTAATTAATGGGAATCTTTCAGATGTCGGGGACCTGCTTATTGTTACTATTAAGTGGGCACACTGTGTCCTTGGTGGCCTATTGATCAGTGTTATTACTTTAAAACCTGTCAGTCAGCCTAGCTGTGAATTGCCTAAAGAAAATGCAATTATAAAGTGGTTGACTAAAATAACTCATGCATAGGGAGGGAATGAATTACACTCCTAAGAATTTCATTTGCAGTATTAAGTCAGATATATATATATATATATATATTTTTTTTTTTTGGAGGATTAGGTCTTCAGTGTTCGCTGTAAAAATTCAAAGGAGGGCAGGCCATTTTTATCCCAATGTAAGAGCCACACAGGTGACTGAGGTATTGTTTGGCTGGATTTGACTCCCTTGTCCAGCCAGATAAATACAGACCTCCTGGCCTAATGCCTGCGCTGTGTGAATGACTGCCACATGAATTTAGTAAGCTCTCTGTGACTCCAGAAGTTATAAAAAGAGTAAACAGCCCTGCAGACTCACCTGAAAAGATATTTTTAAAAATCAGACCACAGTTGTGAATTGTTGCTAGATGAATGCCATTTACTTTTCACTTTGTGCTTAAAAAAAAAAAAAAAAAGTAGTAGTAATCTCAGGCAGATTCAACTTGTCAAAAAATATTTGAGAGAGAAAAGGGGAGAGCTCATAGGGGGAACATTCATCTGAAGTCCACATAGGATCACCCTTCCTAGACCATGAATGTAGAAAAACTCCAATGACCCATGACCTTAGAGGTTACCTGGTGATAGACCTCTGTTTGCTTTTCTTCACTTTCTTCACTTGGCAGCATGTTTAACGAGTACCTTCCATGTGTGAGGTGTTGTGGTATATATCTTCTGGAAGCAGAAACTTAAGACCCACTCTTGGACTTAAGAGAGCTTGTAGTAGATGATCATATATGTATGTGTGTCGGGGAGATGGTGGCAAGGCATAAAATAATGCAACCCAGAACATAATGGATGACACAGATGAGACCCAAAGTACCATCAGAGTGCAAAACAGGAAGGTGATGGGGCGCCTGGGTGGCTCAGCCGTTAAGTGTCTGCCTTCAGCTCAGGTCATGGTTCCAGGGTCCTGGGATCGAGCCCCGCATCGGGCTCCCTTCTTGGTGAGCCTGCTTCTCCCTGTCCCTCTGTCTGCTGCTTGCCCTGCTTGTGCATGCGTGCGCTCTCTCTCTCTCTCCTTGTCAAATAAATAAAATCTTAAAAAAAAAAAAAAGGAAGATGATGTCTTGAATTGGGGGACCAGGAAAGATTTTATGAAGGAGGTAGTATTTAAAGTGAGCTCTCTGGGGCACCTGGGTGGCTCAGTCGTTAAGCGTCTCCTTCGGCTCAGGTCATGATCCCAGGGTCCTGGTTTCGAGCCCCGCGTCGGGCTCCCTGCTCGGCAGGAAGCCTGCTTCTCCCTCTCCCACTCCGCCTGCTTGTGTTCCCTTTCTCGCTGTCTCTCTCTCTGTCAAATAAATAAAATCTTTAAAAAATAATAAAGTGAGCCCGCCTATGAGCTGAACCTACATTACGGCGGGGGTGGGGAGGGGAGATACTGAGAAAGGAAGATGGGGAGGTGGAGGTGAAGGCAGAAAGCAGTGGGAGCAAAACAGGAGACACACACAGGCGAGGTGTCTGTAGGCCTTAGTCTGACAGAAGCAAAGGTACAGGAGTAGAGGTGACACATGACAAATACATAGGAGGAAGGAAGGCTTGGGTTGAAGCTGGCAGCTCTTAGATGCCTGCGTGAGGAATTGGTACATTTGAGTGGAGGAGCTGAGGTATGTTTAGGAAGTGGAATCAGGTGTGCGTTCAGGCACGTATAAGATGGGTTAGGAGAGGTGCTGGAGGCAAGGAGTGGAGGTAGGGAGCTATTTTGAGGATCTAAATGAGAAACTGTAAAGACAGAAACAAGGAGAGCTGCACTCTGAACCTAACGCGAAGGAGGAGATAAAATGATGTTGTGGATGTCAAACTTGTGCGTATTAGCTACTGATGGAGGGGAAGGAAAAGGGAGTGAGGATGGTGGTGAGTTGTTGAAATCCTTTCCATCAACAGAAATAGGTAAATCAGGAGGAAAGACTGCATTTTATTTGGGACTAGCTAAGGTAAAAAGTTTGGGTTTATAATTCTTAAATCATAGACACATTAGAATGATCAGATGTTCTCCTTTGAGATGCTGCCCTGGGAGCCATGGACGTGGCACAGAAGGGGTGAGTCCATTTCTGAGGATGGTGTGTGAGGATGTAGACGCAAGTGGAGACCAGGGGCTGGCAGCACCCCTGCGGTGAGGAGGTGACGGAGGAGGTGTGGCTGTGGGAGGAGATCAAGGAGGAGCAGCCAGGGAGGGAGAAGAATGAAGCCAATGGAAGAGTTTGCAGAAGGAGGGTACCGAGGAAAATGAAGAATGAGAGAATGTCTGGGTTTATCCATTAGGATCTCACCAAAAGCCAGGAGGTAAGAGATGCAGGGGTGAGTGGGGGCAGGAAGACGAAGGGCATGTGCTTAACACTCTCACAGCTGCTGCCTTCCGTCATGCTTCCCCATTGGGGCCAGTCTGGTAACTGGATCATCTTCACCAAAGCCATCTGGGCCCATTCTTTAAGAATCTATGTTGCTGAGACCTCAGTACTCCCTTGGTCAAACCTGCTTAAATGCTAGCATTTGAGAGAAGGGAAGTAGCATATGAAGGGAACCAGAGAGCCAGAGAACAGGATGACTGATGGGAAGCAGTGAAATACCAATGGGAAAGTCAGCGTGAATTTTGAAGTCTAGAAAGATAGTATGGAACCAAAAAACCAAACAACAACAACAAAAAAAAAACCAACCCCAAAACCCCTCCCCGCTCCTCCCCCAAAACCAAAAAACCAAGGACAAATAGGGCAACAGACAAAAGAAGGTGACCAGTAGTGCATACTCTCCCCAAAACACCATTCGGCCTCCTGCTGGAGAAGGGATTATTTTGAGTTTGGCTTTCCGAGGGATTAGAATTGGAGTGGGGGCAGTGGTTAAAAAAAATAAATAATGGTGGGTTCTGATAAAGAATCACAGGGATCTTTCTTTTGGCCAGTGTACTCTTCAAGATGATGTTTGCCACTGCCCATAATGTGAGAAGTCATGCTTGAAATGCAACTTTAGTGGAACTAATTTATTCAAACCTGGGCTTCTGTGAACCCGATAAACTGGTCCAGTTTTTCTTGAGCTGCTCTAATGTCATGGGAGCTTGTCCGCCGGCCGGAGTAGCCGTGTGCTTGGCTCTGCCGTCTGGCCTGTTGAGCAGGACAGGCTGTGTGTGCGATCGTGGTGCCTTCATGACCCGAGGAGTTGCTTCCCTCGGTGGTGCTGCCTGGAAGCATCTTCTGGGGGTGAGGTTGTCTGGAGTTGGCCTAAACTCCATTGGCTTTGGGGGTATATGTACCGTACCTGTCCAGGTTATTACTTCAGTATCAGAACAAGGTCGTTTAGACACATACGTGAGAGTCATTTTTAAAACCTTTCCAGTGGTTCAGTTTGTTGGCCAAATATTTCGTTTGGGCCTGAATAGTCTTTGTACCCTATCCTAGGATTTCTAACCTTTATTAGATTCTGTTTCTCATAGATCTGGCTTTCCCAAAAACAAACAATTTTTTAAATGCAACTTAGCGTTACAAAACCGTCTTGTACGTATCTAGTTTTGTTTTCATCTTCCCCGGAAGAAAATCTGGGGGCACCTGGGTGGCTCAGTCTGTTGAGCATCGGACCCTTGATTTCAGCTGAGGTCTTGAATCCAGGGTCATGAGATCGAGCCCCGTGTTGGGCTCTGTGCTCAGCAGGGAATCTGCTTGAGATTCTTTCCCTCCCTCTGTCCCTCTCCCCCACACTCTTTCTCCCTCTAAAATAAATAAATCTTTAAAAAAAAAAAAAGAAAGAAAAAGAACATCTGATTTAGTGATGAAGTTGCCACATCCCTAAATAGGCATCAAGACTCTGGATTTCCATCCCAGATCAGTCTTGTTCTGGGTGATGTTGGGGAAATTTGTGAAATATAGCTTTCTTATCTCTTAAATGAAACCTCCTTCATCAGGGAGATTGTGGAGAAACCTGTGATAGCACTTTGAAAACTATAGGGCTGTACAAACATATGGTGCTATTCTTAGGCTAGAACTGAAACCCTCAGCTTTGCAGAGAAATAGAGCCGCAAGATAGGTAGTTTGTAAGCTCGGTGTTCTCATCCTCTTTGCTTCATAAATGTTGTGTGTATATCCTACTGCATCCAAAGTGATTCTGGCACAGTCCTGCTGCCATTTTGAACATTCGTATGTCAGTTAACCAAATTCATATGCTAAGATTTATCTCATTTAAGCCATCTGAAATTCTGCATACATCGTAGTACCCCAGTAGGATCATTTGCGTTGTATTCACAAAATCTATGCTTCATTTTACTTCAATTTACCCAACATTTAATGAGTGAGCATCAAACATATGCAAGGTAGGATATATGGCATATGCATGGCACAGCCCCTGTTCTCAAGGACTTACTTACCATCTGGTGAAATGAGAATAAGCTTGCTATAAATTTGCCATTTGAAAAGTAGAAACAATGCTAGTGACTTGATTCAAATTGTGTTGTGGGTGAAATGAATTTTTGTAGAACTCTTCATATACCCTTTCACTCCCAGACTGTCACACTCCGTGGCCCCGAGGCCCACCCCTAGCCGTGGGCTGGCCCTTCACACTTACCCCCTTTCCAGCATCCACTGTCCTAGCTCCTTTGGCAACGAGGAAAGAGCTAATGAAATCAACTACCCATACTCTCATTCAGCATGGATTTCGTGAACCTCGGCCACATGATGTGTCAGAGAGTTTTAGAGTACACTGAAGCTAAGAGGAGACAGCTGTGCATGAGCCCAGTTTCTCTGTGATGATGCAATTTCACATGCCTGGAAGGGGAATGGGATTGTAGAGGAAATTTGAGAAGGTCAGTGGAGGTGTGGGCTAATTTCCTATAGCTGTGCAGTGACCCCTTCTGTATGGTAAACTGATTCTTTTTGTCTTGATTGAAGTTTGGATAACTGAAGGGTGGGTTATTCAGAATTAACCTAATATTGATTTTGGATTTTTAAACAAAATTTGGTATGACAAAGAGTGCATCAGATATTTGGGGGATTTATTTCAAACAGAATAATATTTGTTCATGAAGATTTGTTAAACTCTTTCCTATAACTAATTGCTGGAAATGTCTCTTTCAGTCTAATATGAAATTGGCTTTTACTCCACTTGCCTCATCTTGTAAGGTTTTTTCCTACATGAGAAGGCCAGGATTGGGCCATTAGGTACTGCTGAATAAGCTGGTGTAACTCAGTTGCCCCCAGGTAATCAAGAGTTGTCTTCACCTCACTGGGAGATGCTCATCCCCAATGGTGGCCATCAATAAATAATCCACACATTGCTAAGGGTTCATTAAATTCTCTGTGGTATCTGGTAACCAGCAGCAGTTGTATTTGTGAGAGATCACAGCAGGGTCAGACCTTACGTTCAAAGTAAGGTTAAGGCGGGGCATCACTGTCTCTTCTCAGTCTTATGCTTTCCAATAGAGTCCTCACAGGCAAGGTCCTTAGCACAGAGAATGTCCATCTGATTGATGCCAGCACGGTAGCTCACAAAGAGAAAATGTAAATGCTCAGCCGTGTGCCTCTAAACAGGGCATTTGGTTTATCCACTTCTTCCCCCACTTTCATTACTTTGGCAAAGTATAACTACAGCCTCAATTACATTGCTTGGAAAATAAGAGGCGCCTCAGAACATTTTTTTTTTTTTTTCAAGACCACTTAAATCGTTGATTAACAAAGAGACCAGCAGGGACCAAATGAATACTTAGTTCAGATTAGCACTCGGAATACTGCAAGCAGCAAAAAGCAAGTGAAAGTACTTAATTGGAATGTGTAAAACTTGACCTTTCCTGGGCACTGTGACATCTTGTACAGAAATGCAGTATGATCCAGAGGTAAATGGACTTCCTCCAGGCAGCCTGTTGCCTGCAGGGATTGCTAAAGTCCTGACGCATGAGGGGCGTTGATATCCTGGACCTCTGTTTTGCACTCCGTATACACCTAAAGAGAGCTTGTAGATCGTGTTGGGCTCTGTATGTATGAAAACTTTGATTAAGATACAAATTCTTTTAAACTTGCAAGAATGTTTGGGGATAGGTAGGGTAATTTTCTTTTTGAGTTTTGTTCCCTCTGGGGAAGCATTCTGTGTGATTGAATCAGGACAGGATCTTGAGGTTGACAGTGAGTTCCCTGATCCCCTGTCCATACTCTGCCCGCCTCCTTGGGTTTGTGGAGAGAGGCTCTCAGATCCTCCTGCCTCGGTGGAGCCCTAGCCGGGATAGTCCCCAGCATATTCTCCTAAGTTTGCACTTTAGCTATATTTTGGGCTTGTGCTGTAGAGATACAACCTGGGTGTGAGGGTGTGTGTGAAAGTGTTTTCTTGAGAGTGAGAGAGTATGCCTCTGTGTATGGGAGCAATTGTGTTGGAAAGCAATGAGTGGGATGGTATAGACACTTTAGCAGCCTCCTTCCTCCAGTAGAGAGTTTGGCTCTTGAAAACCCATGAACTGATTCATTCTCCTTTTATAGTGGGGCAAATGGAATAATTTATGAGGGACTCCTTTGCGGCCCTTTTTCCCAATTTATTTTTATCTCCTCCAATTTACAGATTAAAACATTAGACTGCCCAGAGTTTGAATCCTTGATGCTCTTCCCTTTTCTGAGTCCCCTCGTTCCCTGGATGATTCCGTCTGGTCTCACATGTGTATACAGTCCTTTAAAGCAGGTCTGTGCTCTTGACTTTCAAATTTTATCTATAGCCTTGACCTCCCTCCAGAACTCCAGACTTTTATATCTGCTTCCTTGATATTTCTTCCTGACTATCCAGTAGGTTTTCAAATTTAACATGGCCCAAACAAGACTTCTAATGCCCTCATCTGCACAAAACCTGCTTCTTTCTCTGCCTGATCAGTCTTCCTGCATAGTAATGTCCTGTTTTTCATTTCCCAGACCAGGAATCTCGCTCACCCATGACTCCCATCCTATCGACCTCTGAAATTTCATATCCAAAATACCAGCAAGCCCTATGGGCTCTGCTTTCAAAACCTCTCCAGAATCCCCCCACTTCCCTCCTCATCCCCCCACCAGCGCTGGGGTCTCTGATGCCATCATCTGCCTCCGGGATCATGACATCGCTTCCTCACTGGGGTCTCCGCTGGGACCCTTGCTCCCAACTGCCCTTCATACGGCACCCAGGGCCATCCTGTCCTTAAGTCACTCTTCTTCGCACAACCCTCCAGACTGCTTCCCTCTTAGTCTGAGTGCAGAAGTCCTGACAGGACTGCAGAGGCAGGCCTTCCATGAGCTGGTCCCTGTTTCTCCCTGACCTCTCCTCCCCTCCCAGCAGGCTCCCCGCCGTCCTCCCCATGCTGTCGGGGCACCACTGCTCTTGAGTCACACCCTGTATGCTTTCTCTCAGGGCTCTTGCGTGTGCTGTTCCCTCCATCTTCTACCTACAGGTACTTTGCATGGTGAGCCCCTTAGAAATTCAGATCTCTGGTAAAATGTCACCTCTTTAAGGAGGCCTTCCTGGACCTGCCTGTGTAAGATGACACAGTAACAACCTCCTCATCCTCAAGTTACCTCTGCCCCTCCTTTATTTTTTTCCGTAGCACATACCACTATGTGATGTGACCAGAGTGCCATTGTGTGTGTGTGTGTGGAGGGGGTGGCTGGAGGGTGGTGCAGGCAGCCATTGCCCATGGATGCCACCGGCAACCCCAAGGAGTAGGGAGCAGGAAAGGGAGAAAAGGAGGCACTGACTGGGGAAGGACAAGCTGTAGAAAGAAAAGCCGTCCTTCCTTCTGATGCTTTTTTGCTGCCAGTGTCAGAGTTGCCTTTGCTGGAACCCACTTACTGGAGTCATCTTTTCTGTGGAGAAGAGTTTTCACAACACAGCTACTAGCAAAGATTAACCCTGATTTCTATGAAAAGAGTTGAGGCAAGCCTTGAAATGAACAAGTTAGCATTCATGGCTTTGGATTTTCAGAGCCTTACATGGGTTAACAGCTTCCTGATTCCCATTGTTGCTCAAGCTTCTCCGTCCCTGCTGTCATCACCCACTTACGGCCCCGACCCTCAGTGATATCCTCTTCATTAAGGATTGTTAGCACTCTGTACAAATGAGGACGTTTAAAATATATTAGCAGTTAATGAAGCCTTCTCTGCTGCCGTTATATGAAGAACAAGATGGCAGGCCATTAATGTCAGGGGTGGGGGCAGGCAGTGGAACATGTTTGGGTATGCAGAAAAAGTGAGCAGCTGTACGACCCATTCCCTCCTGAGAACAAGATCTTTGGAGACTTTTTTAATTTGTGAATCTTCATGTGCTTGCACACATGAAGACAGCCTTGTTGTTGTTGTTGTTGTTTTAACATGCCATGTAGAGCTAGTGTAGTACATAATTACAGACCATGAAATATGTTCATGGGCTTGGTCTGTGGTATTTCCAACTGAGAAGTAGAAGCTGTTCTAAAATGGAACAATTTTCACTGGCCCTAAAAATAGAGATCAACTTCTCCACCCCCTGGACCCCGCTTTCCTGCCAGTTCTCACCATCCCTGGCCAAGGCTACAGAACAGGATTCAAGCCAGCTCCCTGGGCAGAGCTCGTTAACAACCAGTATTGCTATTTCTGATGCCTTTTTTTTTTTTTTTTTTTTTTTTAAGACACAAAAACTCAAATCTGTGAAAAGATGGATGAAACCCGTTGGGAATGGTAGTGTTTCAAGTGCCTTTTTACATATATGGTCCATACCTGAGTAATTTTAATCTGTTTTTATCTATGCACGTTCTGGATTCTTCTCCAAAAGATAATTGGTGTGTTCATCACAATGCATAGCCCCTTGTGTTCATTCTGACTGAGACCAGATGGGACGTGGCTCTGGCCTGCTGGCATCCAAGGTGAGCCCAGGGGGCTTTTGAGCAAGTTTATTGAGTGCTCACAACCCTCATAAAGCATAAAACTGGCTAAGTTAACCTCAGGAGGCAACCATATAGACCCATTTTTCACTAGAAACACTAGAGAGCTAGATTTAGTATAATTCAGGACTATTTTTTTTTCCAGGACTATTTTGAATCCCCCCTCCCAGATTACACTTATAATGTAAACCTTTTAGTCAATATCTCACTCCCAGAATTTAGGAACATCTGGAATTTCTCCTTGAATATAATTTAGAGAAAAAGGCTAAATGGGCAATGGTGTAACAGTTAGTGATGTCTGGTGTGACGCTGGCTAGCCTTTGGAAGCCTGTGCCAATCATTTCTCTTAAAATTAATTTCAAGGATAAATCTCCTAGACTTTCTCTGACATCTTCTGTGTGATGATTAAATGATGACCTTGAAGCTTGATATACAAAATGGAGAAAATCTAAATTTTGCTTTTAAAACATTTTAGGTTATTGTATATTTTTAGAAGATTTATATGAGCTCTTCAGGTTAATACTAAGTCAAGTTTCTAAGTTGCTGAGGCTTCCACGTATACATCAGGAATACTATTCATTTACCCTATGGAATGTTGAAGACAAGGATCTAATATGCAGAGGCAGACCTAGGTTTTGTGAGGCCTAAAACATAAGATTTTGGAGGACGTCTTAAAGGAAAACAAAAGATTAGTACAGTGGAATTTTTAGAATGAGAAAAGAAATCACAGCAAATTACATATTTTAAAAAAGTGAGAAATACCATTATCATATAATATCCTCCAAAATATGTAATATTTTCATTAAATGCCTCCACTGTCTGTTGTATGAAAAAACACTTGTGGCTTGCATGGTCTTTGATCACTTCATACAACAGTGATTTTTGTAATATTTGCTTTTTCTTTTCTTTTTTTTAAGAAGGTGAGAATGCAAGTAGGGGTGGGTAGAGGGAGATGGAGAGAGAGAATCTCAAGCAGGCTCCACGCCTCGTGTGGGGCCCGACACAGGGCTTGATCTCATGACCCTGAGATCATGACCTGAGCCAGAATCAAGAAGTCAGTTGCTTAACCAACTGAGCTATCCACACATCCTGATTTTTTTTTTTTTTTTGGCGGATAACATTTATTAAAACATGTCATACAAAAGGGCATGGTCTCTTCTATAAGAAGAAAATATTAAACAGTAACATTCAATTAAGTAAAACCATGCTGTACACTGAAGACAGCAATATATAAAGACAAAACACATCCTGATTTTTGTAATATTTTCTGTGGAGAGATTAGAAAGAGAATTGTTTTCCCT